>NC_042631.1:8085148-8817648 GCF_901001135.1 Rhinatrema bivittatum | reverse complement strand
GCAGTTACTCGGAGCTCAGGTTAATGTTTTTCACTACACTGGTTCCTGAAAATCTAGACAACTTTGGATAAATGGATGGATGGATAAGGAAGATAAGTATATCACTTATGTAATATGTGGCATTATTGCGGGCACGATTCATTTTTACTAGTGGAGCACAGATTTTTTGAGGTTCTCGGTGGTTCTGAAAGCACAGAGGTGCCTCCTCACTTGCAGGCAAAGCATGGGATGCCCACTGCTTTTCTTTAACCCCCTTTCTTGTCCTTGTACATTATCTTTATTTTACAGAAATAAAATGTTAAATTTACACCTATTGTCAATGGAAAGTTCAGTAGTTACTCCTTTTATTATTAAAGGAGAGCTTGATTGCTTTCTGACTACTTAACACGGCCAGAGTCCTGTAAAATCATTTTTGTCTACCTAAAATATAGCGTGTGTGTATGTATACTATATACACGTTTGTGCCTCACACATAAATATCTGCAAAGACCCTGTGCCCTTAGCACATTTTAGGCATCTTAAGCCTTTCTTTCTAGCATTTGTGTGGCAGACCCTGTATCATTTTAGTAGCTCTTTTGTGAACTGCGTCCATCCTCTCAATGTCCACAGTTGAACACATTATTCAAGGTGTAGTTGTGCAAGTGAGCTATACTTTCTTTTGTTTGGCTTTATTTGACAAATGTTGATAAATAAGATGGAGACTGTGCAGCGGTGAAGGTTAATTAAGGGTAGGCCACCTGGAAGATTACAAATATGTAAAAATCTATGCACAAATTCCAATTTTTTCCAGATTGCCTCCATGATTCTACTGCTGGAGGGAGGTTCAGTTTGGTTAGCACAACTTCCTACAGTCTTATGATCTGACAGAAATGCAGCATGGCCCCACAGACAGATTTGCTCTTGTGAAAATTGCAATGCCTTATGTGCGGCTGAGGGGTAGATGAGCCTCTTCTCGGGATGTCAACAAGCTCTCAGTTTGCCTACACTGTCTCCAGCTTTCACTGAAAGAGTGCGAGAGACATTTCAAAAAAATCCACTCTCAGGAGAATCTGGACCTGAAAGAATGCAGACATTAACTGTTGGTGCAAGCAAGAAAATTAACCAGGATAGGTGAAAACTGGATACAACTAGGGACCTTTGCTTTCAGTTATTTTATATTATTTTTCCCAGAAATGTATCAGTGTTTGTCATAATGAAAGAAAAAAGAGAAAAATCAGCTGGAAAAAAAAGAGAGTCAATCAATAAATTGCCTACAATAGGTACATTGCATATGTGTGAAGATATTATTTATGAGAAAGGGAACAAGAGGCATTTACATTCTACCACTGACAGTAATATTTCAATAAATTAACCTTTTTAAATGGGGTATTTAACGTCAGTGCCAAAGAGAAAAATGTTTATTTAACAATTCCTATTTGGCAAGTGATAATCAGGGTACGAAATGTTGTGGCAGGTGAATGGCAATGTAGAAGTGAGCACTGGCTGAAATGATGCTTCTGTGAAACAGAAGGCACCGCTGACATTGCCAGCACTTGAGTTAGCTCTGCTCCGCTTGCATTTCCCCATGGCTATTTGCCTGTGTAACTACACGCAAATAGCTGGGGAGCCCTTGCTGAAAAGCCTGTTGACTGGAGGCCAATGTTCCTAGTGCAGGGAAAAGATATTTGAGAGCATTATAACTACTACTCAGCAAGTCCTTGTAAAGGTTCATGCATGTCTAGAAATTCATCTCTTCCCACCTCCCTCATATTGTATAATTGCTTTTCATGTTGCGTTCTCCAGTATGAAACTATCTGTAATTTTAAAGTTAGTGTAGCATATAATTCTTCTACAGATAGCAAGAGATGATAGTTTAAGAAGTCAAATTTCTAAAATGCCACTCTCTAAAACAACCTTACCCTGCAAGACATTCAGTATATTCAAAAAAGGTTAAGAAAAGGACAAAAGTAGAACAAGAAACAGACAGAAGGAAGGATTTGCAAAAATAAATTTTGCAAATAGTCCACAAAATTTGCAAAACTATTTACCCTAGATTTTAATAGGAGAATTTCTGCATGAAAGTTTTAAAACAGTAAAATGTATCAGTTCCATAACATTTGCAAATGTAACTAAAAGTAACATTAAATGTCAGCAGATAAAGACTAAAATGATCCATTCAGTCTGTCCAGCAGTCCAGGGTTGTAACTGCTGCTCCATTCAGGTTAACCCCAGGGCTGTTGGAAGCACTGGGCAGACTAGGCCTATCACCTAGGCTGCTGGAAGTTGGAGAAGCATCAGAGTTTTAGGAGAGGTCGGCATTTTGAATATCGGGGATGATTGGTAAGACGCGGCTGAGGTTGGGGAAGTTGTCAGTTTGTGAGTTGTGGTGTTCGGGTTTGTAGGATGAGAGCGAGAGAGAGAGAGTAAGTACATGAGGGAACGTGAGTAAGTGAGAGAGAATGAGGGAGAAAGTGAGTGAGTTAGTGAGAGAGTGAGAGAGAGAGACCACTAGGGATCCTCTGCTCAGAGTAGTAAATCACAAGCAGATTGTGATAAATTGCAGGAAGACCTTGTAAAACTGGAAAATTGGGCATCAAAATGGCAGATGAAATTTAATGTGGATAAGTGCAAGGTGATGCATATAGGGAAACATAACCCATGCTATAGTTACACAATGTTAGGTTCCATATTAGGTGCTACAACCCAAGAAAGAGATCTAGGCATCATAGTGGATAACACATTGAAATCGTCGGTTCAGTGTGCTGCGGCAGTCAAAAAAGCAAACAGAATGTTGGGAATTAATACAAAGGGGATGGTGAGACCGCACCTTGAATACTGTGTTCAGTTCTGGTCGCCGCATATCAAAAAAAATATAATTGCAATGGAGAAGGTACAGAGAAGGGCTACCAAATGATAAGGGGAATGGAACAGCTCCCCTATGAGGAAAGACTAAAGAGGTTAGGACTTTTCAGCTTGGAGAAGAGATGGCTGAGGGGGGATATGATAGAGGTGTTTAAAATCATGAGAGGTCTAGAATGGGTAGATGTGAATCAGTTATTTACTCTTTCGGATAGTAGAAAGACTAGGGGGCACTCCATGAAGTTAGCATGGGGCACATTTAAAACTAATCGGAGAAAATTCTTTTTTACTCAAAGCACAATTAAACTCTGGAATTTGTTGCCAGAGGATGTGGTTAGTGCAGTTAGTATAGCTGTGTTTAAAAAAGGATTGGATAAGTTCTTGGAGGAGAAATCCATTACCTGCTATTAATTAAGTTGACTTAGATAATAGCCACCGCTATTACTAGCAAAGATAACATGGAATAGACTTAGTTTTTTGGGTACTTGCCAGGTTCTTATGGCCTGGATTGGCCACTGTTGGAAACAGGATGCTGGGCTTGATGGACCCTTGGTCTGACTCAGTATGTCATGTTCTTATGTTCTTATCACATGCTCTTTTGAACTCTTTTACAATTCCTGTCTTCATTACCTCCTCCAGGAGAGCATTCCAGGCATTCACCACTCTTTCTGTGAAAAAAGTTTTCTTGGTTTTTCCTGAATCTGCCCCAGAAGTTTCCTCTCCTTCTGAGGTGGTTTGATTCTTGTGCAATAATACCTTTCAGATATTTATGTTTGAAATCTTTTTACTAAACATCTTCAGTACATTACATATAAAAGCAAGAGTTCCAAGAGACCTCCACATGGCAGTGAGGTGTTCCTGCACACCACCGTCCTTTCAGATATTTAAAAGTCTATCACATCCCCCCTCTGACTCTCTTCTCCTCTAGGGTATATATATCTAGGTCCTCATCTCATAAGTCTTTCGGTATAGACCTCACACCATTTTGGTTTCCTTTATCTGAATCGCTTCTATCCTACCTCTGCCCTTTTTTAAAATCCAGTCTCCAGAACTAAACTTGGTACACTAGGTGAGGCCTCATCAATGACTTGTACAGGGGAATTATCACCTCCTTTTTCCTGCTGGTTATGCATTCCCCTCTGGTCCTAGTCACCACCTTGTCACATTGCTTTGCAACCTTCAGACTGTCAGACACTATCACCCCGTGCACATCAGACTCTCAACACCCATCATGTACAGGTCCTTTGGATTACTGCACCCCAAATACACAACTCTGCATTTCTTAGCACTGAATCGTAGCTGCCAAACCTTCTACCATTCCTCGAGTTTTCTTAGATCACTTCTTATTCTCTCTGCTCCTTCAGGTGTGCACACTCTGTTGTAGATCTTCATGTCATTCGAAAAAAGATACACGTTTTCTTCTAACCCCTGCACAATATTGCTCACAAAGATATTAAACAGAACTGGCTCCAGAAATAATCTCTGAGGTAACTCCATTAATCACTCCTCTCTCCTCAGAGACCACTACCCGCTGTTGTCTGTCAGTCAACCAATTTCTCATCCATTCCAGCTCCTTGGGACCCTACTCCCAGGCTGCTTGTTTTATTCATGAGTCTCCTAAGCAGCACTGTATCAAAACCTTTGCTGAAATCCCAAGTAAACCAAATCAAATGACCATTCTTTATCTAATTCTCTAGTCATCCAATTAATCAGATTTGTTGGACATGACCTTCCTCTGGTAAAACCGTGTTACCTTGGATTCTGCAATCCACTGGACTGTAGATAATTCACTCTTCTTTCCTTTAGAAAAGTCTCCATGATCTTTCCCCACCAGTGAAGTATTTCACCCTCCTCTGTGCTATCACTTCTGAATGGATTTGTGGTTTTGTTTTATGCTCATTTTGTTAAAAAAAAAGAAGAAAAAAAAAGAATGAAATTCGATAGCAGGCACAGTTACAGAAGTGCTTGTTCTATGAGATTTTTTGGGCAAAGATGATGAAAAGTCTAGCTTTTTTGCTTTTACTGAAATATTTTTTCAAACATCCCTACAGAGGAGGATGTAAGACAGACAGGTAAGAGAGAGGGTCAAAGGGTACATAGAAAAACAATTCAAACATCTCCTTTTAGGTGGTAATAACTGTCCTGGAACTAGTGAATACTGACAGTAAGTGCTTGCTTTATTCAGGGAAATAACAGGCCTGATTTTAAAACCCCCCCGGGCGTAAAGAATGGGGGTTATGTGTGCGGCCGGGCCATGCGCGTGCTGTGCACATTTTAGAAGAGGGCCAGCCATGTGCGTAACCCCCGTTGTGCGCACAAGAGCCAGGCCTATATCAAGGGGCGGTCCAGGGGCGGGGCAGGAGGCCGCCGGTACAGCAGCCGTTTGCCGCTCTGCTGGGGAATCGTGCGCCGGCCCTGAAGCAACTCGACAGAAAAAAGGTAAACCAAAAAAAAAACAAAAAGGGATTTAGAGGGTGGGGAGGAGAGGGAAAGGGGAAGGGAGGTTAGAGTAGAGGGTAGGAAAGTTCCCTCCTAAGTTGGAGTGGACTGGGAGGGAACTGGGGGAGCCCTGATCTCATTGCTGCATGAATTTGCATAATTCCCCTCCCCCCCCCCTTGTGCGTGCCGCCCGCAAATACGTGCGCGGATTATAAAATCTGGTGCATGTGTGCGCGCGGCCCATGTATTGTATAACATGCTCACGCTGGAGCACGCATGTTATAAAATTGATGCATCCGTGTGCATGCACCGGGTAGCGCACGCATTTCAAAATCTACCCTAAAATCTATAAAACATGAAATAAAATATTTCAGAAAGCATGTATTATAATTTTCATATGTATTCATAAGTAACCAATAAAAAAAATTTACAACATTTTCTTTGAACTTTTGCATCTTAGAACAAAACGTAAGCTAAAAATGTCTTTGTATTCTTCTCTTCTCATTATAGACACAGGGACAAAGACTGGGGCTATTGTGTATCTGCAGGCTTTGTACCTAATTTCTTATTTCTACAACAAAAGAATCCAACTATGAATCTGATTCTCAACAAATATTGATGATTTAATACCAATGTAACCTATTTTTAATTTACTGAAGTGGAATATCCAATGCCAATAGAAAAATAAATAGATGATAAAGAATTCTGAAAGGCGAAGTTTGTGCCCACCTTCCCTTCGAAAGCAGTCTACGGGGTCTAAAGGGGCCCACAAACTTTGCATCTGCTTTTTTGTGCAGTGAAATTTCCACAGAAAATGTCACACAGATTCAACGCCACCTTCATTTCCTTCCTGGAACCTACGCCTCCTCACCGCCCTGCTGAAAGTACGCATGCTATGAAAGAGGACTTGGACTTTTAGCCAGAAAGAGAGGGGGTGACTTTCAGACAGCTAACGTACCTGGGCAAATCGCTATTTACCCATGCAAATGGCAGAGTTTGTTCATGTTTGGTAAGTGGCAATCTCACAAAAAACAGAGAATATAACACTTTGCTTCCTTTTAGGATGATGTAGACCTCAGCTGATCAACAGCTTTCCCCTCATGTTCACTAATATACGCTTTTGCCAATACTGGCAAAAATACATTAATTAGGGATGTGAATCGTTTTAGGACGATTAAAATTATCGTCCGATAATTTTGATATTGTCTTAAACCGTTATGGAACACAATACAATAGAGATTCTAACGATTTATCGTTATAAATCGTTAGAATCGTGAGCCGGCACACTAAAACCCCCTAAAACCCACCCCCGACCCTTTAAATTAAATCCCCCACCCTCCCGAACCCCCCCCCCCAAATGACAAATAACCTGCGGGTCCAGCGGCGGTCCGGAACGGCAGCGGTCCGGAACGGGCTCCTGCTACTGAATCTTGTTGTCTTCGGCCGGCGCCATTTTCCAAAATGGCGCCGAAAAATGGCAGCGGCCATAGACGAACACGATTGGACGGCAGGAGGTCCTTCCGGACCCCCGCTGGACTTTTGGCAAGTCTTGTGGGAGTCAGGAGGCCCCCCCCCAAGCTGGCCAAAAGTTCCTGGAGGTCCAGCGGGGGTCAGGGAGCGATTTCCCACCGCGAATCGTTTTCGTACGGAAAATGGCGCCGGCAGGAGATCGACTGCAGGAGGTCGTTCAGCGAGGGTTCCGGCGCCTCGCTGAACGACCTCCTGCAGTCGATCTCCTGCCGGCGCCATTTTCCATACGAAAACGATTCGCGGCGGGAAATCGCTCCCTGACCCCCGCTGGACCTCCAGGAACTTTTGGCCAGCTTGGGGGGGGGCCTCCTGACCCCCACAAGACTTGCCAAAAGTCCAGCGGGGGTCCGGAAGGACCTCCTGCCGTCCAATCGTGTTCGTCTATGGCCGCCGCCATTTTTCGGCGCCATTTTGGAAAATGGCGCTGGCCGAAGACAACAAGATTCAGTAGCAGGAGCCCGTTCCGGACTGCTGCCGTTCCGGACCGCCGCTGGACCCGCAGGTTATTTAAGTCATTGGGGGGGGGGTTCGGGAGGGTGGGGGATTTAATTTAAAGGGTCGGGGGTGGGTTTTAGGGGGTTTTAATGTGCCGGTTTTGCGATTTTACGTTTTTTTCGATTTTTTACGATTTTTCACGATTTTTCACGATATTTTACCCCCCCCCAAACGGCAACAATACGATTCCCTCCCCCTCCCAGCCGAAATCGATCGTTAAGACGATCGAGGACACGATTCACATCTCTAACATTAATGGAAAAAAAAAAAAAAGTACGACTGAATAGAGAAAGCCAAGCAATCTTTACCTTAAAATTCCATTGCAACATAAAATGCCAAACTATCAGGGTTTCATCATTTCTGAACTACATCAGATTTAAATAACTTCCAGTACACCAATATGATATTCAAACAATATCCTACCATTCAAAAACAGGAAATAATTATTTAAAGTGCAGTTTAGCCTCTGTCATTTGCAAGGTCTTTTACATTATACAGTAACAAAGTAATTGATGGGGGAAAAAATACCAAACTGTCCTATCCAGTCTGCTCATTTGAAATTCTTCCACACTAGTTAGAGAAGTAGACACTCAGCCACCATACACAACCCAGCACAGCATGTCTTCCCCATCATGTCTTTTTACTGATCTTTCAACACTTTTCCTACCACTGCCCTCCATATCAGTGCCAAGCATGCCCTGTAAAGCCAATCATAGAATACTACAGTAACCAACTTCCACCTTACGCTTATTCTTTCATTACATACTATAGACAACTTCCTGGAGGAAAAGTCCATAAACCATTTTTAAGGTAGAAATCCACTGCTTAACCCTGGGATAAGCAGCTTGGAATATACTGCATCTACCGCTTGGGATCCTGCCCTGGCCACCGTTGGAAACAGGATACTGGGCTTGATGGCCCTTTGGTCTGACCCAGTATAGCAAATCTTATATATTCGTGTAATTATGATAAAAAGCTAGCTAGCATGTTTTGGTTTAAGGTTATCAAACTTCTTGACCTATTGCTTATTTACTAAAATTCTTCACTTCCAAAAATGGAAGACACTGATAAATATACTGATAAATTAGATTCATCATTCCCAACCCAGTCCTTGGTTCCTCCTTAGCAGTTCTGGTTTTTAGGATGTCCATAATGAATATGCAGGTGATATATTTGTAAACCTCAATCTGATTTCTAGGCCCAATGACTTCCAATATATTTCATGCCTATTTATTTATGGATATCCTGTACACCAGACAAACTTGGGCAGAGGACTGGGCTGAGAACTATTCAAAAAGGCATTGGGTAAGTACAGAAACATATAGTACATCTTTAATGTGGTTATATATTCATAGCAAACTTTTGATTGCCCAGTAATAAGAGTTTTTGTTCTGTACCAGATTTGACTATATTGGGTTCCTAAGCAACTAGCTCAGCCAATCAGAATGCACAGATTGAATAGCAGAAGTGCTCAGATTGTCATGGCATCTTTCCAGATATGATTAAAAATCAACTTCATTGTACAAAACAGATAGCAAATGCAAAGTATTACTTATCTTGTAAGGCAACAAAAACCTTTTTTTGACCTCTTTATAATTTCAACATTCTTGAAGTTCCTTGGTCTTTAAACCACCCATGATGAGATTTGTCTATTAAATTCAACCAGTGATCATGCCAAAATGTTACAGTATATTATCTATTACTACATATTAAAATGACATTATTTTCTCAAATAAGATAACCACGGAAAGTATATCTGGGTCTAAGCTTACCATTATGTGAACATTCATTGAATCTAAACTGCCCATAAGGATAATGCATATATAACATAACATACATAGTAACATAGCAATGACAGCAGATAAAGACCAAATGGTCCATCCAGATTGCCCAGCAAGTTGTTCATGGCAGTAACTGCTGCATTGTATAAAAGATTTAGAAATGTTACAACATTTGCTTATAACCTAGAGACTAGTAAACGGACTAACACACTGAAAACACTGAAGATGAAAGAGCACTTTTAACTTGCTTTACTGCACTAAATAATTCAGAATGTTCTCAGCATGAACCAGCACCCTAATGACTCTCTACTTCTTAAAGGACTTTTCCCTGATTCTGTGCCTCTATGCACATCTTTTATGATTCTGACCTTGTACTTCCTGCACTTCTGAGGCATTACCAGATAAATCGAGGATCGTGTACAAGCTTTTGACTATTGCCACAAGTGCAGATCTCTAGCAAGGCCTTAGAACCCCCCCCCCCCTCTCCTACACGATTATACACAAATCAGCTGAAGGCGCTTTCCAAAATGTCAAACGGATTGAACCAAGTTTTTGGATAGGAACCAAAATGCTTATCTTAATTTGCAGCAAAAACTTTTAAAATTGTAAATGAAGGGTCCAAATCAGGTCTTAGTCTAAAACTTGCCCGGGCAGATGGATGTTAAAATCCACAGCACCAAGTTTCCCTACAGGGGGGAGGATAGGCAACCGAAGACAAGGTTTTTAAATATTAAAGCTTAATCAAAGCAATGCACAATACATAACACAGATAGACTGCAAACAGTTATTCAGACACATTCAACTGAAAATCAACAGTATCTGTGAACATTTCCAGGCTACATAACTATTGCAAAGAATAGTAACTAAGAAGACAAGGGTCTTGTTAAAATTACCATGCAAAATAACTTCATTACCTTTAGATTCAATATTAAAAGAATACATTCATTAAAGAAGCATTTCACTTAATCATTAGCCAATACCATGTCACATATGCAAATGTGTATAGCAGATTGAAATTAAGAGTATCTATCTTTTATGAGTTCGCTTGGGACATGTATTGTAGGTTTCTCTAGCAAGAAGTACATGGAGATCAGGTGGTTTGGTGCATATCTTTAATTTCCTCTTTACCGAGAGAGAAACATCATGAATTTTGTGGCAGTTAATTGCACAAGCAGACCTTGGTTCACGTTATTACACTTCTATGAAAATGAAGCACTGTTGTTATAGTGCAAGCACTTCATTTGGCTGTGCTCTGCATGCTTTTTCTCCCCATGTCTGTTATAGCCCATGCAGCTAACTGGCAAATAACTGAAGCAAGCAAATGTTCTTATAACAGGAAACGTTCCTACTGGAAAGAACATGTTGGGATTTTGAAGATAAGTTAAGAGCCAAATGTTCTCAGATGGTAAATAGAGCTCTTGGAAATAGAACCCACTGCATATGATTTGTATGTAAAAAAAAAAAAAAAGCCACACATCAATAATTCTCAACTTCAGAGATGTTCCCAAAATATACCTAAACATCTTTAAATTAAAGAACAATTTGAAGAAGGAGAAACTCAAGAGAAAATCAGAAAAATCAGAAAAACAATAATTGAGTGAGTCTGGAGAAATGTGGTGCGGGGGTCCCCAACATGAAAGCTGGGCACATAGCAAAACAGCAAAATAGATGTCAGTCCCTCATCCCCAATAAAGGACCAAGATAAGGACTAAAACTCATTACAGATGTAGCAATTGAATTAACCTATTTTGCTGTTTCATGGTGAGCCCAGCTGTTGATAAGTCCCAATGTATTTACATACATCTTCATCAATATTTAATGCCAATATTTGAGTCAAAATTAGACTAAGCCATTTACTGATAAATATAAATAATGATTCACAGTGATCGAGCGAATGGTATGTAAGGAGGAGACAAGTGCATTAAATAACCAGAAACCACACCTCTCTCTACAGAAAGTCATGACACTGTCCTACTGGCTCCACTGCCATTTTATAGGGACACGTTCTGAAGGTTGATATTTCCAAGAGATGGCTAACAAAGAAGGTAATCAAGCTTCTAAAACATTCTTCTTGAGAATGTATCTCTAATAAAAGATGGATGAAACCATTAAGATGGCATATCGGACATCAGGTGACTGTGAAGCACTTTCTATTTTGGAAACCTCAAGGAGGTGGTAACCATTTCTCTTATACCTTGATCATGAGTCTCTCTCTCATGTGTTTCCAGCTTGACTTGTTTTACACATAGCATGACAGGAATGAACCTTACTCTAGCTAGGGTATATGTTAGGTATGACCTCAAATTTTTTTTAGATTTACTGCTAATGCTCTTCCTAATACTTGCCCTTTGTCAAACAGTTTCCTTCTTTCTCTGTTAACAAATATTGATGATCTTGTGGTGCAGTGTGATTTCCATCTGGTGTGACTAAATTTATGAACAAAGGATTTGAATTTGCACAAGTTCCAAACTTGTGAGCCGTAACCATCAACTCTCGAGGCTTCAAACTTGTGCTAATTCAATCCCTTTGCTCGTAGATTACCGTGTACTTAATACATATATGCCCATAGTTTACCTGACTAAACCTGAAATTATAACCTTTCCTAACCATGAAACTCACTCATTTATTTATTTTATTTAAAATTTATAAACTGCCTATCGACTTTTCTAGGCAGTTATCACGTCTCTTAATACCACTTCCCAGTAAATATAATACTGTTACGATTGCAAGAAAACATTGTGTTCCATTTAAGCCACTCATTCAACATCAACAGGAAGGCCGTTCAAATTCAACTGCTACCCAGCCTTTCTTTTGCAAGAACAGGTGTGAAATTAATAAATACCACAGCGTCCTACCTCAATCAAGAAATCTCCAGTTCTCAAGCCAGCTTGCCACGCTACCCCACCTTCATCCACGGATTCCAGGTACTGCAAAGCAGGGAAGGCTGGAGTTGGGGTAAATTCTTCAATTGGGGTGTCAGCTTTGGAAAAAACAAATACCATATTGTCAGAACTTCAATTACAACAATATTTTACAGCTGCTCTCAGGGGAGGCATAAAGGCTGCTGCAGTTATTCCAGACTGGATTAACCCGGCACCTTCCAGTTAACTATTATTCAAACATCTTTTTAGTGTTGGCACCCTATCAAAAAAAAAAAAGATTTACAGCTTTCATGGGCGTCAAGTTAAGAAGGCATTATTCAAAAATAATTTAACTGTGCAAATGGCTATTTACCCAGGACAGGTTTTGTTTTTTTATAAAAACTGTCCACTTTGTATGTAAATAAAAGTAAGCGTGTTGATCCACGACACACCTACTTTTATCCACATTTTCGGCGAGGCACTCCTGGGGTGTAATTAAGCTCGGGGGAGGCAACAACGCACATACATTTTGCTTTTTCAAGCCACAGGTATGGCTTTAGCCAGAAAAGGTGCCTGCAGAAAAAGCAGGGGCAGATCTCTGCGAGCTACCTTTTTCTTGGGTGGCTTTGAAAGGGAACATAGGCTCATCCCATCTCCCTGGTGCAAAATCCACAGGTAAAAAGGCTTACAGGCTTTGCACCTGATGAAAGAGCTTTGAAAATGGATTCCTTTCTTCATGATTACAATTGATAGCCTATTAGCACTGATTATTTTGGCAGAAAAACACACCAAAAATATACTGCAGGTTAAGAATGATAATAGAGCCTGTTTACCAGACTGCAGGGTACTGGTACATGATTCTGGAAAAGATTATAACACAAATAGACATGAATCCACTATCAGAACATGGGGATTAGTGTATGGGAAGTGTGGATAATGTCCATGACCTTAGATCAACTTCTAATGGCTCTGGTTCATGCATTAACCCCTGCCTTGCAATTGGCTCCGTGCAGACAATTGTGCAGGTCAAGTTACAAGTGACCCTCTGACCCCACTGTTAACCCTGGCTTTCTTTCCTGTTTTCCTCTTGCCCATTCCTTTTTAAGAAATACAAGCTTGAACTAAAAAGAAAAATTATTCTTTTTAATAATCTTAAAATTTAGGCCAAAAAAAACCCCAACTTGTACTTCCAACAGAGTTTACATGATGATGAGGATGATATCAGCGGTGGGGACTTTTTGCCAAACGTACAAGACCTTGAGTTCTCTTCCTCTGTTACTCATGGGTGCCTCACTATCAGTTAGCGTGAGGCCTCTGCACTTTCCTCTTTTGATGGTATATTACATACAAATGTGTGTATGTATATGTGGATTATACATACACATACACATAAATGATGACGGGGATTTTGAAAAGTGTCTGAAGAGGTTGCAGCTACAAACATTTTCAAAGGAAAACTACCCTCAAAGTTTCCCTTTGAAAAAGTAGTCTGGCAAGGACTACTAAAAGTACCCACCTACTTTATAACTCCTTTCCCACAGGTCTATAGTTCACATGCGAAACAAACCCATGGGAAGTTCAAAACAAATTCCCTGCATGCATTTTCCCTTCCCTGCCCTATCCCCAACTATTTCTGGCTGAAAGAATGTCCATTCGGTTGCACCGAGGAAGAGGAGACATTTTAAGACAGGCAATCTCGCCAAATTAATCATTGTTAATTAAGCTACAAGACACTGAAAACTGTCCCACATACAGAGGATCCCTAGTAGCAAAGAGAATAATGAAGAAGCATTGGTGTAACCTGCATGGAGCAGAGGTTGCAACTTTAAAACTCACGAGGGCACATTGTCACCAGGCTTTCAGGAAGACTAGGGTGACCCGCATGGAGGGAGCAAACTTCAGTCAGCACAGAGAGAATGGAATGTTATATTTATCTTTTTATTTTACCACAGCCTTCCTAACCCATAATTACAAAACGTGGTAATAAGGCACAGAAGGGGGCTTGGACATTGGCTGAAAGGATGGCAAGGCCTGAAATGGTCATCATTGTAACAATATTTTGGGAATAGATATGGAGGGCAGTGGTAGAAAACAGGTTGCGAGCTTGGGTACAAGAGTTGGGGGAGAGGAAATTTTGCTTGGGTTGCATAGAGTAATGCCCATTAGGGATGTGCATTCGTTTCATTCATTTAATTCGTTTCATATGTTTCCCATTACATGTCAATTAGATGTGCATTCGTTTCATATGTTTCATACGTTTCATATTACATGCTTGTATAGGAAACGGATGAAACGGATGCACATCCTTAATGCCCATCTAACAAAGTGTCCGAATCTCACCTGGGCACACTAGATGGGCCATTTTGATCTTTATCTGTCATCACTTGCTATGAGGCATATCTACCACACACACACGTTATATTTATTATAATCGGTGAAGGAGACAAAGTAAACTTCTGAACAGTTTTTGTCCCAAGTCAGGATTAATGTCACATAACTATCTTTGCTCAGCTGGAAGTAGTTTGGCATGTAAAGCAGTAATGCTGAGCCCTCATCTCCTGAATACTTAAACCAATGTACAAGTGGAGAAATGAGAAATGTCCCTTTGACGAAGATCATTTCATCAAAATGTATCCATGTCAGGGTGGTTTGTGAGTACAGTTTAGGCAAAACTCGCATAAAGGGGGTAAAAGAAATTTTAAAGCTTTGGTGCACATTTTCACCATTTTTAATTAGTTTTCCCTTAAACTTGCTAAAAAATTAAATAGGAGTGGATGATTACTTTGATGAAAGTGGTCCAGAGGGATGCACCACTGCCCATTCATGATGACTCCCCATAAAACTAGTTATGAAAAGTTAAATGTATTTCATAGCACAAACTTTTAATTTGGCTTTCCATCCTTCATCAACTGTACTTTTTTGGACAGATGTGCTTTTTTGGCTATATATTACTAACCCATAAAGTATAGAATTCACAATTAAACTGGACTGCAGTGTAACGTAGTGGTTAGAACACTGAATCACCCCATTTAGTTACCCTCATCTATGACTCTCCACAGGATCATGGACAAGTCACGTCAACCTCATTCACAGTAAGCTCATCGGGGCAGAGAAAGTGTAAACCTGTGAATTATCTTCTACAGAACTGTCTTCATGGACACCAAAGAGCAATGTGAACAACTGATACAGAAAATAGATTTTTTGGTTAATATAACCAAAGACCACCATCACTACCCCTTCCAAGAACATCCATGGGCCATGTTAATCTTTTACTGCATCCTTGTACTGGCTTAGATTTTTCCTATCTTCATGCCCCACATATTGCAAACACACTAATTCTGTCCAGGATGAAATCTGCTCAAATTTCCAGTTAGTATGTCCGACATATTTACTTCATGCAGGGTGGCACTGATGCAGCTCTCTGTGAAATCAGGATAATCTTATGCAAATGTCTTTAAGGATTTCTGCTTTGTTGGTGGGCATTATTTGTATATTCTGAAGATCAAAATCTCCTCTCCATTCTATATGAAGCAGAAAATATCATTCAACAATATCTGAAAATCCATCTTCTATTATAGTTACATTTAGTTACATGATTATAGATATAAATGCAAGAAAGAGAAAGCTATCTTTTGAAGCAAACTGCTATGAAGAGTATTTACTTCATCTAATTTGAATGGCAGACACAGGTATTAAAATGTGTCATGCATGCTGGTTTTAAAAAAGAAACAAATACAAAAAAAAAACAACTTTCTTCCCCTTCCCTATTCCCAAGATACATACATAATACTGCA
The DNA here is from genome assembly GCF_901001135.1 of Rhinatrema bivittatum. NCBI lineage: Eukaryota > Metazoa > Chordata > Amphibia > Gymnophiona > Rhinatrematidae > Rhinatrema > Rhinatrema bivittatum. The sequence goes on along the minus strand of NC_042631.1, from coordinate 8,801,910 downwards.
CGATGTACATGAAATAAGAACAGTTAAAACAGAAAAGTCTGCATTCATGTCAGTAGCACGACAGCTAAGAACATAGTTGTCTAGCAACCAAGTGCACTAAGAATAATTCCCTTTTATTTTCAGGCAGCTAATTTTTTATTTTTTTTTTTAAACACAGGCATGTATGCCCACCTGCCCACACACACACACACATGTACATACAAAAAAAAAAAAAAGACATACTTACCTTTCGCCCCTCTGAGCACAAATCCAAAACCTTCATTGTCCTTTTTCTGCAGGACCACTGTCTTTTCTTCAATTATGCAGTCACTGTAGAGAGAATTCCGAGGATAGCGACCATTATTACATCCCATCATCACCATCACTGATGTAGCTCCTCCAGTGTGCAGGTTCATCCTCATCACAGCCAATTAATCAAATTACATTGCAGTATTCCCAACCACCATGGCAAAATATTACAGCAAAAAACAACGGAAAAAAAAAACAAACAACAATGACAAAGCCCAATGCTAAATGAAAGCGTGATTTAAAGCAACTTAAATGAACGAGAGACAGTGACAGAGAGAGAGAGAGAGAGAGCAAGCAAGCAGAGAAACCATGCATGGTGGGCTTTTGTTAGGAATGAATGACTGAATGAATGTGTGGCCATGTCATCTGTGTACTAAGTCAGGACTCTTTAAGAAAAGAAAAGCAAGTGAACTGAATGACATTATCATCAAGAAACTCTGCAGTCATAGATGTACCGGATGCATCTTCTAGTCAAGCCAAAATGAAACCAGCCAGGGGAAAATCGAGGCAGCATTTTAAAATGTTAAATTGTATTAGTTTCCTGTGCTAGCTAGCTACAGGCACAAACATAGTCAGAAAGCTGTGCCTCGCATCAAAAGCCCTTTTTCCAGTTCTATTGAATGTTGCATGCTGCAAAAATCCCACATGATCATCTGACAACCTACAATGCTAACAGCGTGCAGCTGCCCTGGCGTCATCGGGCACAGATTTCCACAGCGTCAAGAATCTGCATAATTTAAATAGTAACACGGCAGCTACGATCCCGAACACAATTAACAGGACCCCCTTGTGCTTACCTAACAGAAGCGTATATTTGAAATAAAGCAATGACTGGGAGGGGGGGGGGGTGGGGGTGGGCAACCAGACAAATGCAGTTGCAGTCCTTAGGAGTCACAGAATGTCTGCCTGAAACCACTGCTCGTCACAGGTTTATGTAAAAAGAAACAAAAACCTGGGTCAACATTTCAGTGAACCCACCACCAGATTAGCTAAAGTGACTTTCTTAATAGGAATCCAAAAGGAAGACTCAATTCACTCAAATCAGCTCCTTCTTGCTGATTTTTAACAGTGCTAAGTAACAGCAATTATCCACATTACCTTAATTCTGTCTATGTGAAGGGAAAGCAAAGATTAAAGGATTTCAAAGATAAATCATCAGGCACCAAACTATTACCCTAGGTGAAGACCTCACAGGGTATGAGGGGAGGAAACCAAAGTAGACAAACTGCAAACACACCTCCACAGAGTCACTATACAGGGAGTGAGCTTAAAATGAGCTGCTCCCCCCTCTAGACCACAAAGCTTGACCAGCGGCTCAACGACGCTACGTCTACGACAGGGAAAGGGAATGGCTAGGGAAAATCCAGTGTGCTCTGATTGAAGCAACCCTTGGCACAGCCTGCGGTGCAGCGCCAATGAACATCGTGCCACTGGAGAAAAGGCGAACCTAGAGAAGGCAATTTTCAAAGAGTCTGTTGAGAATAAAATGGCGCCTAACCCCCACCGAAATGGCGCCTAACCCCCACCGAAATGGCCCCTTAAAAAACTGCACCACCAATATGCAAATATTTTTCCATGTGCTGAAGAGGGCAAGGGTAGAGTTTGGGTGGAGTTGGGACTTACGCACAAGAGTTTTGATTTTAAAAAGTATGTAGGTAAATTCTCATGGGAAAAGTACATGCACCCAATAACAGGTGGTAATTGTGCGCGCCTACTTTTGCCAGGGATAATTTTCAAAGTGGGCTATAGCTCACAAGCCCTCTTTAAAACTTGGTTTAACTCCCGAGCATGGTTGCTGGTGGAGGGGATGAAAGGCAGGGCATTTTCTCAGAATCTCTTACTGGTGCTGTTCCAGGTTCTAACTGTAGAGAACCCTCACAAGATATGAAGTTTTTGAACTCACAAACCTCCAAGTTTTGGCCTTTTTGAAGCTTTTGTTATGGAAACAGATTTGCCTATAAATGACTGAAACAAATTCAACTTTTACAATTAAAGATTCTAGATAATGAATAATAGTCTAATGAATATTACTGAAACATTTTAATTAAAGCCAGGTTGTGCTCTCAGACATTTTCTGCATAATCTTGCTTCTCATTCTTGTTTATTCAACATTTGCAAATCCGGCACAGTTCCCCCCTCTCTCCAAACCCTAACCCTCCCAGTAGGTTGCTCCATGTGAATGCAATCTGGTACTGGAAAGCAGCATCCTAGCAGGACCCTTTTGAGTGAGCGTTTTCCTTTGTGTGCTTCTTAGGGACATAATCCTTAGTAAATAGGGCCTAGTGTGATTAAGATATCAGGAATACTGGATTGTGACATCAAAGGAAAAAAAACCAGCCGGGGCAGCCAGTTAAAGAAGGATGTCTAATGAGAGGCGGCAAAAACCAGCAACAGCAAACATCTCTGCTTGGAAGTATGATCCATATACAGGACAGTGGCAATTTATTAATTCATATTACCTAAAGGGACCAGCAGGTAAGTTCAGTCTACTAGCAGGGGAAATACAATTTGCAGGTGAAAGTTGAAACTATAGCAAAGTAAATGGAACGATAGAAAATGTGTCTGACAGGAACTAGTTTCACAAAGCTGGATATCCCGTCACTTAGGGAGCATAATTGTCAAAGGCATTTTTGTGTGTAAAACTGTGTATTACAAATAGACGTGGCCTTTCACAAAATCGCCTGCCTCCTTCAAAAGGACATAGGATAAACACAGAGGATCTCCTACTGGCTAAAGTTTGGAAATGAGAAACAGGGATAACCTGTGTTAACTGGGGTAACCTGCACAGAGCGGCAGCTACCGCCCTAAAAGAAAAAAAAATAGTTGGGCAGTCTTTTTCTGCCAACATTCGCTATGTTACTATGATCTGCATATAAGCTCACCCAGACTGAGCACAAGGTGGTGCTGGGGAGGGATTCCTACTTACACACATACATTTGAATTTTCAAAAGCATCGTGTACATTTTCCCCAAAATCTTCTGCACACACAGCAGCAGGTGTAATTGTGTACGGATAAATTTGGTGGGATAATTTTCAAAGTGGAGCTAGGCACATAAGTCTGTTTTGAAAATTAGTGCAACTAACGTGCATTTTTGCTACCCAGTTTAGGTGGGCAATTTGCACATGGCCAATTAGCATAGGTAAGGCACTCCTCCTCCCCCATAAATTCCTTTGAAAATAGCCTTCAAAAGGTACTTATTGTACGAGCACTTTATTAAATAAGAATGACAACAAAGGCTGACAGTATGTCTGAAAGTAATGTGTGTATGCACCATGCAGATTCCTCGCCTCTTGTATTTCAGGTGAGGAATGTGTTCTGGAGCTCTTCAGTACCTAGATATTGCCCAGTTTCTTCGGATCCTGCTTCAAGAGCCTATTCCAGGCCTTCTCACACCCGTGCTGAGGGCCCCACCGCCAGCTGGGCTTTGAGGATATCCATAATGAATATGCATGAGATAAATTAGTATATACTAGATTTCCAGTATATGCAAATTTATCTCAAATATTTGTTGTGGGCATCCTGAAAACCTAACTGGCTGTGGGGGCCCACAGGACAGATTTGGAAAGCCGTAATCTATCCAGTACTGGACAGCTAACAGCCAATGAATGGCACAAGCAACTCTCTCTCTCTCTGCAACTGAAACTGATTTTCTTCATTGTGCTATGCAAAAACAATACTCTGACCCTTGCATGCAGTGGCACCCCCAGTACAGAATATGACATTCACGGCTTTTAGATAATCAAAAGGGGCAAAATCAGCATGACCTGAGCCTGCAGCTCTCCCACACTGTTCTACTAAATCGATTACTTCCTACATCTGTTCTCACAAAGGCTGATTTATTGTTGCTTAACATCATGCAAACCAACCAAAGGTCACAGTTTGCAATAACTGTATTTATTTATTGAACTTTAATTTATATAAGATGTTCACCAATGCCTTGTGTGGTTATAAAAGAGGAATTATTTACTTGATTTTCTTCATGCAAGTCATCAAAGACAAGGGGAGAGGTGCTGGGCTGTACATCGTTCTCTATTTTGAAGCTACTCAGAATGACAAGCAGGTTGCTGCTCACCATTCCTCTTCTGCCTGGAGTGTGAGGATACATTTCCCACTAAAAACCTTTCTAGAACACTGGGATGGTGAAATCTAGTTTCTGAGTGAGACAAACAAGTTTGGTTTTGAGGATAGCAGATATATGTACAATAGAGTCATTGTTTGCCAATATATCACTGTGGGTATTATGGAAGCAAAACCATTCTTGGCGCTCATAGACCAGAGTTCATCATTCATATATTTTTGGGAACTGATGGAACATTTTTCAAGAAATTGATGCTTAGTGGGTATAACAGAAGAATCTCTGATTGTGCTGATGCCCATATACCACTAATGTCCATGTATCAAACCATTAAAGAACTATATAACAAGGAGAGAAGTGAACATTTCACGATACCCAATTGCTTTCTTTGGTACAGAAATTTGCATATAGTTCCGACTGCTAACCTATGACAGGGCAGCCTTCAAAATATTTGATATCATACAAAGTGATATAACTTCACAAAGATTTCAAATTCTCTCTTTTTTTTTCAAGAGAGAGTTGACTTGCATGGTAGGCAACTGTATTTTAAAATATGTACGATTACAACACTAATTAAAGGCTTGATGACATCACACGTTATTTTGACCTCCCCAAGATCACCACTGGACTGATTTCCTATAGAAAACTAAGGTAAAACATTCTGACTATAGGTGGTATTGAAAGTACATGAAAAGGGGTTCTCAGGTATTTTACTATTGGTGGCTGAAATGTGAATGAAACTGAACGAATGATTCAAAAGTTCTTAAGGAGGGAAGGACTGATAAAAGAACATAAGAAATGCCACTCTGTGACATTGCGCTCAGGATCCCATCCGTGTTGCAAATACCCAGCAGGTTCCATAAAGTAGATCCATTTCCTGTTACTCCCAGGGATAGCAATAGCTGCCGTTGGTCTCCCTGGCTATTAACGTGCTATGGACGTTTCCTCCAGAAACTTGTCCAAACCTCTTTTAAACGCTGCTGTGCTCGTCGCCTTGACCATGTCCTCTGGGAACAGATGCCCCAGCTGGACTGCGCGCTGGATGAAAAGTACTTTCTATGATTTGTTTTACATCTGCAGGTTGTTAGTTTTAGTATTCGAAAGGGTGAATAGCAGTCCTTTATTCATGGTTATGGATATGACGACCTATAAGGCCAGTTTCCCTGCTGAAACCAGGCTTAAAATGAAACCAGTTACGTAAAAGGATCTATTCGTTTTCACAAGCTTTACATATTCCACAATATGGTTTGTCATGGCTACACAGAATTCCCAAATAAAAACAGAATATGCAGAGTCAGATGATGGGCAAGGTATACACAGGTTCCAAAAATACAGATGAAGAAAATCACTAAGCTGAAGTGGCTTCTCTCTGTCATCAATGCCTTAATCAGGAATCCAAAATAGACAATTATATGGGCATATTCCAGTAGCTTTGCTTAGAAGTTATATTAGGACAGGTAAACAGCTACATACAGAAGCAATCAGAGTTTATTTTAACTGTGCAAACAGAGAAAATGAAACTAGAAAGCCTTCAGTCATCTATATCTTGGGTTTGAGTGACCTTCAAAAATGTTTATGGCTTCCCATGAGTGCTCAAGAAATTTTAAAATATCAGGCATAATTTTCAAAAATGTTTTGCCAGAAGGCACAGATAGAGAAGACCCATTTTGGAAATGGAGGTTGTCATCAAGGAGAATGTTATTCCAGCTGTAATTGAGCATGCCTTCCTGCTTCCTCACTGACTCTGCTTTTCCCCACAGTGCTCTTCAAAGCCTTGTAAGAATGTAATGGCTTCTGCAGTGCCATGCATCAAAATCTATAAAGCTCTTTAGGTGTCTGATTTATGAAAAGGGCTACCCATAAGCAAATCCCTCATCCCTTATTAACGCTCACATTTGTCATTCAAAAAAAAAAAAAACCCAGTGAAAATGCTTCGACAGCATATGTACATAAAAGGAAAAGTTTTATACTGATCTATTCATACTAAAAGGACCTCGTTGCTAGAATAGGGCCATACAGAAATGACTCAGGGGAGTGCACCGAGGTGGTTCTGTCATGAAGCAGGGGGAAGCAGCAGCTTCGGGCGGCAACATTTTGAGGCGGCAAAACTGCCTCATCCTGCCTTTAGGACCATGCACATGCAGCTCTGCCGACAAGCCCACAGGGTCCCCTGCAGACAGAAAAGCCCACAGGGTCCCTGCAGACAGAAAAAGGAAGAGCAGCAGCACAGGAACAGATTGGACGACTGGGGTTTAGGGAATGCCCAGGAAGGGCAAATCAGGAGCATCACGTGGTTTGTGCTGGTCACTGCGGCCCTGTGCCCCATGCAGCTGTTAACGATCAACGCCAGACCCTGCAGTATCTTGTATCACAGAGTGGGGGAATCTCCCAATGCTCACCGCTCACTCTGCCTGCTGTTTATTTTATTTATTTATTTATTTTACTGGCACAGCAGCAGTGGTAGCAGTAACTGCAGCGGCGGCTCCATGCGCCTCTTTCTCCTCCTTCATTGTGTTCCTGGCTCCTCCTCTCTCATGCTTCTGCCGGCAGCCGACGGGAGGCATTGAGCAGGCCTCTTACTGCCGGCTCAACTCCAACCCTGGTCTCAAGCAGGTCCACAGCAAAAAGTAATAAAACAAAAAAAAAACAAAAACCTAACATCAGGGCCTTCCAACCTGCCCCTTTCCACACCAACGAAGGAAATCAAGCAGCAAAGGCAGCCCACCCAGAATCCAGACCCTATTCTTGGGATATTGCTTGGATGCCCTGACCACCAATGTAAGTAAAAACTAATTTTTTGTTAAATGTATTCAGAGGGGAGAAAGGTGAGAAAGAAAAAGCATGCGAGTCAGTGAATGTGTGTTTTTGAGCGAGAGTGACAGCATGAGTGCCCGTGAGAATGCATGAGTCAGTGAACATGTATGACTATGAGCATGTATGTGAGCATGACAGCATGTGAATGTCAATGAACAAGTGAGAGTGTGTGTGTGTGTGTGTGTGTGTGAGTGAGTGAGAGAGAGAGAGCATGAGTCAGTATGAGAGAGTGAGCAGGTGTGTGAGTCAGTGAATGTATGTTTGTGAACAAATCAGTGAGTCAGCCTGTGTAACTGTCAGGGTCAGTTTGTGAGTGAGCATGTGTGTAAAGAATGAGCATTTGTGTCATGGAGTGTGTGTATACGGAGGAGAAAGTTTGTGCACATTACCACCTCTGACTAATCCATAACAATCTCAGGGTGCCTGGAATCAAAAGTTCCTAGGTCTGGAGAATAGGAGAATTTTTAAAAATCCTTTATTGTTTTTAATTATTGAATGGCATTTTAAAATATTTTATAGGTATTAGTGAAATTGTTTACATTTTTTGAGTTTTTGATTATTGGATGCCTTATTCATCAGCTGTTTTTAAATTGCCTTTTTATTAGTATTATTATTTATATTTGTTTTGATTGATTGATGTTTTATAAAGAATGGTAATGTTTCTGTTTTTCTGTTATTGTACTGCTTGTCTGGCTTGTTACGGTTTCCAGTTCAGTTGCATCTGCAGGTTTCTATTTATACTTTATGACTTTCCTATTCTGTATTTGGGGAGGGTCTGTCTGTGTTCTGCGTCTGTGACTGAGATGAAGTATTCTGTTTCCCTGTAGGGATATACACACACACACACACACACACACACACACACCAAAACAAACCCCCAACAGGATGGACCTCCTCTCTCACTGCCCCTTTCAACATTTCCTCCCTCGGCAAGTACTTCATACCATTCTAACACAGGTACCCACAACTTCAAGGGTCACACTCTAGTAGTGCTTGGGTCCTCCCACGGTTACGCGTGACTCCTGCTATCTACTAAAGATGTGCACAGAAATAAAAATGTTGTTTCATGTCGTGCCATTGTTCGGTTTGTGACCCTTATGGGGGAATATAATCGATGATAACTTTTTTCTAAAATCAGTTTTTAAGTAGTAAGAGGTGATCATCTTTGTATTTTTGGGAGTCATTTTTCGGTTTGTGAGATGTTCACCTGTGTGTTATTTTGTTTTATGTCATTTGGTCCACGTTTTTAAAAAAATGCTGTAGATCCAGAGGATCTCCTTCCAGTCCTTGCTCTGCTCCCCCCCCCCCCCCCCCCCAATTTATAAATAATTTGACTGAGTCCAGGAGGCTCCTTGCCACCCATCCTTTTAAAAAAATTTGCAGGCTACCCACCTCTCTCCCCCCGCGCCCCCCCCCCCCATCCCTGTGCAGAAAAACATGTCTGCAGGCCTTCAGTCAGTCAGGCCTCTCTACCCTAACCATTGATTTCCCTTCTGATGCCCCAATAGCTGCCTAAACCTCCCCACTAGTGCTTCCAGACCAATCCAGACACCGAGCTGGAAGCTGGTAAGAGGGAGACTCTCATGGGAGATTCTGATGGCAGAGGAGGGGACTCTGGAAGGAAAAGACGGGCACAGACCGATCACCTTTTTTTTTTTTTTTTAAGGGTGGGCATCCAAAAAGATAGAAATGACATAACTAAATTTTCCACTGCAAACGGCACTGAAAATATCATGTATACTTTCAGGGGTGGATTTTAAAAGGGTTACGCACGTAATATACGCGCGTAACCCTTTAAAACCCGCTCCTGCGTGCGCCGAGCCTATTTTGCATAGGCCCAGCAACGCGCGCAAGCCCCGGGATGCACATATGTCCCGGGGTTTGAAAAAAGGGTCAGGGAGTGGGCGGGGCGGTCCGGGGGCGGGACCGTGCCGGGGGATCGCGCGCCTGCACTTGGCCAGCACAGGCAGGCGTAAATAAAAAAATAAAGGTAGGGGGGATTTAGGTAGGGCTGGGGGACGGGTTAGATAGGGGAAGGCAGGGGAAGGTGGGGGGGGGGGGGTGGAGGGAATGGGGAAAGCCATCGGGGCTCCCCCTAGGGCTCGGCGCGCGCAAGGTGCATAAGTGTGCACCCCTTTGCGTGTGCCGCCCCTGGATTTTATAACATGCGCACGCAGCCGCTCACATGTTATAAAATCGGGCGTAGATTTGTGCTCGCCGGGTTGTGCACACAAATCTATGCCTGCGCGTAATTCTTAAAATCCAGCCCTCAATGTTTGTAAACGAAAGCGCATTCCAATTATTTATAGCCCTTGGGGATGTTAAGACTTTGCCTTGTGATATTTCTAGCACAAGGTGTGCAAACAACTCACACTGCCTCCACCCACAGGCATGTCATGATGCATAATTCACCATGCCAACTTTGAAAAAGGCAAATATAACTTTCGCACAATATTCACTGTTTGATAACACCGAGATTGGAGAGTGTTATGGATGAACTTAAATACCAGAAGAGCATAAAAACTTCCAAAGATAAAAAAAAAAATGGAAAAATAGGCCACAGACGCCCACTGGATATAGCGTTGTGGATACTGGATAAATGGGCACTGGCATATAACCAAAAGCCACACCTTAGCTGTGACACTTGGCAACTGGCTTGTTCTGCCCAAGATGGCGGCCATGGCCATGAGGCTGGCCTGGCCCTTCCTCCCAATGTATGATGATGTTGGAAGGACTGGGGTGGAGTTGGGTGATATGGGGTAGCCAGCCAATCACAGCAGGAATCAGGCTCTGAAGGGGAGAGCTTGTTGGGACAACCTCCCAGCATTTTTAGGATTGTTGCAACTGCCCTACCATCTTACCCCCAACCCCAACTCTGGGTCACTGGAGGTTCTTTCCAATAATCACATCCTGTCTCCCTAGAGTTGTAGGTAATTTTCCTGAAATTAACTTGGCTTGCATTTTTTTTTTTGCAAGCCGAGTTACTTTTTACATTTGTAAACTAAATGCATGCAAAGCAGCTCATTACCATACCTGGAATGTCAGGGGTGAAAGAATGCATAGTTTTAAAATACTGTGTGTTATTGCTACGTTAAGGCATTTACAGCAGGGTATGTGCCTAACGAATCCCTTAGATTGCAAGCCCTCTGAGGAAAGGGAAACACCTACATGCCTGAATGTAATCCACTTTGAAGTGTCTGGCCAGTCACGAAATATGGAATAGAAATTAAAAAAAAAACAAACCCATTAACTATCACCAGTAAAAGAGTTTATTGACTTATAGGAACACTAGGTAGACCAAATGTTTACAATCAAAATAAAAAATTATCAAACCATCTAACCACTATATAGAAATTAGAGGAGGTCAACAAAAATAGATATTTTACTATATCTTCAGAATTAATGATTGATTTAATTTGTATTTCCTATGATTTTTGCCAATTTTATTTTATTTTAAAATTTTAATGATTGGTTAATTTTATCAGATATCTTAAAAATTAGTGTCTTAATTCACATAGTTAAAAGTATATTAAAATTAAATATAAGAGCATATTTCCATATAATCCTAAATAAATATGTCAACTTCCTAACGTTCTGTGACTTCTGATTGGGCCACATTAAGGTGCTCAATGGTCCCCGGGTGAAGTATAAACTAATGGGCCTCCCTTGCTTTCAAGAAAATACCACACATTAAAAAGATAAAATGTTGATAAACTACATTTGTGGTAAAATAAGACAAAAAATACATTCACACACTGGTTTATTATAAAAGTCTTTTTTTAAAAACAATTATACTTGCAATTTTATTCTGGATTTTAGTCCTGCAAACTCATCCATGATATTGGCAAAGCTGCTAATGCAAAAAGTTGTTCTCTGGTGATGTTAACTGCAAAACACCAAAGCTATGTCTACATTTGCACAGACCCAGACGATGTTTACTTGCCATAACAATTAGCTGCAGTGGGCACTATCTGGGATGCTTTTTTCTCTCTTTTTCTGTCACTGCCACTGCCAGCAGTGGACTGGGCTCCTGCCCCTTTTCCCATTGAATGTGATGGATCGGGGAGGAGCATCAACCTACGAAAATAGCGAAAGAGCTGCCAGAAGAAAGTCCCCTGCACTTTACCCATTAGTTGCATTAGGAGGCGGTGTTCTGGGGGTGCAATTATTATGCAAACAGAAGAACATTATGCGCAGGGATGGTAACTTTTAAACAGGCGCGTGGGTGCTCGTGTGCGCGCGATTGCCGGCTCGCGTGCAGAGATGCATCCGTTTTATGGCATATGCGCGTATATGCACGCATGTTATAAAAGAGCTTGGATACGCGTACAACTTTAATGGATGTGTCCATGTGTGCACAAATGCCACTTCTACCGCATAAGGGGGGGGGGGGGGTGGAGAATTTTATAAGGGACGCGTGCTAACGTTATTCACTATTTTCTCAGTTCGCCCAATTTATGTACAGGGCTTTTAAAATTAGCCTGACAAGAGTGCATTCACAAATCCACAGATGTTATTTTTCATGGGAAAAGTATGCATGAGAAAAAAAAAAAAGTGAAAATTTCATCAGATATAATTATTTAATATAAGGCCTATAAGTTCTGAGAATACATATGCCATGTTTCTTAGCCTGCTTTTAACAAAAAGCTATTTGTAACAAAACAAGTCCTGAGATCAGATATATTGGAGAGTCATTACTCAGAAAGAATAACTGCAGATATCTGAACAGAACAGGACTCCGCCTCTGGGCCTCACCCAGCTGTGTGTTGCTCGTTTGATAACGGATAGTAGGGGCCTCAGCGAGCACATGGGGAGTGGTCCAGAGAAAAACTAGGGCAAAGGTCAGACAAATTCACTTAAAAAGAGCAACATGAGACAGGTTGTTTGGAATCAGAGAACCAACAGCTGGAAGGTGTTTAAGGAAGTGACTGATGAGTTGCTGCTGATTCCCCAACGCGTTGTGTTTCCGTATTTTCCAAAATATCTGACATCGGAAACTGTGAGGGAAAGTATTTTGTGTAGATATTCTATAATGCAACTTTGACCTTGTATGCTTTTTATTGCTTATTCTCAGACTTATAAGTAAAGCTTTTATTCTTGTAATTAAGTATGTTGTGCATTCTGTGACATACAACCTGCCACTCAACCACCCCATCTTTTACAATACTTTGTCCGCAGAGCAAGTTTCCAAGGAAAGTATGCAAACAATTTTGCTTTGAAGATTGGTGCAAAGATCCATGAATAAAAAAAGTCACGTGGACTTTGTAACAATGATTGCTGCTAGAATATGCAGAGTCATGCATATGGGGTGTGGAAATCCGAAAGAACTATAATCGATCGGGGGTGAAGAGCTGATGTGCACGGAGCAAGAGAGAGTAGTGGGGTGATAGTGTCTAACGATCTGAAGTTGGCGAAACAATGTGACAAGGTGATAGCTAAAGCCAGAAGAATGCTGGGTTGCATAGAGAGAGGAATATCGAGTAAGAAAAGGGAAGTGATTATCCCCTTGTACAGGTCCTTGGTGAGGCCTCATCTGGAGTACTGTGCTCAGTTCTGGAGACCGTATCTCCGAAGGGACAGAGACAGGATGGAGGCGGTCCAGAGAAGGGTGACCAAAAAGGTGGATGGACTTCATCGAATGACTTATGAGGAGAGATTGAAAAATCTAAATATGTATACCTTGGAGGAAAGGAGGAGCAGAGGTGATATGATTCAGGCTTTCAGATACTTGAAAGGTTTTAATGATCCAAAGTCAACGTCAAACCTTTTCCATTGGAAAAAAAATCAGCAGAACCAGGGATCACAATTTAAAACTCCAGGGAGGAAGACTTAGAACCAATGTCAGGAAGTATTTCTTCACGGAGAGGGTGGTGGATGCCTGGAATGCCCTTCCGGAGGAAGTGGTGAAGATCAAAACTGTGAAGGATTTCAAAGGGGCGTGGGATAAACACTGTGGATCCATAAAGCCTAGAGGATGTGAATGAAGAGAAGAGGCATGGGGTGGCTTGCGGGAATGACAGCTACTACCTGGTGATTAATGCCCTTATTCAATAAACATACACACGGTTAATGCGACTCCAACATTGCTCTGTGCTTCAACGGCAAGAGGAAATGTGGAAAAAAGGATTTGCATTCACAAAAAAGCAGGGGAGTAGCTTGCTTGTTGCGGCAGTTACTACCCCAAACCAAATAAGACTGATACTTCACTTTCAATGCATATCCAGTGTAGCTCTCTGCTTCAACGGCAGGGGGAATGAAGAAAAGAGGATGTATATTCAGACAACAACCAACAAGGATTGAATGGCACAGGCTGGGTAAACAAATAAGCATGGGAGTAGCTTGCTTATTGCGGCGGTTACTACCCTTAACCAATTAAGCTTGATACTTCACTAAGATGCAGCTCCAGCACTGCTCTCTACATCAATGGCGGGGGTGGAAGGTAACTAGAACCAAAAAGTTACTAATAAGGGCCAAGAGTAACAGATATGAGAAAAAAATAAGTGTGAAAGCTTGCTGGGCAGACTGGATGGGCCGTTTGGTCTTCTGCCGTCATTTCTATGTTTCTATGTAAAATTGTCCCTTATTTTATTCCTCCATTAGTATCATCCCATTTTTCTAAAATATATATGAACATCCACAATTTTGTGGAAAACTTTGTGTTTTTTCTTTTATCAAACTGACAAATAAAAACAGATTTCACTGACCAATAGTTATTCAACACAGGAGCTAGAGAGCAAAAAGCATATCTCAAGGATTTCAATGTCAATCAACTTAATACCAGGTTTTCATAAGGTGCCCTCATCAACGCAACTTGCAATTAACAAATAAAATACACAAATTAAGATGGTTACGTTGAAGCAGCGCGTGGGCGCACATGAACGTGCATATGCCAGCTCGTGCCCAGAGACACGGCCATTTTATAACATACGCAAGTATAATGCACATATGATATAACATCGGCTGTACGCGCCTACATGTGCACGTAATTTTATATGGACATGTGCATGTGTGTGCAAAAGCCAGCTGTACTGCGGAAGTGGGGGGATTTTATTAGATACATGTACCAATGCAATTAGCAGTTTCTACAGACCATTCCTAGTTCACCCAGGGAAAGGATAGGACTTCCTAAGCCCCCTACTTAATATGTCTCGTTTTTAGCCTTTTAGCTACAAGCCTTAAACACCTGCTAACTAGCCCTGCTTTTTCTTGTTTCAGTATTTACACGCCATCCATAGCAGAAGTAAAACTGCACAGTAGGGGACCCCAGCACGCACTTGTGTGCATAAATACTTATGCACACACTTCATGTTATATACCCGAACCCCCAATGTCCCGCCTACAACCTCCCATTTGTGTGCATACCAGGAGATACACACGTACTCGGGCACTTCATAAACTCCGCATGGCGTGTGCCAGCCAAGATACTTTTGTATCTTCCGACTTTGGTGTGCGTAAAAGGGCCAAGCACATAAATAATGGAGGTTACATGCACGGCCAGGCCTTGTGTACGCCACAGGCATTGTCGGAAGGGTCCGGCCACACGCCAAAGGGGCGGGCTGGGACAGTGCCTTTCGATGCTGTCCCAGGGAAGTGCATGCCAGAAGCAGACCGGCATGCGTAACTTACGTCTGCTCATCAGAGCAAGTCGGTTACAGACCAAAAAAAATAGGGTAGGTAGGTAATTAGGGGTTAGGGGTCGGGGTGGAGAAGGGAAAGGGGAGGAAGGTTAGGTAGGGGGTTAGGGAACTGGGAAAAAGGCCGATTGTGTCACCGAGTGTAATTCGAATATTCCCCGCCACAAGTGCAAGTTGCTGGCCGCCCGCACATGCATGCATGGATATTAAAATTTGGCACGCACGTGAGCGCGGACATATGATTTTATAACATGCGTGCGGCAGTGCACACATGTTATAAAATTAGTGTGTCCATGTGTGCTTATGCGGGTTTTAAAATCGACCCCCAAAGCTTTTAAAATTTGCCTTAAATTATACAAATTAGCAGGTACATTTTTAAAGCCCAGCGTGTGCAGACCCCGAGAGGTATGAGCAGGCCGTGCACGCCGGGTGCGTTTTCAAGACGGTCCCAGCCATGCATGTATCTTCTGATATGCATGGAAGTGCTGGGGGCGGGGCTGGCCGGGGCAGAGAACTTACTCCTGCCCGGAGGAGCAGGGAAGGTCAGCAACAAGAAAAATGAGGGTAGATAGGGTAGGTTTAGGGGTCGGGGAGGAGAGGGGAAAAGGGAGGAAGAGTAGGTAAGGGAATCGGAAAGTTCCCTCTCAGTCCACTCCTTAATTGGAGTGGGTTGGGAGGGAACTGGGAGAGGCCCAGTCGTGTCGCCAAGTGTTTTTTGTTTTGTTTTTTTTACTAAAATTAGCGCGCATGTTATAAAATCGGCGCGTCTTTTCAAATCTACCCCAGCGTTTCATAAATCAATGGAAAATGAAGCATAATATCTGAAAACAGCATCTGTTCAGCATCTGGATGAAAGATGTGTGCGTTTTAAAGAGCTCATTCCCAGATACCTTTGGGAACATTTTCAGTCGGGGTAGGGTGGTCTGGCTGAATCCGTACAAGTGGATGCTCTGCTGTCTAAAAGACACGCGTGCACGTTCAGGATCAATGCAAACACTTTTGGCCAGAGTGGAGAGAATCTTTCTGGAGGCATCACAGAAGCGTGGCGGACATCAACCGGTTTACCTTTCAAACCACATACGTGATTTGCACCTGTGCCTGAAAAACCGCATTTTTTTAAAAATCATTTTCGATGACAGGTCATCTTGTGCAGACTGAAAAGTTCGTGTGTACTTTTGTCGTTAGACTTCTCCAGCAAACACAGCCAGGCTGGGAAAACCCTCCGGACATCCTTCATCAGAAATGACCAGACGTGAGCTATGCAACTGTGCATCGTCAGGGAATGCCAAGTAACTTAGCTCAAACGTCTTTGTACTAAATCAGCTTCACAGCGCTGGAACTCGCAAAGAAGTGGTTGAAAGAAACAGCAGAAGAGAGAGTCTCTTACCACTTCCTCTGTGAGCTGCTGCAGAACAGGATTACTGGGGTATTTTTGGTTTCCCTCTGTCTCTTTATCCTTTCAGCTCAGTCAGAACGATGACCATGAGTCTTCATTCGCAACCCATCCCAACATAGCTAACCTGGTCACTGCAGTGGCAGCCCCGAGCCAGGCCCAAGATCCGGCCACTAGCTGTCATCCTCCCACCCTGGGGGGTTGTGAATGCTACCTCCGCAGCATCCCCAAGCCCCAGCCAACCTGAGGAGTTGAAGACCTTGCCCACAGTCACAGGGAGCAGCAGTAAGATTTGAACCCTGGCTTCCCTGGTCCTCAGAGCACTAAGCTGCTACCTCCACTCCTCCTTACTGTTAATCGGCAAAGTAATAACAGTATAAATGGTGAACTGTTAAGAGGGACATTTTGAAATTATTTTTGCCTGCAAAACATTACTTTAGCAGCGGAAAAGGTTTGCTTTTTTAAAAAAATTGTCCTCCCTGTGTGTGAATAAACTTAAGCACATGGGGGCAGATTTTAAAAGGATCGCGCAGCACGTATACGCCCGATTTTATAACATGCGCGCGTTATAACCTCCAGGGTCGGCGCGCTAGGGGATGCACAATTGTGCGTGCCGAGCCGCGCTGGCTTCCTCCGTTCCCTTCCCCCTAGCCTGACCTTCCTATCCCTTCCCCTAACCTTTATCCCCCCCCCCTCCAGCCCAAGTTGCGCGCGCCAGCCAATTGCCGGCACATGACCTCTGACACAGCGGCAAATGGCCGCAGTGCCAGGAGCTGCTGACCCCGCCCCCACCCCACCCCTTTTTTCAAGCCCCGGGACTTGCACGCGTCCCCGGGCCTTTTGAACATAGGCCCGGAGCGCGTAACCCATTTACGCGCGTAGCTCTTTGAAAATGTGCCCCATAGTGCACCGAGAAGAGGCGTTCCCAGGGGGAGGGCTGGGGGATGGGCTCTGCACTGCCTGACACATTTCTTAATTTTCTGGCTGAGCTGCAAATGATGGCTCATGGTGCCTCAGTGTCAGATCGCCCAGGTCATTAATGGAAATGAGTGAGGCAGGGCAGGTTCCAAATGGCCTCCAGGCTCAAGGAGTGGGAAGCAGCTTCCTGCTTCTTACCCTCCTGCTCTCCCCCCCCCCCCCCCCCAAAATAGTGCAGAGCACTGGGTGAAAGCACTATGTATCCTCAGCTGAGCTCTTTGTTGCGTCCGTCGCTGCTCGACGCCCTCACTCCGCCCCCTCCGGGTCTGATGGACGGTTGCTGCCACGGCGTCTCCATGCCGTCTCCCTCCGGCCTCCCCGGACCGGCCCGACGTTGCAGATCCGCCATGTTGCCTGAAGACTCTGACTGAAGTACCAGCAAGAGCGCGAATCTCAGGGTCGTCCCCCTGAGATGATGTCATCCGCTTCCAATATTTAAAGGTTTCTATTTTCACTAACTAATGGAGTTGGCAAGGGTAAGGGGTTTGCTTATGGCTACACCTCCCAAGCTACTCTGCCTCCTCGGACTTACCAGAGGTACCCGCTCCTCGGGGGCCTCGCTCTTTTTCTTTATTTTCAGATTACAGATAGGAACCGGTACTCGCTCCTCGAGAGCCCATGTTCCTGAATACTCTGAAGATTCTCTACTGCCTGGAAGCTATCGCAGATACAGACATTTGTGAGTTACCATCGCTCTCTCAGAGCTTTCCCTGGAACCAGGTACTCGCTCCTCGAGGGCCTAACCCTTTCCAGCTCCTGAGCTTCCTTGAGACCTTATGTGAGTTTTGTCATTTAGCTCTGTCCATGAACTCTGCATACCCTGCCTACTCACTATATTCAGTTTCTCTACAGCTCAGTTATCCAGGGATCACTGATCCAGTATCTGAGGGACTGCAGCCCAGCCGGGCACTTCCAGCTCACTACTGCCACCTCTGGTGGTTTCAAAAACCTGTTTAATAAAAGAATTTTAATCTCTCACTTTGTCAACATATTTCTCTCAGTCATACTAGTTTCAGGAATTTGTAATTATCTTACCGACGTTATCCTTTCCTTCTATTTCTCTCTTCGCCCAGTTCAATCATCCTTGTTATTTGTAACTGCTTTTCTCCGCACCTTAGCTACAGTTAGAAGTTATTTGCACCCCTGTTAAACTGTAAACCAGCATGATGGTTTAATAGTTTTCCTGTATACTTGTGTTAATGTATTCTGCCTTTGAGGCGACTGTTTTAATGTATTTCCGCCCTGGAGGCGACTGTTCAGTTCCTTGTAAACTGGTGCGATATGTATTCTTTACAGGAACATCGGTATATAAAAATTAAAAATAAATAAATAAATAAATGATGTGATTGTATCATGAATGCCAGTATATAAAAAAACCTAAATAAATAAAATAAATAAATAAACTAATGTGGGTCTGTCTCCATACTCAAGCCTAGCCGGTGGCCCCTCTCGGGGTATCCTCCCGGGGGCGTGGTCATCTGCCACCGGCCCAGGGATCCACCCACAACTATATCAGATTGCTAACTCCTCACGGAGATTCATTATAGATTGCTGACTCCCAGCTCTACACAGAGCTTTCCTTACAAATTCCTGTCTGATTGCTCCTCCCATCAGATAGCGAAATACAACAGATTGCTAACTCCTGATTGCTCCTCTCATCAGATAGCGAAATACAACAGATTGCTAACTCCTGATTGGTCCTCCCATCAGATAGCATAACGCATCAGATTCCTAACACTCTTCCACATTACCTGATTCAGGTTTGGCTATCTGAAATGCTGCTGAGCAGCAAGATCTGTCATCTATGGCAGATATTGGGTATGCTTAACTTGGAGACTTGTTCTCAGAATTAAAAAATATATATCATATACCTGGAGAAAGAAATATTTCATTTGCTGTTTCAGTTTTTAGAAAATTCATATATATATTAATATTGTACTCCCTTTATAATAATCACATCCTTTAAAGTTGTACTTTAGAAGTGCTAAAGTTAAGTGATCTATTAGCCATTTTCCACATGCAAACATCAGAGCAATTTGCTGTTTGTACAATGCACAGTTAATCAGGATAACACCTAGCAAACTACTAATTATCGGATATTTTAATTTACAGTTTTTAACACAGTGTTTCATACAGGAAGGAACATGCTCTTGGGGAGATCAAAAGATCTCCTTCAAATCCTGACGCATTATGCCTAGTTTCTTCAGGGCGGGGAAATATTCTCATTGAGGCTTTCCTTACAGTTTGTGGTTGACAATCAAGCTGAGCAAGCTCCTAATTATTTTAAACAGGAAAGCCTCATTATTAGCAGCTGAAATAGTCCCTTTTAAGTAAGAAAGCTAATTTCAGTGGATGCACTACTCCAGTTCTCAAGGGGCCACAAACGGATCTGGTTTTCAGTCTCTCTGACTGTGCAAATCAATCAAGTCCTTAGCCCAACAGTGTATCTATCCGAGGCAAAATGTTGGTTTGCCTCGGATAGATTATTTGCTCCTGCAAATACATGGTTATTAATATTCTATTGTTCGATATTTATGCATATTATTTGAAACCCATGTTTTTATGTAAAGCCTGTTGCTATTAATTGTTTTACTGTTTATTTTATACTGTTACATGTAAAGCCTGTTGCTAAATTAATGTTTCACTGTAAACCGAGGTGATGTATTTCTATACGTACCGCGGTATAGAAGAACCTTTAAATAAATAAATAAATAAATAAATATAAACCAAGAACATACTGTAATAGCAACTAAGCCCTACCAGCCACATCATCCTGTCCTGTTCCAGTACCAGAGATCCTACCCCATCTTTGGCTTTACTTTCATTTCCTCTCTACTAAGGATCCTCTGTACTTATGCCAGGCTTTTTAGAACTCTATTACAGTTTTTACCGCCATCATCACCACTAGGAGACTGTTGCATGCACCTGCATCTTTTATATAAAGAAATATTTCTTTAATGTTTACGGTGGATAACCCTGAAAACCAGATGTCTTTGCTGCTCAAGCACCCATGAGTCACACAGCCACAAGAAAATAATGAATTCTCATCCAGAATGTCTCTTTTCCTGGCCTGGTATCCTCCTACTTTTTTGGACTTCCAGCTCTAGTAGAATCAGCATCTAGTATCTATTCTACAGGCCCGTGAGCCTTCATTCACAACCACCTAATACCTTTCACCTTTCTTTTTAAACCTTCCTCTTCAGGTCCAACCAAGCAATTTCACTGACATCCCAATGCTAGGTGCCACTGGAACCTGGTATGCAGGCAACCAGAGTATACTAGTTCTTGCCATTGTGTGATGGCGTCTTCTCAAGGTCTGTGAAGGCTTTCACTACAGCAGGACTTCTCAAAACTGACCTCGGGTACTACCCAAGCCAGTCAGATTCTCAGGATATACATAATGAATATGCATGGAATAAATTAGCATATACTGGATCCCTGATGAATGCAAAT
The DNA here is from genome assembly GCF_901001135.1 of Rhinatrema bivittatum. Classification (NCBI taxonomy): domain Eukaryota; kingdom Metazoa; phylum Chordata; class Amphibia; order Gymnophiona; family Rhinatrematidae; genus Rhinatrema; species Rhinatrema bivittatum. Next base: position 8,781,274 of record NC_042631.1, on the reverse strand, counting down.
TTATCTCATGCATATTCACTGCAGATATCCTGAAAACTCAACTGGTTGGGAAGTCCCTAAGGCAGGTTTAGAAAGCCTTGTGTACTGCATTTTAGCCCAAGGAGCAGAAGACGTGACTGGGAATTGAATCCAGGCACTGAGACATCACAAAAGCCCCAGGATTTCTCTTTTTAACCAACCTCAACCTGTTATTCTCGCAGATCTGTGTCACATTCTACTGTCCTTGGATATATACTGGTCAAGTAGCCTATATGCAACTTATAAGTTGTCACTTAACTACAGAGTTAAACTGCACAAGGGATTGGAAATCATGCATTAAATAGGTAGAAGAGAACATTGTAAACATTCTCAAGGGACCCATAACAGCAAAAAAAAAGAGAATATGCTGAATTCTTCATGACCACATGAAAAACAGAGTGGTAAATACTGCAATTTTTATAGCACAGATCAACATAACCTTGAACAGAAACAAAATACAGAAATCTGGAAGACTACACTGGTTACAGGAATTCTGTTCTGATGGAGCACAGAAACAGCTGTAGTAAAAAGGACCACTTGCAATGTGTGGTCACTACGCTTAGGGGGCAATTTTCAAAAGGATTTAGCTGTGTAAAAGTAGCATATATTGTAGCAATTTTCAAAAACACATTTACACACTTAAAGGTGAATTTTAAAAGGTGGGCGCACGCCAAAATCGGGAGTTGAGAGCATATTTAGCACATGTCCACCTGATTTTATAAGGTGCCCAGATGCGCGGACAAGTGCTGATGCATGAATATCTCACACTGAAGGAAAAAGGGGCGTGATGTGGGCATGGTATGGGCAGGGCATAGGCATGGGCATTTCAGGGTGGGGCCAAGAGATGTGCACATATATACCTATGTGCCTGGGCGTGTGCCACGTAAAATTATTTCTGCTATGGGCAAGTGTGAGTTAAAGAAACAAGTTACAGGCATCTGAGAGGGGTTTGAAGGGTCTGGGGAAACTGAGGAGAATGCAGGCTAAAGAACCCGGAGGGGGGGAGGTTGGGAGGACTTAGGGGAACACTGGGTGAACTGGTGGATGAACTGGTGAAACTGATCTTCAACTGGACACGCATTACAGTGGTCCCCAACCCGGTTCTGGGGGCCCACCAGCCAGTCGGGTTTTCAGGAGATCCACAATAAATGTTCAAGAGAGAAAATTTGCATGTTATGGAGGCAGTGCATGCAAATTTTCTCTCATGCATATTCATTGTGGAGATCCTGAAAACCAGGCTGGTTGGTGGGCCCCCAGGACAGGGTTGGGGACCATGTGTTATAAAATACAGTCACTTGTGCGTCTGTATGCTGACTGATGCTGCTGGGTGCACCCAAGTTTAAAATTAGGCACTCATATAAAATAGCCTAGGCAAGTCAACATGTATCATGGCAATTTTCAAAAGCCCACTTATACAAGTAAAGTGCATTTACACACATAAAACCCAGTTTTAAGTGCATAAATCCTTCTGAAAATTATCCCCTAAGTATATTTCCTCTCACGAATGACAGTTCAAGAAATTTGCTGATAATATATTTACATAAATTTAAAATCTGCATGAGCTAGATATCTTATCTGGATCAAGAGCTAAGAATTAAAAAAAAAAATCTACAGAATAAAGTAGTTTAATTTGAAAACCCAGAGAAGAGCATTTGAATACAGACATCAGGAACGGCAGTACCTGAAAGTCCTCACTTGAACAGGAGACCTCCAAGTAATTACGGATATAAAATATACACATTAATTTATTTTTTTTTTTGCTATAACTTTTCTTCCAATAGATTCTGATATTATCCCAGCAGTGCCATGCTGCTTTAGAGAGGATAATAATAACCACTACTCACATTTCTAATATTGGTCTTGTGCACTGCAAAGAGCAGAGGTGCAACATCTGGCTACCAGAAGGGTGAGGGAGGGGAGGCGAGGTACCAACACAGATGAACTGAAAAGCATAGGGGCTACTACTCTCTTCCTGCCTGCATGCTTACAATCGAGACTGTGCTGCCGAAATCAGAGAAGATCTCATTTGTATAGCTGGGCCTCAAAATCAAAAGGGAAAAAATGATGCAAGAATCCAGCATTTCTCATGCAGTTCTGTTCCATGATTGGGCATCTTTGCAGCACTCTCTTTCCAAGCAATGAAATCTTGGCTGTAACATGCTAACATTTCCTTCCAGAAGTGCAAATCTGGATTATACATTATTCTGGTAGTGCGCAGTGCAGAACAGATGCTCAGTTCCACTCAGATCAATGGTAAGTCAGCCCACACTGCTAATTATGAGTAATTATGCTAAGCACTATGAGCCAGCCCATGGCAGAACTTCTTTAAGCTTGATGACAGCAACTGAGGAAATATCAGAGAAGAGGACTTATTGGGGGCTGGAGAGGATGCAGAGAGTCAAAATCAGGAGGGGATGCAGAACCAGAGCCAAAATGTGGAGCGAGAACAATGGTTGGAAGGAGGGATAAATAAAAGCAGTTAAAATCAGAAATGTGTACCGTAAATTGGTCAGATTAAAAGCAAGTCCCACCTAAACTGGGAAGGGAGATTGGGGGGAGGAGGGCAAGGGATTTGATCAGACATCTTCAAACTCATGCATGCTTCAATTGATTCTGACAAATCTGAGCCATTTATGGTTTGCCTAGAATTTTTATATTAATCCAGTTTGTATCTTCTTGTCCCTGTTTGGCTGCAACTGTGGGCAGATTTGTACTTACATTCAAAATATTTGTATTCTCTGAATAGTTAATATCTGCGGAAATCTGCACCAATCCGAGGGAATCCCGATTTAAAAAAATAATAATAATAAAGCAAAACCCCTGAGCCACATTCGCACTGATTCAAAGCCAAATCCAATTGGGCCACTTGAGCTGATTATGGATTTGAAAGTTAAAAATGAGATGAATCATGGTGGTGCTGGTGCTGGGGACAGAAAGAGTAATTTGGGAAGATTAAGACGCATCTGAATTCCTGATGCATTCAGCAAGTTAGGATTTCACATGCAACTTAGTGGAAATGACATTTAGAAGGCAGAACATCAATAAATTGGCTAAAGAAGAAGAAACATAGCAAAGAACATTCAAATCAGCCAACAATTTTCTTCTGTGTAACATTAAGCTGTATCGCCTGTTCCAAAACTGCTTTTCATATCATCACTGGGACACTTAATCCTCTGTTTTGGTCTAAAACTCTTCAAAGAGCTATGACAGGGGTTTGTTTGTTTTTCTAAACTATTATTTGGCCATAATGCAATATAATCTGGCCAACATTTACCTATATGACCTATTGATAAGAGCATGCAGCAGCCAGGATTGGGGCAGCAGCTATAAACAAAACTGAATGGGAGAGATTTGGCTTTACAAGGTCATTTTGAAATACTAACTCCACCTTATACCCTACAATAAATAGATACTATTGTAGAACTGCCTCATATTCCACTGAAATTTGGGGCTATTTTCTACTACTACTAGTAGTACTAGTAGTAGTAGTAGTAGTAGTACTAGTAGTAGTAGTTATTCATTTTTTATATTTTATTTATAAATCAGACAAATACAAAAAGTAGCACTATTAGACATTTTGTGCTGCTTGATTGTTTGAAATTTAAAGTACATTAGATACACTTTTTTTGGTAAAAGGATAAAATAAATGATATAAACAAGGCATAGCATAGAAAGAAAAAAATGAAGAAGATTAAACATAAAAATAATCCTTTCACCAGGAACTATTTTTCATATGGAAGGATATGTTAGAACAAATTAGAACATGCAAGTAAAAATGTTTTGTCATTGTTCTTGCTTAAAACATTCACAACATAATAAAGAAATGACACATCCTGGGACTCTGTATTATGTATTTCCCAAGAGCATGCAAACACCCCCAGACACATGATGGAAATGTTCCATGGTAAACCAGGCCCTAAACACGTGTTACAGTTAAATATTAAACCAGTCAAAAAGTCAGTCAACTGTTCTCAGTAATAATAAAATATATATATTTTTTTTAATGTTCAGTAGTAGTTCTGTCATGATCTGTGCATCTTTTGAAGGTTGACAAGCCACAGTTTTGAAGAAGGGGCTCAGTCACACACACACAAAAAAAAAAATAATAATAATATGTTGACAAGATCCAGTGTTCTTTGGTCCATTCAAGCTCCAACAAAAGATTTGGGCATGCTCTTTGTGAAAAAAAAAAGCTTTACCTCTTGATGTGGACAAGGTGAGGTCAATTAAAACCTGATGCAGTTTTTTTTGCCTCCAACTAAATTTCAGGAGCACACTAGCACCTCAAAAGCAAGATGTTTTAACAATAGGAATAGAAGCTTGGGCACATCTTACCTTAAAGCATCAAAACTGTCATAGGATCCCACTGTGTAGTGTCTGAACAGTTTCTTGGTTCTATCTGTGCGTGTTTCTGTGCAAAGAAGGAAGAGAGAATATATTTTACAATAATGTGATTTTCTACAAGTTTATTTAATCTATCTATTTAATCAATTATTCATCATCTATTTAATATTATTTCCTTTTTCTTGGTACAATGAGATATTCGGTTTTCCAGAAATCTCTCAGTAAAGCTGTATTTCATCACATTCCCTCTGAGCCTCCTTCCTTCAAATTTCATAACATTAATCTTGGTCTATGAGCTGTTTCTCCTAAGGAAAATGCTATCTTATACCTTATATACTCGGCTGTATAATTAGGGCTTCGCTTTTTAGGTGTTTATAAAACAGTAAATTTAGGGGATTTTCCAGCTAATTAAGGGTCCTTTTGAGAGTACAAAAAATGTGGTGTTTTTCACTGTTTCCATAGTACAGGTACTATTGTTGGGTACCTTTCCTGGCTGAGTCAAAAACATATATTTCCATAACACAAGTATTCTGCCATAACTTAACTAATCCTCGCATTCCTTCCCATCTCCAGTAACCAGCACCGACACACACATGGCCCCTCGATACCGCACCTCCCCTCTTTCCCCACACATCTCCAATCTTCTCTCCCCTTATCACGCTCAGACTCTCCACCCTTGCTCGTTTTGTCCTCTTACCACCAGCCTTGATGCTCACCACAGTTGAGCTGTGGAGCCAGTGGGAGGATAGAGGAGAACAGAGGCCCTACGGCAGGCAAGGGGAGGGGTGAGAGAGTACTAGGGTCAGTAGAGTTTTCCTGGTCTTTATCTAATAAACACTTTTTTATTTTTTGCCTCAGGGATGTTTCATTGGTATCTATTGGTTGAAACCTAAAAAGGGAAGCCCTACTGAAAATACAGGCCCCACACTCTTACCCATGTCTTAGTGTTTGCTTCTTGTCACAAAAGTTGCAAAGTTTCTAATGACATTAGAACATTGTTTAATAGCTGCAAGTAATTTATAAGAAACATAAGATATATGCATAATCACAGTTATTTCGTACAAACATCTTTGCATAAAGCATTTCTGCATGAACCACCATATTGTACCCTCAGAAATAAGGCCTGTTATAAAACCAAAAATAGTCAACAGCATGAGTCACACCTTCTGAATGGTTGTTACAGTGAGCATTAAATCCACTGGGAATGCTCACCGCAGTAACTTGTCACACACAAGTAACACAAAAAGAAAACCAGGTTTTGTCTGAAAGGCAACAGCTTTAACTTAATAATAAAATACTAATAAGCCCATTTTATAGCAAATTAATTATGAAATAAGCGTATAATATTGTGTAAGTTCATTAAAATGTTATATTGCATGTTCAGTAATCTTCCCAATACTGTGGCCAGCAGATAAAGATTTTTCCACTTTTAATTTTACAGGAAAAATTTTACAAACCAAACTATATAACTTATACTGTATTAAAATTGGACAAACCATTACCTCGCTTCCTTTTGTGGAACGTACCATGGAGCTGAGATATCCCTAAATTTATGACACTTTAGGGTGAATTTTTAGAGTTTTAAAAATTAACATTGTGAGGGAGTATACCAGAAATTCCCTAAACTACCTTAAGGGACTGGCCACAGAGATCTAAGCCAGGTCTTCCTTAAGGATCAGCCCCACAAGGGATTCTGGGCCCAGTAAGGATGCTCTTCAACCTAACATAAGTTGACAGGGCCCAGAAGGGTTAGAGAAGCCCTGGGCAGAGAGATACTGTATGCTAAAACTGTTATGTCTAAGGACTATGTATTACCTGAAGCTAAGCTGCGCTGCATTGTTTGTTTTGAGTTGTGTGGCACTTTATGTCTGGGAGGGCAGAATCCAACAGGATAAAGATCATACAAGAGGCTAAATGCTCAATAGAATCTATATGGGCAGAAATCCCATGTGTGTTGGGTATGAGCATAGTGATAGGAAACATAGAAATGTCAATAGAAAAGGGCCAAATGGTCCATCTAGTCTGCCCAGTAAGCTTATGGTAATATCTGCTGCACCCTGGAGTTTCCCATATCGTCCTCGTTGGTTGATGCTTGAATCCAATTCCCCACTATGCCTTGCCGTTGAAGCAGAAAGCAATGTTAGAATTGCATCAACAGGATCAAGGCTTATTGATTTAGTAGTAACCACCGCATTAGCAAGTTACCCTCATACTTATTTCCCCAGACCACATAAGTCAGGGCCTTTGTTGGTTACTGTATGAATCCAACTCCCCTCCCCCCCCCCCATTGAAGTAGAGAGCAATGATGGAGTTGCATCACATTATCAAGGCTTATTGGTTGAAGGGTAATAACTGCCCCACTGGCAAGTTACTCCATGCACTCTTTCCTTCTTTTCCAATCTTCATCCTTTACGGATCCACAACATTTAGCTCTGGTCTAGGGGCATGAGATAACATCTGCATGCTGTCGAAGCAGTGCATGCAAATTTAGTCATGCATATTCATTGAGGATATTCTGAAAACCTGACTGGCTAGGGGGTCCCCAGGACAGGTTTGGGAGCAACTGCACTAGACCATCCCTTTTTTGTGCACAAAATGTGCGAGCAAGGCTGAAAATTCATGCGTACTGTTGTTTATAAACTGTGCACATGAGTACAAGCTACTTAAGGGTATATATGCTCATTTTATATGCAAAAGATTTTACAATGTATGCTAATTTTAACTGTTTTTATCTGTTGTGAACCGTTTCGATGGACTCTGAGCGACAGTATACAAAGAATGTTAAACGAACAAACAAACAAATAAATAAATAAAAGTGTTTTGAAAATTCATCCCTATTTGTTTAAACAATCCTCTCCACCAGGAGTGTCCCTATCACCATTCCTAAGCACAGATTCAACAGCGTCATACATTGTTATATCAAAAGTCTGGTACAGCTGATAAACCTGTGTTGCAACATCATTTCTACAGATGGGAAAATCATTCAGCCACCACGACTACTAAACTCCTTTCTCGCCCCATCAAGGTAATTACATTGGCAATTTTGACACTTTATTCTAACCTTCTTCTATTGCTTCTGTTCATGCTCATCTCAACTTCCTGCACCCTCATTGGCTTGTCACACTGGTCCCATCCCATTTCTCCAGGCCTCCATGTGCTCCCCATAATTACCCACACTCCCTTGTCACACAAGCCAAGCACTGCAAACATTTCTTTTGGCCAACACAATAGAATGAAACTGTCTTCAGAGGTCTCGTTGTGATATTAATTACTTGCCAAAGTAATGCGTTACCTGAGCCAGTAACAAACTCTCCTTCCACCACTGCCCTCATAAAATCAGTTCCAAAGTATCTTGGAAAATCAATGCCCGACTGGATTGGCTGAAGGGCTATTAATACCACTGTCACATGCATCCTGTACTACACCAGCTGAAGAAACTTCACCCAACAGGTTTAGATATTAATAAGTGGTATTATGGATGCTGCTTACTTTGCTAGTGCAGACTTCTAATGCTTTTATTAGTCCTAGAGCAAATCTGAATTTTTGTAGTTATAATATTTTTTAATGGACATAAAAAAAAAAAAAAAGGTTATGCACACGCCGGTGCACACATGTTATAAAATCGGGGGTCGGCGTGCGCAACTTGCGAGCGCCAACACCCGCAACCTTCCCCCATTCCCTCCCAGGTCGCTCCAATTTAGGAGCGGCCTGGGAGGGATCTTCCCAACTCCCTACCCTAACCTCCCTTCCCAACCCACCAACTATCCCTAATCTAGGTCCCCCCAAAAAATTGTTTTACCTGCTGTACCTGCCTAGGGGCAGGCGCAGGTTGTGCGCGCCGGTATGCAATCCTCTGATATGTGATCCTCTGACACAGAAGCAAATGGCCACAGTGCCAGTGGCCTCTGGCCCCACCCTGCCCCGTCCCCCCAGACCACCCCCTTCCCAAAGCCCTGAGACTTAGACACGTCGCTGGGCCATTCTAAAATACCCCTGGCGCGCCTAACCCCACCTACGCGTAGGCTTTTTAAAATCCAGCCCTCAGTACGCAGTCACTCCTTAAACCCCTTAACACACACTGGGACAGACTTTATAAAACTACGCACACGTATACTTTTGTTCGCGCACCAGGCACAAACAAAAATACGCCGGATTTCAATAGATAACCCTTTGAAAATCTACCCCACTGGGATTAGATGAGAGGACTGTGCAGTGAAGCTGAGTTTCAGATTGCCCAAACTTCATGGTGTGATTTACACATAGGGAGCACAGTTTTCAAAACCATGCTTTTACTCATGGAAATGGGCTTTTTCAAAAGTGGGTAAAAGTATGCACATAGGGCCTCTCTGTGCACACCTTTCCCCCCACAGTGTAAAAAGGCATTCTTGTGGGCAGAGTTTGAAAATAAGCATATATTTTCAATTTTCAAAAGCATGTGTGCAATGTTTTTCAGACGAAGCACCCACAGAAATTAGCAGGGGTAAATATATGCAGGTCATTTTTCTGGGATAGTTTCCAAAGGGAAAATAAATAAGCTACTACCTGTAACAGAAGGCATGGGGGTAACCTGCACAGAATGACAACTACTTACCCTGAACAAAAACAAAAAAACTTGCTAGGTAGACTGGATGGACCACATGGGTCTTTTTCTGCCAACATTTACAATGTTACTAGAAGCACATCAAACAAGAACAAAAGAAGAAGCGCCTCCTTTTACATCTGGCTCAATAGAAATGACATTAAAGGCTGGAAGACACCAAGCACCAGACAGCAGAGGATTGCAGTGTACCACAGCTAGGGGCCACGTTTTCCACCATTAAAAGCAAAAATCATCATTCTCCCCAAACTCAATATAAAGAGAAAGTTCAAATCCAAATTATTGATTTTATTACTGCATTTTGTTAATGCACTGCTCTTCCTCCAATTAAAAATTGAACAATAACGCTCCGGCTGATCAGAGCACTGGAGAGACTTGTGAGTAGGTGACATCCCTTCTCTATAACAGGAAAGTTGCTTTAGGACACTGGGGATCTTTTATAATGTAAGAAGATGATTTCAAGAACTGAAAACCAAAGGTGACAGTGCTGACTGTGAGTTATCAGTCAAGGTATCATACTGCATTTAATCCAAAAAAAGGCCAGACTGGATCATGAAGAACAAAGTTATTTTTAGACCTTTAAACATTTTTTTTTTAAGTCAGTGATATCATAAAGCAATGAAAATGAATTAAATGAGTATTCTCCAGGAGTATAACATTCCCTACAGACTGCCATGAACATTATGAAATATGTAGAGTTTGAGACTGACTCCAAATCTAGACTGCAAACAAAACCAGCACAGCCCAGCCCAACTGGGGCACTTCCCCGGGTAGCTGAATATTACAGATCCCCATTCGGAATAATTCGGTCCAGGGAAAACAAATGCACAAATAACTAATCCCCCCTTCCCCTCACACTCACCCACTCCAGATTCTCCATGGCGGTAATTTTATAAATGCCCATTATTGGTGTAGTCTGCGAGTACTTTTTAAGGGGAAAGCTTGTGCATACCATCCTTTGGAGAATTATCCCACAAACATTAGCTGCACATATTTACACTTGCTGATGTGTTAGCCTTTTTTTTGGGGGGGGGGGGGGGGAGAGGGGGTAGGAATGCAAAAATATGTGCATGATTCCAAACCCCGCCCACAAGACTGCCTCTTTGCACTGTGGGTAAAAGTTTATGCACGCTGGCCCTATGTTTATGCTTTTACCCATATACAGAGTGGGTAATTTTTAAAAAGCCATTTCGCTAAGTAAAGCGTTGGTTTTCCACATGGAAAGGGCTTTGAAATTTAACCTCTCTGTGCTTATTTTCCTAAGCCACACTTCTCTGATCAAGGCCTGTGATTTAGGAAAAGGTCCGTCTCCCTTCCCCTGATATTCAAACACCTTTAAAAAAAAGTTAAAAACCTGGTTATTCAAACAGACATTCACTCAATCCCATCTGAGTCTCTGTCCCAGTCCCCTTAACTTCAACTATTTAACCCTTCACCACCTAACTTTCCTATAGCCATCGTTGGTAAACCCAGGGCCGGTGCAAGGGTATTAGGCACCCTAGGCGAAACGTCAGCTATGCCGTCCCCCCCCCCCCCCCCCCCCCCCCCCACACACACACACACAATTAACTTACATTGTGCATTAATGAAAATAACGAAGTCTGTATTTATAACAGAACACTTATTTGACATTTTTATGCCATGTAAACCATTGAGATGATTTGTCTTATCGACGGTATAGAAACTCTTTTATAAATAAATAAATAAAAATAAATAAAATAAACATAAACCAAAGCTATACTTGTTGCTCAAACAAAAAAAGCAGACACATCACATAATATTAAATAATTAAAATGGCAGTCAATCAAGAAAAATAAACTTAAAAAGCCACCTTTACTTACCCCCTCCAGTAGCTCTCCTACTCCTCATCCATGCAGGCTGTAGCACACACCAGAAGCAGCAGTAGTGGCTAAGCTCTATACTCATGGTCCTCTTCCTTAATGCCCATGTCTCTCACACACACACACCATATCAGTCATGCCCCCATGACCAGTTTCTGTCTCTCACACACCAATCATCTCCCAAACAGTCTTTGGCACACACACACCAGTCACCTTCCTGAACAGTTTCTCTCATGCCATACACACACAGGCTTCCCACTCCCGTGTTCCACTTACATATATGGGCTTCTCACTCTCATAATCACTTTCTTTCTCACACACATACCCAGAGTTCTCACTTCCATGCTTTTTCTCTCTTTCACACACACACACACACACACACACACACACACACTCACCAGTCTCTCACTCCCATGCTTTCTTTCACATACACCCCCACACCAGGCTTCTTACTCCCATGCTTTCTCACATACCCAGAGTTCTCACTTCCATGCTTTTTCTCTCTTTCACACACACACACACACATCCCTGACTGTCTCACACATCAGTCATCTCCTTGAGCAGTCACTTTCATTGTCTCTCACATATACACATACATCAGCTCTCTGACCAGTTTCTCTCAATCACACACATGCTCTCGATCAAATACATTCTCTCACTTACACACAGACTCTCAATCACACGCAGGCAGGCAGGCAGGCAGGCTGGCTGCTTCTCTCTCTTTCTCTCACTCACTTCCTCCCCCCCCCCCCCCCAGCACAAACGGTAGCTGCTCCTCCTCCTCCAGCCCCTGCAGGCCAAGAAGGAAGAATCCCATCGGCCGCAGGAGGCTCATGCTGCTCTCTCCTTTCCCGATTACCGGCTGCTTCAGTTGCTCGGGGGCCGATGCTGCTGTCGCCACTATTTTTTCACGCAGCACTTCTCTTTCTTCCCGCGCATCACTTCCTGTTCCGGTTCAAAAGGGGGGGGGGGCGGGAAGAAGACCAGCCGCGGATGCAACAGCTTTTTTTTTTTTTTTTTTGCACCGCTGCCGTTCCCGCTGGGCTTGAACGTGCTGATAGCCCGGCGGCAACGGCAGCAGGGAAGAAAGAGCAGCGGGAGGGACCGGGAGCCACGCGAACCGCTGGGGGAGGTCAGATGGGTCTTTTGGGGCGGGCTGCCGGCAGCGGCTGTTTTATTTTTATCGGGGGGGGGGCGGTGGCTCTCTTAATTTTACCGGGGCAGTGCCGCCCCCGGGGAAGCTGGCGCCCTAGGCGACCGCCTAGTTCGCCTAGTGCTTCCGCCGGCCCTGGGTAAACCCCAAATATTATGCATTATCTCTACGACTAGCTGCAGCAGCCAGTGCTTTTGACTGTCGTACAGTTTTTATAAATATACTATGTATTATAGTTGCTATCTCAACAAAGTTTTAAGTTTGCTGTAACCTTCCTCCTAGTGCTCTCACTTGGTCCCTTAGACCGTTCCGCATTCTCACCCCGTTCCTTACGATTCCCTGTTAATTGTAACTTTATCCTTCCTTTCTCCCTACTAGTTTTTTGGCCCCCCAGTTGTATGTGAACCGATGTGATATTCATTTGAATGTCGGTATATAAAAGTTATAAATAAATAAATAAATAAAATAAATATTCCAGCTCATAAGAACAGGCTGATCATATGTAAAAAGAGGAACCAGACTTTTTCATAAGAACTTGCCATGCTGGGTCAGACCAAGGGTCCATCAAGCCCAGCATCCTGTTTCCAACAGTGGCCAATCCAGGCCACAAGAACCTGGCAATTACCCAAACACTAAGAAGATCCAAAGCTATAAAGTGACTATACAAATATTAGTCATTTATAATACATACAAAACAGAAACATGATGGAAGAAAATGGCCCATCCATCCAATTAATTTAGCTTTATAATTATCATTTCTTTAGAGATCCACTGTATTTAGCCCATGCTTTCTTGAGATTGTGGAGACAAAAACAGTGTATGAATTCAACTGGGAGGATGTTCGATAGAACCACCACCCTCTCTGTCAAGAAATATTTCCTAAGACTATTCCTAAGATTACCCCCTTTCAACCTCTCATTCTAGAGCCTCCTTTCCATTGAAAAAGACTCCTCTCCTGTACATGGAAACCTTTGAGATAACTGAATGTCTCTATCAGATGTTGCCTTTCCTCTAGAGTTTACATGTTTAGATCTTCAAGTCTATCCCCATATACTTAAGAATAAAGACCACTGCCCATTTTAGTAGCCTCCCTCTGGAGCAACTCCATCCTGTTTATATCCTTTTGAAGGTGCAGGCTCCAGAATTGTACAGAGTATTCCAAGTGAGGTCTCACCAGGGACCTGTACAGGGGTCTCTATCACCTCCCTTTTTCTGCTGACCAGTCCTCTCCCTATGCAGTCAAGCATCTTTCTGACTTTTATGGTCGCTTTATCCACATGTTTGGCCACCTTAAGATCTTCAGACAAAATTAACCCCAGATCCCGCTCTTCCTTTGTGCTTAGAAGAATTTCAATTCCAATATTGTACCTTTCCCTTGGGTTTTTTCATCCTAAATGCATTACTCAGCATTTTTAAGCATGAAATCATAGCTGTCAGACCTTAGACCAGGGGTGGGCAATTCCAGTCCTCGAGGGCCGAGAACCAGTCGGGTTTTCAGGATATCCCTAATGAATATGCATGAAATAGATCTGCATACACCTGAGGTAGAGTGCATGCAAATCTCGCTCATGCATATTCATTAGGGATATCCTGAAAACCCAACTGGTTCTCGGCCCTCGAGAACTGGAATTGCCCACCCCTGCCTTAGACCATCCTCAAGTTTCACTACATCCCTCCTCATGTTTTCCACTCCTTCTTGGCTGTCCATCCTGTTACAGATTTTGGTATCATTGGCAAAAAGACAAACCTTACCCTTACCTTCTGTTATGTCATTCATAAAAATGTTGATAAGAACAGGTCCAAGGAACTATCCCTGAGGCTCACCACTAGTAACGACTCCCTCCCTCCTCAGAGACAACTCCATTTACCACTGCCCTTTGTTGTCTCCCACAGCCAGTTTCTAACCCAGTCACAGTCACTCTAGGATCCATACCAAGAGCGCACAATTTATTTATAAGTCTTCTGTGCAGAATCATTCAGCCTTGCTGAAATACAAGTACACTATGTCTAGGGCTCTCCCCTGATCCACCTCTCTGGTCACACAATCAAAGAAATTGATTAGATTCATCTGACAAGATTTGCCTCTGATAAACTATGCTGCCTCAGATCTTACAATCCAATTGATTCCAAAAATTGTACTATCCTCTGTTTTAGGAGTGATTTCATTAATTTGCTCATCACAGAGGTCAGACTAACTGACCTGTAGATCCCAGCATCCTCCTTACTTCCATTTCTATGAATAGGATCTACATCCACCCTTTTCCAGTCCTCAGGGACTACTCCAGACTCTAAAGAAGCATTGAAAAGGTCACCAGCGTGGCTGCCATCTCTAAGATATATCCCATCCAGCCCCATTGCCTTATCTACTTCTAGTTAGCTCCTCATGAACACACTGTTCTAAAAATCAATTGAGGTTTACCTCACTTTCAATTTTATTTGTGTTTGTTTTATGTGGTCCTACTCCAGGTCCTCCACATAATGAACACAGAACAGAAATATTTATCAATTTTGCTTTTTCCTCATCAGCCTCTAGATATTCCTCCTCTTCATCCTTGAGTCTCACAATGCCACTTTTGCACTTTCTTCTATCACTAACATATCTAAAAGTATTCCCCCATGATACTGGATTTGCTATTTTCTATTTGAATTTTCACATTCCTGACTACTTTCACAGCTTATCTTAATTTTTCCAGATATTGTCACCTGTCTTCCTCTTTCTGAGATCTCTTGTAGTTTATGAACGCTAACCTTTTCTCCCTTACCTTTTCAACCACTTCTTTAGAAAACTGTTAACAGTGTTTTTCCTCTTTCCTTTATTTACATTCCAAACAAAAAGATGAGTTGCCCTTATGATATCTTTTAGTTTTGCCCACTGCTCTTCTGCTATCTTAGATTTTCCCATCCAGCTAACGACTCCTTGAGGTACTCCCCCATTTTGAGAGAGTTAGTTTTCCTGAAGTCTAGGACTCTCACCTTAGAATGTCCTAATATTGAACCAACCATCTAGTCATCACTGGTTCCCAGATGACCATCTACTACAACATCAGAAATGCTGTCCCCATTGGTAAGCACCAGGTCCAGTATCATCCCCTCCCATATCAGTTGTCAGAATAGTTCTCCTTCAAGAGAATCCCTGTCTCTAGAAGATCCCCCTATCTACTCTTGTAAATTTTGTTTTGAGCCTCCATATTTAGAATGGACTGCAGTTTCCTCTAATCAGACTGAATAGAGGCTCCATTCCAGAATGTAAAACTTATTACAGTAATTGTATTTTTTTACAGAGGACATAAAGAGCAACCAAAAATAATGCCTCAGTGATGCAAAGATGGGTCACAGACTTAGTTTGCTGATCCACTTTGCAACTACATCACTATCCTGAATGTAATCACCACAAAGGCAGAGAAAAGTGAGGGAATCCAATATTTTGTATATATACATATATGTTATACACATATATACACACAAACACAGACACCTACACACACGTATAAAGACATCACTGTCATTAGCCTAATTCACAATGAGAAGTCTAAGCATTATAGGATGATGCAGGACCATAAAGACAAATTAGCTCATTTATAAGCATAAATAGGAACAAGAAAAGGTAACCTAAGAAGTGATTTCCTGCTATAAAAAGTCAGGTTTATTTTATTTTATTGCATTTTTGGTTCTGAAATGATCAGTGGCACATATGCCGCAGTTGAGATGCGGAGATATTATTCTGAAAGCCCAGCCAGAATACTCCCAGCTGTTCATATAACTTCTGCTGCCCAACCAGAAGCTCACAATGTCCATTACACCAGGGGAGAAGCAATGACATCACAGTGAGCAAAGTATTAGCTGGCGAGGCCATTTGATTCAGAGGACCATGCCAGTGCCCTATCTCATTCCTTCATTGTATCCAACAGATCAAAAAGTATTAACAGGGGTCGATCGTGCAGTATCAAACCTCAGCAACCACAGGAAATACCTAATTCTTTTTCAATTTAGCCATTTCTATTTCATAAAACTATACACAATCCAGGCCAGTACTTTTTTCCTTTTAATTCTCTCTGCCCATAGACAAGCTCTTCTCTCCAGCCTGAAGGTTAAATTGCATGCCAGACGTCAGTGTCCACACACCCCATGACTCACTCCAATCATTTTACTCACTAGTTATACGCATTTGGAGCCCAGAGGACACTTAACTTTTCCTTCTTCTATTGTGTCCACATTGTATCTCATAGTCTGCAGAACAGCAGCTATGGAAACTTACTAATATCACAGCAGCATTTCTCTCAGGTAATTTTAGATAGATATCACCACCCTTCTTGAGCAACCCACTTTCACAAAGCCATCATTTTAAATTTGAAATCTAAATATATAAACACCGATTATTGATCCTTTCAGCTGTCATAAGTTACACGCTGCCATTTTATCATCACTTTATGTCCTCTGGTTCATTCTCCTTAATAAACAAAATATAATTTTCAATCAAATCAGCACACAAATGGAGAGCTTAGAATAAATAAATAAATCAATAAATAAGCTCAAGTTGTCTTAATGGAAAATGTTTTGAAAGATGAGTGAGTTTAGAAGTCTAAGCATTTTCAGCATACATTATTTTTGGCTGCATCTTTGTGTGTATCTTTGTCTCTATGTTTAGACACACAAACACACAAACACACATGCATATAACACACACAAGAAAAAAAAAACACCTTCACACGGAGTACAGGTTTTTCTAGCTAATACACCAAGATTTGTCATCATCCTACCTCCACATAACAGCCTTTACTGCTTTCTAGCTAGAAGCAAAATAACAGGCTCCAAATCTACAAATACACCATAGTGTTCGTTCTCTGAAAAAGGCTAGATTCCAGTTGTTCCAGCTGTAGGGCTTCATAGCATTCCCAAACAACTAATATGTGATGAGACGCAGCACTCACCCTGCAGCAGAGGATGTACAATACTGAAAGACTCAAATTTAGTTTTTAAAAAATTGTACATATTTCTAGTTTTTAAAAGGCCAATGCTACTGCCTCAATAACCATATGGTCAGAGTGTTTTAATGCCTGCACTTTATTTTGCAATGTTTGCTCCCCTAGTTAGACAATAATGAATAGGTTTGTGTTTAGAACATAAAGGCGACAGACACCGAATACATTCACTGCTTGTAGTTGCTTCATAAATGCAATTTAACTATCTTGCCGGGAACAAAGCTTTGTGGTCATGCCTTAATCCTTTTAAAGTAAGGGTGCTCGTGAACATTTAAATTACAATTTGCATTTTGCAATGAAAGTAGAAAATAACCCCTGGATGTTTATCATATTTCACTAAAAGTAAATATGGGAAAGATTAAGTTAATTCACTGAAAAAATGTATTCAAGCAATTGACAAACCGATGTGTTCACCAATACAATCCCAGTCTCAGTCTGCTACCTGGCTCTGTTCTGGTGTGCCGCAAGCATTAAAAAAAAAAAAAAAGACTAAATTTATTATTGCACACTTGACTTGAATTACTAACAGCTCTGTAGCCCAGAACAGAAAAATCGCCCTCCATTTAGGTTAAATTACATTGCCTAACAATGCCACCTGAAACACAATTCTGTACACACGAATTTTAGCTGGAACAGTACTGTTGGCAGAGTAAACACCTGTAGATCAATTTAGAGAGCTGATGTCCAGCTCAGATGGTCTGAAGGCTTTCACTAGATTGCAGAGACTTTAACAAAAAGTAGGAACTCTCTCAGAAACACCAGTAAATGTGAATTTACTGTAGTGCTCTAAGTGCATACCCCCAGAATACATCAGCAATATTTCTGAGAAAGTGTCTTCGTTAATAAGAACCCTGACTTTCAAGGTAAGGGATTACTTCACACATTATACCTACAAGACAAGAAACCAAGTAGGGAAATAAGCATTTAACAAGAAAGCAAAGATTGTGAACAAATTAGCAAAGCAGATATTAGCAACGAGGACTCTACGTTTTTCTTATCTTTAAGCCATTTTACTTTGAGATAGCTTTAACATCTGCCCATAACGAAATTATAATTACAGAACTAAAAACAAATAATAGTTTGCTTTATAAGGCATTGCAAAGCAGACAAATTATAAAAGGACTATCACTGTATAAACGAAAAGCGCCACAGCATAAAAACATCTCAACGTGAGGAGGGGTCCTCCACACACACACACACACATTCTTTTCTTCTTTTGAAAATCCTAAATTTCAATACATAGACAACATAGTTTAGTCCATAAAGTTACACAATACCTCCAAAATGGACTTTCTTCTTGAATTTTGAATTTTCAGCCATAGTTTCTAACCTAGGTGTAACCATCTCACTTGAAAATGATCAGCATTTGCATTCCCAAGACGATATCTTTCAGGCTTACATGACTTCAGTCTACAATGTTCTTCCTGTTGAAAAGTTTGTACCCTTAAGAAATTCAGAAAAAAAAAATAGCTTCTGAATTTTTTAATCCACAGTGATGCTAAAAAAAAATGTTTCTTACTTTCAGTCATGGAAAAGTGCTTCAAGCAAGGAATCTGTGGGTTTTTGTTTTTTTTTTTACACAAGTTGTAAGCTTGGAATAAGAGCTTACATCCTTCTCATGCCCACACTGTAGCAACGGATTTTTTTTTTCCTGGTGCAGGTTTCCATGGAAATGCATCAGTCACTAATCTAAATAAGTACGGGTGAAGGACGCCTGAAAACCTAAAGCAATTACGCATGCCATTAGAGAAGAACAGAAAATGATTCAACCCAGCTATTAGTAACATTGTAACACTCTCACTTATACAATTTTGTTGTACTGTTTCATGGAAAAAAAAATATAACAGTGTAACATTCTTCCCTCCCTCACCCTGTCAATAATGTTTCTTTCCTTGCCTTTTGTTCTTCAAATTCTAGAAAAAAAAATATTCCCCATCTAGTGGATGTATTCTGAATTTAGCCCAAATCTGCTGCAAATAAACATAGCAATCCAACTCATTAGTATGCATTAAATTTGGCAAGCTTTACATGAACGCAGCTTTTTCTTTTCTAACTCAAACATATTGCCTCAAACAGGCAATGGTAAATCAGCAAGAAATGAAAACACTGGGAAATGGAGGACTTTGATCTTTATCAAGGGCCCTGAACAACCTGTTGCCTTAGTTTTAAAAAGGCTACAATTGAGCCCGCCTCAGTAGTTTAGGACTCTGTGATGTCTGCCTGATTCAACATTTTTCTTGGTGTGCAGCTAGAGTAGGGGGAAAAAAATAAAGCTCTAAAAGTGGCAGTGCCACCGGGCTCACCCATGCGTGGTATTAAAAGTGGCAGTGCCACCAGGTTCACCCATGCATGGTACTAAAAGTAGCAGTGCCATGGGGCTTAACCATATGTGGTACTAAAAGTGGCAGTGCCATGGGGCTTAACCATGCATGGTACTAAACGTGGCAGTGCCACCGGGCTCACCCATGCGTGGTACTAAAAGTGGCAGTGCCACCAGGTTCACTCATGCATGGTACTGAAAGTGGCAGTGCCACTGGGCTCACCCATGCGTGGTACTAAAAGTGGCAGTGCCACCATGCTCACCCATGCATGGTACCATGGCAGCAAAGCGGGAAAAATGAACTTTGGCCAGGGCGCTGGCCAACCCTCCTATTACAGCAGACAGACACAGGTTCCTTCATGTCCATGGAGGCAGTAAAAGCCCTGGATCTACTTGGCTGCAAGCGAATAATTCAATGTCAAACCAGGCAGATTTCAAAGCAACATGACTTCCGTGGAAATTTCAGATTTTCTCCCAGATCCACCAAAGAAATCCATTGTATTTTCTTTTTTCAGTGGAGTGGATCTAGTTAAAAACCTCTTAGTTTCCTCACAAATCCAAAGGGGATTTTGCCACAAGGGCAGATTTTCTTTGGAAAAATTTGTCACACTTTCAAAGTATTTCTGGTCTAATTTTTTCATGAACCTCTTTTAAAGACATTTGCACCATTCCACTTGTGGCAGATTGGAAAGGGGAAAAAAGGAGCGGTGTCAGTGTCTTGATTTATTCAAAATTAAAAAGTGAGTAACTTATACGTTTACTCTTTGAAACCACTGTGCTAAGGATGCAAAAATGAATCCAGGATAATCGTGTTACAAGTCATAACACAGGTTTTATAATTCATATGCACTGCAGAATTAGCCTGTCCTAAGAGAGCTAATCTGTGTTGTGCTGCTTTTTTCATATCAGGAAACAGATGTCATCAAAATTCCAATTCCAGATTCTTTGCAGCTTATGACTGTTGGTTAGTTGGGGCATTTTTGTGGATTTCTCTGCAGCACTAGCAACTGGTAAAGGAATGTCCTATTTTATCATATCTAGAATGCTCATTATGAACAATCATTATACCAAGACTACAAAGGTAAGATGAAAGCTAAAAGGAGCAAACAGAATACCAAGGACTCTTGTGATATCTTCTAGAGAACAAGGCCTGGGAGCAGATAAAAAAGGGAAACAACTTTGCCAGTTTTTGAGCACCAATTCAAAAACCACACTGTACACAGAAGAAGGAAATAGACTTCCAAGTCCATCCTTTTAAGCAATATTATATATTCATAACCTCCTTTTGCAGTTCATAAAATTATAGAGGTTTTGATGCTAGTTTAGGAGCTGGGCTCCAGTATGCATGGGTTCACAAAGTAAAAATTGTTGAGCAGATGGTGTAGTGGACCTCATCTAGAGGCAAGGGTTTCATTTTTCATGTTGGACAGGGAAAACACCATCAAAACCACTTCCTTCTCCTCTGCGACCCATCTGACTGCCTCCCAACTATTTCTATTGACTTGACAGATGACTCTTATGAATCCATTCCTTGGGGTTAAGAAGGGTCTCACTCCAAGGTACTTTAAAACAAGAAAACATCTATTTTCTCCTCTTGGGATTCTAGCGTCAAAGAAAATTAGAGTTCACAAGCTTACACTGTCCATGAATTAGCAGCAACAAACTCTTCCTCTAAGGATTTTCCTTTCTTCTCTTCCTCCACCACTCATGGATTAGTCCTTCTTCAAAACAGATGGCATTCAGTACTCACAATCCTCATATAGTTTCTTCCCTGGTTAAAGAACTGATCCCAAGTAACTTGCACCAAATGATTCCTCCCAGGTGGTTAAATGTCAATGCCCAGGAGTCTGATGTTACCATCCTGCATCCATGGCCTTGCTGGACACTGGGCAGTTGGCAGCAGGGAAGAAGCAAGATTTCCTCACCTTGGTTTCACTCCAGCTTCCTGACTCAGGAACTCCCCAAATCCCAATGAGCATAAATTTAAATTGAAACCAGGGCAAACACCCCCTAGTGGTTCTCTCTCACAAATTGAAATGTACAAAGCCCCTTGCAATTTGCAAATTATCAAGAAAAGGTTAAGTGACCTTCCTTCTAGAGAGAAGATTCTGATATAGGGCCTGTGTCACACATATCCAACATAAGTTATCACTACCTCTGTATATGATTTTTAAAAATGGTCCAACCTGGCATTTTTCTCAAGGAAAAAAACAAATCTGTAAGAGAAATATTATATGTATACTAGAACACACTCAAGTTGGAAATCATGTTTCCCATTTTTCTATGTTAGCAAACATTAACATTTGTGGCTAGAACTCATAGAAACCAGGTGGGTGGGGGAGGGGGGGGGGATGGGGACGACACACCCTTCTTCCTTCTTTGCTAAGCCTAGCATAAGAAAGAGGAATAGTAGGCATTCTGACACTTTATCTTAAGCAGACCCAGCCACCGAACTTGGAACTCTGTTCTTCTTCTGTCTCAACACACGAGAAACACCGCAACACACACATCACTAATCCATTGACGTGCTACAGGGTGAATGACAGAAGAAAAAGAGGGGGTACATGGCCATGTACAATTCTGGTTGCCGCATCTGAAAAAAGATATAATTGCAATGGAGAAGGTACAGAGAAGGGCAACCAAAATGATAAAGGGGATGGAACAGCTCCCCTATGAGGGAAGGCTGAAGAGGTTAGGGCTGTTCAGCTTGGAGAAGAGATGGCTGAGGGGGGATATGATAGAGGTCTTTAAGATCATGAGAGGTCTTGAACGAGTAGATGTGAATCAGTTATTTACACTTTCGAATAATAGAAGGACTAGGGGGCATTCCAATGTTTTATTCCCTGATGCCCAAGCATTCTTACATCACATCATCATTCTTACTGACACATATGTTGTCCAATCCCAGATCTAATTTAGGGTCTGCTACCAATCATTTAAATAAATCCAAATATTAAACAATGCCCATTTTTCATACATACTAGATGTCATCAATTTTATCATGCTAGGTGACAGTTGCAAGGTCTGATGCAACACTGCACAATCTATCCTTCAAATCAGCATGTAGCCCACTACATATTTTGACTACAAAATATTCAAAATAAATTCTAACAGTACATTCACTACTTTAGATAACAGCAATTCAGAACAACAACATACTTGCTAAGCTCTACAAAATATAAACTGATTTTTTTTCTTATATATCCACTGTGCTTCTCTGTAAGAACCCAGAAAAAGGTATTTTTTACTCAGATTCCACAGAAGCTCACTTTGACCAGGAAACACACAATCTTTAAACATAATAGTCCTTAAACTTTGTGTCACTCTCAAACCTTGGTGTATAGTGGCTCTGTCTGTTCCCTGGGGTCCACTTACCCCTTCTAGCCCCTGAGATCTTATACTGTGATGAAAGGCTCCTTCTTTCAACCCAGGATTCCCTGTGGATCTGAACCTTAGGAGGACTGGGCGAGACTGCTGTTCCCAGTCCCTTAAGGTGGTCTGAGGGAGTTTTCAGTATACTCCCTCACAATCTTATACAACAGTAACAATATCATATCTACAAACCCCAGCAGAAGCTATCACCCTCCCCAAATATATTATTAAAATAACCAAGCCTCCTCCGATGAACCAGCTTACAAATTTCCTGCCTTGATGATCTTGACATACCTCATTTTCAGCTCAATATAGTAAAGTGCGGCCGCGGTTACCCTGCTCCTAACCGGCTTTCTACTCACTTTTCGGCCGCGATAGTCCAACCCGCGATACACTATCCCCTTTAATCCATCCTTACCGCCTCTTTAATTCCCCGGGTAACCCCTTCTGCACGCGGCATGTATATCAGATGTAAATGATCGAATTAGCTATTCCCTCCCATACAGTAACGCGCCCCGACTATCGCTATTTTACCCTGCCCTTTTGCCCCGCGTTTAACCTGCTAACTTACCGCCTACCCCTACCCCTGTGTTAGAGGCAAGGGTTAAGGGTAGACGGCAAACTTTCCCTCAAAAAAAAACCTAGAAACCTTTAAACCATTAAATATATGAAAGGGCAGCTTTTAATCTCGTCGGCTAGACCCCCCCCCCCTTAAATTAAATTCCTTAAATGAACTTAAAACAAGTTGTTGGTAAAGTTGTTATAAATACCTTGGATGTCACTTTCCAAATCCCCCATCTCCACGCGGGCAGGCGGTCATCGAGGCGGGAGCTGGCGGGCATGCGTTCATTCAGGCGGCGGTGGGAGCCGGAGGGCGGGTGGGGCGCGTTGATCCAGGCGGCGGCGGGAGTCGGTGGGCGGGTGGGTGCGCGTTGATCCAGGCGGCGGCGGGAGCGGGCGGGTGGGCGCGCGTTGATCCAGGCGGCGGCGGGAGCGGGCGGGTGGGCGCACGTTGATAAGGCGGCGGCGGGAGCCGGCGGGTGGGCGCGCGTTGATCCAGGCGGCAGCGGGAGCCGGCAGGCTTGCGTTCATCCAGGCGGAGGGAGCCGGCGGCAAAAGTGGTCTCCAGCAGCCCCCGCCGGCAGTGAATGAATGCACGCCTGTGTACGCCCGTGCAATTTCGGCGCTCAAGGCAGTGCATTACCGAACACCGACGTCACATGCCGTGACGTCAAGCGTCGTGACGTCACACCTTGAGCGCCGAAATTGCACGGGCGTACACAGGCGTGCATTCATTCACTGCCGGCGGGGGCTGCTGGAGGCCGCTTTCACCACCGGCTGCCTCCGCCACCTGGATGAACGCGCGCCCACCCACCAGCCGGCTCCCGCCGCCGCTTTATCAACGTGCGCCCACCCGCCGGCTCCCGCCGCCGCCTTATCAACGTGCGCCCACCCACCCGCCGGCTCCCGCCACTGCTTGGATGAACGCGCGCCCATCCGCCCGCCGGCTCCCGCCACCGCCTGGATGAACGCGCGCCCACCCGCCGGCTCCCGCCTGGATCAACGCGCGCCCACCCACCCGCCGGCTCCCGCTGCCGCTTGGATCAACACGCGCCCGCCGGTTCCTGCCAGTAAGTTTACTTTTTTTTTACACTTTATTCCCTTTTGTTTTAATTTTCGCCCTGCTCCTTGCTTCGGGAGGGGGGAGAACCATCCACTTCCTGGTACCTGTCATTTCAAATGTCAGTTGAAATGACATTTGAAATGACAGGTACCAGCGCACCCAGGATACTGTATAGGCGCTGTATTAAGCGCCTATACAGTAAAATGGGTTGCGCGGGCCTAACCCTTCGCCTAACGCTTCACAGACGCGGCTTGCATTTGCAAGCAATTTAGAGTATCGAGCGGTATTTGAGCAGGACTGTGTGTGCGGGGAATGAGGGTGTGCCCGGCCCTGCCGCACTCTTTGTAACGTGGCCTTACTGTATTGACCTGTTTGAGAGCACAAATTGTGCTTAGGGATATAGGCCCTAATACCTCCTGTATGTGGAAATAAGAATAGATATCACTTGTGTCCACCACTACATTAGAACACTCTTATTTAAACATTCCAGATAGTATTTGGATTGATTTCTGGAAGACACTTCCAACTTGATGCTAAGCAGGGTCAGCTCGCGCAAGGGGGTGCACAATTGTGCAACTTGCATGCGCCGAGCCGCGCAGCCTGCCTCCGTTCCCTCAGAGGCCGCTCTGAAATCGGAGCAGCCTTGGAGGGAACTTTACTTCCACCCCCCACACCTTCCCCTATCTAACCCACCCCCCAGCCCTATCTAGAACCCCCCCCTTACCTTTGAAGAAGTTAGGCCCGCCGGCCAATGGCCGGCCCGCTGTGCCTGCAGGCTCAGGCCATGCCCCGCCCCCGGACCACCCACGCTCTGTCCCTTTTTGCAAGCCCCAGGACACACGTGCATCCCGAGGCTTGTGCTCGGCGCGGGCAGGGGCAGCTTTTCGGGGTTTACGCGCGTAACCCTTTGAAAATCTGCCCCTAAATATAGGTATGTATTTGGTACAGCAGATTACAGTAATAAAATACTATCCAAATGAAGTACATTGTACAAACTGTGCGATACAGTTTAAGGGGTTACATACAGAGTCTTTAAGAGGGTGTCACTGGTCATGGATAAGTTTGATGTGAGGTGGTAAGGAGTTCCACAGTGTTCAGTCTCAATCTGTGAAGGTTTTCTTCCTGCTTTTGGTAAGGCTCCTTGTTTTTGGGGATGGCACCACCAGATATTTCTAAATTTGTGGGCACATAGGGCAAATCAGTGTATAACAGGTGATAGATTTCCTGAGGTATATCAGGACCAGGCCTTTGAATGTTTTATGGGCTAAAACTAAATGTTTGACCTTAATGCAGTAGAGTGTTGGGTGGCAATATAGGGGTTTTATGTAGGGTTATGTGGCGAAGTTTGCTTGCATTGTTTATCAATTGTTCAGTCTTCATTTGAACTGAATGTGATTGATAACTGTATGTTGTTTACATACAAATAGTATGTAAATTCAGAGTCTGTGATGAATAAGGCAAGAGCAGCTGTATAAATGTTAAATAATGTAAGTGACAGAATGGAGCCTTATATACACGTCAAGAAAGAGCATGAGCATGTAGAGCTCCTAGTGCTACAGACTGTATTCAGTTGGACAGAAAGGATGTGAAGCAGCCTAGGGCCAAGCTTGCCACTTCTAGTCACTCAATCTTGTGATGAAGAGATTGTGGTCTATTGTGGCAAAGGTCCCTGATTTTGCCAAATCCACTGACTTGTGGAGGAAGCAATCTTTGGCTATGAGTGCATGCTTGAGAGATCTGGAAGCAAGATATGGTCTACTTTATTCTGCATATATGAACGTGGCTCTTCATATTGTGAAGAAGACCTTTGATTGTCCCGAGGATCTGCAGCAGTTAATGGATGATCAGTATAGCACTGAATGGATGACCCAATTAATTTTGGACTGTGCATATGTTTAACTATTTGCCTGGGACGTTTGCTGCAGACTATGCATTCAATGCCTTGGTTAGCTAAGTGGTTTTTCTTTCCTTCTTTCTCTGCGAATGTCATCGTCCTTCTTCTCATTGTCTTCTTCATTATCTGCAATGGGGTGTTTATCAATCTATTTTTGGAATGGGATTCTATGCTCTCTGATGACTCTGGGCCATTGCACTCAAAGATTGTTGCATATTTCATCACATCATTGCCTTGATGGTTATAACTTGCTTTTGTAGGAAGTGTGTTTGACCCTTTTTATATATATATATATATATATATATATATATATATATATATATATATATATATATAGTGCAGATGGGCTGGGGTATGCTTTTTTTAGGCATGACGATTCTCAGAGGTGTTTATTATGTACTGTTTTAAGTAGACATTTCTTTTCTATGCTTGGGTATGGCTAATTCTGGGAATTTAAATATAGTAGCATTTAACATTAATGGCTTAAATCATGCTATTAAAAGGAAAAAGGTTTTGCA
Organism: Rhinatrema bivittatum; assembly: GCF_901001135.1. NCBI lineage: Eukaryota > Metazoa > Chordata > Amphibia > Gymnophiona > Rhinatrematidae > Rhinatrema > Rhinatrema bivittatum. Next base: position 8,754,614 of record NC_042631.1, on the reverse strand, counting down.
ATATTTTAGAAAATTAAAGGCTATCATGAAGCTTCAAGGAATGCATCTTTCTATGCCTGAACTGTTGAAATTAAAAGAAGGATGGATACAGGATTTAATTGTAGCACCTGCAGTTGGGCAGAAAATGGTGTCTCTATTGATGTTCCAATTTTTGCTAAGTTGGCCGATACTGAAGGTCATTTGTTAATGGCTGCTGTTCAAATTAATGGGCATGTATTGCTTGTGATACACTCCAAATATTGATTCCTCTGAGTTTTTCCATGGTACTGCTTTTAAAGTGTGAAATATGGTGAAAGGATTATAACCAATCACTATATTATATAATAGCTAGACGTCTCATTGTCTACAAGTTCTAAAATCTATTATATTGGAATGTTGTCTTGCCACCCAGGCAACTCCTGCATCCCACAACAAAGACTTCACCTTTTTTCTTTTCCCCACCAGTCCAATTCTAGGATTATTTTATAGGGATGTGAATCGTTTTAGGACGATTAAAATTATCGTCCGATAATTTTAATATCGTCTTAAACCGTTATGGAACACAATACAATACAGATTCTAACGATTTATCGTTATAAATCGTTAGAATCGTGAGCCGGCACACTAAAACCCCCTAAAACCCACCCCCGACCCTTTAAATTAAATCCCCCACCCTCCCGAACCCCCCCCCCCCAATAACTTAAATAACCTGCGGGTCCAGCGGCGGTCCGGAACGGCAGCGGTCCAGAACGGGCTCCTGCTCCTGAATCTTGTCGTCTTCAGCCGGCGCCATTTTCCAAAATGGCGCCGAAAAATGGCGGCGGCCATAGACGAAAAAGATTGGACGGCAGGAGGTCCTTCCGGACCCCCGCTGGACTTTTGGCAAGTCTCGTGGGGGTCAGGAGGCCCCCCACAAGCTGGCCAAAAGTTCCTGGAGGTCCAGCGGGGGTCAGGGAGCGATTTCCCGCCGCGAATCGTTTTCGTACGGAAAATGGCGCCGGCAGGAGATCGACTGCAGGAGGTCGTTCAGCGAGGGTTCCGGCGCCTCGCTGAACAACCTCCTGCAGTCGATCTCCTGCCGGCGCCATTTTCCGTACGAAAACGATTCGCGGCGGGAAATCGCTCCCTGACCCCCGCTGGACCTCCAGGAACTTTTGGCCAGCTTGTGGGGGGCCTCCTGACCCCCACGAGACTTGCCAAAAGTCCAGCGGGGGTCCGGAAGTTCCTCCTGCCGTCCAATCTTTTTCGTCTATGGCCGCCGCCATTTTTCGGCGCCATTTTGGAAAATGGCGCCGGCTGAAGACGACAAGATTCAGGAGCAGGAGCCCGTTCCGGACCGCTGCCGTTCCGGACCGCCGCTGGACCCGCAGGTTATTTAAGTTATTTGGGGGGGGTTCGGGAGGGTGGGGGATTTAATTTAAAGGGTCGGGGGTGGGTTTTAGGGGGTTTTAATGTGCCGGTTTTTCGATTTTTCGATTTTTAACGACCCGCAGGTTATTTAAGTTATTTGGGGGGGGGTTCGGGAGGGTGGGGGATTTAATTTAAAGGGTCGGGGGTGGGTTTTAGGGGGTTTTAATGTGCCGGTTTTTCGATTTTTTGATTTTTAACGATTTTTAACGATTTTTCACGATATTTTACCCCCCCAAACGGCAACAATACGATTCCCTCCCCCTCCCAGCCGAAATCGATCGTTAAGACGATCGAGGACACGATTCACATCCCTATTATTTTATGTCAAAAGGCACTGTTCCTTTTGTTGGGAATGCTAATATACAACCTATACTAATTTTTTATCATGCTGCTGTGTCCATGTTGGTTCATGGGGAAAGTATCTTGCTGATAAGAGTCCCTTATGGAGGTTTAATTTCTCTCTCCTGGAGGATGCAAATTTTATTGATCAAATATGTAAGACAATTGAATCTTTTTTTTTTCTTCAATATAATGATACTAGTGATGTGCCACATGCTACCCTGTGGGATGTGTGTAAAGCCATGAAATGGGGTAAAATTATTAGTTGTACTGCAAATAAAAACAAGTAATCAAAGAAAATGAATAGGAAGATAAATTGAACTTTTAGAAGCTGCCCATAAACATAGTGATAATCTTCTGTTCATGCATTTGTGCAGATTGAAGTATGAGTACAAGCAGCTGATGAATATGCGGGTGGGGAAGTCTATTTTCGTACATAAGACAAGATGCTACTCTGAAAATAATAATAGTATAAACGTTGGCTAAATATCATAGAAACTGAAACGTGAAGAATAAGATTTTAGCCCTTAAAAATGATACAGGTCAAGTAATGGTCTCAGATGTTGACACTGCGCAGCAGTTTAGGAAATAGTACACTAGTTTATATTTCTCAAAGACTCCTCCTGACACAAAGTTTATTTGTTTTTCAGTCTAACCTTAATCATTCTGTGTTAACTGTGAAACAGTGTGATCGACTTCCAGTCTTGATGAAAGGATGATATTGAATGTGCTATTAAATCATTTCCTATGGCATTCAACTCTTTACCAACCACTCAATAAGCTACTCATGGGCACGCTACCTACCAATCTTACCCTCTCCTTAAGCCACCCCGGTAATCTAAGTAGTCCCACTTTACTAATCCCTTTTTATATGTTTTAATGAACTTTTATGCATATTTTATTATGTATGTATACTATATCATGTAAACCATTTTGATGAACTATTTGTTTCAAAAGCGATATATAAACATTTTTAAATAAATACATAAATAAATTGCACATTAATAAATCTCTTGGACCTGATGGTTTATCTGTTGAGGATAATCAAATTGGCCACTAAGCATGTGGTCTTGCTTGTTTTGAGCTCAAATGATTGCTGGCACTACGTGGCAACATCCTCTTACTAGAAAAGTTCAACAATTACAAAGAAATACAGGCTGTTCTTTATCAGTTATTTGGGTCATCAGCTGCTCTTGTAACAAAATTTATGTGGGTCACACTACAAATGGTCCAATAAGATTTGTCTGACCTTACACCATAGTTGCCTACACACCCACGTTACAGGCTCCCATAGTTTCTCATTGTCTCCACTTTCATTCTTTTTTCAATTTAAGATCAACAATATTAGAACAAAGAAGCAATCATATGGCTCACCAAAATTTCTGTGAACAGTATTAGATTTATTATTTAAAGGCTATTCAACCTACAGGACTAAAGTGGCATTATTTGATGTAAATTTGTAGTAGTCAGCATTTATCTGTACTGAGCCATTACTGAGAAGATCAGTTTGATTTTCTTTTAGATATGTGTTTACATCACATGGTGTGCTGATATATTTATACAATTCACTATTGTGTTTTGCAGCAAAGCATTCCATAAGTGAAGGCACTAATAATGGCTGCCAGTAGCCTTTGAAGGCATTTTGATCATTCCCTAAAGCAGCTTAATGTGAATTATTGTCCATGTCGAGAAGTAAGAAGCAGCATACACTGCAGAGGCAATCTTCAGGAGTGGTAGGGATTGTAGAGCTGAGTAATTGGTATGGATGGTCAGTATAGATAGGCTAGATAGTCTTTTACTGCCATCATGTTTCTATATGTTCATGACCACTGTAATCCTCATGTGAATTCAGAAATAAGTGGAAAGCTAGTTCATAATCCAGTCTACAATCAGAGTAAATAGAACTCTTCCCTTCTTCAAGCTCATGAAATACATCCAAGATACCACAGTGGCTACTGAAAACAGGTTAGTAATATCTCCTGACTCCCCAACTTTTAGCAGAATATTTAAGGAAGGAGCACAGTGTGTGTGTGTGTGTGTATATATATATATATATATATATATATATATATATATATATATAACAGGATATATAGTACATTACATTTGTTAGTGTATGAAATAAAAAGCTATGAGTGAATACAGATTTGGAGGAGAAGAATACTGAGGGATGTGAAGAGTATATATGGGATTCAGCAGCAGTCACACGTGATGTAGGTGTCCATGTGGGAGCACCATGCTGCTCCCAGACTGTATTCAATGCAACCTCTTATTTTTGTTAAATACTCAGCCTATACTCACTGTACAATTAATGACTGCTTGCCCTCTATCTGCTTCGATGATGCAATGTTATCTATTGTTATTGCAAATTCACATTACTACAAAATTTGTGCCACAGCATTAAATTAAAAAAAAAAAGTCTGTAAAGATTAACACCATTGTTCAGCATACCACTCTACTGTCCATGTGTCATGATGTCTTGTTTGGGGGAAAACCAAAGATTCTTTTGTACTAATTATTTTGAATCTTGGTGCATATACAGTAAGCCTGAGTCAGCCTTTGCAGGAGATGATGAAAGATAGAACAATAATTTGATGTACTGGCAAGGCTGATAGCCACACTGGCAACATTTTAAATTAAATTTAAAAATGATGATCCTATAGCAGCTTATCTACACAACTGGATCTGCAGACATTTTCTCAGATTGCTAGTTCACTTCTGCAAGGACACTGCATTGTAATCTTGAATACTGCCATACTCGTTTTATTAATACATTATAGCATAAATGTTCACTCGCAAAATGACAAAAACTTGCATACAGCATAAACACTCACCAAAAAATCCATTATACTATAATGTAAACTAGAAGGAGAGATATACACGTTGATTCATAAGTTTTATATATATAGTGAAGCAGGCCATTCACAATTGGTCCCTTCTTGTAGAGAAATAATAAGATCAAGTTCTTTGCAATAAATCCCATTAAGATTCAACAACCTACCCAGGGCCATCCTTTGGAAAAGAACTGAGAAAAAAGCTGCCTCATTCTCCAAAGAATTGGCTTTTCCAAGCTTTGCTAAAGGGTCAGAGCCCAGATACTTTGGGCAAGATTAGCTTAGAGCTCAGAGAAGTTTGTCAGAGTTTGTTTGTTGGTTGGCAATCAGATCCCTCTGGCCCAGACAGGAAAAGAAGGCAACTATGGTGCGTCACCTATGCTATTAACCTGCAGATTTAAATCTCTCTTTTATTCCAACTAATGTGACAAACAATGGAATCCTGTCCTCTCGGTAGAGGGGGTAATTCACAAGAAAAGATAGTAGCAGGCTGCAATATAATGAAAGGAATTATATTGTTTATCAGAAAATGCTGTAGTCACTAAGGTGTTCAAGAATTATATAAAACACAAATTATCAGCAAAAAACTATAATGTATAAAAATATATCATTAAGAAATAATAAATGAAGGGCAAATCAGAAAATAGATTTGATACATTTAAAACATGGAACAATAACTATTAAATATATTTTCAGATGAAACATCAAAGAAGAAAACCTCACTCTTAATTGACAGGCTCCATTTTTGGTTCTGAATTTCCATCAAATCAGACAAAAATGAACCTAAGGATTGGGCAAACATTTTGCTTTCCATGAGCTTCAGAGACCACAGAAGGCCTCCTCTTGCACATGTGACCAACATTCCAGCAGGTGTTCTAACATTCGTGCTCCGAACTACCACAACGGTCACTGCTAATGGAGAACCAGCCCCCTGTCAGGTGAGGATACTGAGAAACTACATGAAGGAGCTAAAGGTCATCCTACACCCAGCATGAGCCAGGCTACCACGGACTTCCAACAAAGTCATCGGAGGCCCAGCTGCAGTGGCCTCTTCAGTAAAGATCTGCAAAATGTGATGAGGTTATTCCAGTTCCAGCAAATGGAAGAAAGCAATTCCACTCCAGCATATCCCTGTGCAGCTACAAGCGAGGAAAGAGCAGAACACGCCCTTAAAATTATAATTCACGTGAAGTTCAAATCGAATCTTCAGTGAAAAATCCCCATAGCAACAGAAGAGAACTGGTGGCTGGAATGAAATTTGTCTGTAAGCAACATTCATGTCTACAGTAAGGACATAGAATTAACCTTATCTTCCAATAACTGCTCATAGGATCAGTAGTTGAAGTAAACAAAAAACCTGCATCACATGATAAAATATTTATCTTTCAATTTAATAACAGTTAGAACAAAGAATCAACTGGCAAGCCAGATTATATATTTTTATAGGAAGCAGTATTAGTAATAGAGAGAGTAATGTTAAAGCATCCTTTCTTTTGGCATTAAATACAGTATTAGCAAAAAAAAATGAGACAGCAGTTAAAATAAACCATACTAAAAAGATCTGATAGGAGTGTAAACCAACAAAAGGATCCATTCGGCCTGTCTGAAGCCAGAAAGAAAGCTGAGGAAAAGAGCTATTTAATCACTATTGAGAACTGGCTATGTGGGCAAGCTAAGAATGGCAAGCTGGACATGTCAAAGAGGCTTATGTGGGTTAAACAGTGTTTAATGCACAGACGTGAACTTTTACAACATCACCCACCCAATATGGCATTAAACTTAATACACATATGTCATGTTCACTTGTAGGTTTACCTAGACTGAGCAAAAATGTTACCGGGGGATGGGGGTTGGATGTATGTGCATAGTTTTAAAAATTATGCACATACATTTTGTCAGGATATTTCTGTGCAGAAAATAGCAGGTGTAACATACACAGGGTAGATTTGGTGGGATAACGTTCAAAACGGACATATGCAATGCAAGTCCACTTTGAAAACAGATGTAACTTACACCTTCTTCTGCAGGCTGTTTGAACATTACCCTCATAACAAGCATGTAACGAAACATTCAGAGTCTGACCTGCTCATCTCCCTAAATATGAACCTGATTACCATTTTTTGGCCATGAGAGGTCACTCTGGTGTGATGTCAGTTCTTTAAAGAAAAATAAAATGCACCAAGCATATGCAGGTCATATCATTCATGTGAACAAAGATTAAGAATCCAAAAAATACCTGCCCACACTTCTGTTGCTACACCTCCTCATTTGCATCCTCTCTGAAATGTTCACTTTTCTTGCCCTTCTCTGACGTTTCCCATTTTTAAATCACCAAACAGCACAGGATGCCTGTCAGCAATATCTAAGCAGCACAGACACGGGCCATTTAAATGCTGGTAAAACGCTGACTTAGTCATGGGAATGGAAACAAGCAAGCATCATGCTCATACTCATTGCCTGACTGTGTCCCAAACCTGGCTGGTACCTCCAGCGACCACCCACCAGCCTCTCTCTGGATAGTCCTCTAGGACCAATTCTAGGACAAAGAGGTCTCACCCTTGTGGATCCTCTTGCCAACTGTAGTAAGTCTGGCCTGTCTCAACACCTATGTTTTGTGTGAGAAGCAAAGGGTTCAATGTGTGCTGTCAGAGTAAGAATGAGTCTTCTCTCTACACTGACTCATGCTTTGTTTTGCACTTGTTAGACCATTCACTCATGAGTCATCTGTTTCTTGTTTGTTTGTTTAAGTTTTTCAGACCAGTCTGGACCCCATTAAATAACTGTTCCTGCTCTGGGGGTCAGATACCAGGAAGCAGAAGTAGAGGGGGACAAAGATGCTCCAGTAGTGGCTAATGAAGGACCCAGAAAATATAAAGGACTGGTGGGCCAGTTCTTGTTGGAGAAGTTTCAGCTCATGAACATATCCTGTCATTGTCACATCAAGGCACTTTGTCTGTGGGATTGCAAGTGTCTTTTTATGTGGTGTCAGTCTCTCTGTGTCATGCGGCTGTAGTACAGGCTGTATTCTTTTGTCTTCTTTGTGTATCATTTGGTCAATGTCCACAGTGCACACTCCCTCTTTCTATTCCTCTTTTGTGCTTGTATTGTGTTTAGTTTATTAATGTGACTAATCACTATTTCTTACTATGGTATATCAAAGCAATTTATAATAAAGCATAAATATATGACAATAAAATAAAAAAAAATAGTGCAAAATAAAATATATCTAAAACAAACACTTTAAAACAAATTATGATTAACAAAAAATTAGGCAATGAAACACAGCTTGCTGTTAACAAGAACATTATTACAATAAGAAAGTGATAGTAAATTACAAAACAACACTAAAGAAATACAAAAAATATAAAAAATATATTTAAACAGCAAATAAAAATTAATGCTAAAAAGAAAAATTAGATATGATCTTAATACAACTGAGTACAAATGAAAACTTAAGATTTTTTTCTAAATTTGATATAATCTTTTTCCAAGTACACACTAAAATGCAGAAAGTAAAAGCAAAACAGCAATCTCAAGTGCTTTCGAGCCTGATTTCTTTGTGCAAAGGGATGGTAAGCAGTTCTTGATGGATTTAACGAAAAGTACAATTTGGACAGTAGGGCATGATAATGTTGACAAGATAAGGAGGAGAATCAGATCTGAAGGCTTTGTATATTAAACAAGCTAATTTGAAAGTTAAGGGCTAGATTTTAAAAGGCGTGCATGAAAATCCATGTGTGCATGGTTCCTGGCACACGCATATGGATGGATGCTCCAATTTTATAACATGCACATCACCACGCGCATGTTATAAAATATGATATCCATGCGCACATGTGCACCAAATTTTATAATCCGTGTGTGCATGTACAGGTGGGTATCTGTCACGTGCGCAATGGGGGGATTTTTTTTAAATATGCACGGCGATGCAGATAGGTCTTTCCCTGTTCCCTCCAAATCTGCTCCTTAACCACAACCCTATTCTTCCTCTCTCCTCTCCAACCCCTAATCTAACATTACCTAGCCCTGAATTTTTTATTTTAATATTTACTGCTCCTCTGGAGCAGAAGTATCTTCCACGCACCAGCCAGTTGCTGGTGTGCACTTCCCCAGGACAGGGCCTAATGGCGCTGTCCAGGCCCACCCTCCCACCCACCCCTTCCTTGAGGCCCGCTACTTCAGCATGTACTGGGGGTTACGCACGTGGCCAAGTCCTTTCAAAAATGCAGACAGCGTGCAAAGGGCCCGACTTAAGCAAACAGAAACTGGCAACCAGTGAAGCTTACCAAGGAGTGGAGTGACATGATGAAATCTAGTCCTGCCAAAAAATCAGTTTGGCTGAAGTGTCCTGAACTACCTGTAACCTTCAAATGGTGGTAACAGACAGGCCATGAAAAAGTGAATTGCAAAAGTCTAGTCTACCAAGAATTGATGCACGAACAAGGGTTTTGAGATCGTGCTGATCTAAGAAAGGTCGTAGTTTCCAAATAAATCTAATGAAGAAGTAAGAGGTTTGAATTAAGTGAGAAATATAAGCTGAGAGTTTCTGATCTTTGTCAAGTTTAACACCTAAAACCAGTAACCACTTCTTTGATTGGAATTGGAAGAAGATCAGCAGAGGATTTATTAGTGATCCAAAGAGCCTCTGATTACTAGGGTTCTCTTTAAGCTATGAGGTCTTAAGACAATGTGCTACTTCAGAGTGACAATGATTAAAAGTCTATTTCCTATCTGTGCTTTGAGCAAGGTCCTCCGTTGTATGTAATAGAAAGGCACATGCTTGCTCTGTATTCCATCCGTAGTGTCTGTAATGTTCTTCTTATATTAACCAAACAGCTTCTATATATCAGAGAAATGAAACTGAGGCTAAAGAAGCAAGAGAGAGGAAGGCTGTTTGGTTAATTTAAGAAGATACATATATTTGATTTCTGTCAGCTCCTAGCCGAGGTATGAGGAAGTACATAAAGGCTTGAACACTGAAGTTGGAAGTATAGGAACATTTTTTTGCATCTTTTCCTCCTGATGAAGTCAAGCATTGGTGAGACAGAGGTCCTTGGTCGGGGAGAGTTTGTGTTGACAATGGGACACTAGATGTGGCAGCTAGAATGGAGTGAAGCCTAACATAGCACATTTGCAGTGTGGGATTGCAGCTTTATGCAGCACACTTGCAGTGCATATATAAATTGTTGTTTGTGTGCTTAGCATTAGGCTCAGGGACAGTATAGTCGGAGTGCTGGAGACATCTATAAAATATATTAAACAATAGTTCAATTCATATTTGGACATTTTTAGATCTATGAAGGACATTTGAAAGCTTAATATGTGATATGAACTATTTTTGTTTGAATGTCCATATTTGTATTTACTACATATATATTTATTTAGCCATTTTATATACCATCATTCCAAATGAAGATCACATTATAGCGGTGACTTTCAAAGCGATGCGCATTTGCACACGTGCGTGCGTTTGCTGGGACGTGCACATGGACTTGACGTGCAGGAATGCCGTCTCGAGCGCGTAAGTGGGGAGGGATTTTAGTAGATGCTTGCGGCAACACATTAGCCCCATTTCCCAGTTCCTTCTCGGTTTGCCCCAGTGGAAGAGCAGACTTCTTAAATCCCCGAACCTAATTAGCCTCCCTTTTACCCTACTAACCCCGACCCTTCAATACCCTCTGCTTATATGCAGCCCGCAGCAGAAGCAAGTTACGTGGTTGTGGGATCCCACTTATGTGTGTTAACTGACTGCAAGCTGCCACGCCCTCCTCCCGCCCCTTTCTCAGCAAACCTTTGTTATCCACGGACCAGCAGATACGTGCATGGTCGTGGCCTTTTAAAATCCACGCCGCGTGAGTGCGAGTCACGTGCATATCTCCTGGTTTTGCCATGCATAACCCTTTAAAAATCTACCTCTGCCTAAATATAAATCTGTCATTCGTCTTAAATTGGAAAAGTATGTTTCCTTTCCTTTTACTTCTGAAATGCTCCCAACGTGCCTGGGTCCAGTTGCTAATTGTCATTTGCTGCTGCCTGATCAGGGAACAAAAAAAAAAGCACACTTTGGGGGTAATTTTATAGTAGGCTGCAAAATGAAACCAAAAAAAGCACAACATGATTAAATACAACAAACATACAATGAAAACCAAACATGTTGGGCTGCAAACCCCCTATAATTTTGGCTGACCTAGGAAAAGCTATGAAAGCTTAAGTCTCAGCACTGGGACGACGACTATCCTAGGTGAGATCATTTCTTTCTGCCCAGCCATTGCAAACCCTGGTGTGGTGGAAATGTTCTCAGGCACACAATTACATCAACAGGATCTGAAGATTTATATTGTACACAAAAGAACTGCCAAAGAAACATTTTTTTAACACAACACATTTTGTTCCGTGCTGAAATCATTTAAACCCAGCTATCTGCAATATTTCAAGAGCCATATATCCAAGTGACATCATCCCCAGTGCAGCTGATATTTTCAGCATGGAGACGGATCTAAGGAGACATTAAACTGATGCATTTTCAGGCCTACACCCTTTCATTAGACGCAACAAGGAGGCGTAGGCATGGAAACACTTCAGCTTCATGCCAGCCTAAGCTCTTCTTAGGTTGCGGAGACCAGATATTTAGAAGAAAAAAAAAAAACCAACACATCCGTAACACAGTAGTCAGGAGGGTAATGCCAAAACAGCTGACGCTCACCTTTTAATTCTATTTATGGAGGGAAGAAGGGGGAGCAGAGCAAACTAAAAAGGGGAAGAGACATATCCCAAAAATTAGAATACTACATTAACAGGTTCTGTTTTAAACACTGTTAAACAGCAATGCTTCCAAACAGCAGGCACAAACACAGAATTTCTAAGATTTTAATTTAAACAAAAACATTGCACGATAATGCTAGATGTTCTGTTGCATTGTGGTGTGCTACAGAAAGACAGTTTTGCTAGGAGTGCAGCTTTCTGTGTTATTTTGATTTGTTATGTATGGCGATAGGCAGCGTTCCCTGTGCTGTGCATCTGGTATACACATCTGAAAGAGCCACCTCTGCCTCCAGCAACAGTGTGCAAACATTAGGTAGAGTTCTGTGTGTGCCTCTCAGTTCATCCTGAAGGAACATTGAAAAATGGAAAAAAAATATATTGTGCACATATATTGGACATATGGTACGACACAAAAGGGAGTTAAAACAGCACAAGCTTGAAACTTGTGAGCATTAGTGCCCATTGTCAAGGCTTCAACCCTAGCTACTACCCATTCATGTATCTTTCATATATATTCATAATTCAATCAGGTATTTAAAAAAAAAAAGTGTATCTACATGTAGATTATATTTCATATTTACTTATCACATGCATGCATCAGAAATGACTGGGAATTCAGGCTGCAGACTTTAAATATCAATGGTGGAACAGATTTGTAGGTGGATGCAAGTGTCCAAGAGGGAACGCCCCTATTGATATCTAAATTCTCCAACAAAACTCCTTAAAAGTCTGCAGACTGAATGCTCAGCCACTACTGATCCAAGAACGAGGTAAGTAAATGTGAGACACACTCTCCACTTGAGACTTTCTTTTTTTTTTTAAGACAAAAAGGCATACAACAGGCATGGACATTGTAAAAAAAAAAAATAATACCACCATCCTAGAAGCACAGTCCAGATGTATTCCACGCATTAAGAAAGGTGGAAGGAAGGGAAAATGATAACCAGCATGGTTAAAAGGGGAGGTGAAAGAGGCTATTTTAGCCAAAAGATCTTCATTCAAAAACTGGAAGAAGGATCCATCTGAAGAAAATAGGAAAAAGAGCAGGCCCGGCTCCGTTTAAATGGGAAGGTACACCTTGTAGGGAGTCATCAGGAGCAGGGAGAGGAGGCCTGTGGTGCCACCAGGGGACCCAATCCCACCAGCGGCAGAAGAAGAAGAGGCCATGGTGCTTCTGGTGGACCCAAGTAAGAGGTCCATGCTGTCAAGAAAAAGCAGTGCAGCCCCTTTGAAATTGACAGCATGGTCAGCGTTGCCTTAGTAAGTGGAGAAGCAGCACGGCACCACCAGAATCAGCAGTGTTGCCAGCAAGGCTGTGCTGCTTTCCCACTTACTAAGGCAACACTGACCATGACCAGGCCCGCACTGCTGAGGAGGAAGAGGAGCACACCCTGCAGGAAGCAATCCAATGCCCCATGGCTGGGAGTCATTCCCTTGGCCACAGGGGCTGAAGAAGGAGCCTCTGCTGCTGCCTGCTAATTCAAGGGAAGTGAGTGAGAAGGAGCATGCGTGCTTGTGTTTGGGGAAAGTGAGAGAGAGCACGCGTGCTTGTGTGTGGGAGAGTGAGAGAAAGCACATGTGTGCTTGTGTTTGGGGAAAGTGAGAGAGAGCACGCGTGCTTGTGTGTGAGAGAGTGAGAGAAAGCACATGTGCGCTTGTGTTTGGGGAAAGTGAGAGAGAGCATACGTGCTTGTGTGTGGGGAAGTGAGAGAGCATGCGTGCTTGTGTGTGGGAAAGTGAGAGGGAGCATGCATGCTTGTGTGTGGGAGAGTGAGAGAAAGCACATGTGCGCTTGTGTTTGGGGAAAGTGAGAGCACGCGTGCTTGTGTGTGGGAGAGTGAGAGAAAGCACATGTGCACTTGTGTGTGGGGAAAGTGAGAGAGCACGCGTGCTTGTGTGTGGGAGAGTGAGAGAAAGCACATGTGCGCTTGTGTTTGGGGAAGTGAGAGAGCATGCGTGCTTGTGTTTGGGGAAAGTGAGAGAGAGCACGCGTGCTTGTGTGTGGGAGAGTGAGAGAAAGCACATGTGCGCTTGTGTGTGGGAAAGTGAGAGAGAGCATGCGTGCTTGTGTGTGGGAAAGTGAGAGAGAGCACGCGTGCTTGTGTGTGGGAAAGTGAGAGAGAGCACGCGTGCTTGTGTGTGGGAAAGTGAGAGAGAGCACGCGTGCTTGTGTGTGGGAAAGTGAGAGAGAGCACGCGTGCTTGTGTGTGGGAAAGTGAGAGAGAGCACATGCGTGCTTGTGTGTGGGAGAGTGAGAGAAAGCACATGCGTGCTTGTGTGTGGGAGAGTGAGAGAAAGCACATGCGTGCTTGTGTGTGGGAGAGTGAGAGAGAGCATGCGTGCTTGTGTGTGGGAGAGTGAGAGAGAGCATGTGTGTGTATGAGAAGGAGCACATGTGTGCACAACTTCCCCAGTTACTCTCTGCCTGATAATCCATAAAAATTTTAGGGCATCTGGAAATCAAAAGTTCCCAGATATGGAAGGCATGGATTTTTAAAATCCTTTTTAGTTTATTTTTCTGCGGTGTCTGCTGTTTTGAAATATTTTATTGGTGTTTGGGACATTTAAAAAAGCTTGTATATGAGTTCTTAATTTGATCTTTTCTCATCAGTTTTCAAATATTAGGGGTTTTTTTTAAGTATTATTATTATGTATTTATTTTATTTCTTGATTTTATTGTTTGATGTTTGAGGAATGGTGATGGTTTTGTTTTTTCATTGTTGCACTGCATAGAGAGAGTCTGGCTTCTTGTGATTTCCAGTTCAGTTTTTATCTGCGTGTTTGTATTTCTACATTATGGTTCCTCTGTTCTGTATTTGGTGAGGGTCTGTTTATGTTCTGCATGTGTGACTGAGGTGAGGTATTTTCCTAATAGGAAGCGTATTAGTGTATTCGGACTTTCAGAGGGTCAAGCCCACACCCAACACACATCACAATAGGCCTAATACCATATGCATTCCAAATGTCTTTATTGCAGAGATTTCTAGTTGTCATCACAGCAGTGCATATAAATAGTAAGTGATATTTTTACCTCAGAATACTGTACTTTGATATTTTTCATTTATAATATAAATGCATAACTCTTTAACTGTATGTGTGTGTGTGTGTGTGTGTGTGTGGAATGGAGCAGGGAGCATTGTACAAGGCTATAAGGTTCACCTAGGGCATCTAATACCCTTGCACCAGCCATGAGATTGGGGGGTGGGGGGTTGGTGTCAGTTTTTAAAGTTTGTATCAATTAAGGGAGTTGGGTGTTTTTTTGTGGGGCCCGGGACAGAGAATGAATGAATTGGGGGAGGGGGCAGCACAGCAATTGTTCACACAGGATAGCAAAAAAGCTAACACCAGTCCTGATGAAGCATAAGCATTGGCAAGTTAAATGTAAGATACTAAGACAGGCTAAGAGAGAATTTGAAAAGAAGTTGGCCATAGAGGCAAAAACTCACAATAAAAATGTTTTAAAATATATCCGAAGCAGAAAGCTTGCAAGGGAGTTGGTTGAACTCTTAGATAATCAAGGGGTTAAAGGGGCACTTGGAGAAGATAAGGTGATCATGGAAAAATTAAATTATTTCTTTGCTTTAGTGTTTAATGAAGAGGATGTTGGGGAGATACCCATTCCAGAGTTGGTTTTCATGGGTGATGACTCAGATGAACTGAACCAAATCATGGTGAACCTGGAAGATGTTGTAGGCCTGTTTGTCAAACTGAAGAGTAGTAAATCACCTGGACCAGATGGTATACAACCCAGTGTTCTGAAAGAGCTAAAAAAAAAAGTGAAATTTCAGACCTATTTCAATTAATTCTAACCTATCATTAAAATCATCCGATGTACCTGAAGATTGGAAGATGGCTAATGTAATGCCAATATTTAAAAAGGGATCCAGGGGTGATCCAGGAAACCTTAGACTGGTGAGCCTGACTTCAGTGCCGGGAAAAATCATGGAAACTATTCTAAAGAATAAAATCATAAAAAATTTAGACAGACATGGTTTGATGGGACACAGCCAGCATGGATTTACCCAAGGAAACTCTTGCTTCAAACTCCTACATTTTTTTGAAGGGGTGAATAAACATGTGGACAAAGGTGAACCGGTAGATGTGGTGGATTTGGATTTTCAGAAGGTGTTTGACAAGGTCCCTCATGAGAGGCTTCTAAGAAAATGAAAATGTCATGGGATAGGAGGCAATGTCCTTACTGTCCACCTTTTTTCAGACTGGTCCTGTGAAGCCACTGCACCCATCACTCTAGTGACTGCTGTGATACTTAGCAATGTGATGCTGCTTTCTAATATGTCACGGCCTGCCTTGGGTAATCCCTTATTCAAAAAGGCAGGTAATAAATCCAAATAAACATGCAAACTCTTCCAATGGAAAGGTAGATCTAGAACAAGAAGCATCATATAGGATTCTCAAAGGGGATTGACTCAAGTGTAAGGAGGAAATAAGTCTTCATGGGAAGCATACAGGATACATAGAATAGTCTCCCAGTGGAAGTGAAGTCTAATACAATAACATTCAGGAATGCCCAGGATAAGCACTAAGGGATCCAGAGGGACAATGAGGTGAGGGCAAAGTCTGCAATCAGTTAAGATGTGAAGTATTGAACCAGGAATGTGCAGACTAGATGGCTCTATGGTCCTTATCTACTGTTTTTTCTACATTTCTATATATGCTGCAGTCTTTCTCTGTACAAACAGAGAAAGACTGCAGCATTACATCCAGCAAGTCAATCCAATGTGTAGAAATATGTGATAGCAGCAGTAGTTCTTAGGTCTTCTAAGCTCATAAAAGTTATGGTGCAGCCTTTATCATTACAGTCACTTCTCTGAGCAACCTAGAGCTGTCTACTCTATGGCCAACTAAACAGAGTTCTCCAGATGAGGTCTCACCAATGACCTGTACAGAGGCATTGTTCCTTTTTTTTTTCTATTGCACTGTTTTGCAATCTCAAAATAATAATTAGATTTATTTTGCTAGCATGCTAACATGAAATTTCAAAGACTAAAAAAGGGTGCAGAATGACTCATTCACCTATTCCACATTTCGGTTGTGTGTACTATGGTGAGAACTGCTGATCACCTTTGACATCTTCTTGGTTCTGAAGAGAAGAGATCCAACCTTCATAAATCACAACCCCTCAAGGTTTTTTGTCAAAGCACCTTGTATGCTGCAAGAATGCCAACTGTAAACAGTTTTTAAGCCTTTACAAAAGAAAATTCACCATAACAGACTATCAATTAAGATGAGCTTCAAAGATGCCTTATTGAGTGGCTTGGAGAATAAGGAACCAGGCTGTAACTAGCTACCCCAATGCCTTCCCACCTTGGTGTTTGGGTACTTGCCAGGTTCTTATGGCCTGGATTGACCACTGTTGGAAACAGGATGCTGGGGTTGATGGACCCTTGGTCTGACCCAGCATGGCAATTTCTTATGTTCTTATGTTCCCAGTTAATCATAAGAAGTTTAACTTTTATTTTTCATCAGAACTTGGGAATGTCCTTATTTTAGCAAATTGTACTCAACCTCCTCACTGAAGATTTACACTTTTCAGCAGAGAGAAGGCTGCTGGTATTGTAATGCTAGGTGTCCTAGCCTAGCAAATTGTTGGGTAGGTTGAACTGCTACTCTTGTGCAGAGTATTGAAGTGTAGAACAAAGAAGGAAGTTTTAGAATCTAAAAAATATATTTTTTCCTGCAATTTTGCATTTGGTGTGCATTAAGGGGACATTCACTATCGCCTTCTATGCTTCAGCTATTGCCTCTCAGTAAACCTTGTTCTATACATTTAGTGGACAACATACAGATCAGAAGCAACCCCACTGTGGATTCTAATGGCAATGAAGGTTGTGGGAATACACCACTTTCAAGCACCTTCAGTCTTGATTTTTAAATTTTCTAAAAATGTAGGCACTCATAAAAATGCAGAATAAAATCACTAAAAAGACTTTAAACACTTTCTCTAAAGTGTATCAGTGCAAATGTTTAATCATAGCTCAAAGAGAGTCCAGAAAATATTTTTATTTTTAACCAACTCTGACAAATAACTAACGAAACTATAGCCCCACACCTATATGTCACTCAGCTCCGAAACCGGGAAAAACTGTAAGCTTAATACTTAATTTGCAGGTTGAAATTGTAAACGCCAGCCAAAATTCATGTATGGCTTAAATACACTCAACGTCCTTTTAACCACCCACACAGCATCAGAGTATGGCTCCACTCAAATTCCACACGGAGATGAAACTAAAGACTGTTCAGTGTCTCGTAAGACACGCAGCTCAACTCCTAATACACAGCGTCTTGTGAGAATGCAGCTCAACAATCCCAATGCACTCGGCATAGCTATGTTTTGGCAGAAACACCCCCTTGCTTTGGAACTTCTTCAGTAAAAGCTGCCACCGAGATCACCGAGGCTGTGATATTTAAAAGACCTCAAACATAACTCAAATGACATCTTTTCACCAATCAGATAAAGGTATGAACTTCGACAATCAGAAATGCTGAATAAACCAATCAGGAAGGCAAAACCCACAACAAACAAAGATGATAATAATCAAAAAATCAAAGGCACTGTATAGCCAGATAAGTCAGATTTAGCCAGATAAGAGAGCACAAATAAGATACATGCATATGTTAATTTCCACTTTTAAAGGGACACGTGAGTACATTTTACATGTGCAATTTAGATACATTCACCCTCTAAGTTGGCTTTTACTCGTGTAAATCAGGGGATTTTCTAACATGCGTAGAAATGAAATAACCAGTTTTACTAATTAGTCTACCAGTTTGCCAAATCCATCTGCTGCTTGTGAAGACCATCCTGGCTCTTCAGCCTGAGTGCTACCCAATCTTTTTTTTTTTTTTTTTTTTTTTTTTAACTTTTATGATGCTTACAGTCACTTATTCCTAATATTGAGCAGGAGTAATTATATGCGAGTAAGGTGCCACATTTACATGCGTAAATTGCTTAGAAAATAGCGGCTTACTCCCATAAATGTTGGCCCCTCCCTGGAATACCATTGGCTCACCCCTTTTTTACATGTGTAAATTTACTCACAGACCTTGATTTGTGTGTGTGAGATTTATAAAATAGCATATACTTGTGTAAATTCAACATTAAAATCAGATTTAACATGAATGCATTACCATCACCAATATAATGAATCAACATTACCAGTGGCAGTTCCACCCTCCCCTGACACACGCACACACACACACACACTCTCTCTAAGTCAAGAGTTACCTCCAGGTTACTCTCTCCAGTACCACCTCCATCCCAACCAAGTCACATCAAACAGCTCAATTTGGGTCATAAGAACATAAGATTTGCCATACTGGGTCAGACCAAGGGTCTATCAAGCCCAGTGTCCTGTTTCCAATAGTGGCCAGTCCAAGTGACAAGTACCTGGCAAGTACCCAAACATTTGATAAATCACTTACTACTATTGTTTATTAATTACCATAATAGCAGTTTATGGATTTTTCCTCTAGGAACTTATCCTTACCTTTTTTAAACCCAGTTACACTAACTGCTGTAACCACATCCTCTGGCAATGAATTCCAGAGCTTAACTATGCGTTGAGTGGAAAAAAATGTCATCTCTCCCTTCCATCCCAAATCAAGTAGTGGCCCTCTGGGCTAATCTCCCCACCCTCTGCATGCCCCCTTGGTGTTCTTCAAAGGGAATGGTGAGAGCAGGAGGAAGCCCTGCCTATTTGGTACTAAGGTGTACATGAAGTAATCAGTCATTGCTAGGGGGTCCAACCTCTTACCCCCATTTCCTTTGAATACCTATGATAGTGGCGTACACTGAGATCCTCCCCACGGGTGCCCATCCTCACCTGAAGTGATTGTGAGGGGGGGGGGGGAGTACACAGAGATCAGCCCCACGGGTGCCCGTCCTCACCTGAAGTGATTGCGAGGGGGGGGGGGGAGTACACAGAGATCAGCCCCACGGGTGCCCGTCCTCATCTGAAGTGATTGTGAGGGGGGGGTACACAGAGATCAGCCCCACGGGTGCCCGTCCTCACCTGAAGTGATTGTGAGGGGGGAGTACACTGAGATCAGCCCCACGGGTGCCCGTCCTCATCTGAAGTGATTGTGAGCGGGGAGTACACAGAGATCAGCCCCACGGGTGCCCGTCCTCACCTGAAGTGATTGTGAGGGGGGGGGGGGAGTACATTGAGATCAGCCCCACGGGTGCCCGTCCTCACCTGAAGTGATTGTGAGGGGGGGGGGGGGGGAGTACACAGAGATCAGCCCCACGGGTGCCCGTCCTCACCTGAAGTGATTGCGAGGGGGGGGGGGGGGGAGTACATTGAGATCAGCCCCACGGGTGCCCGTCCTCATCTGAAGTGATTGTGAGGGGGGGGGGGGGAGTACACAGAGATCAGCCCCACGGGTGCCCGTCCTCATCTGAAGTGATTGTGAGGGGGGAGTTCACAGAGATCAGCCCCACGGGTGCCCGTCCTCACCTGAAGTGATTGCGAGGGGGGGGGGGGGGAGTACACTGAGATCAGCCCCACGGGTGCCCGTCCTCATCTGAAGTGATTGTGAGGGGGGAGTACACCGAGATCAGCCCCATGGGTGCCCCTCCTCATCTGAAGTGATTGTGAGGGGGGGGGGGGGGAGTACACAGAGATCAGCCCCACGGGTGCCCGTCCTCATCTGAAGTGATTGTGAGGGGGGGGGGAGTACACAGAGATCAGCCCCACGGGTGCCCCTCCTCATCTGAAGTGATTGCGAGGGGGGGGGGGAGTACACAGAGATCAGCCCCACGGGTGCCCCTCCTCACCTGAAGTGATTGTGAGGGGGGAGTACACCGAGATCAGCCCCACGGGTGCCCGTCCTCATCTGAAGTGATTGTGAGGGGGGAGTACATCGAGATCAGCCCCACGGGGTGCCCCTCCTCATTTGAAGTGATTGAAAGGGGGGGAATCAACCCACAGCAGCCCTTGCTTGAGACTTGAGGGTAGGGCAGAATAGGCCCCACAGGAGATTCTGCTTGATATGGAGGGAAGGGCAATGGATAATTGGCCCAAAGGGGCCATTGGTCAACTTGGGGGAGAAAGCTAAAAATCAGCCTGAAGGAGGCCATTTGATGCAACTTGGGTGGGGAGGAAGTGTGGGGGAGATTATGGCCCACACTTGGCTTTGCATTAGCCACAGAGGGTAACAACTGAAAAACACTACAAAGGACCTCGGCATCTGGATTGACAACGAACTCAACTTAAAAAAGAACATCACAACTAAAACGAAAGAAGGCTTTCATAAACTCCACATCCTGAAACACTTAAAACCACTTCTCCACCATCAAGATTTCCAAACTGTGCTGCAATCCCTCATCTTCAACAGCCTCGACTACTGCAACTCTCTCCTGATCGACCTCCCAAAATCCACACTAAAACCACTCCAACTGTTACAAAACGCCGCAGCCAGAATCCTAACCAGCAAGAAGAAATCAGAACATATCACCCCCATTCTGAAAAGTCTCCACTGGCTACCAATCGCACAAAGAATTGAATTCAAAGCTTTGACAATTGTCCACAATGCAATATACTCAATGACATGATTCACCTTCACAAAGCACAACGTACAACCAGAACAGCCTGCAAACTGAATCTAGACATACCTTCCCTCAGCATAGCTAAACTGACCAACATGAGGAACAGAGCCTTCTCCATTGCAGGACCCAAATTATGGAACACCTTGCCACACTACCTGAGTTCACTTAGTGACATCAAATCATTTAAAAAGGAACTCAAAACATAATATTTCAACCAAACTTTCAGAGATGGCGTTGGTTAAGCTTTCCGCAATTCCTAACTCATTCCACTCCTATGCACGACACACTTTAATCTCCTCGAACGTTCTCCCCCCCCCCCCCCCCCAACCTCGCCAGTATTTCCCTTTCAATACCGATCTTCAACACACCTTGTTCCCTCTCTCAGATCAGCCGCTCCGATACACTAAGTCCTCATGTACCCCTCACCTAACGATGAACTCTCCCTTATGTTCTCCCTCCCTTTAAAAATGGTTAATTCGTATGTTGTAAAAATGTTCGTTTCCAGTATGTAATTGTTGCTCTTTTTAATCCTATGACTCGATCACCGTTCTTATTATAATAAGTTGTTGCAATGTGATTAAATTGTATTAAGTTGTTCCCATGTAAACCGGAGTGAAGGCAGTCTGCTATACTTCGGTATATAAAAGCCTCGAAATAAATAAAATAAATAAATAAACAAACAAACAAACAAACAATGACTTAGCTTAATGCACTTAGAGGTAATCAATCGTTTGGCTATTTATGAGCTGCTTTACTTAAGAAGGTGGTCCTATAAACATTTTCCATATTAGGGCAGAGATGTTTGCATTGTGTTAATGTTGATTTAATGCACATTGTGCATTGACGCCCTTTAGTAAACAGGCATCAAAATCTCAGAAATGGGCTCCTTTCCTTCATTATTGTCGAGGGTGGGGAGTGTGTGTGTATTTTGAGTTATGGTGGGGTCGGGGGGGGGGGGGGCGCGTTGGTAGCTCTTAGCAATCTTCAGCACTTCTGTATCAATTATCAGAGGGAAAACGCCTGCTGTGACTGTAATAGCAGTAAAAGCAGACAGCTTCCAGACAAAATTGTTCCAAGCTGGACTCCAGTAGTCTGGGCCATTTTCTGTCCATCAGGGAGCCAGGACAAATGCTCTTGTCCTCTGGCTTTGCAGCAGTTACACAGAGCACACACTTTCATGCCTTTTATGTGACTATAGTACGCTATATGCCCATTAGGGGGGGGGGGGTTCTGTGTGTGTCAAAAAAACATTTTCATTACCAATGTACATAGCCAAACAAGTTTTCTAAAAACCGTGTATAACCTGCCTGAATTCAGTTAATAGCTAAGAGTGCATTCACACAATAAAATCGGGTTTGACTATTACAAATATGCGTTCACAAAGAGCCACCTCATCTTATCTTGTAAGGTAGAACGAGAGTTATCAGATGACTATCTCTCCTGAGCCAGCCCTGGTTTTGCCCTACTGCATGCACGGAGATGTAGGTCCTGTTTTACCAAATCAGAAGCCCCCATCTCCAGGTTTGTAGTGGGGCAAAACCAGGATTGGCCTGGCCTGCCCTGTCTGTTGATCATAGTAAGCTAGAATCTTGTTCTTTACATTTATTTCTATTTTACGCTTCAATGTCACAGGGAAGTATGGTACAATCATCCAAAAATGTAAAAAAAAAAAGAATATAAAATCATCAAATATAAAATACAAATCAACATAAAACAAATCAATAATACAAGTATTTGTACACAAAAAACACAGAACACCCCAAGAAATATCTGCTCCCATGATCCTCCAAACCAACCTCTAAAATCCCCCAATCACAAACAAAACAATCTCCTTATCATGTTAGAAAAGTCTAGTCAAACGTTAGAAGGGCCTACTATCACAACCAGGCCCCCCACCCACCTTCAGAACCCATCCAACCCCACCCCTCCCCTTTTCTGTCCACTCCACTACAAAAGGCCTCTAACAAAACTATAACAAGATATTAGCTGTGCACCTGACAAGTTAAAAGCAGCAATGACCAAGAAAGCATTCCGGTGCCTCTGAACACTGAAACAAATACACACCTCCCTACAACCAAATGACCTAAAAAAAAAACTCAGAAGAGGAATGCAAACAGTAGTGCTCACAAGCCTAATCTAGTGCAATGCCATCTACACAAACTACAAACAATCCAAATGGCAGCTGTAATAACTTTCACGGGGGCATCCAAAAATGGAAATATGCCCTGGGCTACCCATATTCCCATGCATCAAATTCAAAGTCCTAAGCCTTACATTCAGAGCACTGAACATTGGCCCCCATGCACCTATCTGAGAAGGTAAAAAAATATCACCCTCAGAAGAATCTTGTTCCTTCCACCCATACAAAACTCCAGTTAAATAAAAACCACAACCAGATCCTCCGCCGTGTGCTAATTCTGACCCCCGATGAAGAGAACTTTGAAACGCTGCAGTGTCGGGTGATTCACAAGTCAGCACTCAAATACTTATCGGTTCCTGTGGATCCAGAGTACCGTTCATTAGCTCGGATTAAATTTGTCTTCTGGAGCTCTCTACCATATCGATTTGCAGTATTTCAAATTTAAAAAAAGCATACTTTACCTGAGTTATTTGGACATTATCCTGGGCCAATGATAATAAATATATAGGCACTTACTTCATTCATAACACAAGACTCCGCAGTTAATGGTGCAGTTTAAGTGTCCTATTATATGAGGTCCTTTTTAGCAAATCTTTGAATATTTGCTTTGCCTTGCTACTTTGGGTGAAATTTCTATTTGGGCCTAACCATCCATTATGTAATCTTCCTCAAAGAAGCGAGCCAGCTACAAAAGGCAGAATAAAATACTAAATTAACACAAAACAGGAGGCCCCAGGGTCATCCTGGAGTGACTAAGCCAACAAAGGCACCAAGCCCAGCATTCTTTCTAATGGCCTCTACAGCCCCATTCCTGCCTGTGCGCAAGAGCGAGAAAGCCCAAATGAACACAGCCGCGCACACTCCAGCCCTGTACTGTCCAAACATCAGTCCCTTCCAAACAGCACCAGCTTTTGTATTTAAACAGTGCCATCTACTGGCTTCTAGCCTACATTTCACCAAATGTAGACCACCGATCTGAGAAAAATCGATTGCTGGCCACTTTTTTTTTTTTTTCCAAATGTCATCAGAATAATATATTTTAAAAAGTATTCTGGGGCTAGACAGAAAGGGCTGGACACAATGTTTGTAGAAAGAAAACAATCCAGTACCCAGAACACGTGTCTAGAAAATAATTCCACGGTCTGATCATAACTGAAATTATAAAAGCAACTTGGGGCTGGGTCTGGTGGTTCAGTAATGGCGCTGCATGGTGCCCTGCAGAGATCCTAGATTTGATTCCTGGATCCAGGAAAGGGGGCTGCAGAGGAAGCATTCACAGAACCAAGGTGAGGGGGGGAGGGGGAGTCACATTCATAGCCCAACAGTGACACCTAGTGGCCACATTTTTGGCCCGAGATTGCAGGGTTCTGGCAGGCGACCTGATGTGTGCCCCCCCTCCCCAGCCCAGTACTGTTGCTGCAATGACTGGGCTAGATGACCTGGGGGGGGGGGGTAATACAATGAGGGGTGGGACAGGTGTGGTATCCCTGGGTAGTTGCAAGTGAAGGTTCATGGTGCCAGATCCCACCCCCTAATTCCCACAGAGCTGGAAGCTCAAAAGGAGGAAACTGCTGAGACCATGGAAAATATATTAATAAAGACAACACAGGACAGCACATTACAAAACCTGACTTTTTAGAAAGCATAATTTAAACTTTTTTTTTTAAGTTAATTTATTTTCCTCCCACATTAAACAAAATAATTAAAAACAAGATACAGATATTATACAGACACTGCCACCTGGTGCCTAGAAGTGCACACTCAGGATGCAGCATTGATATTGGTTTTTATTCCCATCATACTCTCGGTGCACACACGGCACTGTACAAGGTAATTCACATGCCACAAGGGTCCCATTCCATGGTGCAAGACAAGCTGAGGTTTTAATAACTTGCTGGAAATCAGAAATGAAGCAGAAAGCCTAAACTGCAGAGTCCAGGCTCTTCTCATTCCTATAGCTCTACAAATTCACACACATCTCCCCTCATATACTGCTGCAATCCAAGTATTGCACTACACCAGATCTCAAATTTATCGAATACAGCAAAACACTTCTATTTCCACTGTTGGAGGGTATCCCTCTGCCTTTCCAAAAAGCACGCTGCAACACCAGAAACTTGGTTTAATACATCTAACATGCCCAGATCACGGGTTAGCCTCAACCCCTAAGAAATCTGGCTCCAAACTGGACTAGTCAAAGATGCTCGCATCCTCCCATGCTGCGCTGGCTCTATAGACTCTACCCTCCCATAATGAGCTAGATTTGCATTCATTTCCTTTTTGCTTCTGGAAGACAACTAGCAGGAGGTAGTCACATTGTGACCTACAAAAACTGTCATATATGGAGATATTCACCAGATATTTAGGGGAAAGTTACAAACAAAATTGTCAAGGCGTGAAAAAAAAAAAAAAGATATTGAAGGTGTGCAGAAAACGAAGCTGGTGTGCACGCATCGTTAATGGCGTTGGCTCCACCCCCAGGCCCGCCCACAAATATTTATTCACCTTTCATTTGCTTCAAAAGCCCTCAGACCAGATTATATCTACCCCCATCTAGAGGTTGCAATGAAGGACCTGGGTTCAAATCCCACTACCGTTGTGATGCTGGTAAACAATGGAAAGTTGCTAGATGTGTTATTTATTCATTCTTTTTTTAATCTGTTTCTTACATGGAAAAAAATGTAAACAGTAATGTAGGGAATCAAATAAAAAAAACCAGACATGCCATGCTTATCATTCAAATGAGATGAGCCTCCAAACAATGGAAGAATCCAAGAACGGAGGAAAAAAATAGAAGGAAAAATAAAAAAAACTGAAGAGGGACAACAACTTTGAAATTTATAAACCAGAAATTAAAAAAAAAAAGGGGGGGGTGACCCTACCACAATACCCCCAAATGCAGAGTGGGCAGGAGTGGAGGCTCGGGTCTGCAGTCATTGCATTTTCTCCTTCCCTTCCTCTGATCCTCCTGCTCTCCTCCCCTTCCACTCACCCGTGCCATACGGTTTTGCCGCAGTGCTGACCGGGTCTTGAGAGCAGTGCAGGTGGTGTCGGGGAGTGGGGAGAGTGTCGGTAGCTGTGGGTGAGGGGGGAGGGCCCTCTGGAAATGGTCGATGCCACATGGCGACCCCATTGGCTGCTGGGATCTTTTGGCATCTCGCCCACAGTGATGCGATGATGTCATCACCAGCTGGAGGGCTCCAGAATGGGGGGATGGGGGGGAGAGGCAGCAAGGGGAGTTTAAATGCTGGCAGCATGCCGCTCTCTCCCTTTTGGATTGCTGCCGCCAACCAACTGTAAACATCCCACCCTCCTGCCCTGTCGCAAAAGCACAAACCCTGGGCCATGAAACGGACACGTATTGCATGCGCTGAGTTGCCTGTACTCTGCAGGTGTTCCCCGTGGGATGGGTAAGTAGGTACAGGTGAGGGGGATGGGAATACCAGCCCCATATTTCTCCCGCTTTCAGTTCATGAGGGCTTAAAGATGAGTTTGTCTCTCGAGAAAAGATGGTGCACCAGCCCATTCCTTTTGCATAGGTGCCCCAAAATCAGCAGCATCTACAGGCCTATCCCCAATGCAAATTTAATCCACAGGCATATTGCACTCACAACATTATTGGTTATAACATCAGGTCTGTCCAGTTTATCCAGCTGTTGACATTTTTATCTTCTCCACGAGCTTTGAAGGGTCTTGCTGCATGTAGACATGCGGGTATTCACTTGTTTTGGGGTCTACAAGAGAGCATTAGCCAGGCCGTTAAAAGGAGCACCTTGCTCTGGCTGAAAAAGCAAAGTCATTATTTTATTTAGAGCAGGACAGCTTGGGATAAAGTGTGACCAGCTAATGCCACCACTTCTACAAAAGAAAACAATCAAAAGCTCCTGCCTGGAGAGGTAATGATCTGGCATCTATGCAGTGTGGAGTTTGTCCAAAATATGCAAAAAGACTGGATAAGTATTGCAGGGCTCTTCCCTCTGGCATGCATTGTCTGGTCCTACCTACATCATTGCCTAGAGAGCACGGTGTGGGACAAAATCACATCAGACCATCAACGGAACCAGGAAAAAGTTGAATTAATGAATGAATGCATGCATAGATTTTTGTCCACTATTGGTGGTTTGGCTCTCTCTCATGATCTTGTTGCAGAGGCTGTGTCTAGGTTAGCTCTGTATGATGCGGGTCTGGATCACGCTTGGCCGCGTCAAATGTGTGGTGGCAAGCGAGGTGTCACTACTGGATGCTGTAGTGGGAGGAGGCCATGTCAAGGGCAAAGAAAGGAAGGTGGAGGATGTTGGGCAGGGACTCCTCTGAGACCTGGGTCATTGGATGGCTTTCATGACCAGGAAATCCTATCCTCCACCCCACTTACGCCACATGGGGGAGGTGGACCAGAGCTAAGGCCTCACTGAAGAGACATCACTCAACAATCAAGGCTCAGAGTGGGAAGGGTGGGGGGAGCAGGCAGCGCAAGGAGCTGGCTTTTTCGGCCAACCTCTTACAATGTGATGCTGCGATTTGGAGAGACAAGGTGTGTTAAATTGTCAGGAGTGATGGGCACCTGGACAGGGATAAGGCCTACCCTTGAGATAAGTTTTAGACAATAGTTATAGCATTGTAAGTACATGGCTCCAATACTGCTTACGTACTTGCAATGTTAATGTATGCTGCAACCTCGAACCATGTGTCAATCTGAGTTTTTGGGGGTAAGGGAGGGGGGGCAAGTGTGAAGGAGGGCCAATGCTGATCTTGCACCTGGCCATACTGAGGAAGTACGGATTTTCACATTCACTCAAAAGGGAAAATGCATTGGCTTGCTGGGAAGGGGCAGTGACTCCCCATGGACAAGGTCGCTCTCAGTCTTTCGGTCATGCTTTGTACAGACCCTATTCTCTCATTCGAGGTCAATATTTTTACCCATACAGATACATCCTATTTGCTATGCATTGTGACATTTTATATCCGTATAGGATAGGAAGTTACACCCATAGACACACATATAGCCATATCTGCATCTACTCAAAACTGATGAGGCACTTTTATCTGGAATGGCCCACGTGCCGGGGTCGAGTGCAGCAGTGGCTCACTCCCCACAAGGCTTACAGGTCACTGCGACTCAGTTCCCACACACGTCCCACTGTGCATATAAAAATACACATTATTGTATTACATTTACCCAGGAAACAGAAATAGCTTAAGGAAGGAATGATAAACACACGGGCACACTAATAATTATATTTTCAAAACAAAAACAAATAGTCTATGCCTTAAAACCTTGTTTTAATAGCAGCACTGACAACGAGGTGGAAACTGCCTGATGAATACATACAGCGGAAACCAGTCCTCCTGACATTAGCAATTGCACGCTGTAATTAGTAATACAATAAATAAAAGTTGTTCTGAGTAAAATAACTCAAAATCATGAATGTTTTCTAGCATGCCAAGTACTGATGCACTTTTGGTGAGAATGAATATATACGGCAAGCTTCAGCTAGATTATTTTTTGTGGGGTTTTTTTGTTTTTTTTAAGAGCTGCAAGTAAATTGTAATGTGTGTCATGGAGCTACTTTGCATTATATATATATATATATATATATATATTTATTTTTTTTACTGTGAGCTCCATTAAAGGTATTTGTTGTCGCTGTGATATACTATTTACAAAACATAGGCGTAACATTTGTTACTTCAATCTGCTATCAAGGTATTGCTCTTGCTAACATATCTTCAGGGGCCACTTGACACAATTGCTCAGTGTACCTAAGCTCATAACTATGTTATAAAACTTCTTCTTCCCTCTGGGATAGGACCTTGAATTTTTAACACACTTTTGCCTGCAGGATCCCAGTACTGTGTGTTTATTTCCCATAGGCATCATATGAAGTCTCTGCTAACTCATTTGCATGTGGCGATATTTTCAAAATCACAGTTGGAGACTATGAAATCTATTTTGCAGCCGGCAAAGGTAGCACCAGCAAAGAGACAACAGTTTGCATTTGAGATTACCTCTCTCTCCATCCGTACGTGGAAGAGGGATCCAAGTCCTTTTCCTTTGGAAGGGAATCAATACAGCAGAGAGACAGATGCAAACTTTGATTCACTTGCCCGTGTCTGGTGTTTTATCTTGTGCAGAGGTTTGATTGGGTTTCTGCCCCTATACACCTCTTCAATTGGCTGCTACCATAAAGCAAACCACGTGCAGTGCATGTCACAGCTGCACGCATACCTCTCTGTGCTCTACCTCTTGTTCACCTGTTGGGTGAGGATCTGATGAGGAACAGCACAGCAGCATCTCTAATTCACACAGTTTAATGGAGTAAGAGCACTTTTCATACACACTAATCTCTTCCAGGGAATTAAAGAAAATAAATGTAAAAAAGGGACATCTTAATGGTTTGGTTTGTTTTTTGTTTTTTTTTTTTTTACAAGAAACTTCCTTTTTTTACTTTCTTACAATTTGCTTAGTTAAATAACCTGACTTTAGCACATGCAGCCATCTGTAAATGCAACCATGGAGACAAATCACTTTCAAGATTCAAAACCAACTTTTTACAAAATTTCCACGGAAATCAGTCATTTCTGGGCTCAAAATGTGTGTCCTCAACCGCTTCATTTTAACACTTTGCAGTTTTCTTATTTATTTCTCACCACAGCTTAAATTTGTGCGATTCCACGATTTTCATTTTTCTTTTCGGGGGCGGTATGATGGTGACTTTGCAGTAAATGTGTACGTTCCTTAAATTTGGCCCACGGCAGCATAACACACAATGATATCGTTTTGCTAATTGTGCCAGGGACCCGAAAAGAGAGAGCGAGAGATCCAAACCAACGTTTCATGGTGTTCCAGCCTTCGGTTCTAGAACCTGCACCGGAACAGCCCGGGCTCCCACGGGGAAATGCCAGAGCAAGCTTTGCTCCATGCAGGTTTTATCCTCTTCCCTCCTTTGCAAGAGTTTGAGCAGCTTCGATTTAAAAGAAAAAAAAAAAACCAGTAAAAATATAGCTGCAGAAGAGCTCAGGCTGCATCGAATGTGTCAGGAAAACTGGATGTTTCCATCTAGTTTCTCCCAGCAGATCTGGTGAAAATCCAAGGTGGATTTGCAGAGACCTGAAGCAGTGAAGTGGTTTCCACTTTGGATTTTCTGAAGAGCCGATGCAAATTTCCAAACAGCAGAAAATCTGAAAATGCTTAAACTCACTGGCAAGTACATAATTTGTTTGAACTTCTACAGCTACTTTGAAAAGCCACAGACTTCTAGATTTTTCATAATGTTACAGGAAATCCAAAGATTTTATTTCAAATCCATTTTCAAATATTTGCATATTTCAAGAGGAAAACTGGAAAGGATTCTTTAGATATGTTCACCTGTCACACTACTGTTTGGTCTTTAGTAAATTTATAGAAAAAGTGTCCGCTATAAATCAGGACAGGAAAAAAATATATATTTGCCCCAAGCTTAATTATTTAAAAATAAAACCTAAGTTTTCAGTTAAATAAAAAGAAAACAATTATGGCTCAGAGGGCAGGGAATGTAAATTTCAGAAATGTCAGATACACCTATCTTACAACAATTCCCACTCTGAATAACACACTGCATTGACTTCAGTTTGTGTACAACCCCAGTATCCCTTTTTCACAATCTGCATTCCTTCATCCCTGCACAGTGTTAAGCATACATGGAGTCTGAATGCTGTATAAAACTATAGCCTGGGGCAAGAGATGCGCCCTTTCAGAACTGGAAAAACAGACATCCTGGGCTTTATCCTTTTTTTTTGTTTGTTTGTTTTGCATTAATTTGTCTGGTCCTTAACTCTTATTAACTACAAAAGCTTGTGAGAAGTACTGTTTTTTGGGGGTTGTTATGGCCGTGTGGGATCTACATTCTAACGCGCCCTCCTCATGGGGTGATTTGCGCCATCTTTTTTCTAGTAAGAGTCCTAGATGTTTGAGGTTTCATAGTTCTGGGGTGTAGCAAGGTTATTTATTTTTTTTTCTGTGTGGGGCACTGGACTTGTTCTAGTGGTACGATCTTATCTAAGGTGACTGCTGAGTTGGCATTCACCAATCCACCTGATCTGCTAC
This sequence comes from Rhinatrema bivittatum, assembly GCF_901001135.1. NCBI lineage: Eukaryota > Metazoa > Chordata > Amphibia > Gymnophiona > Rhinatrematidae > Rhinatrema > Rhinatrema bivittatum. Next base: position 8,723,499 of record NC_042631.1, on the reverse strand, counting down.
TGAAATGCTGGGCATCCTATAGCTGCAGGCAGGTCTTCACTGGTCAGTGGGGGTTTTTTTTCCCCATCTCGTATTTCTTTCCATACTCTTGTAGGGAACCTTTGTTTTAAAACTGATGATAAAGGGGAACTTTGAGAATGATCTGTCCATGGCTGAGATATTGTCTTCATATCACTGGCCTGGTATTTAGCTCAGTCTGGCCCTGACGGGAACACTGGGTTTAGCACGTGGGCCCCACATGGCAGCTCCCTTAGAGAGACTTCAGTGATTAGTTCAAGGGGCTCAGATACTGAGAACGAGTTGCTGCTCAGGCGTCTGGAGGATCCCCTCAAGTCCTAGCTGTGCTGGTAAATTTTCTGAGTCCGCTGCCTGGGAGATGGGTGTCTGACACGAGTTTGAGCGAGTGTGGCACAGGATTGCCACCCTTCCACCACGTGTCCCTGTCCTGGGCTGATGTTCTATGGAGTATTCTGTTGGGCGTTACTCCTGTAATGGGACTCCTCCAATTTCATCTAACCATGTTTTGGTTATCCCTAGAACGTCTAAGGCATTTGCTAATGATTTCACGGATCACGGTGAATTCTTTATTCACCAGGCCCATATTCCCACATGGCAGTCTGCTAAAAAATTTTAGCACATGAATAGGATTGATCAGACTTGCTTAATGGACATTTCCTGTAAGGTTGTGCCCCTCACATGGGGTTTTCTGGTAACAGGAAGCCATGTGGTAGTATGAGGCATCAATCCTCTAGGACAAAACATGCAGACTTTGCCCTTTGAAAACTACCCTGGGGGAAAGATCGCAGACATTTGGCACCTGCTTTTCTTGTGGCTACTTTTCCCATGAGAAAGGCAAGAGGATTTGAAAATACAATCCAGGTGTTATTTTCCTCTCCTGACCTACACGTGCCCCTCTCTAAGACAGTACAAGGCACAGGTCCAGCACTGAGTTTAATTCCTGTCCTCGGGGCAGAGGCATCAGCAATGTCTACGTTGCCTCTCCGGAGGTGACAGTGGAGGCCAAGAGGAAAGGGTAAGATCCGGACAGGGTCTCCACACCCTCCGATGATTTCAGGGATGGAAGGAGAGGACTCCGCCTCCCCTCCCAGTGATTTCTTGGAGAGGACCCTCCCCTACCCTGTGCCTATGGGCACCTAAGATCCAAATCCGGCCCCGGAGGTTTGTATTGCTGTCCAGTTCGTACAAGCCTCAAGTGTGCCGTGAAGTTGAATGATGGAAAAAGTCAAACAAACCAACCTGAACCTCTTCAAAGTGAACTGGGAGGGCAAAAAACAAAAACCAAAAAACCCCATCTGTTTCTAGAGAATGTCTGCCACGATAGACCACCGCCCGTTACAAAGCGGGCTTTTCTTCTAACATCAAAGCTCGGGTCAGCACCAGACCCAAGCGGTGCTGAGTGGATACACCCACAAGCAGCCGATACAAATCGATTAGTCCATCGCCTACAAAGTGAAGACAGGAATTACGGGCAGGGGAAAACACAGAAGAAGACATCAGCAGCACTTGTTCTACTCCACCATTGGTTTCCTTTCCATCCTAGTGGCCTTCATGCTTCCCAGCTCACTAATGAAATCTTTTTTATTTTTATAAAGATTTTCCCACATCAGTGTTGATCAGTTTCCTTTTGTGGTACCGACAAACCGCTCTCCACTTTACGAGGTCTGAACGAGGGGGTATTTTCTCTTTCTAGCCCTGCGCAATGCAATAATTGGCCACTCCGCCTTCTGACACTTGGTTATATTTTGATTTATTTCATGGCCTTTACCTTATCTTCTCGTATTAGGCTGACAAGCGAAGGAACTGTTATTGCCTTCGGCAATCAGTGGAAAGCATTTACTTCAAACAGCTTGTCATTATAAAACACGACAAAACCATTTGAATAACAGATTATTACTGAAGGCTAACAGTTCGCTTTTCTACTTTACACATGTACAATTATTGCACGAATAACTCAGCAAGAACAGATTCATTATAAAGTGATAACATGAAGAGGAACCAGACAGGATATGAAATTTTTTTTTTTTCAATTGGCTTAGATAAATTGTACAGTAAAAAAAAAAAAAAAAGTTTAGAAAATTCATGCTGCCAGTAAAATGCACTGGCTCTCTTCGAAGGCCGAAACTTTTAAAAGCTAAAACAACTATTATACTTCTTGGCATTATAGCTACGGGGAGCAGCGTGATAGCAATGAGAGCACAATGCAATCGAAAAATACTGCTGCGGACCAGTGGTCTTAGCTGAACCCTGCACTTAAACGTGCAGGGAAAGAGCAGCAGGATAGCAAAATGTAAGAGATCTACCAGGAGCACAGTCCCCAGCTTCCTGCAGCAGCTCAGGGGTAGATTCCATAGCCGGAGTTAGAAATTTCTGTGGCAAAGTTTGTGAAATTCTGTGGCACATTTGCATGATTGAAATACATGTAAAAAATGTTTTTCTTTATACAAATAGCTGTTTTCGGACTTCTCATGTAGCTAAAGTAATTTATTTTTTTCTTGAGTTTAAGTGGGGGGGGGGGGGGAGGATCCTATTGGTCAGAGCAAAGAAGGGAGCAACACAGAGTCTGTGGAAGAATTAGGGAGGGCGGTGGCCTAAGGTGCTGGGGTGGCAGTTTCGAAAAAAGAGATGAGGAGAAGCAGTACGAGTGGGGCACGGAGCTGGAGAGCATTTTCATTTTGGGGTCTGTACTTCTTTGAGGAGCTGGGGTCATTTATCATGGAGAGGGAGAGAGAGAGCACTGCCTAGGGTGGCTGGACACCCTTCCATCGGCACTGGAGCAAAGTGTCTTGGTTTGGGGACAGGATCACAGAGGTGGGAAAGGGAGATGGTGAAATGGGAGGGAGGGAGGGAGCATATGGGACCCTTGGAGAGAGAATGGATGGGGAATGGAGAAGCAGCATGATCCCCTTTCTCTCACATACCAGCACAGATACCTTCTCTCACACACATATTTTCCACAATCCCCTGGATGCTAATCCCTTGTCTCTCTCTCTCTCACACACACACTCTCTCACACACACACACTCACACACATCCATCCACTCCACTTACCTTCAATTTCATACATTCCCCACCCCAGCTCATTCTCAGTTGCCCCCTGCGCCAGTCTCCTCTCACTCACTCCACTCCCCCCAGCCTCTCTCTCAACTCTTCATTGATGCACCTGCCAGTTTGCCCCCTTTTACCCTTCCTCCTGCTGATTCATCCCCTCAATCTGCTTATCTTCAATGCTTCCTCCCTTCACCCTGCCAGTTTAACACTTTTATTCAGCCAACACATCCAAAGATGAATAAAATGAACTTAAAATTAACACCAAATGGATACAGCAAATCAACATTTTCTTTTCAGTTGAAAGGAAACATCTATACAACTGTATCTTTACATCATACTTCTGTATCACATCAGCTGCATAGCTTTCCCCCATTTTCAGCCTCCTTCCTCTTATCCCCTTGATTACATACATAAAAATCATACTGGATGCCTTTATCTGGTACATCTAGATTTCCAAGACCTAGGATCATGAACATGTAGCCCCATCCCTACTGCTCTTTCCCAAACCCCTATAGATGCCTTCTAGATCCTCCCCCCCCCCCCCCCCGGACATCAAGCCAATAACCCAACTGTACAATATTGAAAGATGTTATGCCTATAAACCATGTAAATTGTTAAAAATGTGGCTCCTTGTGCACCCCGAAAGGCACTGTTTATAGTTGTCCCAGACTTATAGGAAACATCTCTGTTGTTGAAATGTATTATGCGAGGCCATGGATTCCATAACCATCATGTCATGACTGAGTTATGACATTGCCAGTATGAGGGCCCAACTTCCTCTTTCCATGTTAAAATCAACCTCTTCCACAAAATAAAGGCCTTCCTCCAAAACTCATCTTCCCCTTTTCTTTATATACTTAGCAAAACCACCCTGCCAATTTATTTAAACCATCTTATATTTCACAACTTCCATACTGTTCAATGCAGATTACAATAAAAACATACATAATAAAGCAAAAATAAGATATATAAATCATAAACCAGTATCTTCCTTGGCGACAATCTGGGCCACCAAAAGGAGGTGGGGAGCTCCTCTTATGCCTGGAACCCAATTTACACGTTGAACCGCATGGGACACTGTAATGCCATTTGTTTCAGTCAATCCCAGGAAGCATAGGCGACTGATGTGGCCCAAGGCCTATTGCTCTCCTTCTCCTGCTGACTCAGTATGGATGGAGAATGAAGGGGGGAGGAGAAGGTGCACACCTGCATGTACACACTTGGCCAGCTGCTGCCCCCAAAGCCACAAGTCTCCTGCTATTCTGCAGGGAACCAGGCAACTCCACAGCAAGAGTCAATTTCATGGTAGACCAAGAGCCCTGACCATGAGTATACTTTAACTAGAACATTATGATAATATGGATAGAGATAGTACTATTTAATATGAAATCATGAAAATAACAGTGATGTACTAAAGGTGCCACAGCAGTCTGACAGACTATAACAGACATTTTATATAATTGTATTTATCATCTCTGTCAAACATTGACAAACTTCAAGGAGATTGCTCTTTAAAGGTGGTACCTAAATCCATGTAGGGCTATGAGACTTTTTGAGAATGGACTGAAGTCCCACAGCCCTACTAGGATTTAGGTACCACCTTTAAAGTGCAATCTCCTTGATGTTTGTCACTATTTGACAGAGATGATAAATAACAGTTATTTTATATCATTGACTTCTCTACTTTGAGCTGGTTTCTTTCTTTGGGACTTATTCAAGAAAGGACATTCTCTCATGCTGCGTCTATGGAAAAAGTATTTGATGTACAAAGTTCTTTATCCTTTAAAATGGCATAAGCTGGCCAGCCCTATTTATTTATTCTTAAATTTAATAATTCACCTTTCCCAAAGAGGCCCAAAATGGTTACAAAATACAAAACAAATATAACAGTACTTATATTGAAACAAACCAACTTAAATATATTTTAAAATGTGCAATAATAAACAAACAGTAAGAGAGCACGGCAGTCAAGAAGTCTCAAAATGTCTGCCCAACCAGGCTAGTGGGGTTTGGGCATCCTGAAGAGGCCACACGCTCAACCTCCAGGAAGAAAGGACAGCTGCCAAACCAAAGTTTTGAGGTTCAGACCTCAGATGTGACTTCCCTCCGGCAAGCACGAGACCTCGTATCACGAAGGCACGCGCCATCAGGCATGCAGGACGGGGAAAATAAGGATTAAAGAGAGAGGCCATCCAAGCAAAAGCTGAGCTAACAGAGAAATCAGCACAACATCACAAGAGATGTCGTAACATAAGTAACGCAGCTCTCGCTGGATTCTCTACCGAGGGGATACAAAGTAACTCTCATGGAATGCTTCTAGGAAAAGAGCTGTGGTTAATACAGGTAATTAAGATTTCCATTTGACTGGGAGTCTTCTCTTAACTCTTTTAAACCACTTTCCAGAACTCCTCTGTCTTTACAATCATTGTAGTTAATTCATTACGTTGGAAAATATTTTTCCCCATTACAATTTTAGTTTAATGCTGCTAAATTATAAGTTTGCTTGCTCCTTTGTTCTGCAGCTTCTACCTGCTCTCTCTGAAAATCCAAGCTGCAGCTGAAAATAATTACAGATCGGTTAGGAGTGTTACTTTTTTTTTTAGTAGGGTCACAAGTAGGGATGTGCAGACCAAAAACTGTTTTGTTTTGCTGGGAGCAGGTTTTCAGAATTTCGTTTTGTTGGGGGAGGGAGTGTTTTATCTTTTTTTTTTTTTTTTTTTTTTCATTTTTATGCATCTGCAAATAGCGTACTCTATTTGATGAAAAATGCACCAAAAAAAAATAAGAATTTCAGCGAGATTTCTTTTCATTTGAAAATGAAAAGAAGCAAGGGTAACATCTGCACAACCCTGGTCACATGGTTGCTCAGAAACACAAGCTAAGCATCTGCAGACACTGAGAACACTGCTCCTTGCACCTCCTACAGTGCATTCAAAGGGGAAAGTAATCCATCTACACCAATCATGGAGGTACATTTTCTAATTACTCACATTGGTGCAAAGTCAAAGTCCATGGGTACCTTTTACTTGTGGGCTTTGCAGAATTTTCTTTTTTTTTACCTATTTATTACATTTTTAAGAAATAAATGACAAAACACCTTTATTTCTGCATATCTAAAAACTGGATTTCAGTATGCAAATATGGTTTTTAATTTTGTTACTGTGGATGCAAACAAACACACTGCATATTTGTTTTGGATCTGCAACACAAAATCCTGCCTAAGAGCCATGGTCTGAGAATGTGCTGCACAAGTCATTGCACAGTAACGTAAGAGAGGCCAGGCCTTGTGCAGTAATTAAAACACAGATACTACAGTAAAGGTCGCGCCGGCGCACGTACAGGCCACTCTCCTGGGCGCGCGATTCAGGGGGGACAAACATGTAAATTAGGGCCCACGGTAAAAAGAGGCGCTAGGGACACTAGCGCGTACCTAGCGCCTCTTTTGTTGATGGAAGTGGTGGCTGTCAGCGGGTTTGACAGCCGACGCTCAATTTTGCCGGCGTCAGTTCTCAAACCCGCTGTCAGCCACGGTTTCGGAAACCGGACATCGGCAAAATTGAGCGTCCGGTTTTCAACCCGCGAGCCAATTTTAAATTTTTTTATTTTTATTTTTTAACTTTTAGGACCTCCGACTTAATATTGCTATGATATTAAGTCGGAGGGTGCACAGAAAAGTAGTTTTTACTGCTTTTCTGTGCACTTCCCTGGCGCCGGCAGAAATTAGCGCCTACCTTTGGGTAGGCGCTAATTTCTGAAAGTAAAATGTGCATCTTGGCTGCACATTTTGCTTTCTGTATCGCGCAGGAATAACTAATAGGGCCATCAACATGCATTTGCATGTTGCGAGCACTATTAGTTTCGGGGGGGGGGGGGGGGTTTGGACGCGCGTTTTTGACGAGCTATTACCCCTTACTGAATAAGGGGTACTTACTGAATAAGGGGGTAAAGCTAGCGTGTCAAACGTGCGTCCAAATGTGCATCCGAGCGCACTGTACTGTATCGGCCTGACTATGAGCAGTGAGATAACGGCCACCAAGTTTGATCTAGAAAGCAACCTGAGAAAATATTTCTTCACGGAAAAGGCGATGGATTTGTTGACACCCCCCCCCCCCCCCCCCCCCCCCCCCCGAGTGCTGCTGGAAGCAAAAAACTATAATAGAATTCAAGAAAAGTCTGGGATAAGATAAAGGATCTTTAATAGGCAGGAAATTAAGGCAAAGCTGGAGATGAAGTGGAATCTGCAGTACTTAACGATAATGGACAGGCTGGGCCTGGTGGTAGTGATGTGTTGTCTCATTCTGTGCTTAAATCACAGTGCATTGGTGCCAAAACAAAACTGCCATACTATGGGGCAAGCCCTTTATCAAAACTTGCTGTAGGTTTTCATGGGCATTTTTCCCACTTAAAATACTGGAGATATCTCAACTGATAAATATGGAACAATTTTGCACTGGAGGAAAAAGTTTAAGAAACCTGCCCGCTGGTCTGCTATTGGAGCAAGATCTTAGAGACAGTTAACTGTTTTAACTTAATTTGGAAAGGCAATTATAAAAAAGAATTAAATTAACTGCCTCATCTAAGTTACCACAGTGAATATGTAGGCCAATGTCCTATTGCTTAAGGCAATTTTGGAGCAGGTACTGCAGTCTCACCTGCTGAAGACGGATGGCATCAGTTATTATCCTGCCCGGTTTCACCTCTGGCAATTTTATTTTATTTTATTTTTTTATCATCATACCTTAAAAAGACCAGATTGCAAGCTCACCTCGCATAATGTATTTTCAGCCATTCACCCTAGCTATAGATATAATGAGGAATCATTTCCCATAGGCTGGTATGGTTAAACTATAACATTAAACCACTTCTATAAACTAACAATTTTACGTTTATTCATACTGGTAATCCTGTATAGACCCTTTTGAAGCATTACTGCATGTGGTGTTTAGGCATCAACATGCTGCATATACTTATGAGCTGTTGCAAAGGTGCATATTTTCCTAGTCAGACTACAATAGCCGCACCCCAGTCTATCCCACTGTAGAGCAGACCTTTCACCGTATGTTCAGATAAAGCCATTTTTAGATCCTTAACCATAACAAGCAGACCAGAAATATAACAGGAATCACTGCCCAAATTAGCCATAGTAGTGAAACAGAGAAACAAACACCTTTAAAAAAAAAGAGATTGATACATAAATTAAAAATATTGTTTTATGTTGCTACGAAAATCACGTGAGATGTGCTTGCTAATTCCAACGGAAGCACCAAAAATCCCAACAAGAATTAGGCAAGTTTCAGAAATTTCTGGGTTGGGGAGGGATATTATGGCAGAGTTTGTTGCTGTTCGGGTCTTCCTAGGTATTGTGTTTCAATCCGTCTTCCATAATGCAAGCCCCTTTCCTGTTCCTCACTCGGAACACAACCAGCTTCCCTTCTCCTAGCCCTGCTAAAAAATAAATATATTCTTGTTGACTCTACAGCAATGAGCTTCCTCTTTCTTGAAGTCTTTTTCTTACCTGGCAGTTTTTTCTGCTGTATGTACAGACCTGGAGAGTGAATGCTCCTGAAAGGTAACTCAACTGACCGAAAGCTGAAGCTTTGGCAATGGCGTTTCTGCGCAAACATTTCAAATCTGTGCTAGTTCCACAATGTTTCTCAAACTTCTAATGTGTCTAATAAGTGTAATATATTCCTAGGCTTCTATATTTATACACCATCTCCTCCCATGCTCGCGTTGTGGGGAGGAAGAGAGGTTGGCACTTTGAATGGGATACAAGCCTGGGAACTCTTCTGAAGATTAGCAGGGCCTGATTATAAGAGCATCACCGCAGATCACAGACATTGCCTGAGTCTGCAGCATGATGCCAACATGTGCAGCTAACCTTCTGGCACCAAATAAATCTTTCCCCAAAAACAACATTGTAAATTAAAAAAAAAAAAAGTGTTATCAAATTTAATTTTGAAGGGAATTTGGACGTGAACTGTATCAATGAAACCAAACCCTAAGCAGTGTACTTGCACGGCTGTGGAGAAAATAGATATAATTATATGGTAGCTATAAATACATGGCAAAGAAAGCCACATTCCTTTGAAAAACCAGAAAGTAAATTAATAAGCACATGAGGGAATTCAGTTAAGAGTGCAGCTTGCTGATCCAGGACACAGTTTTATTTTCACACAAATACTGCTCACACCTCAAGCTGTAAAACCTCCCAGCAAGCAGCGCCATTTTGATAGGCAGCCAAAAGTAACTTCTTGCATCTACGCCTAGGGAAGCACTGACCGAAATCTTCCTTATGCATTTAGGTCTGAAACTACTGCAGAATTTTTTTTTTTTATTGCCATTCCCAATGGGAAAAAAACATGTTAATTTCATGCATCTATTCACCAAACAGAATATTCTATCTTCTCAAAGCAGTGAGTCTGCAAGGCTCTTTAAGTATTTTCGTATGTTTCCAAGTTCAGTGTGTAGATTTGGAAATTATATCACACGCCAAACACAGCATTTGGTTTTAGTTTTTAACAAATTTATTAGGCACACTATTTTTTTTCATAAATTTAAATGCTTGCTGACAGTTAACATTTATTTTTCAACCTTTTTAAAAGGCCATCAGGGAAATGAGGACCGAATATGTTTGAAATCCTAAGCAGCAGATCAACCATTCCATGCCCAGAGAATTCGGCCAGGCTTTCATACTGCAGTGCTGCAGGCAGTTCTCAGCCCAGGCTCCCTGTCAGCAGGGGAGGAGAGGGGGCAGGTTCCCATGCTGGGTGCCATCTGGTTATTCCTTGGCTTAGTTGGAAAACAAGCAATCACTTTAAGCAGCAAAGTAATAAGACGGCAATGTATTTTGTTTTGTTTGTTTTTCACGCGCCTGATAAACCAGGCAATATCAATTTCTACAATCACTGAGAGATTAATTCCAGGCAGCCTTGACGTGCTGGCCGGTAATATCCATGCTGTCACCACATCATTCATGTAATTACCCTCTCCGCAAACAAAATAACCTGGAAATGGCTTTTCAAGACCAGTTAATGGGCCTAGAGTGTTCCCTGTTGAAACATGCAAACACTTTCAAATGCAAGTTGTAATATTTCTCATCCCACGAAGCAAAGGTTAAAGAGAACATCCAATAACATATTAAAAGGCAACACTAAATCGTGCTCATAGCAATGCAGGAGTGCTATGCCCCCATGCTGGTCTATTTATTTGGTACAGAGAGCTTGAAGGAGGACAGGAAGAAGTCGGAGGAAGTTCAGAGAAAACAGAACAAACCCATTACACCAGGGATGGTGAATTCCTGTCCTCAAGTGCCACACACAGGTCTCCCTCTCAGCGATTTCCATAGCTCAAAGCATGTACACAGCGAGGATGCTGGTTAGGGAAATCATAAAACATACCAGCAATATATGTGAATGTGTTATTCCAGGCAACAGCAGCAGCAGATGTATTTATTATGCTTCAATTGGATCCCACGCCCCAGGAGTGCCACCCAGAGTGACTTACAATTTGTCAGTATTAAACACAGGGTGCAAGTTACACATAACATCAAAATTAACAAATAGCAACAGTTTTCAGCAGGAACTCTCTAGCATTTGAAGGCTAATCAAAAGAAACACTAAAAACATAAAATCCCCCAAAAAATTGTGCAGCAGCAAAAAAGAAATAAAAAGGAAAAGGAAAATAATAAATCCTTCATAATTATTCAGCACCGCCATAAGAATAAAATCAGGCCAATAAACCAAAGCACACAGATTTTTGTCACCACACATTCTGCTCACTTCTTTGGGTTTCCAGTTTATAAAAGTTAGAGCTCGGCACGTCCTAAGAGTGCCAGGCTTCCAAGAAGGCTGGGACAGCCGGCACGGAGCAGCCATGGTTACAGCCCTAGCTTCAGTGGTACAGCTGATTAACAGCCCAATTTTCAAAGGCCGGTGGCCTTTGATACACCAGCAGCCATGCACGTATCTCCCAATATGCGTGGAAGAGCCAGCTTCTAAAAAAGGGGCCGGCCAGGACAGCGCCAATAGGCACCGTCCTGCTGAAGCGCGCGCCGGCAGCCGGCCAGCCTGCGCAACCTACTGCTGCTCCAGAGAGCAGGTAAGTACTGAAATAAAAAATGAGGGTTTTAGGGGTCAGGGAGGATGGGGGAAGAGGGAGGTAGGTTAGTCCGAGGGGGTTAGGAAGTTCCCTCCCAGGTCCGCTCCTTTATTGGAGGGAAATGAGGGAACGGCCCCTACTGCGTCGTCGCGCGCACGTTACAAAACCATCGGCACTCGCACGAACATGAGCAGTTGCTTTCCCCAAGTCTACATTGTTAATAAAAGTTTATGAACGTCTCCTCGGGGAACTCAGTAAAAGCTTTTTTTAAACCCAGCTATGCTAACTGCAGGAAATAAAGGTTAGAAAAAGCAAAAATACATTTTAAAAAAGGGATTCCTTTCTCTTGGACAAACGTGTTACATTTCTTGACTTTCTTACACGAGTTATTCCCTGTTTAAAAGTTTCCTTTAATTGTAAGGTCATTGATACAGTCGGCTGGTTCCAAAAAGAGTCCCCCTCTGTAGTTCACAAATTTCTAGACAGTCATCCAGTACCAGCAATACACATCAGAAACTATTACAAAATTAGTCAAATTCATCCCGACATAAAACTATTTCAGCTTTAATAATATCATCAGTCTACAGATCATGGGCACTGTCATGAGCCTCAGTCTGACAACCTTTTCAGGGCAGAACTGGAATATGTGCCAGACTAGATATTTAAAATATTACTGGTGTATGACATTTTTATGAATTGGACAGGAGAAGAGACTCAATTTCACAACTCCTTTCATGCACTCCATCCTTCAAATCAGATTCAAAAATAGATTATTCCACAGAAAGAGTTATGTCTTTAGATATCAGTTTCTATGACCAGTGGCTATCCTTAAACATCTGCATACAAGACACCTCCACAGTTACCGCTTTCATGAACAGAAAATTGCATTACACACAGCCAAGCCATATGGTATCACAATGCTTGCTCTGAACGTCTCAAATTCCTGACCCAGCACTTCAGTCAAAAAAAAAGACTACAACCCCCATAATCATCTCCAGGAAGACTGCTTGTACACTTTACATCCAGGACAAACCTACTGCAGTACAAAGAAAAGATAACCATAGATTGATCCCCTTCCCGTGTGCTCCCATGTAATCCAGAGCTGGAAAAACTATGAAAAATCCTATAAAAAAAAAAATACTACAGCCACTACTCCTGGAGGATGAGCCACAAAGAAATATTCCCTGCTCTACCAGGACTTGCCTTCAGGCAACCCCCTAATCTTAAGCAAAAAAAAAAAAAAGCAGGCTTTAAACGGAGACTCAGAAAACAGGAAATGGCTTATATCCTTGCAGAGCTGCAGCAGCACAAACCACAGGTGCCCAGCCACCTGCATGGAAAAGGCATTCACCATGCATGCACCTCCTCTAACCTAGTTTATTTTATTCAGTGCAGAAGATGGGAAGTAGCATTGCTCTACCGGTGAGACAGGCCAGACATTAAAGGCAAATTCAGCTGGCACAAGACCAAAGTGACACCTCCATGGGGAAACGAAAGCCCACTTCATCAATCACCTTCCGATCAGGAAAATTAAAGGAACGTTTTAAACGGTCCAGGAATGTAAGACTTTTGAAGCTAAAATGATCAAACACTTTGGAACTGATGATACGACTCCAAGACTTGGGGGGGTTTTTTTATCCCAAAATGAGCCATAAAGTTACACTGCCTGTCACCTTCTAGTCTCTCATCAAACCTCACCCTGGTCCCAAATCCTCTGCCCTTCACACTATCATTGGAAGGTCTCTTATGATTCACTTACTTTTCTCATTCTAGTCTGACCAAAGAAAGGGAGTATTAGCTCCCAAAATCTGTTCAAAAATGTATTGTTAATCCAATAAAAAGGTATCACTTAATATATTTTTTTCTCTGCTAACTTATATTTCCAGTCATTTACTATGAATGCTATTATTGAAGGTTAATCCTCCCTCACGTCTATTCCAGACGGACGTCTGAGTGAAAAACCTTGGTCATCGGCCATGCGCCACGGATCGCTCTGGAAATAAACACAACCACGCGCTTCAGCCAGCCAGTAGGTGTCACTGTTGTGCGACAGTGAAAACTCCCTCCCTCGGGCTGCACGCTCCGTCTTTTTGGCATCCCCAGCCCTTGCCAGCCAGGCCCAGGAATGGAACCCGTCCCCTGCGAGGCAATGCACAGCACTGCTGTGAAGTAATCGGACCCTGCCCCACAAAGGTTACTTCTCAGTCTGGCTTTTCAACCGTTTCGTTACCACTGATGGATAAGCTACTCTCGTGTTTCTGCTCAAATTAAGCACATTTCAGATTCCAAAAGTACAAGCTGCTGGTGAAGCTGGAGCCTCTTACCTGGTCTGCTTTCATTTGGTTTTGGCTGAATCTCCTCTACGCATTCTGCTGGAAACCATCCAACAAGCCCTCGGGCGCTGCCTTCCCAGAATCCTCCTTCTCCAATGCTCAGTACTAAAGACAGAGGTGCAGAAGAAAAGAAAGCATCAGGGATTATCTTTTTCCTTACTGCATCGATGCAAAAGAACATTAAGCAAGGATAAAGCACAGCATATGGATTTTATAAAGCAAAGCAACGTGAGACCTAGACCACCACACTAACAGTCAAATTCATTTAGAAAACAATGTTGTAGGGGTCGTGTAGTGGCCATGTCAGATTTTTACAATGCATGGCTCAAATTTTATTTGGAAAGATTTCTGAAATAAAGCTGGTGAGCACAAACTAAGCCCTACTGCTGGGCCAGATTTACTTCCATTAAAAAAATACAATCTTTCTTGGTCAGTGCACATGCACAGGAGCAACAAATACTCAAAGCAGGCAACAAATGAGGTCCATGGGATTGTGACAAGAATGCATTTGGAAAGACTTGATGGGCCTTAAGAGTCCTTAGCCTATTTGCAAGGGGATATTTTTAACCGGTTAGATTTATTCAATTGCCAACTTTTTAACTGCAAAAAACGTTTGAATTAGATCCCAAAGTAGAGAATGGCAGAAAAAGACCAACTGGCCCATCCAATTTGCCCAGCCATTGCTGTTCATACCCTGCACTATTGCCCCATACATAAAAAGGAAAATAAGGAATGATTTTTGTCTCAGACATTGGCAGTAACCTACAACCCCTTTAAAGCAACTGAAAACACAACACATTTTATTTGATAATCCACCTGTACCAGGAAGGCAGACTACAATCCGATTACAGTTAGATGTCATTACAATAATGAAAGGTTACAAACTACTCTCATCTAGATAGTGTAACACAAAGGATGGCATCTCAGGATATGGTTGGGGATGTGGGGATAGGGAGCGAAGGGTAGTAGAGGAAGGGATTACAGCTTTCTTGGGAGGTTATCTTGTCACTTGGTCCCATAGATTTAGCTTATACCAGAAAAGGAACTATTAATGAGCTGAGCTAAAAAATGCAGTGCTTGCTTCAACAGCCAACTCCAGAGAGGCGGAATTTAGGTCACTTGATAAGAATTCCCTAGGCTGAGCACGCAGTGAAGCAGTGTTATAATCACAAAGCTAATGCACACGGTGAGACACTGCTGAAAAGGATTGCCTGTCCACAGAAGAGAGCTATTAGAAAACTTGGTAGTAAGCTACGGAAGGGGACCTGTGTGTGCTGGATTTAGTGTAGGTCTTCAAGTTATAAAGGAGGATAACCAGACCTGAAATGGCCTCCCAGTGGAAGTGGTGAAGGCTGACACAACGCATTCTCGGCACGCTTAGGTATATTTATTCTCTACATTCTGAAATTAACCTACATTTATTTTCCACTGCTATCTAGAAATGCCAGTCAACTCTTTTCAGGTAATCAGTCCAAGTATTTCATGTGGCCACATATCAAAACTGAATTTAAAGGGGTTGAAATTTTCCTGTTAAAGACTTAGGGGTTAGGGGGCTGGTGTTGGGTTGAGCATGGGAATTTATATTTCACCCAGCGTGGAAGAACCTCAGCTGGGCAGATTAAGTCTATTCCTGCTAAGGTTTACTATGTTAATCTGAGCATGTCATGGTTCTCTCTCATTTCTGATGCCATTTCTACTTTAATCTTCCCTTTCCGCACATGAAGGAAAGAAGCCATATAATGGTACCTATACGATGGTTGATAAAGAGGACCCTTTGCCATTTTATGTATTTAAAATGGCATTTTTCCCAATGGCGAGTCGAAAGCTGGTGATGTAGGTCAAGCCTAGAGAGAATATCTGCACGAACTGGTGCCAGATATACAACATATGGTGGCCAGGTGGAAAAGGCACATGCCCTTGGGCCTAGGAAGAGACAAGCCAGCTGTAATTTATGGACAAAATTTGTAAAGAAATTTAATTCTGAACCTCACGGAAGTTCCTTTTCGATCATGATTTTGCCAGGATCTCATACCAGGAAACAATGAAAACTCTAGCCTTTGTTTTCTACCATGTAAAATCCCATTAAATGACCTACTGTCACTCAATATACAATTTCTACTTTTTATGTATCTTTCCTTTAAAGCAGTCATAATCTTCTGGCTGAAAACATTGAACCATAAAGTAAGCTACAACAATTTTTTCAAAGCTCTTAATGCATTAACAAGAGCACCAGATTATTTTTCAATAGATTTTTCACTTACAAAAAGAAAAAGGAATGCAATCAGTTTTTACAATCCCTTCTAAAGTCTTGTTCTGTGCATTTGGCAACAGCAAAATATAATTTGGTTGCACACGTTCTTAACTTATCCTAAATAAGCAAGGAATGGCAGTGAAGCCTATTCACATAACCAGTCCAAACGTTTCACGCGGCCACATATCAAAACTTTATATAAAAGGAAAGGCTGAAATGACCTGCCACAACACAGTAAAGGCTACTAGATTTCCTAAATTCTGCTGCTGGAGGCTACCACATCTGTAGGGCATCACTGACCCTTTTATCACATACATTCTCCAGCTTGCTGTCCATGTGGCAAGCTACTGTCTTTCTTCCATATTTATTTATTTATTTATATTCCGCTTTTCGCACTTTTTTCAGTGCTTCAAAGTGGATTACATTCAGGTACTGTAGGTATTTCCCTATCCCCAGGGGACTTACAATCTAAGGGGGTCATTCTCTAAAGCGATCGTACGCGAAAAGGGATCCCCTCGCAAGCGAAAAGTCCCTTTTTGCGTGCGATCACTAAATGGGGCGGAGTCGGCCCCGGAAGAGGAGGAGTCGGAGCAGCACCGGGGCGGACGCCGCGAAGACATCGCCGACAGGGGGAAAAGGTAGGAACCCTTTTTGTTGCCACCAGCGCTCCCTTTTACAATGGCGCCATTGGGTGCGAAAGCCGGCGGCGATAGCGAGCACTTCTGGGGGGGGGGGGCTGTATGGAAAGGGGTTATAAACTGCTTTCAGGGACTGTACAAAAGTCTCACATCATGCACCAATTTTATGCATGATGTGCATAAAATTCAGAGCACGAACCCGAAGGGAAGGCACAGAGCATATTATATAGCGCAGGTCCTCAAAAAGCTGAGACTCTATGAAACTGTCCCACGAGTGAGGAAACGTTTCAAAAGAAGACGTCAATGCTACCTTGCATTACATTCTTTTGGAAGAGACACAGTTCAATTCTCTCAGGTTTGGGAGCAGCATAGCTGTGCAGTCTTCTAAGGTTTTTAATCAATCCTGCAAGGAAATGTCTTTGAAATTCCTCTGCCCCATGAAGTTTTACTGGTGAATCTATTAAATCGAGGTTTTTCATGCACCTTTGCACAGACTAGACAGTGAGCATTAAGATGGAGAGGAGACAGGAAAGAACCAACTACTAAAAGCAGAAAGAAAGCACTCAAACAAGAAAAGAAAAGCAACACACACTCAAGTAAAGGTGTGAGTGACAGAGATATAAAAACTCTCAACAGAGTCTTGTCCTCAAAAGCCTGTGCCTCAGTAAATCTGTCACTTCTGCTATTAAAGACTAACACAGCAAGCCCTCCTGGAAGTTTTATAAAAGCTCATCCTGCTTGTCACTTATCAGGCACCTCAAGGCTCTAATAGTTTGGTTTGCAGTTCAAGAGCTCAAATATTTACCAGGTCTCAGATATTAACTGCTGGAAGAAAATGATCTTCCTTTCTAATCCACTGATTACTGATGTCAAGTTTGCTTCCACCTGTTTTCCAACAATTTAACCCCTTCAGAGGCTGATATTTGGCGTTACTTAGCCAAATAAATAGGGACTTATCCAGCTACGTGGCAGCCGCTGAATATCCAGCTCCGCCAGATGGAAGCAGGGCAATTGATCCAGCCTTATTCCAGTTAAGTTAAGCAAATAAGTTACACCTGCTGAACAGCAGATCTTCAGTTATCCGAATATCACTTCTCTGGCTTCAGCAGCATAGCCATGCTGATGAATATCCCTTCTAAGTTACCTGGATAACTTAGATAATCTGATAGCTTTGAATACTGGGCCCGTTGCTTAGCATTTTACAAAGCATAGACCCTGGAGAGATTGATAATCATTGCTAACAGATCCATATCAATGTAAGGATTAACTCAAAGGTATCTACTAATATAAATAGGAAGGCCCCATGATACTGCTTCTGTCCTCCAGGAAAGCACAACCAGAACACTCCTCACAAGATTTCTCTGCCAGCTGTCTGATGAACGTGAGGCTGAAATCAGGCAGTTCTCGTACCTGTTGACAGGTAACACTGAGCTCAGCTAGAGATGCTAACACCGTCACTGGCAAGAGACACAATGCACAACAAGGCGTCCCTCGCAGAGCTGCGACAGCCCCGTCAAGCTGCGGCAATGTTTTCCTTCCTTTAACTTTATACTATGGGTAATACAATCATTCTACTTACCAGTTTCAAAAATCAAAAGAACCACCAACGAGCAGAGTCTCAGTGGGAATTTGTATCAACATGTGGCTGGCACTTTTCCTTGGTTTAGAACAAATTTACCACTCTTCATCTGAACATCATGAATTTTTTTTTTTTTAAATCTACTTTGCCATTGGAATTCTTATTTATCTAAAGTAAATGTGACGAGAGGTCAGTATACTGGTCCTAAGGATATCTAATTATATCACTAAACCCTTAAATTTACCCGGGTATATTCAGCAGCTGATTTATCTGGCTAAGTGCTGCTGAATATCCGGCTGAAATTATCCATGTAACTTTCCCCACTCACGGGTCCACTAAAGTGCACTCTCGTACGTGATGTGGGCCAAAAAATAACATTGTATTATTTGCTATTCTATGATATCAGAAGCACATTAAAATCCCTTGTAGTATTAAAGGCTTTTCTCTATGGGTCAGGTTCCAATAAACAACTTTCAAAATGGCCACCAAGCAGGGAAATACCTTGCCATTTTTGTCAGGAAGATATAATGCCACCGATGTCACACACATATACAGGTTTTATGCGAGCAAGTGCTACTTTTTTTCCGCACATAAAATATACAGGTGTATAATTAGTAGAATAAGTACACGTTTTCAGTGCATTGCATATATTTTTACGCTGGGTAGACATGTACATTTTATAATATGCACGTATCTCATACACATAGGTTATAAAATACTAATTGTAGATATCCTCATGGCCATATACACATGTTTGAAAGTTATCCTCATAGGTTTAATCTGGATAGACATCTATCTTAAAAAAAAAAAAAGTAATTTACATGCTAATCCTGCAAACCCCAAAACATTCAGTTGGTCATTTCAAGCCAATGCTGTATACATATAGTGCCCATCATATTTTATGGTAACACCTCTTATAGTAATGAAAAGCTCCTCTGTCTGAATGCTTATTACAGCTTGTACAAAGGCTGGATTTTGTGCCGCGATACTCCAATCCAAGTATCTAAAAGCAGCACACTAGGCAGGTTTTCAGGCTGTCCAAAATCCATACACAGGAGACACATCTGGATACAGCGGATCCAATTTAGCTAAGAACGAGCCAGAAGATTTGCATTTGAAAAGGTCAATTTGCATATGCGTTGGTTGTTCTTAAAATATGACCTGCTCACAGGCCCCAAAGGAGAAGAATTTAGCACCTCTGGTTTACTTGATATATTAACTCTTGCATTCCCTTCTTGTTTAAGTTCACAAGGATGAATTTGTTGGCTGTTTAACAAGGAGTGGATGTTCTAATCTTTACAAGATCACTCCTCTGTGCTGTCTCCCCATCCCACACACACCACTATTACAGGAACAAGGTTTTCTAATTAGTGAAAATGGTATTTTAGGCCAGAATTACTAATTGAGGTAAAAAAAAAAAAAGTGAAATAGTCCTATGAAGATTTCAATGGGGCAGAAGGAAAGGTTATGGCATGCCCCTTAATCTCATTACCCCTTGCCAATAGGCAGTAAGACAGGTTCAGTGACAATGTAAGAGTCTTACTAAATGTTGGCCATTTTAGCCTCAATTCTAAAGTCAGTATCCCAGCTATTTTTTTTTTTTTAATGTGCATCTCTCATAGCCCCCCTCCTGCCTTCTCTAGGCAATAACATCATCCCCTGTATATCTGCTTCTTCATCAATATTTAAATTTCCTTACAGAAACTCCTTGAGAGCTTTGGTCGGAATGTCCAAATGTTGCTAACCCTAGCATGAGGCGAGTGAATGCAAAAGGGGCTTCCCATTTAGAGAGGATTTTTTTTTGTATTTAAGGAATTGTTAACGTACATGAAAAATTAGTGAATGGGCAGCGGGTATGGTCGAAGACTCAATGGTTGGCGCTGCTGCTTGTAGTTTGAGCTAATTCTACCCCTTTTTCTGTGTCTTTTTCCACGTTTCCTGTGCACACACAGCTTTGACTTGCCAATAAAAAGGATTTCTAGGACTGACCTTTTATCCTATCCCCCTTGTGAAGGGGGATCTCTCCTTCTCCTTGCGGCTGATGTGGCTTCACGACAATAAAATGCCTCCCGGGCACGGCGCTGTAAAGCTTCCGTTTGGGTCCCTGATAATCCAAGGCAGAGACGGCTTCCTTGTTGGCACCGGAACTGAAATCAAAGAGCGCTAGATTAGATTCAGACAACAAGAAAATGCATCTTTTGCTTTCCAGCTCCTGAAACTGTAGGATATGTATTTTTTTTTTTATAGAGAGATTATGTCCAGACTTGACAAGAATTTTCCCAGAAATGCAATACGCGTGAACGTCAACACAATACTCGTGGAAGGGATACAGAAAAACACAGCGGCAATGAGCTCTGCATGGGAAGAAGAAATAGTTGGAGGCAAAGCTCTCAGGCTATCTGATCCAAACAAATCCTTCCACAGGCCATCAGTTTGCGGTTGAAATCCATGTCCAATAGAGCACATGACATGATGGGCCTTACTAGGATATTTCACACAGCGGCCAGCAAGTCTAATGCGCCAAGAGGACTCGCAATGCAAGATGTGCACCCAGGTCATGAGCCCCTTTGCAAGTTTCTTCCACAGATTTTGAAAGTTACCCAGCTCCTAAATGCCTTTAAAAAAAATTAAAAAATCTGTGATTTTCTATCCCGTTTTATGTGGGCTCTTTCCAGAAAGTAGGCCCCAGGACCGGATGAGCTCACGACAGCAGTACCTGGAAGCTCGGGATTCAGCTATCCAGACGCTCCTTTGTCACCCCCCTTTGTCCTCCACATGTGCAGCGCTCAAGGAAAGTGATGAGAAGCTCAAGCTCACCCACGACCCATTCTCATTCATACTATGGGATGCAAGTTGTAAGCTGCGATAAACAGTCTCTTGACTGGAATTTGCCGCCAAATAAATAAATATAAATAGTTCACTATTTAATCGAGGCCAAGAGAACTGCATCAGCACACTTAGTAGGCGTATCCTTTACTTATTTTTTTTTTTTTTGGGGGGGGGGGATTTATGGTTTATCATCAAATGCCTGGCGACAGGATGAACAATTGGCCCAGTGAGAGAGCGAGGCAACCCGTCACTCATCCTATTCTAGAGCTATTCACAGCACAAGATTTACTGTACAAAACAGAAAATGCCATTTGAAATAACTCTGCAATACAATTAGGCTTACCCACTAAGACTACTGTATGTCATATGGGTCTCTTAGCCTGCCGTGTACAAAAGTGTGATAATAAAGTACATCTCGTCATCCAAGGCACATCAGTTGGGGTGGAGCAGCCACTGGCATTAAATTGATCCTCTCTTCACATGCTCCATCAGCAAACCCCTATCACAAAATGATTTCCGGACAGTCCTCCAGGCTTTAATATTCGCAAGCACAGATTATTGCAACTCTACTTTTAGGCCTCCCTGCATCTTCCATTCATCCACTTCAAGTCCCCCAAAATGCAGCAGCAAGAATTTTAACTGGCAAAAAGAAATTTGACCATATCACTCCTATTTTAATTGAGCTACATTGGTTATCCATAGAATCCCGGATCAAATTTGAAACACTTTGCATCCTACACAGACTGATATATGGTGAATAGGTAGATTGGTTAAATACGGCTATTAGACTGCTTGTCCCACAAAGAAATCTACGTTCGGCAAATAAGGGCTTAGTATCTTTACCCTCTGTACACTCAGCGCAATTGAACCAAGTGAGGGCAAGAGCATTATCATTGGCAGGACCTAAAATCTGGAACATGCTACCAACTATGTTAAGATTGGAGACCAATTTTAAATGTTTAAGCGTAATTTAAAAACTTGGCTTTTCAGTGAGGCATACCCAGCTTGAGTTTACTGTGCTTTATGCTCCCATTCTATTTTTGTGTCTTTTATTGTTTTAGCCTGTCTCTGATTGTTTTTAAATATTTTTTATTTTCTTTTTGCTTTTGCTTTTATTTTTTTAGTTTATTATTAGGCCCGTTCTTCATGTTTCATTAGAGATATTAGTATTTTATAACTTTATCTATCTCTTGAATTTTTATTGTTGATTTCATGGTTTTTCTTTTTATGAATTGCTAGGCCACATTTTTTATATACATTTTTATTTCCATTTCTAATTGTTTTAATTTTACAAGAAAACTGTTATGATTGTATTTGTCTTAGTATCACGGATTACTCCTATTTCTTCTTTTATTATGTTGTAAACCGTTATGATGGCTTGTCTTAGTGACGGTATATAAAACCTAATAAATAAATAAATGCATATGAAGACAGGCAAAGGGAGGTGGGTCCCGTACCTCTTCCACAGACTTCGGCTCATGCAGCACATTACCAGTTCACCACAAAACTCTACAATCATAGCTCACCCACTCAGATTAAAACCCATTCCCTCCAAATCTGTGTAGCCACAACTGCTGCATGGTCCGGTCTGATATAAGCCGTCAAAAGTTTCCCCACATGGGCAAACGGGGCTGGCGGAGGCTATAAATTTTAAAAGTCCCCCCCATGGGCAAACACCCATGAAATGGGTAAACACCTATGTAATTCCCTTTGACAACTACCTCCTCCCCCCACCTTACCCCTCCTCCGCAAGCGTTGATGTGTTTCTCTATAAGATAGAGCGTGCAGTGTGCTCTCCAGGAGTTCCCCATTTCAGTACATTATCATGCTAGATTGCTCGTAGGGAATGTGGTAAAAGATATACTTTTAAAATGAAAGGAACATGCAGATGTCTGAGACAAATACTCCATGTTCTCATCAGTGGCAATCAGTGGCTGTCACAGCTGACCTACTTTTCTGGATAAGAGGCTGCAAATCTTTGGAACCCAGATACGCCAGCCTGTTACCACTGTGTCCTCTAAAAACGTATCAAACATATATATATATATATTTTATTTTATTTTTAAATTGAGAAACCGTAGACATTTGGTGTTTAATTAGTGTGCTAGGATAACTTTTGTTTCACACCTATTATTTGGGATAGCAAACTGGGTTTAATTAATTCCCACAAAGCCGTTTCTTCCTCTGTGCAGAGCGCATGCAGCGCACTCTTGCTTTGTCTCCAGCGGATACAGATTCATGCCATTCCTTACAGCAATATTTTTGTTTGCTTCTTTTTTTTGGTTTTGTTTTAATTCTGGCATGGAATTTCACAAAGACATGGAGTAACTCTGCTTAGAATCACAGATACAAATTAAACTACCCTGGACCTGAAACATTTTCAAAATCCACAAGGTAACAATTAGGTGGCAAAAGCATTAAATGGTATATTTCCATTTTTCTAGCCGTTGCCTTTTTGTCATAATTTGTGCAATATATAACCATCTAAATCATCTTATTCCAAAACCTCTACTTATTGCCAATGGTCAATGGAGAGTGCAAGGTGTTCCCACAATTTCAATTCTTAACTTTCCAATAAATAACAAACAATGCAATATGGTGCACATCTGTTTTCTCCTTTTGTCTAACAAACACTTATCTGGGCTATTATCAAACTGACTGCATTGCTGCAAAGTTTGTGGAAAATGGTATCTATTTTCCTTTTATCAGCAGTCTTTGCACCAATTTTCAAAGTAAAAGTAAGGGCAACTTTATAGTATGCGCAAAGAGCAAAGTATCTGCAGATGATTGCAAATATGGTTGCTGTGCCGGGAGCCTGACCCTGCCCCTTTCTGCAAGCCCCAGGACTTAAAATAGGCCCGGTGCGGGTAACCCTTTTAAAATCCGGCCCTTAGTGTCTTGGAGTACTGTTCCCTCTGCTGCTGATGCCAGCCTGCAAGTTTAATTAAACTTGGATAGAAAACCCTAATGTTAGAAACAGAATAGGATGCAATGCTTCTCCATTAACTTCAGTCAAAACAAATGAAATGCCATAATGAATGAAACAAATGATTTTTGGGAATCCAGAGTAAATGAAGCAAATTAAAAATGGCAACCAAACTGAAATAATGAACTGAATATTTTTTCCATGCACACCCCTAATGTCTACCTGACTCAGTTCATTTTGGGAAGATGGCTGCCTCTGCTTCTCTTCACTGTACCCACCGGCATCCCTGGTCCGGCATGGGCGATTGCGTTCACCATCTTTCTCCAGGAGTCACCTAGAGCGCACCCAGCCCTGTCCTTTACGTGCATCATGGTGGGAGCCTCGGGGGGGCGTCCCCACTGCATGATATCACTAGCTCTGGTATTTAATCTCCGCTCATGATTCCTTCTACGAGTTAGCAAGGAATCCTCCATGCTGATCTCTCCACATTACCAGATGCTCCCGCTCTGTGTACTCTCGCTCCAGGATGACTTGGGTACCCACTTCATGGGGGCCTTGCCTCACTCCTCCTTACCCTCTGGGGTTACCTCCTACCAACTAGGATGCCTAAGGTACCTGCTCCTCAGGGGCCTTGCCATGCTCCTACCTACCCTTGGGGGTTGCCAACTCAATACCAGGATGCCTACAGTACCCGATCCTCAGCGGCCTTGTTCATCTGCGACCTCCACTCCTCGGGGGTTCATTTCTACTTCAACTACCAGCATCAGATTGAGTACTGCCGCTCCTGTTCTGTCTCTGCATTGTCTCATATCTCTCTCCATAGATCCTCGGCCTACCCCACACCACTACCGGATCTATTGGCTTCTCGGCCTACCGCACTTTGCAGACCACTACCGGACCCTTCTCCCTCTTGGGACCTGGTGAGACTGTGGAACTGCCTCTTCCACCCTGCAATCTACTGACGGAACATTACCATCTGGTTCCTCCTCTCCTGCCTGGAGTCAGCACCCGTTCCTCGGCTTACCATCTATGTTGCAGTACAATAAAGCTAATTCTCTGTGTCCATCTCTGCCTTGAGCTAGCCTATTGCTGTGAGTCCCACAGGGCCCTGCCCTGTGGGAGGTGCCATCTCTTACAGCGACCAAGGGCCCACGCTTCAATGTCCAAAATACAACACTTGAACTATATTGATTTATGCTTATTATGTCTTGCTCTAGTTATTAGCCTGTCAGCTCAGGAATCCGTTCCACCTACTCCCACCCCGAGCCTCCAGAATGACAAAATTATCTATGTCCAGTGCCTTATGAAAGTTTTCCATCGGAATTACAATACATCCGCAAAGAAATGAATTATATACCCCTGCTGTCCCAACTCTCCAAGTTGGACCAGATATGGGTCTAATTCCTAAATCTCTTTGCTTTTGACTTTGAGACCCTCTGCCAATCCTTTACTGACTCAGATGGTCTCAAAGTCAGAGCAAAGAGATTTAGGTCCATTCAAAGGTGCTTTGGGTCCAAAGCAGTTCGATAACCCAGGCCAGTTCAAACTCTCTTCTTTTTCCAATGAGTCTGAACCTAACCTGAAAAATCCTAAGGTAATACTTTGCACACAATTGTAAAACTCTCTGTTGGATTACTCCCTGATAATTATGCTGTTCAATTAGCAGGACTGACTTCATCGTACAGTTGTCCCAATATCACTTAACATTACACCACATCATCATGTACTTCTAAATTAGACCTTTAAACTGAAACACCCTACTTTTAGCATTATTTCTTGTATATAGAGCAGAGTAAGGAAACATGCTACCAGAGAAGCAATGCTATTTACCAAGAGGATGACAAAAGCTGGCCTTATTCAATAAAAGGTTTTTCTCTGCTGGAACAGAAATCACATTGTGACGGGGTCTATGTCCCAAACCCGAGAGGTCAGTTAAAACCCCGGAACCAAAGATCCAGGAGAGGGGGGGGGAAGGAAAACACAGCAACACCAAGCTAGGGATGTCCCCTGGTTCCTTCCCCAGATGATACAAGGACAGAAGAACCACGGGTGTGGGAGGTTAAGGGTGGGACTTCCCTGGAGCCAATCAGCTGGCAGAGGAGGAGGAGTTTCCACAGGATAGAAAGGACTCCCTAGTAGAGCAGTGTCAGTCTCCTGCTGGGGACTGAGGAGGAAGGATCGGATTACCTGTTTGCGCTAGGAGACTTTGACACTGGATATTCCCCGACCGTGTGAAGAAGGACTGCAACAACCATCACAAAGGTGGTGAGCTTGGGGATATAAGGACTTCTGTTTGTTTGGGCTTACGACAAGGATACTTTGCCAGAAGAACTGCCAAGCGGGTGGTTGTATCTGAGGGACGAGGAAAAACATCCCGAGAGAAACGGTGGGAGGTGGCAGTTAGGCCCAGTGGGGCCAGACTTTTGAACATTGGACTTGAGTTGTTTGAGATGAACCTTTGAAGCCAGCTTTCAGAAATTAAGTTGCTGGCTCAGTAGGGAAGGCATCTGCCTTTCATCCAGGTGGCGAGGGTTCAAATCCCACCTGAGGACTTGTAAAGAGAAATAACTTTAAAACTGCTATTTGAGTTTCCGAGTGGCCAGGGAAGCACGTTCAGGGATTGGACCCTGATATTGGATGCAATTGATGGTGTGTGGACCGGTGAAAGCGTCACACACATCCAGCATATATATTTGCATTATATAGAAACAGATTGTCTTCAGAAAAGGAGAAATTGGATCACCCAATGCCAATTACTAACAGCTTATAATTACTTTATCTGTGGTCTTCTCCTTCCCTCTACCACTAAACTCCCTCGGTGTCTATCCCAGGAATACTTGAATTCTGCCACTCTCTTGACTCCAATATCCTCTTTTCCAGATGTCCCATCACCCTCTTAGTGAAAAAGCCTTTTCTCACATTCCCTTTGCACTTCCCTCCCTTCAATTTCATGGCATCTTTCTATGGAAAACGCTTCCTCCTGATACTTTATTGGGTATTGAAAGGTTTGTATTGGGTATTGAAAGGTTTGTATTGTACGTATCTCCTCGTGTCCTTCTCTCTCATCTTTAGCTGCTTCAGTCTCTCTGTCTGTGGTTTAGGAGGAAAAGGTTGCTATATCCAAAATTTGATATAAAATAAGGATGGGGATCTTATTCTTCATAAGCAAGCCAAATTTCAATAAAAATTGTTTGGTAGTTTTTAAGTTTCAAAAGAATGAAAACACATTGATCAGCTCATTTTTCCAAATGTTTCTGACTTGTCTAGCTCAAAGATGGGAAATAGATTTTACAGATAAATTTCCCCTAGGTTAAAAATTATGTCCATATTCACTAAAGACAATATCAGTTAAATACAGGGGGCTGGGCCCAGTAGTAGCTGCTAAACAGATGGTCCAGATGCAATTCCAGACCTTACTCCAATGCCTCCGTCCAGCCAAGGCTGGGAATGAAGTGGAGGGAGTATTCACAGTCCCTAGGAAGAATAGCCAAGAGCCATTACTGTGAAAGCCAAGCTGCCAGGGAGGCATGAAAGGGGGAAAATATATTAGCCTTTGGCCCCAAAAACAGAATAGGAGGGATCAGAGATTGTTAATGGCTTATGTGCTGATGTTCTTAATATATATATTCTTTTGGGGGGGCGGTTTGTTCTTATCTCATGTTATGCATTACTTTTCTGTTTTCTTTGATGTCTAATTCAAATGAATTCTATGTTAGTCAATTTACCTTTTTGGTTTCTGTTTTGATACTGATATGCTTTTACTTGTAGTACATCACTTTAGTTGAATTATTCTCTTCAGATAAGCAGTTTATAAATGATTACATTTAAAAATCCTAGTAGCTGCAAACGAAGGCTCATTGGTGCACAAAGGGGAGCTGCGTGGGTCTGGAAGTCCAAAGATCAGCCCCATTAAAAGCTGTCAGCCAGTAAAAATAAGTGAGTGAAGCTGCTCGAGAGAGAAAGGGGGCACAGATCTTGTGCACTATATGGCTTCATGGCAGATACTGACCCAGAAAAATTGTTCCCCGATTTAGCTATTGCTTTGTACAGTCCATCCTCAGACCATCACATAAATGAAATGGATACGATTATCTGAACTGCTGCATGTAACACCTGTAGCACTTCCTATCACTGACTACATAGCAGCTGCCTCATTGGTGCATAGAAACCGAGAATAGTTCCAATGCAACAGTTTTGCAATGAACAAGCGCCGGAAATCATGTTCCATAAAAGAACAAATACATAAGGAGTTTGTTTTTATTCACCACATAGCAATTATACTTGAATTCAGAAAAATGACAAAATAAAATTACTTTTCTGCTAAGTTGCACTCAAGTGTAAAAGCACAGCTCATTACAGACAGGCAAGGATCCCAATTTGCCTGCTGCCACATTTAACTGTGCCAACTTGGCGACAAGTGTGCAAGTACCAAAGAAGTCCCTAGATTCGAGGAAAATCTTCCATCGCTATAAGCAATGCTCAGGGCTAAATCTTCCAAAGCTTGGGCACCAGCTAGCTGACAAAAGCAAAAATATGGACATCAACATGATTGCTTAGCTACCCAATTAATTTTGGAAGACACATTAAGCTTTTACCACAGGCATTCAAAGCCAAATGTCCAGAACAGTGGGGGGTCTAAGTGTATGGCCTTTGAGGGACACTGCAAGGTCAATATGACATAAATCTGCATCTTCCAGGATTTTAAGAATTCAGGTTTTTAATAGGCTACACAACCAATTTAGGCATCCAATCTGATATTCAGATAGGATTCTGCATGTGCGATATTCAATGAAAATCTGTTCTGTTTTCTGTGGGTGTGGGGTTGTGAATTTTAAATTTCACTGCTCAGCTTTTGAAAACATACCCTTCAGTTATCAACAGGGATCTAATTAAAATCACAAAATTAAAAAAGATGTTTTTGAAAAGTACAAGGACAGAAAATCGAGACTCGGATGGAGACTTACAGGAGGTCATTCACTCTATCTTCATCAATAAGCACCAAGTGGCTGAAAACACTTTGCACAGTAAATTATTCAGTGTAACACTGCAGACCACAGGATTAATTCTATTTCTTGGAAGATGGCTTGGTCATCCATCACTTTTGTGTGCTTTAAGGACATCCCCTGGTCTTCTGATTAATTTTCCTTATATAATAAGGACGACTACAGAGATGGTGTATGTTTCCACTACTGATTTTCTGTTGCTGCATTAAAAGTTTGGTGCTCTTAAACTTGTAACTGTGAGAACATTCTTTTCTATAGAAACATTTTTAACAAACTTAAAAGGCCTGGAAAGGCCATTTCCATAGAAATAATATTACTAGGTCACTTGATTACAATTAAATCCATGGATATTTTCCTCCTATGGCTTTCCTTGCATGTGATATGTTATGTTCTTAGCTTTTTGCAATACATCTGTTGTATATCTTTTATTTTTGTTATTCTGACCATCTATATACCATTCCTCATTGGTCCATTGCTCTCCGTCCTCACACCACATCAGCTACTCTTAGGAGCCCCAGTGGAAGGCACTTATCTAGTAAACTGCATTATAGAGTGAAACATTTTGGCCGGCTGCGGGAAGGCCCCAGCACCAGCCTCACCTACTCTGAGCGGCACCGAAGCCACAGCACGCTGCTGGGACCTCTTGCAGAAGGGACGCCACCATCGCATGCTGAGCTGGTTGCGCCACACCTCGCCCTGGGCGTGTATGTGCATGCACTCCTCCTGCACTTATAGGTCCCGTGATAGGAGAATCTTGCCGGCCCTCCCTTGATCACATCAGCACAGCTGCATATTTAATCCCCAGCATCGCTCCAGCCCAACGCCTTGCAGTGCAAGTTGCTACCTTTCTTGCCTCATTGCCCTCCCCTTGCCCTGCCTTTCTGTTGCCTTTCCCAATCTGCCCTTAGTTGCCTGTCTTGGTCTGATTCCCGGATACTGACCACTCATCCTGATCCTTGCTTGGATACGGATATAGACTACTCTTCTGGTTTGCTCACTGCCTGCCTGACCTAGGCCTAGACCAGTATGCCCTTGCTTGCTGCCAGCCCTGACCATTGCCCATGACTTGACTTCATCGTACTGCTCCTTATGGGACTTTTACCTATATCCTACCGGCCCCTGGAACCCAAGGGCTCAACCTGTGGGGAATGGGTCTGGTACAGGTGAAGCTCCAGCTCCGGTCCACCAACTATCAGCATGGGCCTAGCTGGTTTGCCTGCTAGGCTGCATCAACCATGCCACGGCCCAAGGACTCACATCCATGACACAGAGAAGAACGTAACCATAGGTTTTAAACTTCCCCAAAAACCTCCAGTTGCAGCATAGTACAGAGCAAGAAATGCACAGGTCACATAGCAAAGGAGAGCAGAGTGCACTTGAGAGACACACCATAGGCAGCAATCAAACAAATGACGTAGCAAAATCCATCAGAAACCTTCTAGAACAGTGGTTCCCCAACCTGTCCTCACATACCCCCCCCCCCCCCAAGGTTTTCATAATGTATGCAGTATATATGCATGAAATATATTTGCATACAATGGAAGCAAATACATCTCATGCATATTCATTGTGAATTATCATGAAAACCCAACCCAATAGGAGGAACCTGAAGACAAGTTTGGGAACCACTGCAGATCTCAAACATCACTAAACTAATGCACCACCACCACTTTCACATTCAGAACATGTCGTTTAAAAATATAAAAAGGCAATAAAGCAAAACCAGGAATACTGGTAGAGATTCTTCACTGGGTCATGTTCTAGGGAATACTTATTTAAGATTTGCTTTCTTTTTAAACA
This sequence comes from Rhinatrema bivittatum, assembly GCF_901001135.1. NCBI lineage: Eukaryota > Metazoa > Chordata > Amphibia > Gymnophiona > Rhinatrematidae > Rhinatrema > Rhinatrema bivittatum. The sequence goes on along the minus strand of NC_042631.1, from coordinate 8,692,971 downwards.
GAAGGAAAATATTTGGCATTGTTTCATGAATCCAAATGAGTAAGACATTCAAAGCTTGCCATTATACAATCTAGACTTAATTTATTATTTAAAAAAAAAAAATGAACTCATGACATTGTCAAACTGTTCCTGTGATGGTATCGATCTTAACGATGGTATAGAAAAGATTTTAAATAAATTTGGAATACAGTGGGGTCAGTAATAGAAAGCCCTTCAGTTTTGCAGAAACTGGAAACAAATTTGTTTATACAAGGTATCAGAAGCCTGTAAAGATAAGGATGTGTTAACTAGCCTGGGGAACTACCTTCCTGTTAAGTCAAGGAAGAAACAGCACAGACAAACACAGCAGAGGAATTAATTTAGCACTGCCATATTTTTAATCACAAAGTGTTGTTTCTCAAGATATAGGATGCAGCTGTTGACAAAAATGCTCTCTGTAGATCTTCAAGGTATATGCTGTCTTGGGCACTTAATGAACGTGTATATACAATTTATATACAGTCAAATGCATAGGATATTGTACCCTTGTGTTATATGCAACAAATTATCAGTTACCTGATGTGCCTGTGCTGTTGTCTCTTGGCATCCTCTCCCCCTCGGTTTAGCGATGGCGATCGGCTTCGAGGTACCTGGGAATAGCTCCCAATAGTTTTTACTGTGCCATTAGGATTATTCTGCATCTGTTGAAGTAGCTGAGGTGAAAGGCTGCGGTGTGAGGAGGCAGAGGAGGAGGCTGACCAGTCAGGGATGTTGGTGATGTTCAGATTGTTATCACTATTGGAGCGCAGTAGGACATGGGGCGTTGTCAGGGTGTTCTGGGGTACCCTCCTTCGATTTGAGTAACTGGGTGCCTCTCTAAATGGCACTGTATGAAAAGAGAAAATATAGACCATACTTTTAAGCAAAGAGAAAATATTATAATCAGACGTATGCTTTGTTGCAAGTTTTTATAATATTATATAACTTTTAGAACATTTTTTTCCACCTCCAACTTAGAAATTTCCCAGTTTTACAAACTGATAGGTTCAAGTGAACAATCAGCTCCAAATTCTATGCCACTGGTTGAAACCAGTAGCCCAGGACCCAACAGTAATCAGACATTGTAGTAGTTTGAATCCATGAGCAAACAGTTGGCTCGAGATAAGTTTTAACCATTCCTGCTCTCTGAAGCTTTCTTGAACTTCTTATAAAGGTTGAGGAACTTCAAAAGTTTTTATAAACCCTCCCTTTTATTATCTTGTTCCCAGGCTTCTATTCCTTAAAAACAAGACCAACTCATAGGTGATCCTTTATAAACAGAATGTCATTATTTTAACACTGCTTAAAAGGTAATTTTCAAAAGGATTTATGCTCATAAAAGTAGCATATATCATAACAATTTTCCAAAGCCCACTTACACTTGTAAAACCTATTGACAATTCAGTAACCTGTATCATAACAATTTTCAAAAGCAGATAAATGTTTTTGAAAATTACTCCATAATGAATATTTCTTCAGAGTACCATGATCACCTTCAGGCTTATACTAAGAGATGAAGTGAAGACAGATTTTAATAAGGTAACACCTCACAAACTAATGGTTCTCTCACTAAATAGTGATACACAGCTTAATGAAGGGGTCCCGCAAAGCTTTCAGAATAACTCTACCCATTTTTATTTTCCAAAGGCAGCTTACATGCTTTCAGGATTCACAGATTCAGTAATTCTTTGAGTGCAATTGTGTAGTACTATTGTAAAAAAAAAAAAAAAATAGTGTACACCTACAAAACACTAGTAGTAAAGACGCCTCCTACAACAGGGGTAGGGCAACTTCATCCTTCAAGGTCCACAAACAGTTCTGGGTTTTAGAGTAAGCAAATTAACTTGGCTCACAGATCAAATGTTTGCAAATATCTCCGATGACCTCTTCCGTGCAATAGCATAGAACACAACTTTTAAATCAGAAATATTTTCAAATCACAGGGGAAAAAATAACCGATTTTCTGTAGATTCCTGCTGTCACTAACTAGCCAACTCACTTAAATTAAAGGTGAAAATGTAAAGAGTAACAGTAATGGATATGTAAAAGAGAGTCACCTCCTCATTGTGCTCGTTTGGCCTAATAGTAAACAAAAACTAAATTACTAATCAACTTTCTCTCACCAGTGTTATATCGGACTGTTAATGCACTTAAACAGAAAAGTGTAATCAAATAATAATTTGCACATGTAGTGCAAGTGGCAACAATGGGACTACTAAAATTTATCCTTCTCAGTTTATAGTATCCGCTTCCTATGTAGTTACTACTCAGGTGCAAATCAGGTACATTTATTTATTTATTTAAATTCTTTTACTATGCCGATACTCAAGATGTGGTCTATCGTACCAGTTTACAATAGAACAGGGGAAACCAATTAACAACTATATAGAAGGTAAAAAAGTTACATATAATTAATATTACTGAATAATTTGCAGTGCAGTTCTATGGAGAGCTGAATGCATCTTTTATACTGCTTTAGTAATTAGGCAGCATGCCAAGCTTGCAAATATTTATTTAAATAAAAAATTACACACAGCAATCAATTTCCCAACAGCATCTTTCACCCTTCAATGAGAGAAGTTCCATCCAAGAATGCATGGAATTTACTGTACATGAAATTTTATGGTTAAAATGTACTGGTAAAATGTACTTTTCAGATTGTTTTCAACTATTAAACCTGATAACGACTTCTAGTTTCTAAGATCTTCGCACCTATCTCTTGCAGTATCACTTAAGGTACACCACAGTAGAGATGCACAAGCGATGCCACTGGTTTACATGGAGCTATCCAATAATAATGCCCACAGATATTACAACTTTAATAGTTTGCACCATACATGAAATGAAAACCGGTTCTACTTCAGAAAACTCATTCAATCCTGTTCCTACAAGCCTTTCAGAATGCCACAAGGCCCACAATGTGGTACAAGTCTGTACTTGTAAATGTCCTCGTCATTTTTAGCATGGAAAAATGCCTGATCTCACAAGAAAAAGGTAGCCCTCTGGCCACTATATGAAGATGGATTAGAAAACCAAGTTGAATACATCCAGAACTAAATATACTGCAAAATAAAAGAAAATATTTCTCCAAGTTCAGTGCAAAATTGTCTAGTTTGGATTCTTGACTTTTTTTTTTTTGTCTCCTGGCCCCAATGATTAATTTCAGTAAATACATACACCCTGAGCTTAACTCCATATCTGAGGCTTGCTTTTAAATAATATTTTACTGTATTTTAGTGGGATATCAGAAGACAAACTAATGCAACTAGTATATTTCTTAAAATACCAAAAAATCCTCAAAAATAACTTTTTTTGCATTCCAATGCTGATTGTATAAACCAATGGCCAGTGGGGTTAATGAAAAATATCTGGAATTGTCTATTTTTACTAGGCCTTCCTCCTTCCACCAGCCTTTAGTGTTAAAAGGGATTCTTTGCTGCTTCTGACATATTTTGTACAGAATTATCCTAAGATAAGATTTCAGAACTGCATCTCTCTATATATATATGTATATTACTTTCTTTTTTTTTTTTACTAAGATATGGTTACAAAAAGAAATTGATAATACATAATGCAGTAACCTTTCGATGTGACTGCAAGTTTGGAAAGCAGCCAAATGGGACGCTTGAAAACAGGTACCCAACACCATGGCATGCAGAAAGGGGGCTAAAAATAATCCATTTTCATCCCTTAACGCTGATTAACATTCCACCCAACTGCTTCTGTTTTTCCCCAGCAATCTGTAAGTGGGTGGATATTTCCGAAGCTGCTTCTCACGTGCATTTCTATAGTTTTGTGGTTTTGGGGTTTTTCTTATTCTTCACACAATAAAAAAAAATATTGAAAGAGGTCACAACAACTTACTTCTATTTTAAATCTATATTTCTTTCCGGTAGGTTATATTGCATCCAGTGCTACCGCAGATGGTTCACGTCCCTGTGAGAATACTCCAAGCCGATGGGGCAGGCATGGGACTAGAAACGGTTAATTAAACTTCTTTCAGCGAGGAATGCCTCAGCGCATTCATTGCCTTATTTAAAAAGCGGGTATTAATCTTGCACAAGCTCCTTCTAAGAGTCTGCTTTGGTTTTACAATCCAACCCTAAGAATTAAACGTACATGCAGATTCAACGCACAGAATCGCTGTACAAATTCCCTAGGTGTTTACAGGTTACCAGAAAGCCTTGCCAAAAAATGCAGAGGAAGAGCCCAGCAGAAGTGCGGTAACTTGCACGGAATATTTAACAATTCCACGGAACTACTAAACCAATATTTCAGAAAAAAAAAAACTAAAGAGAGAGACAGATGTTAAACAGGAAACCCTGTTAAGAGAAATACAGCTCAGTAAAATGACATAATAATGTTTGCTTCATTTCAGTGTCCAAACCCCGGGCATCATGCAGACACAACTTACCTTCCTTCTTAGTCAAAGCATTGAGCAAAGACTTCATGTTCCCCCTACTTCAGCAGCAGTTTCTTCATTGCATAACCCTTGCTATAAAAAACGTTTAAAAAAATCAAAAAAGCCCGAGCCCCGCCGGCACTCGCCCGTCTGTGTGTGTGGTAGCCGCCGGATGCCGGGAACGAGCGGCTGCTGCTGCTGCTGGCGGTGGCTGCGCACTTGCGCGCATAGCCGGGCATGCAGTGCCCTGGGCTGTGCGAACAAAGCCCACCCCGCATGCTGTCTGTCAGCCGGGGACTGACTGTGCGCAGACCGGAGCCGCTCACGTCCCTCCGCGCCCTTTCCCAGCGCTCGTCATGTGAGCGCCGCCGCCACCAGCACGGAGGGGCTTGGGGTGGGCTCCCTTTCAATTTAAAGACCTTGTTTTGCTTCTGCAAGCCCCTGCTTTTATGGACAAGCAAACCATGTTAATTAAAAAAAAAAAAAAGTGGGACAACTCTTCCTCTCCCCCTCCCCCTCCGCAGAAGGTGGATGAAATCGTAAGGTACCAGGAGCTTGGCAGCTGGCACCAGGAATAGGAAACGAGAAAATAAAATGCTCGCTAAAGATAACAGTCACCGAGAGAATGCACTTGACATTTTAACTCTTGCACAACTGAAAACAAATGCACGTCACCCAATTATTTGCAGTTTTTTTTTTTTTGGACAGGGTTTCGCTTTCCCTGTTTCAGTCTTGAAAGGCTGAGGGGAGACAGGAGGAAAGTCAGACGGACAGTAAGGCAACTTTCACACTGTGACTGCATTAAACATTTAGGGGGAAACCGAGCGCGCATTCCAGTTTGCCAGAGATAAGACCCAAGCATCAATTATTTCCCCCCTCCTCCTCCTCTACAGCAATTATGCGAAAATACATGGGAACGGCTCCACAGAGGGGGGACCTGAAGATAATTCAGCTGAGCAGCCAGGAACTATCAGCAGCATTACACATCGGATCCGCGCTGGGCAGGTGATTCAGCCTTTCATCCTGGGATTTCATTTTCTAGCAATACCTGGAATCCGACACCACCAAGGCAAAACCATCCAAACCAATTTAAGAGAAATAAACAGCAGTTTCACAAGCCCTGGCAAATTAGATGTCACTTTCAGTATGCAAATGTAGGTGTCTTAAGGGCTTTGTGCCTATGAACAGGAATAAGCATGGATTTTATTTTATTTTTTTAAAGCAGTCTTAGCCTTCCTCAATGTAATATTACCATGTAGTCCATGACTACAATCTCTGGTGATATTGCCAGTGTTTATTAAATGCCAAATCATTGTGTTGCCAAGACTGGTGCCCCATAATAAACAGAACAAACTGATTTGTTCACCTTAATTTACAAAGAATATATGACAGCATAACCCATCCAAGTCTGCTCAAATTCTCCCCCTGCTGCACTGTTACAGGTTCTACCCAACCTCCCGCTCTATTCTCATTTGCAAATTAATCCTTTGTGCTTATCCCAGGCTTTCTTGAATTTTGCTGCGGTTAAGCCTTCACCACCTCCACTGGGAGGATGTTCTACATGCGCTCACTGAATTTGCTTTGAATAAACATTTCCTTATGTTTCCATCCGAGTCTACTCCTAGGGAAGGCAACCTTCTAGTCAGTCGCTACACCCTGTTCAGACTTTACCCAGGGATTTTCAAAATGAACTTATGCACCTAAGTAACTGGCCGAGCACACACACATTACCTTGCACAAAGTGACTCCTGCTCCAAGAGGGAACATAACTTGGGCAAGGTTAACTTACATCCTGCATTCTGAAATCTACCGGTGAATTTTCAAAAAGATTTGCACATTACATGTAACGACTATTGCAGCAATTAAAGTGCACGTACGCAGGTAATGGACAATTCAATGACATTGTAGCAATTTTCAAAAGCCCACTTACATGGGTAAAGTACAATTTTAAGCACCTAAATGCTTTTTGAAATCAGGCCCAAAATGTATGTGCATAAGGCACAATTCTGCATGCCTCCCTTTCCCCCAGGGAAGACTTCTCGGGGCACATAACAGAGGTCCGGGCATAATTTTACACACACTCATCCTTAACTGATTTTCAAAGTGCCACTTACACACACAAAACTAGGTTTTAAGCACACCAGTCATTTAAGACTCATAACATGAGCCCTTCTTCAAGGACTCCCTTTTGCCACTGGAAACATGCTTCACTGCTTACTTCTTCAGCATTACGTCTACCTCTGAAAGTCTTCAGAAGGGTAGCAGAGATGGTCATTTTTGCTACACCAGACTAAGGTGGGCGGCACCCTATGGAGGCGTGGCCTTTTGAGGACACTTTGTCACATGCATTGCTCCTCAGACATTCATGCCTCGATAAATTGGTTAGTCTATAAGGTGCTACACCTGCTTCTGTCAAATATAGTATATGAATCCCTCCATCAAATCTCCCCTCTCTTAATGTCTATGTTTAAAACTACAGACTTTATATATAACAAGTCTTATGACATGGAAAATATTAATAAATACTTTGCACTGTTAATTACAAATGTGTGTTTAGAGAAAAACATTACTTTAACAGACTCTACTTAGTAACAAATAAAATGTATCATTTGTAAGCATCATATCAAACTAACAGTCTTAAAAGAGGTTCAGAAATCATTAAAAACAAATTAGCATAGGAAAATATTCCTTTGTCCAACTTAGGAATGTACATTTCTCCATAAAATAAGCCTCTATTTCTATTCGCAAACTTATGACTATGTGCACATTCTTGGGTCTCTGGAGAAAATGTATATACTGTAGTTTTAAGAAAAACAGCAAGGCATGGGGAATGGATGGAAGTCTTAATACAGATACACCTGCTCCTCTTCCAATAACTTCAAGGATCAAGATGTAGCCTCCTGTCTCTTGTAATCAAGCTGATTATGTGTGCACTTAAAGGACACCATCACACATTCTCATAGAATTTCCAGATAGGTCATGTATGTTTCAGTGGACTTCTACTTTTCTATGAGTTTAAATTCCTTTCCAAGTTTCTGTTTGTATACAAAATGCTGACAGCCCATGATTTTTCCACCCCCAGGCTGCAGACATGACAGGTTCTATGTCATCATGAAGGAGACCATTGACTCAAATACTGTGTGCAATTCTGGTCACCACATCTTAAAGATAGAGCTACACTGGAGCAATTGCAGAGAAGGGTGAGCAAAATGATAAGGGGCATGGAACGGCTGCCCTATGAGGAAAGGCTAAAGAAGTTAAGAGCAGTTCAGTTTGGAAAAGAGATGACTGAGGGGGGATATGATAGAAGTCTACAAAATCATGAAAGGAGTTGAACAAGTTAATGTAAATTGGTTATTTACTCTCTCAGATAATAGAAGGACTAGGGGAAACTCCAAGAAGTTAGCAAGTAGCTCATTTAAAACAAATTGAAGAAAATTCTTTTTCACTCAGCACTTAGTTGTGCTCAGGAATTCATTGCCAGAGGATGTGGTTACAGCAGTTAGTGTAACTGGGTTTACAAAAGGTTTGGATAAGTTCCTAGAGGAAAAATCCATAAACTGTTATTAATTAATAATCAATAGTAGCTTGAGATTTATTTGTTTGGGTACTTGCTGAGAATTGTAACCTGGACTGACCACTGTTGGAAACAGGATGCTGGGTTTGATGGACCCTTGGTCTGACCCAGTTTGGCATATCTTATGTTCAGAATCACAACTGGGCAGACTGGATAGGCTTATTTGTTTTTTTCTGCTGTCATTTACACCGTTACTAAGTTACTGGTTTTTTCCAGCATCATTAATATGCAGTATTTAATAAATGATTCACTTTGTGGGAATTTTTTAAAAGAAAACACAGGGAGGATAACTTTCAAATAATTGTGCATGGCGGCATATTTATGATAATAATTTATAACCTGTGTGCATCATATGCAAGTATTATAAAATCTGCATATCTCCACCCCACAACATACGTGCATATGTATGCTTACACATGAATAAACGTAATGCATTGAAAGCGAGTATTTCAATGCATTGAATGCACTTACGTTTCCTACCTAGTTTTAAAAATAGGCATATATATTTTGCACATGAAAATAAATTACTTATTCACAAATTCTGAGTTATGCGATTAAGTTGGTATATTTTTAAATATGCATGCATAATTGACATTACCAGTTTTATCAATTACTCTACCAGTTCTTTTCCAGGTCATCAAGACCCCCCCGGCTCTTCAACCTGAACTCCTGCAATTCACGCAGCTCTCCCACCCAGCTAACAGTACGCAATAAGCATATTTTATATCATGCAAGATAATTAGAAGGTGTAATATTAAGCTAGTAAGTTGGCAAATCTACATGCATACCTTTTAAAATAGCAACTTATGTGCATAAATGTTGACACCGCTCCATAAGGCCCCATAGACTGCCCTCCTTTTATATGCATATATATGAGCACAAAAGCAAAAATATGCGCATGTTTGTTTATAAAATACACCAAAAGAATGCAACTTAGTCCAAATGATATATTCACTTTTTCCTTTCTATTGGACCATCCTAGTAAGCACTACAGGTCGATAAGACCTTCATTGCATTACACAATCATTGGTCCTTGTGTACCAACATTTTTGCAAATAAAAATATTTTTCAAACCCACTTATCTTGTGATATTTTCCTTAATAATTAGTAATCCCAAAGCCCTGACACATGCCGTGTTTCGAAGCCTTTTTCTGCATCAGGGAAATCTCTCAATCACTGGTCAATAATACGTGGCAATTGGGATTCAGCTGATACTTGAACATCCAGCTTCTAGGCCCCCTGTGCAACCTGCCAGATAGGCCTGGTCAAGTAGTTGTTATTGCATTGGTAGCTCAATAAGGAGCATACAGCTGCAGATTTAATTCCATCCCTGCAGCCTACCAGACAGATCAGACTTCATGGTTGCCTGTATTTTTGCTAGGACTTCTAACATTTCACATTACTCCTTTTGCCATTCATTTTGGCAACACCAAAACCTATTGCTGTCAAATAGTATGGGACGTTGCAAAGCCATCCAAGTCTGCTGAAATTTGCAAGCAGAATCTGAGATTTCCAGATTTATATTTTCATGATTTGGCTTTTAATATTTTCAGAGGATAAAGTTCACTGGTTAGTGAGACCTTTCTCACAAGTTATATTTAGTTATTTATTTCTAAACATTTAAAATTCTGCTTTTTACCAAGGATGGCCTCAAGATAGCTTACACATTTGACAGACAATAACCATCTTTAATCTTTAGAATCAAGTTCACTGTTGGCTTCCGCATAGTTGGCAAAAGTATAAGAATCCTGTATGGGAGGGCTTATGGCCCTGTATCTACCAGATACAGTTCTGCTCAAGCAGAATTGTAACATTTGTTTGAAATGAATCCATGCTCTATTCATGCACTATGATGCAATATTTTTATTGCATAGGATTAAAAAACCATTACAGTGTACAAACATGTGTAAGGTAACAAATACAGAATCAAAGATACACAATCTCTGTGTAAACGAACATGCTTGCTCCCAGCTTTATTCAATCACATTTCAGACTGTCCATACGCCCTCTACTTCAAAAGACATTATTATTTAACTTTACTGAACCTCAGAAAGCTTCAATTTGTAGCAACGATGTGTTTTACACAAGTCTGCCCTGTCTGCCCACGTAAAATGTTTTGAAAATCACCTTCACTGTTTAAGACCTTACCCCACAATGAAGACATATTATAACTCCAGATGCAATAAGCAAACAAACCAATCTCTGTCTGCCATCCTCTACATTTTTTGGAGCATGCACTGCTTTCTTATGAGCCCAAACAGGGGACAAACAGACCCTATATGTAGGATGCCATACTGTACTTCTCTTAGAGAAACTCACCAGATGACAACTGAATTGTGGCCCGCAGCCCGGATACACATCGGGCCCCAGGTCCTATACTGGAAGTAAGAGGCTGCAGACTTTGCAACCTTTTGGTTGAGTTATTAGCAGCCTACATTTCTCCAAAATAGCACTTTATGAATCACAGCCTTATAAATAGCTCAAGATTTTTTACAACAAAGCTCAGGAATAGCACACAGGGCTCTGTGTATGAAGATGTAGGTGGTCAGAACAAGTCTGCCATCTCAGGCTCTTATTCTCATTGAGAGAAAACGTTAGCTCACCAGAGAACAGAAAAAGAGAAAAAAAAGTTATTTGCTTTTTCCAACTCTACTGTAACCTCAATTGCATTTCAGAGTATTCCCTAAGATTCCAGCATGTAAATAAAACGGCAGTGCATAGTTCTTTACAGGATAGGGCCCACCTCTCTCCCCCCCCCCCCCCCCCCCCATGCCTGCTTAACCTGCTCAGATCAAATTTGGGAGATTATGCAAAGATGAAATAGAAGGAAAAATTGTAGGTTTTTTAATTTAATTTCTTTTTAAAACGAGCGTTTCAGACTATGACGGATAAAGGTTCTCTCTCTACAATTTTTCAGTGCAAGAGAATTTAACAATGTCTTGGTGAGCATATTCTTAAAATGCACCTTTCAGAGTTGTGTGTGCAATGCGGCGTGGGGGGAGGGGCATATAAGCCGCATCACATACAGCTATAAAATTTCACTTACTAATAGCAATTGCAATGTCTTTAAAAAGAGAAAAGGCTTTAAATGTAGCATTTATCAGTAGAAAATTGCACTGCAAACTAACAGGCGGATTTTAAAAGCCCTACGTGTGCCAAAGCCGGGAAACATGCGAGTATCTCGGGCCAGCGCGCGCCGTGCAGATTTTAAGAGACGCCCGAATACGCGAAGAAATCAGGAAGTCAAAAAAGTGGTGGGACTTGGGCGTTCTGGGTCTGTAATCTGAAGTAGGCGCATAAGTATTTCCGTGCACAAGCACACGCTGGAGTCCTCCACTGGGCAACCTTACTTCTGCTATGGATGGCGTGCGAGGTTTAAAATGAGAAAAATCAGAGCTAGTCAGCGGGGTTTGAAAGGTCGTGGCTAATAGGGTAAAAGGCAGGCTAGCTGGGGGGAGGGGTAGGAAGTCCTATCCTGAACTGGGGAAAGAGGTATTTGTGTCAGCGCAGGCGCCTAGGAAAATCCCCCCCCCCCACTTATCTGGTAGGGGTGCGGCATTTGCGTGCATCCATGTAAAATTGCATGTACAGCTGATTTTGTCACATGCATGCATATATGTGCGTATGCTATAAACTGGCTGCGTCCATTCTCGCAAGCTACGCCCACGCAGCTGTTTGAAAGTTACTGTCCCGGCACGGATGATCTCTGTTTATCTCAATTTTCTGTCTCAATTTTGTTATTTTAGGAACCAACTAATTAAGCCCCAACATCTGATTTAACATTCAGCTCTACTTCTTATTGGGTTACAAAGATAGCATAGATTTCCAGGTATTTTAATCTGTATTTTGCCATTTTAAATTATGAATGTTATGTTGTGACTGCTTTCATTATATTTTTGCTGTTTATGCAGTATGTAAATATACTGAATAAATTAATTTTGATAAGGACTGTTGTACATGAGGGAGTATAGCCTGGGTACCTTTGCTTCAGTCCTTCCACTTACCCAATTAACTCTTCTCACATTTGGTTTTGTGGAAATTTACTAACACAACTCAAAAGGTCCATACTGCACCACTGTGCAGGTCCATTTTCAACTGCCTGATTTTAAAAGGCCCATGCGTGTAAAAAATGGGGGTCATGTGCGCATTTTAGAAAGGGCCTGGCCACGAGCAAACCCCCGTCATGCTCAGAAGTGCCAGGCCAAGTGACAGGAGCAGGACATGGCCCGGGCAGGGAGAGCTCACGCCAGCAGTCGGTGCGCAGAGTTCACTTCTGCTCCTGAGGAGCAGTAAGTATAGAAATAAAAAAAATATGGGGTACCTAGGTAGGGGTTAGATGTCAGGGTGGAGAGGGGAAAAGGGAGGAAGGTTAGGTAGGGGGTAGGGAACTGTGAAAAAGGCCGACAACGGCGCCACGCGTGATTGCTAAATCTCTCCCTGCGCGAGTGAGTCACAGGCCTCCCGCACATGCGTGTGTGGATGTTAGAATCTGGCATGCACGTGCGTGTGGACATCGTATTTTATAACATGCGTGCGGTGATGCGCGCATGTTATAAAATTGGCGCATCCATGTGTGCGCGCCGGGAACCACACGCACATAGACGCGCATGCACGGGTCTTAAAATCGACCCCTTAGCCTATATATTGGTTTATCCAGCTAACTTTAGTACAGGTCTACAGGCTGAGTTAGCTGGGTAACTTATCTGGCTAACTGTCCATTTCCCTGCCACCACTTAGATATATACTCAGCTAAATGGCAGCTACTGATGATGGAAACATATTTAAAATGTGCCACTTAGCCCAATAAATAGGAAGGTGCCTGGCTAAGAGGCACTGAATATCTGCCTCACAAATTCTTTTTAACCCAATGGAAAAAAAAAACCCCTCACCTCACCACTTTAATCATTCAGTTCCCCATCACATAAAAGCTACAAACATAATGGTCATCAGCTGTCAGGCTCATAAGACCAGCACCTGTGATGGTCTCAGCCCTGCTGCCACAACAGGACAACCAGGCATCTCCTCCTCCTATCCAGTGTCCACACAACTACTGCATCAAAGGGTCAGGTTCAATTTATAAGCCAGTGCCCAACCTGTGGCGAGAGCACCGAGCTGCGACAATCCCCGAAGTACAGACGCTCAGCCCCTAACAAGAGAACAGGGTAGGAGGGCAGATTTCTACCTGCTGCTGTCCCAATGTTCACTGTTCACAAAACCTTTGACCTACATCACTAACTCTAACACCAAGTGCCCATTATGACAACAGTGGCTTTTGCAATTTGAAACCAATTACAAATCTAACTGAAACCACCAAAGTGGTTTTGCATTAGCTATTGATCAGTCTTCGCCAAGTAATCCGTCTTGATCACGTATAACCACAGCTCTATTTAAACAAGTGCACATCACAAGAACAGTCCACTGAAGCATCAATGTCACAATTTTTATCTGAAAACCTTAGTTAAAGAAAAACAAAGTAGCAGCAGCTACCCAAGCATTTATAAAGCACATCTATCTCATTCATATAATCCTAATTCTTCCTTAAAATAAAAACAAAATCATTCCTCTTAATTTGGAAAGGAAAGCATTTTTATTTCTGTTTGTAAGTTTAAAAAGAAATGCACAAGGGATTGCCTGAGTAAACCAAGACGCAGAATCTGCATGCTGTTCTAGCCATGCTATGCTGGGAATGGGGAGACTACAATTACACTTTATTAAATAAAACCCAACTATTTGCACAAGCCCTTCAGGAGAATGCATGTTTATGGGCTGATTCAGTAGGATAATTTGTGTGAACTTTATTGGAATCAGCTGAGGGCTTTAGGGTAAGTTTGTACAGTGATGGGAACTGGGAGGGTTGTATGCTTTGTGCACCACTGTTTACATATCACGTGTCATCATAAAATGGGTATTTGTATGTATTTTGTTACCTGCTGTGAGCTTGTTATGAAACTGGGATATCAAATATAAATAAGTATATTAGGTGGCAAGGCATATCCATTATTAGTGGAAGCAGGGTGTGTGCTGTGTATTCCCTAAATCCCAATATTCATACCATACTATTCATTTTTAAATATATCACAAAACAGGTCATCTCTTGCCATTAGGAAAATGATAGGACACAGAATAAATAAGCAAATAATATGTGGTTCAAACTGAACATGCTGGTTTATTACATTCCTTAAAATTAAAAAAATAAAAATAAAAAACCTTGTTAGAAAGATGTGGACTTTATTGTGCATATAAAAGCCATGCATCCACTTTCACTGCTAAAGACACAAAATTAGTATTCAGTCTTTGAAAAGCTTAGATGAGATCAATAAAATAAAGTAGGGGAAAACTCCCTAAGCAGTTGTGAATGAAGTGCTATGGCACCAGCATCTTGGCAATAATTCCAACTGAGCTGAAGAAAAGAAAAAAAAAATTGGCAGAAACAAAAATGCATTCTACCCAAACTTGCAGTCCATTGCAACCACATCAATGTCCTGAGAACCTATAGCAGGGTCTTGAAGCAAGACTTTACCCTCTTGCAGAATCTGTTGCTATATTATTGCTGAAAAACTGGAATCATGCCCAAAAAGCAATGCTGCTCTTCATTTGCCGAAGCTGCTTCAAGGACTTGTAAACTACCTCTGGGGTTTGGGGAGGTGGCAGATACATTTTGATAAATTAAATAAAATATGATTTTCCGGAAATGTGTTAAGGCAGGAAGTCACATGTGGAACAATTTCTACAGTGTCCCAAAGTTTATCGTATTCATCCTTAAAAGACTCTGAAAGGTCAGGATCAGAAATTAAACACCAAAGAACCAAAGGAAATGAAGAAAGTTGTAATTGCACTGAAAATTCCCATATCAGCAAATAAAACTCTATACTAGAAACCCAGACAATGTTAAAGGAGAAACACAGGAACAATACTGCTAGGACAACAAGCACCAAGAGATGGAATCAGAGACCAGGAAAATATGACAGAATGGTCACAATTGTCTGAAACGCCACCAACCTAATTATAAAGACCTTTCAATTGCACTTCAGTACGTTGCTCGTGTTTGTTACACCTCACAGGTTCCAAAAAGAAGCTCTTTGGGACAACGCAAGCATTAAGAGAGAGCTAGCAGAAAATCTGAGGCTGACACTGTACCCAACGTGGTAGGTGTAAAACCAAACCCATTTGGGAGCACTAACTCATGAGGGGGAGGGAAGGAAAACATCTGCTTAATTGGCTCAGGAAGACTGTGCAATAGAGCGACCACCTCCTAAAGGAGGAGACTAGACAGCAAACCGTGCCCAGGCTGAAAGACCATCATCATGAAAGACATTTCCCGCAGACAGAGGATATCATTGCTATTACAGTATATAGCAAGCTGGAAAAGTAGTGGAAATATTTTGAAAGTGGGATCTAAAAATTAAGGCAGTAGTAATATGTTAAAGGAAAAAGTACGGGCATTTATTTATTTAAAAGTGTTTGTATACAGTCTTTACAAACAGTGTTTAATCAAAACGGTTTACATAACTAAATAAAAAACAAATGCAAATAAAGATTTAAATTTAAAAGAACAAAGATTATCAAATTATAAAAGCTCAAAATTACAAAAATATATAATAAAAATAAAAATCTAAAACAATGAATAGTTTACATAAAAAATAAATCAATATATAATACATAATAATGTTGTGCCCTGTGTGATGGAGAAGCATATCAGCAGCCTACTGAATAAGGTGAATAATCAAGTCCCTACATAACAGGGGGGTAGCCATGGTCAGCTCCCTCAGGCCCCACCTTTTCCACTTCTGTGGATAGGACACTGCATAAGAAAATTATTAGTGGGGGATAGACATACTCATAGGCCTCCCTCCATTCAGAAAGCAGGCTAAAATAAGCTAGAACGTGACCTCCAACCCCTGCCATGCATTATCATCCCAAAATAAAATGAGGCCCAATACTTTGGAAAAATGAAACAGACGGGGAAAAAAAAGGCAAGATATTACCAGACTGCTAATCAATATACATTAAAAGAGTAAAGATCTTTAACTTCACCCCATATTCAGTACTACAGTTAGCCATCCAAATGCCATCACCAAAGAAACAATATAACGTAGCCTCTTCCCAGACATATATAATTCAGGGGCTTTACCCCTCAGAAAAGCCAGAGCCCCAATTACTCCCTCTCATCAATTGCACAACTCCAGATGTTTCTTCCTTCTCATCAAAGTTGCTTAACACAAATCAGGACAGACATGCACTTTATTTCCAAGAAAGGACATCTTAATCTATAAATAAATAAACATTCCAGAATCCTATCCCTGTCCATCGCAAGAACCAAAGGAAAGAGCCCTGAACCCTGGGTTTCCAATCTGCAAGAGCCCAAGAAAAACTGCTCAGATCCAATGTGAGCAAATCTTCCAGCAGTTTTATTTTCATGAGCCTCCCTGAAGGTAAAACTATCCCATGGATTTTAAGAATCTCCAGCAAATACTCCTAAGCCAGTCACGAGGCAGACTATCAGGTAGATTGGGGCATTTAATAAGAAAGAGGTTATACTTTCTGGTCATCAATTCTGCTTTTCTATGTAGAACCAGGTTATTTTTAATGAATGGAGAATTAACCGCCTTGCAGGACCTCCAATTTAACTGCAAAATCCTGCAATGTTAAATGGTGGACAATGATTTTGGACGGAGACTCTGGGTCTTCTCCCACACTTACACAGCTTCTCTCAGTCATTCTTTTAACTGAAGACTAGAAACGGGCCTTCTCCTCACCCTGGAACCTGCAATTTAACGGGAGGAGGTCAAACTCAAGTCTTTCTTCACGGGAACAGTGCTGGAGACAGAAAATAAATGAATTTCAGAAGGACCCGGGCAAAGCAAGGCTATCGCCAGAGATGAGGCAAGGTCTTGGGTATCACATTAGGTAGGAAAAATGGGCAGAATGGATGAGTCAGATGATGTTTTAAGCAGTCTGCATTTCACCGCTAGCGTGGCATCAGAGTTAACCTCTGTGTTGTAACGACAGGTTTTAAAGTCAGAAATCATTAAGCATGCCTTGGGTTGAATATTCCATAATGTTATGGGCAAATCTAATGAGCAGACAAGTCTACTTTCAAAAAGAGGATGTGCAGGAAACGACTTACCGTATTTGGCCTATCAAGTCTAAAACAAGAGAAGGCAGCCAAGGAAGGCAAATGTGCACTATTATACAAGTTCATATACAAGCCAAGCAAAGAACCTGACTGAGCCAATCTGCCCACCAGTACTGGACCGATACGTGCGTGCCCACAGGAGAGTTTTGTTTCAAGATTTAATTTCCACCTTCCAGGATGATGATGATTCACTTTGCAGTTCTAGAAAGATGAAATAGCCAATGTGCAACTATCAGACAGGTAAGCTTGTCCTCATTACAGAACAGAGCAGTGCACTCCCATCCGCTTCAGTGTTCACCTTTGTTAATGGAATCTGTCTGGAATGCATTGCACCGCTCAGCTTTTGTTACAATTTGCTGCGGTCTGAAAAGTAAATCAGACGCAACTTGGCAGTGCATTCCAGTGGCTACTGCAAAGAGCTCTGACCACTGACCAGCACTCAGACCCCAAGTGCCTGCCTCGTTAACCGCTTTGGGATAGATAGCGAGTTGATCTATTTTCCCTCCCCTACCCCTTAACATTTTATTCTCATATTTTGTAATTCATGAGGAATTCAGCAGTTATTTCCGAGCTTCATGTCATGTAAATTAAGAAACATCTTAACATCCACTAAAATGTATTATGGCAGAAGAATATTTTTCAGAGGGACAGAAAAAGTAAAATTACATTTTTATAAGAACACAAGAACATAAAAAGTTGCCATACTGGGTCAGACCAAGGGTCCATCAAGCCCAGCATCCTGTTTCCAACAGTGGCCAATCCAGGCCACAAGAACCTGGCAAGTACCCAAACACTAAGAAGATCCCATGCTGCTGATGCAATTAATAGCAGTGGCTATTCCCTAAGTAAACTTGATTAACAGCAGGTAATGGACTTCTCCACCAAGAACTTATCCAAACCTTTTTTAAACCCAGCTACACTAACTGCACTATCATTCTGAATATTCAACACTTGGCAAATATGAGTAGGTTTTACTTAACCACAGAATACAATTATAGGACAAGAATTCAGTTGGGTAATATTTTTAACTTAATTTAAAAATTCTATTCTGCCTTTCGAGGACAAGACAGACATTTCAAAGCAGCTTACAACAAATTTAAAAAACATGGCATAGAAAATCACTGTTAACAAGCAGTAATTAAACAGTGATGTACAACAATCCCTTAAGTGTATCAGGTGAATTTTCAAAAGAGTTTCGCATATAAATGTAACATACTATTGTAGCAATTTTCAAAAGCCATTTACCAATGTTAAGTGCACTTAATGCAGGGAAAGGCTATGGATAATTCAATAGCATATATCGTAGCAATTTTCAAAAGTCTCTTAAAGTGCATTTACACATGTAAAACTAAGTTTTAAGCATGTAAATCTTTTGAAAATCAGGCCCCAGGTGGATAACATCTTTCAATCCAATCCATTACCTATGCTCTGCCATCACCATTAAATTAATCCATCCACCATTTCTTCAAAAGACTCCTTTTGCTTTTGTGTAAACTAGTTATTCCTTGGGTCAGGATTATAGATTTCAATAAGCTAGGTCAAGAATCTTTTTCCTTTGCAATGCCTATGTTTTATAATGATTGTCCAGTTGAAATTAGGCAAGAGAAAGATATAAACATTTTTAGAAAGTCAGTTAAAGCTCTGCTTTTTAAGGAGAGTTAACTGGATCTGTTTTATAATCTTGTTCATCTATAATGTATGTTTTAATTTAATTTCACACACACACTTATGGGCCAATACAGTACAATGTGCTCCGATGGAGCGCACTGTTAACCCGCCATTGGATGCACGTTTTCGACGCGCTAGCATTACCCCTTCAGTAAGGGGCTGAAAACGCGCGTCCAATCCCCTGAACCTAATAGTGCCCTCAACATGCAAATGCATGTTGATGGTCATATTAGGTATCCCCACGTGATTCAGAAAACAAAATGTGCAGCCAAGCCGCACATTTTGCTTTCACAAATTAGCGCCTACCCAAAAGGTAGGCGCTAATTTCTTCTGGCACTGGGAAAGTGCACAGAAAAGCAGTAAAAACTGCTTTTCTGTGCACCCTCTGACTTAATATCATGGCGATATTAAGTCGGAGGTCCCAAAGGGTAAAAAAAAATAAATAAATTTGAAGTCAGCCCACGGCTGTCGGGTCGAAAACCGGACGCTCAATTTTGCCAGCATCCGGTTTCCGAGCCAGTGGCTGTCAGCGGGCTCGAGAACAGATGCCGGCAAAATTGAGCGTCAGCTGTCAAACCCGCTGACAGCTGCCGCTCCGGTCCAAAAGGAGGCGCTAGTGTCCCTAGCGCCTCCTTTTGCCTTTTTACCGCCAGGCCTCATTTAAATACAGAATCGCACACACAAGAGAGTGGCTCTCCCGTGGACTTTACTGTATCGGCCCGATAGAGAGAGACTTCTGTTATCTGCACCTAACAATTTGCATTTCACAGGTTAAATCAGGTGAATTTTCAAAAGGATTTACACGTGGTTTTCTATACTGGTAGAAAAAAGTGTGTGTGTGTGTTTGAGAGAGAGTGTGTGGGGGGGGGGGGAGGGGCGAGGGTCAGGGAAATCTGATGTCACCCATAGCACTTACCAAATCTTTAAATTGCCAGTCCTGGTGGCAATGTTTGCCTGGATATCTTTGCAGCTGCAGCCAGTGGAGAATCAGACCCTAGTGATCCCACAGTTGATGATCCTATGGTTGTTCTCCATGGCACAAGGGCTGTGTTCAGGGGGCAGGAGGTGGAAGGATGTAGAATAAACCCTGGCCCTTGGGCTCTCTCACATTCCATCTCTATCAGCAAGGATTTTCCTCCCCAACTCTCCAAACATCATTATGGCATGAAAGAAACTAAACTGGTTTTCTACATAGTTTCCTTGCTCAATAGAAACATAGAGTTGTAAATTTGTAAGAACCTTAGCAGCAGATGTATTCACCAGAAACAGAAAAAGTCCATTTGGTTTTCTTAACCAAAAAGTCCACCAAGAGATTTCGGAGATATTCACATCCTATTATAGCCACAGAAAAAAACAAGGAGAGCAGTGGCGGCATCATTGATGGAAAGGAGAAATTAAGTAGCTTGACAGGGGTGGATGTACCGATGACCACCATTAAAAACTATGACCAGAAGAAGACAATGGACTTCTGGAATACTGAGAATGTACCGAATGAATCCCCTTTACAGAAATAGGATACATATTTACCTAGCAAAACAATTCAAAATGAGAGCTTTATTAGCACTGCTCAAATCCTTACACAAATTATGATGAAATTTAAAAAAAAATCACTACAACTGCACACTGCCCCCAACCTTTTGTGTGTGTGTGTTCAGTGACACTCCATTATATGGACTGTTCAGAACAATCCAAATCAGGTCACTAGAAAAGTAATACCAGATTGTCCATTTGTTTCAAATGATTACAAAATTATTGCAGACATTTTGTTTTCTTGGCATTCCTAGGGGGCAGGGGTTTGAGCTCAGCACTGAGAATTAGCAAGAGCAATGCTTCACGTGCACTCCAGAACAATGCTAGCAGCTGGGACCCTCTTCCCTAAACGGCTCCCTTGTTGGTCCCAACCCGCTAATTGCAAGATCCCAAGTTTCATCAGTTTTTAAGAATCTCTTCCTTGCCATTGTCTCAGCAAGGGGAAAGATGATTGCATTCGATTCCCTCTGGAGAATTCTTGCATGCCTGTGTTTGGACACTTGAATTACTATCTCCTTTCAGTAATATGCAAACCATGAAACTTTGCACGGCAAAAACGCGCTTCCCTTTAATGCCACTGAGAGATGAAGCCTCCACTTGATGCTGTTGTGCAAGGCAGGAATAGAATCTCAATCAGGCAAATTTGATGACCCAATTTAGTTTCTCTCTGTCATCACTTACTCTGTTTCTACGATGCAGTTAGCTAACTACATCATTAAAAAAAAACCTAAAAACAATATACACACACTCTCTCTCTTCTTGCTTTCTGCTGGATGCTTTTATAATTTTTTTTTCTGGTGAAACAGTGTCATCCTGTTCCCTTGTATTTCCAGTATAAATTTAGGAACCTACCAGAAATGGCCTAGTGCCATAAACCTTTTGTGGGCAGCTTCTTGTGGGGTTTTCCAACTTTTATTTTCCTTCCCATCTAGCCCAGTCATTGTATAGACAAGCTTCTGACTGACAGACCCCGGCTGGAGATCCTGGCACAACTGTCACTCATTATCATTGTCTAGGGTCCCACATGTCTCCCCTCCCCCAGACTTTCATAGGAGTTTTGAGAAACCGGTGTCATGGCAGAGGGCATAAACACGGCGGCTCACGGGATCACTACCTGAGCACTGGATTGGCTCTTCAGTTCTAAAGTCATGCGGTTTTGCTTTCTCTATGAAAACTCAAAGGGAGAAAACCCCAAAAATCGGGACACCTCATTTGGCCATTTGAGATAAGTTCCTTCATCTCTTATGCTAGCTAGAAAAAGTGATTGTTCCATATTTATTGATATTTTGCTATGAATGAAAAATACTTCTACCTATTTTGACCGAAGGTATTTTTTCATATTTCAAAAACCTTTTTGGGCTTGATTAATAACATGAAGCTTGATGCTCAGGTTTGAAGTATATCCCATGTATGATTGCCCTATGATTTTAATCTTTTCTGTTTTCAGTGTGAACAATAGTCAATCCTTGGACATAGTCATTCTTTAACATTATCCACATTTTTTTTGCATGTTTACTTTGTATTTAAAATGTTCTTTTATGGTGATCATCTCTGCTTTTATCCTATCTACCCTTTCTCCTCAGCTGCTCCTACTCTCCATAAACTGCTAGCTCTGAACACTTTACTATGTATCGTAACAGAGCTGATAGGAATCAATGAGAAAAGATCCTTGTTAACTGTAACCTTGTGTCATAAACAATGACAAACATATATTTAAAAATCAGTAATGTCCAAGAAGAAAAGTGCAGAGAATAAATCCAGGGACAAGCGGACAGCTGATTTAATAGAGGCAACTACACAGTGAAATCCTGATAATCTGTCATGTAGGTTAGGGATAACTTGTTGTAACATAAAATGTGTTCGTTTATGCTTTGATAGTCGTTGTCGATTCAGAGAAATCCCTTCTCTTTTTCTTCATCCTGGACTCCCACATGAAATTGAGCCACAGAAAATGTTTCCAGATGCACAAAACATACTTCCTGTCTGTGAGCACTGGATTTTATTTAATGTGTTTGTAAGCGTGTGATGATACAACAAATTAAATAAAATTCCCCAGAGTGATCATGATACATGCCCAAGTTAACAGCAAGGCAACATCAACATGAGAATAACAAATGGTGGTGATTGGGGGAGAGACTGGTGGGACTATAAGGGTTAAATAGGCTTAGACGAATCACAGGATCACCCTTAGACCAACATATGGGATCTTCTAAGATGACGCAAAGGACAACCTACCACTGAATGCTTAAGCTCATATATTTAGAAGAGATGCAAAGAGTAGAAAAAACAATTTTACGGTTTAGTGAATATTTTGTTGAAAGGTGCATCCAAGAACTCCTGAGCATTTGACTGACAGCCTCCTAGCTCTGAGGATATCATTGTCATTTTCTGATTGCCTGTAAACTCCTTCAGCCCTCTCTCCCCTAGGTTCTGCAGCCCAAGCAACCATTTTACTGATGCATGGCAAAAAGTGTTCCCTCTAAATTTCAGAAGCTACTGAAAATACTGTGAGGAAAAAGGAAATATTCAAAGCAGCAAATCAAAGTTGGTCATCTACCACATCACTTACCTCTAGAAACTGATGCAGAGCAGGGCTAACACATTACTCTCTATTTTATTTGTGGGGAAACTTGGACCAGTGAGGTTATCAAATTTGTGGATGATACAAAATTATTCAGAGTAGTTAAATCACAAGCGGATTGTGATACATTACAGGAGGACCTTGCAAGACTGGAAGATTGGGCATCCAAATGGCAGATGAAATTTAATGTGGACAAGTGCAAGGTGATGCACATAGGGAAAAATAACCCTTGCTGTAGTTACACGATGTTAGGTTCCATATTAGGAGCTACCACCCAGGAAAAAGATCTAGGCATCATAGTGGATAATACTTTAAAATCGTCGGCTCAGTGTGCTGCAGCAGTCAAAAAAGCAAACAGACTGTTAGGAATTATTAGGAAGGGAATGGTTAATAAAATGGGAAATGTCATAATGCCTCTATATCGCTCCATAGTGAGACCGCACCTGGAATACTGTGTACAATTCTGGTCGCTGCATCTCAAAAAAGATATAGTTGCGATGGAGAAGGTACAGAGAAGGGCAACCAAAATGATAAGGGGAATGGAACAGCTCCCCTATGAGGAAAGACTAAAGAGATTAAGACTTTTCAGCTTGGAGAAGACACAGCTGAGGGGGAATATCATAGAGGTCTTTAAGATCATGAAAGGTCTTGAACGAGTAGATGTGAATCAGTTATTCACACTTTCGGATAATAGAAGGACTAGGGGGCATTCCATGAAGTTAGCAAGTAGCACATTTAAGACTAATCAGAGACAATTCTTTTTCACTCAACGCACAATTAAGTCATTCTCAATCTGCCTCAGTGGCAACCTTCACCACCTCCACTAGTAATCCATTTCAGGACTGCCATCTTCAACTGTGCTTTTTACAAAACAAATGCTTAAGCCAATCAGAGACATCCTTCTCATTCTTATTATCAAATTTAGAATTAATCTCCATAGATATCAAGGCTTGTGATGCTGTGGCAAAGAAAGATCCAGCCTCCTCCAAATTTAATTTTTGGTTTTAATCATAGTCTCTCCCATGTAGGTGACCCCATATATCTTGGAAGCCCAATGCTATGGTACCACTGCCTTTTAGGGTTGTAACTGCTGCTCCATGCAGGTCATCTCAGAGACTTCTTTGAAGTGCAAAGCAATTATCCGATTGCTTTTTAGGATGGGTCAAAATGCAGGTAATACAAGATTAAAAATTGCAATCACAAACCATTTTCAAACTTTCTTCTTACATTTTATCCTTTGTGTGTGCAATGTTGACCTTCAAACAGAAATTCATATCCCAGTTCTGCTGCTTCAAAGTCTTTTTTTTTTTTTTTTTTGCCATTATACTAAGATTATCTCCAATATGGTTAACTCAACAGTTTTTAGCATAAAATTAATGATGTAATGTTTGAATGCATTCAACAGCATGGGAAGCACTTTTGCCCTCAAAATCTTTGAGTGAATTGTGGCTCGTAGGGAACAGGCAGAAAATCTTTTCTGGAAATGCAAAAGATTTATGGAATAGTTTGCCACAAGACATAATTGTTAAACAACCTTAACTTGTTTCATAGATAAGTCAAAGCAAGGCTGTTTTACTTCCTTTCTTTAATGGTGGCAATTTTAACTTTTGTTGTATATTTTAAGACTGAACTTTTTAAACATTATAATTGTTTTGGATTGGTTAGTTATGATGCTTTCTAAGAGAGGATACAGATTAGATTTTATGTTTCAGTTTTCTTATTGTGTTACAATATGTAAAAAGCACAGACACAAAAACCTGTGTTATGTTTATTTTATGTTTTTTTTTGATCAAGGGAAAGGCAATTTAATTAAAATCAAAAATTGATTGTGTACATAGACATATATCAAACACACAGCAAAAAAAAAAAAAAGTATATTGGGACATTACTTGTCCAGAGTGCTTGCTTAAGGCATGAACAGTGTAAAAACAATATCCTTTGCAAACAGATCACTAAGTCCAATTTACATGTCTTAGTGGTCATTTTATGTTGTTTGTAACTTGATTTTATGAATGATGTTTTTAACTGCCTAAAGCTTTAACTTTATTGCTATTTCTTAATCACCTAAAGGATAAAACTAGGTGATTTCAAAAAATGTAATTCATAATAAAACATTCATTACATAAAACAATAAATAATTAAAATAAGAGACAAAAGCATAAAACATGTGAGTGGTCTCTAATGGTATTTATTTTTAAATAAATAAATGTCATATTAAGGATAAACTGATGGGCCTATTAGTGTCTGCAATGCAGAAATTCCACGGTTTCCTAGTCTGATCTAGAAGGAGCGCACTCCCATGTTCCAGTATATCAAGCCATCCAAACTTGGGTAAATCCCAAGGTTTTTTCTCATTATGGAAAGATCACATCCTCTGCTAAAATGAATCAATTTCTAAAGTATTTTAAGGAATAAAAGTCATAAGTGAGAACCTTAACAGAGGAGTAATGTTATGTGAAAGATATATAAGAACACAGTATGTACGATGTTATTCTACAGCACTCAAAAGCCGAATTACCATAGCAACCTCTGCATCTTGTAACACATACAGCGCGCGCTTCTCAAACACATTAGCCAAGAGAGAAATTTCTAAAACGTGTGTTTCTCCGATCTAAGCACTCCGTACAGCGTAGGAATCTAAGTTTATGCTTGGTGTTTGGTTCTGAGGGTGCAGAAATTTCATGCATGTCATTATTTGGCAATCACAGGGCGGGCTGACATCTTCTTTGAGGCTACAGAACTCTCCCTCCCGTTCAGTTATCTTCATGATCATACGTGTCCATGCTGACAGGCACTATAAGCCGATGAGGGGTGAAAACAACCAGCAACAAGCCAGGAACGAGCAGAACTTTGCAATGTCATCTTCCCAGTCCCTTTGCACCAGACAAGGATGGCGTGGGATTCACCGTACAGTGCGCAGTAAACTGCCATCGACAGGCAGGATCTCAAGGGTTAGCAAAATGGGAACTTGAACATCCCCTATAAATAAACCATGTAATCATGCTACTGTTTGTTTCCAACACATTACTGACGTTTTTGCCTCTGCAGCCATGCTGTGTCCAGCTACAATGCAGAACGTTTATTTACCACAGTGCTGCTTCAGAAAACAAAATATTACGAAACAAAAGCAGCAGAGACACTGGCTGAGCAGGATGGGTCGTTCTTTCAAAAATGTCCAGCTTTCCTCAAAATGAATCCCGAGCTTGTGGCATTTGAAAAAAAATGCCCTTCTCCTTAGCCACACCCTCAGCTAACCTCAGAGTAAACCAAGATGCTGCTGCTGACCGAATCACCAGGAGAAGAGAAATCAGCCATATCAGAGTGGGCACAAGGTATGGAGGCAGCATTAGTGCCAGGAGAGCAGCTTCGACAGAGATTAAAAAACAAATATGAGCTATGGTCACAATATAAAAAGCCACAAACCCCAAGTGAAAAAGTCCATCCATTAAATAAATAATAAAGGCAATAGTAAGAGCCCAAACAGGAGGATATATACAGGACTATTCTAATGGAAGTGATGCCAGCACTGCTGCCAAAACCTCAAAACTACATATAGGTGCCATAGGATGTCTCATTCACAATTAGACTGCAGATGGTACAAGAGAGGAGCTTCAAATCCTATTTAAAATCTATTAAATGCAATTTGCACATTATCAACTTGAAGTGTTTTAATAGAGAGTGATTATATCCCAGCCACAGGAGCAGGTGCAATGGATTTCCAATACATGAAATCAAAATATGGAATCAATTTGTGCAATCAAATCACTGCAAGTACCCAATTCCCAAACAAAAAAACCCACCAATTGCCCTATCCAGTGATCCTAAGCTACAGAGATACCTGCCTCAATAAATCTGTGTGTGCAAGATCCAATTACATGATGAAACTATTGCCATGTGGATGGGCACGGCAGGATGCTAATTCCATCGAACACTTAGCACACCAGTGGGCAATGAATAGTAATTGCACAACCTGGTGATTGGCACACAAAGAATGAGTGCTTCAAATAAGCAAAACAGAAGAAAGATCTGCTGAAACTCATTAAATGGGTATAAAAATACCTATTCTAAAAAAGCACAATGTTTAGTTTACTTAATGCATATGATAAAATAAAATAAACAATATGAAAAGAGGTATGGAAAAGATAAATACAAAATGGATAAACATAGCCAAACAGGGAACAGCATCCCAAATTATGAAAAAGCCAGCTCATACTAAACACTTCCAGATAGTGCAGAGCACTATGGTTTAGCACTATATACAGTTACACTCCTGGGGGAATTATGCACAATTTTTTTTATTTGTGTATAATATTTTAAAATTCTGTTGACTTGGTTTAAATAAAATAATATATTCATTGTCTGACTAATACATTTCTAATTACTCTAAGATGCATAGATGACAACTGATACTTGCCTGCAGGTGTTCATGTATGCGCATATGTCTGCTCGTGCCAGAGGACGTGGCCATATAACAACATATGCGCGCATGGTATAAAATCAGTTGTACGTATGTATGTGTGCACAATTTTATATGGACATATGCATGTGCATGCAAATGCCGCCTCTACCACACGTGGGAGGATTTTAGTAGACTCATGCCAACCCCATTACCAGTTTCCCCAGTTTGTTCCCAGTTCATCTAGGTAAATGATAGGACTTCCTAACCCACCTAGTTAAATAGCTTCCTTTTCACTCTTTTAGCACCTTAAAACCTCACTGACTAGCCTAGAATTTATTTTATTACTTACACGCCCATCCATAGCAGTGGTAAAGTTACTCAGCAGGGGACCCTGGCACGCTTACATGTTAAAGACCCAGAATGCCCATGCCCTGCACCTTTTTTGTAACTTATTTGTATGCGTGCCTGGAGATACGCGCATACTCAGGTGCCTTTTAAAGTCCGCGCAGCGCATGCCAGCTGGACATACTCGCATATCTCCCAATTTTGGCATGTACGCCGGGGCTTTTAAAATTCACTTCATAATGTTTTCTTTTGAGTTCAATTTCCCCATCATAAGGCCTGGACCCCTCTCCCTCAGATCATTCTCTCCTTCCTCCAAGCTCGACCCACAGCTTATCACTCCCCCAGGTTCGACTCTCCTCTGTACTCTCTCCACTTTTTATCTTGAACCTCTCCCCCAGGGTCAATCCTCCAGCTTTCTTTTTCTCTCTGTTCCATCAGGCTCAAACCATGCCTCCAAGATCCCCAAGTATTCTCTCTCTGATCCCCTTTCCCAGCTCTCTCTCTCCTACCAACTGTCCACTTCCTTCCTTTGGACCAGTTCTTTTCAACATTTTCATAAGCAACTTTGCAGGAGGATTGATGGGAAAGGTTTCTCTTTTTGCCAGGATCAAGTAGAAAACATGAGGAAGGATCTAGCAAAGCTTGAAAAATGGTCTAGGGCAGTGATGGCGAACTCCAGTCTTCGAGTGCCACAAACAGGCCAGATTTTCAGGATATCCACAATGAATATGATGAGATATATTTGCATACTATGGATGCAGTGCATGCAAATCTCTCTCATGCATATTTATGAGTTTGCTATCACTGGTCTAGGGTGTGGCAGCTAAAAGTTGCAGAGTTATGCATTTAGGTGAATTTTCAAAAGAGTTGTGCATGTAAATGTAATCTTATAGCCATTTTCAAAAGCCATATATCTGCATGAAGTGCACTTATCACTAGTAAAACCTATGGACAATTCAATGGCTTATATTGTAGCAATTTTAAAAAGCCCACATTACGTGGGTAAAGTGTATTTACACATAAACCCAATGTTAAATGTGTAAATCTTTTGAAATCAGGCCCTTAGTTTGCAAAAACCCAAGGGAGCGGTACAGTATTAGGGAAGAAATTCTTCTAAGCATGAAAGAACGGGATCTGGGGGTGTTTGTATTTGATGATGGCCAAAGTGATAGATGCATAAGGAGAGGAATGGAGGAATGGTGAGCAGAAAAAGGGAGGTGATATTGCATCTGTATAGATCCCTGGTGAGAACTGTGTTCAGTTCTGGAGACTGCACCTTCAAAAGGATATAAAACAGGATAGAGTCAGTCCAGAGGGAGGCTACTGAAATGGTCAGAGGTCTTTATTCTAAAGCTTATGGGAAGAGACAAAGATCTAAACACATACCCTAGACAAAAAGCAATACAGGGAGATATGATAGAAACCTTGGAAGCATCCAAATGTCTCTATGGAAGGAAAGCTCGAGAATGAGGGTAAAAAGGAGTAGACTCAGGAGTAATTGTAGGAAATATTTCCTTACAGAAAGGATGATGGTTGCATGGAACAGCCTCCCAGTAGAAGGGATGGAGACAAAAGCAGTATCTCTGAATTTGAGAGAGCCTGGGATAAAACCCAGAGGATCTCTGAGGGAGTGATGGGAATTGAAATGTTAAATTAGTTGGGCGGATGGGCCATATGGTCTTTTTTTCTGCCACCATGTTTCTATAAATGATTACATTGAATTAAGTTTCCTTACACTGCAGGAGTCCCCCATGCCATTTGTTTGGGTTTTTTTTTACTTTTCCAGTGTGTTAACTGCTTGCTCCCTTGAAAATTGTAAGGGATGGGTTTACCTCACTAAAGCAGAAGCAGAGTATGAATGAAAGAGATGGAATGCACTTTTTACCTAATTATTTTCCAATATCCCAAAACATTTAGAAGTGACCCTCAGAAACCCTAATGGCTCTGAGCCATGGCTAAATTTCTAAGGATAGTATTGGTTTTAGAATATATTCTGGTCCTTTCTATTATTTAAATGTGGTTTTATATAGCATTTCATAGGCAAATTTATTTATTTATTTAGCATTTTTCTATACCGACCTTCAAAGTTAAATACCTTATCAGGTCGGTTTACATCGAACAGGGACGTAAACAGTAAAACATAAACAACTTATTAAAATCAGGAGAAACAAATGTTTATTACAGGATATTACAAATGTTTATTACAGGATATTTACTGTGTTGGTGGTATCTGATTTAAATACTTGCCAGCAACAACAACTTTGATCAGTCTGCTCTAACTAAAGGAAACATTTTGGATAAGAAAACTATTCATTAACACCATCTATTCTTTGTTAAATGGGAAAAAAATTTCTATTTAAAAATAAAAAATACATGTTGAACCTGGAATACTATTATGCCAACACAACCAAAATCCTCGTATGGACTTCACTTTAAAAAGAGAGAAAAAGTCAAATGTATTCTAAAATTATAATAATTGTTATAACTTTTAACAATTAAAATTGTGGCATTCTTGAATGTTACGACATTGCATCAAAAAGTCTTCTTGATAGCCCCCAGAAGCCACCACATACCTCACAGCTACACATAATTATACAGGAACACCAGCTTGAAGCCTAGCAACAGTAACCAAGTATTAGTTAGTCTGCTAATCAACTACCATAACTCACATTCCCGTTCCATGTGTCTCACAATGTATTTAAAAAAGACCTCTTATCTTCAGAGTTTCAGGAAAACAAGATATATCTTGTTTCGTCTGAGGAACAATCACCTAAGTCCACCTCATGAATCGATTCATCATTTCAACACAAAAAAGCCAGGACAAGGGAAAAAGGAAAAAGATTCAATATCATAGACAAAGGATTATCCTTATCAGCACACAATATGTTTTAACATCTGCATAGCAGCACCTAAGAGCTCCTGTGTACAATTACGGCTGGGCTGTACCTGCATTCTAGAGAAGCCACAAATGGAAGAGACAGCAGCTGTCTCGTAAACCAACACCGCTGGATGGAAACAACCATGGGTTAACTTTTCAACTCATTATATTTTATTTCAATACTCACTCCTAATCTGGGAGGAAAAAGGTTTTAAAAGTTTCAATAAAAATTAAAAATAACAAAAACGAAAAAACACATTTGTGATGTGGTGTGTAATGCTGACCACGGAAATAGAAGATTCAGTCCTCCTGCAGACAGGGAGGTTGGGAGGAGGATAAATGGGCAAGGAGGACTCTGGGGCTGCATATTCCTAATTAAGGTTCTATTTAAGCTGCCTAAGAGAGAGTTTGCCAGGTGCAGGAAGCAGACCTGGGAGGCAGAGAAAGCTAAATTCCAAAGCAAAGTTTGGTACAAGAATTGTCAAAAGATGGATTTGAAGGCTGTGAAGGTAACCCTCCGAGAAGCCACTAACAGCTTCCTTACGGGGCCATTGGAGGATAAAGAAAAAAACTGACGAGGGAAAGCTGGAAGAATTTTACAGACCAAAGGACCCGACAACTCGAGGCAGGCCCGTATGTTCCTGTCACACAGTAAAAACGTATTTGCAAAGCAGCTCAGGAAGCGTGCTGTACATACACAGCAAAACAAGGCCATTTTAAGGAGCAAAGTCATAGAATGTGGAATACTTTTATATTAAAAAAAAAAGCTTTAAAAAAAAGCTTTCTACTGAAGAATGTAAAGCTTTGCACTCCAGTAGGGTTCAAGCAAGTTTCAAATAAATGCTCTCTAAACTCTAATTACATTCTCTGCAAATGAATCAGCAGCTATAATAATGTAACAAAATGTTGTTGTAGGAAATAGCTTGCTCTTGTGCCATGCAATGCCTTTTTAAAATAATAAACCCTTGAAAATGCAAATTCAGCAAACTATGTATAGAAAGTTAGAGGGAGCCCAGCCAAGGCCACCCATGGGTTCGGGGTGACAGGTCACCAGTAAACCCAAAAGTACAGAGCAAGCAGAGCACCTCATCATGCCTGCAGTCAAGGGAAAAGTCATAAAATTCAATGATTTAATGATGAAAATGCAAATTAACAGAATCCCTACAATGAAAACAGCATCAGAAAAGCCATCTGTGTCATAAAATTATCCCATTAAACACTGGGGTTGAGCAGGCCTAGAGTTACCTTCCCACAGCTAAACTGAGTCAACAGAAGTAGGAACTGCTGATGCCTTCACATCAATAACATTCTATTTTTTTTTTTTAAAGTTTGATCTTTTAATGCTCTTCCTTTTGTATCTTTTTAAATTTCTGCCTGAAAAGGGGTCAGTTTCAGCCGATTTTAAAAGGACCATGTGCGTGGCCGGGCCTTGCACACTCCATGCGTATTTTAGAAGGAGCTCGACCACTCACGTAACCCCCCCGGTTATGCACCGAAGTGCTGGGCCAGGACAGAGCCATTAGCTGCTGGCCCAGGGCACCGCGCACCATCATCTGGCCAGTGCGCGGAGATTACTTCTGTTCCCGGGGAGCAGTAAGAATTAAAATTTTAAAAAAATTAGGGATAGGTAGGGTTAGGTTAGGAGTCAGGGAGGAGAGGGAAAGAGGTTGGAAGGGTAAGGTTAGGGGTTTCATAATTGGAGTGGACTGGGAGGGAACTGGGGGATGTCAGATTGCATCCCCCCCTGTGCTCGCGAGTCACGGGTCACCTGCACATGCGCACGTGGATTTTAAAATCCGTCGCTATCAGATTTTATAACATGCGCACGCCACTGCACACGGGTCTTAAAATCGACCCCTCTAAGTTTAGCTTCATCCATTGTCATTTTTGTGGGGAGGGACATAGGTGCAGTCAGAAGAGACTGAATGGTGGATGAGAAAAACCCACAGCAGCAGGCTCAAAGCTTCTGACACAGAGAGAGGCAAGCACCAAACTGACAGGTTCTCAGCCAAAAGCTTTCATTGGGGGCTGATGCATTGTACGCGGAAAGTGGGAACAGACTTTTCAGTGCCCGCTTTCTTATTGCTTTTTTTCAGTGCACTCAGCTATTAACTCCTGCTCCAGGCAGGATTGTGATGAGCGCTATATCTCTTTCACTCCTCATCGGATGCATGTTAAATAGGTGCTAATCCCCCTATTACGTTAGGGGGTGGAAAGCGCCTATTTAACCTGCGTCCGACTGCGGGTTATACAGTGCGCTCGGCTGAGCACACCGTATTACATCAGCCCCACTGGAAAGCACAGGAGAATTAGTGCACTGTGCTGCTGATTTAAATTTCCAAAGCCTCTGGTTGGCACATATGCATAGACTAGCTTTGTTCCACAACAATGCCAAGCATGAATTTGGAAAATATTCCCTTGGACTATGAAATATTATTGGCAAACATTTAGCACAGTAGTGAGCATAATATAGTAAAAGTAACCGAGCACAAGAAAACAGTGCGATCTGAAGTAGAGTTTAACACAAGCGACATTAAATACAAACCACAACAAAGAGTAGAGGCAAAATAATACAAATATGCAGCAAGCTGCAGAAAGATTCTCTGTCTAAGGACCTGGATTTCAAGTGGTCTTGCAAATGTCACGCAATCTTTCCAAGGTCACCAGCAGACGACAGAACAGCTGTCAGCCTCTGGACAGAATAATGCCATGTCAAACGTTTCTACAATGCAAGGACTGAGCAGGTAAAAGCACAGAATGGAGCAGGTTTAAAAGAATGAGTCGCAGAGCAGACTCACAGAGGCAACATGGGATGTGTCTTATGGTTATAAATGCACTTTTATATTTCTTAACTCATACAATACCTGCTCCATGGCATGTATAAAAGCAATGGGCTCTGACCCCTTGCTGCTAACATACAGCATAGACTAATGGCTTACTTTGAATTAGATAGATGTATATCTTTATTTTGTATTAATTATATTAGTTTTATAATGTGTGTAAAATATTCTAGATTATTTCTTTTTACATTATTGTCTTTTATTATGGTTATAGTCTGCTATAAACTGTTTTGATTTACTTTTCAAAAGGTAGTATATTAAGATAAATTAAACAGTGTGTTCTACTACTGAATTAGCATTTTATTCATTGTTACTAGAGATGCAAAGTATTCTTCTCCACTTACTGAGATATAGTGCACCATAACACTGTATACCATTAAAACAATTACAAAACAAAGCCTAACATGAAGGAAAAAGAGTGCATTATATTTTTATTTTAGCTTACTAAAAACACAGCATAGACTTAAATAAATAATTAATTTAATTAAATAGACTTAATCCGCCAAGAACCATGCCTCTTGACATTCAAAAAGAAGCTTAAGACTTGGCTATTTACCCAAGCTTTCCCTGATAGCCAAAACCTGATAAAGCAATAGTCGTTATATATACCTCTGTACATATGTTTTGCTGAGTTTGGAACCTAGTTTCAGTTAACTGAGTATTTGAATGTATCCCTTAATGTGTTCCTATATACCTGTTTTAATGTACCCCGCCCCAGAGGCGACTGTTCAGTTCCATGTAAACCAGTGCGATATGTATTGTATACAGGATCACCGGTATATAAAAATCAAAAAATAAATAAATAAATAATCAGCCTCTTATGTTCTTGCTCTTGTTTAGACGTTTCCCTTTATTCAAGTTGTATTGTTCTGATCAACATTTACTTCAAGTTACATTGTACTAAAGTTTAGCAAAGAAAAAAACAGATTTTCTTTTTTTTACTTACCAATATCAGTGTCCTTATGATTTTTTATAAATTCAGCCAGTTCAAAATTTCCTGCTATAATAGCCACCTGAAAAAAACAAAAAATTGCATGTGTCATCCTTACTAAGTAAACAGATAAAATCATATTATCCCAGAAAGGTATATGTACAATCTATATACAGGTGGTCCATCTGTGTAAACTAATTTCATTCATATATATTTATGGTTATATTATGCTTGTAACTCAGAGAAATGCAGGCAGAAACAGACTATGACAGCAGATAAAAATAAATGTGGCTTTTATCACTCACTTTACAGATAAAAATCACCCAAAGCAATGTACAAAATAAAAATCACAAATTACAATAAAATACAATTTCCAGCTCATATCCTCCCTCTCAAGGCTTACTCACTCTACTTACATCTGCCCCCAGATGTTAAACATTAACAAACATTTCATTCCTGAGTGCAAGATCTCTGGCTTTTCTCTCCTTTCTTCACCCCTAGGGATCCTCTGTGCCAAGTGAACTTGGTAACTGTTTGTATCTCCACCCCCTCCATTAGGAGGCCATTCCATGCGCCATCCACCACACTTTCTATGAAGAGGCATTTTCTGATGTTGCTCTTGAGTCTACTCCCCCTGGAGTTCAATGCCATGACCTCTAATCCTAGAACAGGGGAGGGCAAATTATGGCCTCTAGGTGAAATCCAGACTTTGATCTGACTTGCAGCAATGAGAGTACGTAACGTTTTACAAGGAAGTGGCATCCATGAGCCAGGAGGGATATTACCAGCATGCATCTCAGCCCCCTCTGCCCCGGCAAATGAGTATCTCCAGAGGAGATGCAACCCCACCCTCACCCATTCCTCTGGTTGGATCTCAGAGTACCCCCTTCTCCCCCAAAGCTCAGATCCCTATGAAACCCCCACTTGGAGTAGGCTCCCAGTCATCCATTGCACCCAAAGATTTGCCCACCTTTCTCCTAGAGCACTCAGAAGAAACAAAACATCAGTCCAATTTCTCTATCTTGTTTCATTCCAGATTTTGAAAGCTGCTCCTCCTCAGCTGCTGTCACCCCTATTAACCTAGGAAAGCCAGGGGACCACTGTGCTGATTACCATCGGCATTCTGTGCAGACGTGACGCTGACAGCCATCTAAATGCAGCATGTGGCAGTAAATGTACCTACAGGAAAAACCGTGTAGGTGTCCCACTGAGGACAGTGAAATCACAACCAAGTGACTGGCCCTGCAACAACTGAAGACAAAAATATATAACATGCTGCATGGTCACAACAGCCAACTTTCACCTTTTATTCCAAAAACAGGATAGCAAAACAAAGATGCAGATAGATGGAAACTTATTGTGAGCCCTCTGTGCACAAGGAAAATATTTACAGTACCTGAATGTAACTCTCCTTTTACTACCAATGAAAAGGCATGAGCTAAATGCATAATAATGCTAAAACACGCCCAATTCAGCATCCCTAGCTGAACCATAAGAACATGCCATACTGGGTCAGACCAAGGGTCCATCAAGCCCAGCATCCTGTTTTCAACAGAGGCCAAACCAGGCCACAAGTACCTGGCAATTATTACCCAAACACTAAGTCTATCCCATGCTACTGATGCTAGTATTAGCAGTGGCTATTTCCTTAGCCAGCTTGACTAATAGCAGGTAATGGACTTCTCCTCCAAGAACTTATCCAGCAACAGGTCATGCAAATGCAGTTTCACTGGGATTTAACTGATGGATTGTATCTGTTCCAGCCACTTCAGTACTGATGGGACCCAATCCTGAAGCTAATTTGACTTTTTTCCTACTGGTTATGCAATATATATATTTATTAAAGAAAATAAAATAGATAAAGCCAGTTGCTGGTTCTAATTCCCTATGTGGTTTCTTAAAGTAAAATCAAAACTACTAGACAAGAAGAGGGTCTTATTTTCTTTTTTTAAAAAAAAAACTTTAAAAAAACGAGCTCTCTGCTGTCTATAACAGAGTTGCTGACCCTTTATGACAGCAATCTAGGAATCATGACCTATGGCATGGCTGATCATATAACATAGTACGTGACTGCCGAGAAAGAGCAACCCACCCATGTCCACACCGTTAAGCAAAGTTGATCACCTGTAGCAGGACTTCTGAAGTGGAACAGGAGGAAATGATTAGAGAAATGAGAGTTCTCCACTAGAAACCTGGAGCAGGATGGAAGAACTTTGTTTAAATCTATAATCAAGTGCTACTTGATTGCCCAATGACCATTCATTTGACTCTAACCAGTGAGCTAAGCTCTCTGATTTTCCCTCCCCAGGAGAAAGACGGCTTTAAGTTGTTTTTCTTTGTGAACTTGCCCATTTCCAAATCTTGCAGGCTTCCGTCCCTCCCTATTTGTTGAAAGAGAACATGGCTACTTTATTTCTGTTTGGATTAAGACTACCTTGCTGAATGTGTAAAGCGCATGGAATACGACGGACAAGCTTCCACACAGGCAATTTGTGTTTGTGTACTTGCCAGGTTCTTATGGCCTGGATTGGCCACTGTTGGAAACAGGATGCTGGGCTCGATGGACCCTTGGTTTGACCCAGCATGGCATGTTCTTATGTTCTTACACTGAGCATACTTGGTATGAGCCCTAAAGTGACTGACTGGATTAGAAGCTGGTGGAATGGGAGGCAACAAAAGGTAGTGAAAAATGGAGGTCACGCCTACTTTCACCATTTGTGTCAGTGTTACCATCCCATTCCCATCTGAGCCAGTGCTCACTGCTTGAACGTAATCCGCGGGGAGCACAACGTTAAAGAATCAGGAATGAGACCAGCATGGATGGTCAGGAAACTAAATCTGCAAGCTAATATTCTGAGGACCCTAGATGGTGCTGCTGCTCTAAAAGAGGTTTTGAATAAAGAAGAGATTTAAAATATTGCAAATGTGTGAGTGCATTAAATGAGGGAAAATGAATAGGGCCATTACATCCGAGTGTACTGCCAGCTAAAAACATCCCAATTTTAGATTTCTTGCTGGTTCCGATTTCACGGGGCTAAATATTTCATTGTGCCCACAAAGCACTTCTTGCTTTGTATTCAGCCAACTTCTCCTCAGTATAAACAGTCTGCAAGTGGTAATCAAGGCTCCTTAGAAGAAAGCACACTTTTAAGACTATTTGAAATCAGAAGATATTGAGGCTATTTGAATAAAATGAGCAGTCGAGCTGCAGAAAGAAAGCCTCAGCACTTACTTGCTAAAAAAAAAAAAAAATGCATCCAGCAGCTGTTGCGATTCATTTGGAAACTGATTATCAACTGACAATTCTGGACTGCTGGAACTAGAATATAATTCTAGCAAAGAAGCCATCATTACAGCTGCAGAATTATGCCATTAAAAAAAAAAAAAAAACCACAGTGCAATCTTTTTCCCCCCTCGAACAACAACTCTGTCCATAAGGCAGAACAAAACTGATGCTGTTTCTCAGTGACCAAAAGAAAATGTTTACAGAAGGAAAGCAAACTCGAAAGTTTGAAGAATTATAAGATAATGCACTCTGCTATTGTAAAGAGCCAAGATCATATTCATTAAAAAAAAAAGGTTTAAACAAAATCAGTAAATCTTTATTAAAATATTGTTTTGCTTATAACAAAAATGTGATAAGAGAATTACAACAAAATATACAAAAATAAGATCATAAAAAATGCAATAAAACACAAAATGGATAGTTATAAGACTCTACAGCTATATTTCCCACCACCCATATTATCAGACTAGATGCCACCAAATGATTCTTTAAATAGAAATCCTGTCAAATGCTTTCAAAACTTTGCAACATCATCAAGGGCCAATATAAAAAAAATGTTCTCCGTCCAGTCTTAGTCCAACATGCATACCGAGCTGACGAAGGAGCCAATAACATTTTACTGGAAGATCACAATGCTCAGGAGAGGATGCAGTGATGCAAAAGATTGGAGAGATAAGAGGGGCTGTCTCCTCTTTAAGGACCAAAACCAAGACTTTAAATTTCATCCTCTGAAAAATAGGGAGCCAATGTGATGCTTGCAAAAGAGAGCTCACATGATCCATCGCTGACCATCCAGGACCAACTGTGCTGCAGAGTTTTGCAACACTTGAAGTACCTTTGGAAGGGAGCCAGGGACGCCAATAAAAGAGAGAATTACAGTAATTGAGGGTGGAAAGTAAAAATGTCTGTACAACAGTATGAAAGTCAGAGACATTCAAACTGGATTTCAAGTAATTCAGTATAGCTTGAAATATCCTGGATGGATAACTCGCTGAATCTGGGGCTTAAGAGACAATCTGCTATCCAACAGAAAACCCAACTTCTTGGCCATGTCTTTAAAGCCAATTGAGACACCCAGAAAAAAAGATCTCATCAATGTTCTCATTTGAAAGATAATCACCTTTCTTTGAAAAACAGAGACCTTCAGTTTCAGCCAGATTGAGAATTAAATGAAGACAACACATCCGTAGATTAATTTGTGCTAAACAGCTAGAGACTTCCTGCAGGACAGGCTTCAAATGCCCACTTCGCAAAGTGCGAAGTCATAATGCATGATATCACACAGTTCCAACATTGTAAATAACTACACCTTTTTCATTAGCGTTATGCCCATAACGCAAATTGCAATTTTTTTGCAAATTCCGTTTTGGGCATTTTTAGGCTGGGGAAGGGCAAGGAGAGGAAGAGAAGAAAAGAGAGAGAGAGAGACACACACACACAGAGACTCTGGGGGTGGCACCATATTAAGCAGCTATTTATGCTATTATAGGAGGCCCACCTAGTAACTCGAGGTGAGGTTTAGGTAGTAGTGTAGGGGGGTTAGGGGCCACTTTGACATGCAGAGTGAGACGTACGAAGAGAACAGTGCACTCTTGTGAAGATTTGATGTCTTCCGGAGTGTAGAAACTTACACAATGATGAGATTTGTACAATGTTCTCGCAACCTAGCTTGATGGACTCTCTACCTGGGTAATATTGAAATATATAGAAGTAAATGACCTGGAAATAGGAACGAGTAAGGATCAAAGTTGCTGAAGGCAATGAATTATTCAAAGTTGTTAAATCACATGCGAATTGTGAGAAATTGCAAGAGGACCTTGCAAAACTGGGATATCAGGCATGCAAATGGCAAATTAAATGTAATGTGGACAAGTGCAAAGTGATGCACTTAGGGAAGAGTAACCCAAATTATAGCTACAAAATGCAAGGTTCCAAATTAGGAGTCGCCACTCAGGAAAAGGATCTAGGCGTCATTATTGCTGATACATTGAAATCTTCTGCTCAGTGTGCAGCAGCCAAGAAAGCAAACAGAATGCTAGGAATTATTAGGACAGGAATGGAGGATAAAACAGAGAATATCATAATGCCT
The DNA here is from genome assembly GCF_901001135.1 of Rhinatrema bivittatum. Taxonomy (NCBI): domain Eukaryota; kingdom Metazoa; phylum Chordata; class Amphibia; order Gymnophiona; family Rhinatrematidae; genus Rhinatrema; species Rhinatrema bivittatum. The sequence continues at coordinate 8,653,291 of NC_042631.1, read as the reverse complement.
CTATCACTTCATGGTACGACCTCATGAGCATTGTGTGCAGTTCTAATCACCACATCTCAAGAAAGATATAGCAGAATTAGAAAAGGTACAGAGAAGGGCAACCAAATGATAAAGGGGATAGAACAGCTCCCCTATGAGGAAAGACTAAAGAGGTTAGGACTTTTCAGCCTGGAGGAGGGAAGATATGATAGAGGTCTATAGAGGAGGGGAGATATGATAGAGGTCTATAGAGGAGGGGAGATATGATAGAGGTCTATAAAATAAGTCCCGGATTTTCAAAACCCAAATATGTCCCAGGGCTTCAGAAAAGTGGTGGGGAGGGTGCCCCAGGGCAGGCACAAAAGGTAGAATAAAAGTCAGGTGGTTCTAGGTTAGGGCTAGGGGATGGTTGGGTTAGGGGAAGGGAGATTAGTGAAGGGGGTTGGGAGGGAACGGGGGAAGGCCGCGGGCATCAGTGCACGCAAGTTGCACTAATGTGCACTCCATTGCATGCACCGACCCCCGATTTTATAACATGCGCGCACCTGCACGTTATAAAATTGGGTGTCCATGCGTGCACGCCAGGTAGTGCGTGCACATGGACACACGCATGTGCTCATCTTAAAATCTACCCCCAAGTGATCAAGTAAAAAGTTAATCAGTTGTTTACTCTGAAAAAAGTACAAAGACCGTGGAATACACAATGAAGTTACTGGGTAATACATTTAAAAGTAATAAGAGAAAATATTTTTTTACTCAGTGCATAATTAAGTTTTGGAATTCATTGCCAGAGGATGTGGTGAAAGCTATTAGTATAGCTGTATTTAAAAAAGGTTTGGACAAGTTCCTGGAGGAAAAGTCCATAAACCATTATTAAGATGGAGTTGCAGAAATCCACTGCTTATCTTCAGCTAAGCAGCATGGAATCTCTCTACCGCTTGAGATCCTGCCAGGTACTTGTGACTTGGATTAGCCACTGTTGGAAACAGGATGCTGGGCTTGATGAACCTTTGGTCTGACCCAGTATGGCAAGCCTTATGTTCCTTGTATATGGGCAATTAAGTGAGACCTCTAAACATTCAGAAAAATAGTTCCATCTTAAGGAAAAACAAAAAATAATCTATACTCTGATCTTAAAGCCAATTAGGCCTGACGAGATTCTACCAAGAGATATTTACGCCAGGACCTTTCAGCTTTATGCAGTAGTCTCTTTTTAGAAATTAATACAGCATTAAACCATGGGAGCATACAAGGAACATGTTTAATCTTTTTGCATCTTGATGGAGCAATTTCCTGCTTACTAGATGAAAGAACCTCCAAAAAGGTATTAGACAGCAAAGTTCAAATGGGTTAGCAGCTTCTTATTTACTTCTCAAACGTCAGGATCAATAGCCCCATGTACAATCTTTTCCTGTGGTGAAAAACTGATTAAAAACGAGTGATCACCCCCTCTCCAAAAGTATATTTACAGCTCAAATGCTTTGGTATAATCCTTATGATTTCCCTTTTGAAATAAATGGGAACAGAATATTATTTATCTCCATATAATTTCATACCCAATATTGCCAAACAATTGTAATTCTCTATTCTGTTATCTAGTTGATTTCTCAAAATATCCATGACTAAGTGCAAGTCTCAAGGCCTATTATTAGAATATCCTTTGGCATTTGGGCACGTTATAGCTTGCACCATAAATAGATGACATACCAAAATGGGTCAGAACAGAGGTCCATGTAGCCCAGCATCCTGTTTTCAATTGGCGGCAAGTAAAAGGTGCTTAGACGATGTGGCTAAGGAATGGAACCAATCCACTTCCAATAGCAATCAGAACCAGGGCTGCCATGAGCCTTCAGGCACAACTACCCAGGGATTTTCTCCCTATTTTTAGGGATCTTAATTTTCAGTTTTTATTCTGGTTTTTTTCTGGGAATTTCAATGTTATAACAAAAACAAAAAGCTGTGAAAAAATGACTGTATAACAAACAGAAAAAAATATCCATGGAAAACTCATTTTTCCACAGATGTTTTTGTTGAAACATTGAAATTCCCAGAAAAATAAAATATATATATATATATATATATATATATATATATAATTTAAGTACAAGGATTGTAAAGGCATGACACTATCCCCAATTTTCTTCCCTCTTCATTCCTGAGACTCCCTGGCAACAATGAGCTATCTGATAAAGAGTTAAGATAACCTCAAAAGACATCTGGTAACAAGTAGGAAGATCAAAGACCAGTACTGAAATAACTTCCTAACAAGCTGGTTGTAAATCTTTTGTTGAATACCTAATGCATGCAGACCCTGAAGTTAAGATATGTAAGGAACTATGACCTAGATTTATCAAAAAGCAGTAAATATCACATGCTACAAAGTACCCATTTCCCTGGTGGGGGGGGGGGGGGGGGGAGAGAGAGAGACTATCTACAAGGCCCTTGTAGTGAGCTATTTATGTTACTGTAGGAGGCCCACCTAGTAACTCAAGGTGAGGTTTAGGTGATAGTGTAGGGGTTAGGGGCCACTTTTACATTCAGAGTGAGACGTACGAACAGAACAGTACACTCTTGTGAAGATTTTATCTCCTTCAGAGTGAGGAAACTCACACAACAATGAGATTTGTACAATGCTCTCTCAACCTAGCTTGAAGTTGCCCAGGTAGAGAGTCCACCAAGCAATTTGCATTATGGGCATATCGCATGACATCACATAGCTTAACCCTAATGAAAAGGTGTAGTTATTTTCGGTGTTAAAACTGTGCAATATCATGCATTATGGCTTCACACTTTGCAAAGTCAGCCCACTTTTACAAAATTCCCACCCCCGACTCCACCCCAATCTCTCCCCTTTTAAAAATTAGCATCGCACCATGCATTATGGTGTTTTTCGCATGTGTTAAGGCATTTTTCGCATGCCATAACACGAGTTGATAAATGACCTTGTATATTTGCCCATCTTTTTTGGATGATCCAAAAAGAGCAAAGAGCAAAATAGCTAGTTCTTTTTGGGATCCCCGGGTTTGCAGTCTTTCAGGTTTTCAAGGACACTGCTTGTAGAAGGAAGACTTATGAGGGAACTATCCTTTCTATATCATCTTATCTTTAATTCTGTCAGTATAAATATAATCTTATTTACCTGTATTGATTAATGTAAAGGCTTACATTTTATTTATTTATTTATTTATTTTTAATTTTTATAGACCGAAGTTCTTGTAGGAACTACAAATCAATCCGGTTTACATACAACTTTTAAATGCCCAAAAAGAGTAGTGGGCTTTACATAGAACAGTTGATCAATAAAACAGGTAACAATAGAACTAACAATAAATTATGGAACAAATAGAATAGATAACCAATTCATCTTGGTTATCTCCCCATCTCCCCATCCCATATCTGGGGGAGATCTTTTTAAAATAAATTCCAAGGAGGCTATTCTTGTTCACCTTTCCAACTTGTTTCCTCCTACATAAAATCTGCCATACCATAAAAGCAGCAGCAAGAGCAAAAAATTGTTTTAGATAATTCAGTTATTTAAAACACAAAATAATTAAGACTTGCATTATTGCATTTTAAAGTAGATTTTATTCCTGAGGTAAAATTGGTTTAAAACTGATGACAGCTCCCCCCTTCTTAATTTCTACAGTTATGAATCTAAGCACATAGGGGTGCCGGAGCACTTACACCCATCAAAACACTCTGCATGCAGCACACTGATGCATATTAAAAATAAACATGAATAGCTGAAAAAGCACACCCAGGAAAGAAAAAAATATATATATGAAAACAGGGCACCTGGCCATAATAAAAAGGTTCACGTTGTGTGTTCCAAAAAATAGTGTGATGAGATTATAGAGCATGAAGAAAAGGCGATCCAGGAATAAACTCCAAAAAGAGAAATGAGAGAGAGAAGGAAAAAAACAGTAGGATAAAATCTAGCAAACAGAATATGTTCTCTTATTTATCTGCCTTCGCTTTGAACGAATTTGGTGGTTTTTATTTGGTTCTGCATTCACAGCTTTATACAACAAGATCTCTTACATCCTCCTCTACATTCACAGGACCATCTCCAAGTGGAAACCTCATCATATCCCCCTGCAACCCTGATGAACCCTTATGTATGGTTCAGTCAGTTTGTCAACTGCTAATGTGCTCCTTGATGGCTGACGAGGGCAATAATCGAATATGGGTACCACATATATGAATGTCAGCTACACTTCCCAAATCATGTAATGTTAAAGGCTAGAAACAATCTCATTCTCTTTGAGTGGTTAAGCATGCTTGGTACATTTAATTTCAAGGATTACTAGCGCATATTGAATGAATTAATACATAGCTGATAATTTAAAAAAATTAATGTGGGTGCTCTTTGACAAATAAACTTCATTAAATTAGAAATTAAATTAAAAAAAAATAGGTCCATGCTTTTTTTTTTTTTGTTTGTTTGTTTTAAACATTTCTTAGTGCCCACAAGCAACAGCTCTCCCTTTGTGAATAATGTTTTCTGTAGTATGCTAAATAAGATTAAGAATTTGTGATTGTTAGAAAGAGTCACTGGGGTTTTCTCATTTCTTTTTGAGCAAGAACACAGTAATTTGGTTACCATTATGTGCCAAGGAAAATAAATATCTTGTACAGACAAAAATCATAATTTTCTCTAAATAAAATAACAAAAAAGATCTGATTTATAGATACTACTTTATATTTTAATTGTAAACTGCTTTGATTTTTTTTTTCCTGGAAAAGCAGTGTAAGAAGAAAATATGCTAAAGTAAATGTAGGCGTGCATTTGAATATTCTGTTAGATGATTTGAGGCACAGAAGCAGTGCAATGTTTCTTAGCCAAGTTCATTATCACTTTAAACAACCACAAGGCATAAAAGTGCAATGCTTTCACAAATTCACCTGAATTAATCCAAGACTTTCTGTTACCTCTTATTCTTCTGGTACCATAAGCCAGAAAGTTCTTTCAATGTACAAGACCTTTAAACATGCATTAGAAATGATGTACTATAGGGAACTCAAGTTTGAGTTTCCTGTTCACAAGGGTTCATGGGGTCTGGGCCCATCATCACGGAGATCATTTGCATGAGGAGAGAGGAAAGTGATGTCCTACTACAATGTCTCCTGCTGACCATAAAGCAGTAAATGGGGTTTAGTCTAAAACAGGAGGGGTCAACTCTGGTCCTTTAGAGATCCAAACAGGCCATGTTTTCAGGATATTTATAATGAATATGCATGAGATCGATTTACATACAATGGAGGCAGTGCATGCAGATCTCTCTCATCCATTCTTATTATGGATATCCTGTAAATCTGGACTGTTCGTGGCTCTCAGGGACAGAAATTGGTCATCCCTGGTCTAGAAGAACATTTCTGTCTAGCCTTCAACACTGGTGACAGTTCTGGAGTCTCCCAGGAGATGACAAAGATTAAAAACTGGGGTAAGAAACATTTCAGAAGTTTGATTTTGAATATGTTCATGATATACATTAATATGTGAGTGAAGACATTTCCTTGAAGTGAAATTGCTGCTTTATTCAGCAGCAGCATGTACATTTTCAGTATTGCAATATGAAAAAAAACCCACAAAAAACAATAACCCAGGCCACCTGAATGGTGAAGTTTTCTAAAAGGAATCCCTCCCTATAAACAGCACAGTGTTAGGAGTCTAAACGTTTGGAATACTTAAAGAAAAAAATATATATATATATGTATCTCTTCAGGAAAAATGCTTAATTAAGCAGCTCACCATGACATGGGAAAGACTTTGTAAGGGCCACATGCTCCCTTATATGTTTGCTTCAGCAGAACCAGAGCAGAAGAGTTGCAACACCTACAGAATATTGGCTGTCATGTACTGAATTCATTTTTTCCCACCTAAGCTAATTTCTGCAATTTAATATGCATATTATTCAGTATTTCTATGCAGATCCCAAGCTCTTAGGTCAGACTATTCTATTAAAGTCACCACAGTAACTATTGAACCAGCCATTCAAAAACCTAATCTCAGAGTCTATAGAAACTAGCCTTCCTCTCTTTACATTAAACTTCCCTTCTCTCAACTTTCTTGTACCATGCAAATATCTATTTTTGAAATTCTCTGGAGCAGCGTTCTAAAAGTTTTATAATTTATATATCTTTTTTTTTAATTTTCTTATATACTATAAAAATATTAGGGGCTCCAGGTAAGCATCATGGCATGTCTGTACATGCATGCACAGGGATGCTCACCCAGCGCTGGGGGATGGAGGCAGCAGGCAGCGAGAAAGGAACAGGAGGATTGGCTCTGTGGGCTGCAGTGAAAAGACTGGTGGGGGTTCCCAGGTCCAACCAGTGGCAAGAAATGGGAGGGTTAGGTTGGGTAGGGAGGAGGGGTTGGAAGAGTATGAATATAGAAGAGGGCTGAGTGCGGGCGATTAAGTGAGGCAGCAGGCAGGGCTGATGTGGGGGGAGGGGGAGAAGGAGATAGAGGGGAGGGGAGGGAGAAGAGAAAAAAGTGTGATATGGGTGGAGAGAGAAGGGGAAGGAGTGCAGCTGCACACATACCTCCATAACCCATCAACCCACACACACAGGGGTGAGGAGAGAGGGAAACTTTGAAGCATGCAAGATGGAAATAGTGCTCATAGCTATACATATATAAAGCACCCAGATACTCATCTTCCTACTCCACTGTTCACACTCCACACCCCCCCCCCCCCCCCAACACACATACCGGTAAACACATGCTTACCCATGGCTTATTGCCTCCCTATGCAAGTAGAATTACATGCACTGATTCACACCACACATTAAAAGTAGGTAGAATCAGGTCTGGAGCATGAAAGTGCAGGCGGAGATTTCATTTTCAAATCACCATGCATATTTTTCATGCGTACCGTTTGCAGCTGCTCATGTGCAGGTGCATTAGCAGGCAGGCACTTCTGTACCCATGTTATGCATTTTTAAAGGGAAACTCCATGAAGACCTTGCACTTGGCAAGAGAGCTTACAGCTCTATGGGTATAAAGTATCCATAGGACTTCAGGGTCCATGTAGAGTAGGAACATTTCCTTCAAAATGTGATTTTGGCACACTGCTAATTTTTCTATTGTTTGTTCTTCTGGAGGAATTATTGAGTCATTGAAGAAATCAAAAATAGAACAAGCCAATCTTTCAGTTTTGTCCAGACTCTTACTTCAGGCAAGAGCTTAACAAAAAGCATTCCTACTCTCCACCTATTCATGCACGGAGCACTGAGGAAACATGTCTGAAGGAAAAAAAGCACCCCCAAGACTGCGATCATCAAGGGTGATCCACATGGGATCTAAACAGATCTGGGTTTCAAGATAACCATAATGTACATCTGTTTGCTGAAATTTGGTAAAGGCTCCATTCACATTTTAGCTATCCTGAAAGCAAGACCTGGTTGGAGAACCTACGGAAGAGAGACGAGAGCCACTGCTATATCCGCTTGGCACTTTAGCCCCAGAATGAACAGCTTAGGCAAGGGATGAAATCTTATTATTGGTGGGGGTTAAGAGAGAACAACAGAACCTCTAATTGAAAGGAAGACCAGCAAAAACTGGGAATATTAAAAAAAACAAAACAGAGAATGAAGAAAAAGACTGTGCTCTGTTAAAAATAAATTTCACAAATCTAGGAAACATAAGGGGAGGCAACCAAACAATTTAATAATGTTGAATTAGATGTCTAGAAAAGAATGCAATAGACCTACAGTTAAAAAAGAAGGCAACATTATTTCATATTATTTCGATACCTCTGGTTACCATGCATATTTTGTCAAGTGGATAGAAACCTGCAATAATAAATTGACTTCGCTAGAAAGTAAAAGATTGTATTTAATAATGAAAAGGTAATATTAAAGTACATTAAAATAATTATAAATGTTATTTTTTTTTAATCTTAAGATATATGGATATTTGTGGCAGATTTGCACCTTGTATGATACCAATCTAAATGCATTTTGAAATATATATATATATTTTGTTTTGTTTTGGAGCATAGCTTATGTCTTGAAGGAGATAAGTTTTCAGTATCCTGATTTTGTTTTGGATTTTGCTAAAGATTTTAACCAATTTGGCCAATATCGTCATTTTAAATAAATCAGGAAGAGAGGTGTGTGTGTGTGTGTGTGCAAGTGCGCGAGTGTGTACACGCACACACAGATATATGCAGTAGGTTTCATGTGTAAATGACAATCGAGCACAAAAATAGACTTGGGAATTCAGAATGACCCTTGTAAAGTAAGAAGCACCCAACAAACTGAATTACTGGTAAACCTCTATGATTTTCCTTTTTAATAATGGCTTGAAAATAAATACAGTGAAAAAGCAATGTATTTTCAGCAAACAGAGAAATAGTTTTCAACTATACCATGGAAAGGCTCATTTCCAGAATGTATGGACAATGCCCAACTGGGGAGACTATGGCTACCATGAGGCTACTTGTTTCCCCTCACACTATCGCTTTTTAAAAAACTTGAACATGTACCTTATAACAAACACAAACCTGATATGTGACAGAGAAAAGATGTAGTTGCTTCTGTACTGATAAGATACCTACTGTATCTCCTGGTTCATAAAGAGAGGACATAGAACAGAGCATAGTTGTGCAATCAATAGCTTAGCAGCTAAATTATAGAATGGCCTCTTTCTTACACTGGTCCCATGAAAAGGTATCAAAGAGTCCATTATGCATGCATTTAGGGTGATGAACTACATTCCTTCAAAAAGACTTGTTTGTCTTTGAGCACTTGGGTATAATGTATTTGCCAGTTCTCATATCGGTTCATAAATAAGAATCACCACCTGCATTCTCCAGGACCATTCAGACTATTACAGTAATCTAGTACAGTAAAAGATTAAAGACATATTTGGTGAAGGAAGAGCGGATACAATCAATATATTATCCTTGTCTGCAGAACATAAATTTGAATTCTGTTTTCTGTATACAAGTTAGAGCATGCACAAAAAACAGGGTCGGTTTGTAAGATATTACTCATAAAAAAACAGAGAGAGAGAGAGATATGGGGGTTTCAGATTCACAAATATAATCCTGAGATGAAATAACACGTAAACCTTAAAACCATCAGCCAAAAACAAGATTGGTAATTAGATTTTATTATAACCACCTCATCGCCAGCTCTACTTTGCACTGCAGTCATCTTTGACAATAAAGCAGTATTCAAGAGAATATCTCCTCATCTGTAATGTTACAGTATGGATATGATTCATCTGTTTTTGGAGATCTGTACAAATATGCAGGCAATACAGTATCCAGCGCTGCCTGCATCACTGTATCCAGCAGATAACCCAAAACCTCTGCAGTAGGAAGTTTCTCACAATGGAATGCCTGCTGTTTAAAAATGGTTTTCAGATAATATAATATGTAAAAGTTTAGCCCAGCACACCAATAAATGTTAAAATAGACCAGAAGAAAACAGATGTAATTAATGGCCTCATCAATTTCAAAGTCTTCAAGTAGGATGCTTAGATTTTTAATTAATACATTTATTTATCTTTACTGCACTTTGCTCTAATTTCATTCCTGATAATACATGACCCTTTTCTCTGTGTCAGACAGGGCTGAAATTACCTTCAGATGCTTTCCTGCTCTCCGTATTATAATTCCTTCAAGTCCTCCTTATGCCGGGATTATCAGAGTGCTCACGTCCCTTAAATGGTGGATGTACAGTAATCCTTCTCAAAATTCACTGCCACGGAAAATCTCAGCTGAAATGTATGCTGTTGCTATTTAAAAAGCAGGGTCGACATTGGCTAGCATACTTAATACAAAAATCTCTTAGCAACCATATTTAAAATCTTTAATGTGTTAGTTCTTCAAAATATGATTCATGATTCCATCTGTGGTCTGATAACGAAAGACAATAATCTTAAAATAGCCTTTTGTGCACTTGTTCAACAGCTTGTTTCAGCCTCAGCAAATGCACAGTAAGAAAAGAAGAATCAAAGGGAAAATATCTTAGAGAGCCTGAGCATCTTGGAAGAATGGAAATAGCATACTCTACAGTAATATATATATGTAGTGGCACACCACATGGTACATCAATGCATGCCTCAGGTATACTAGAAGACTGAATAGTCTTCTAGTAAAAAATTTTTCTTTTTTTTTAAATTAAGGGGGGACAAAAGTTCGTCTATTCATCTATCAATCGCATGACAAACAGAAGAAAAGGACATAAGATAATGCCATACTGGGTCAGACCAAGGGTCCATCAAGCCCAGCATCCTGTTTCCAACAGTGGCCAATCCAGGCCGTAAGAACCTGGCAAGTACCCAAAAGCTAAGTCTATTCCATGTTACCATTGCTAGTAATAGCGGTGGCTGTTCTCTAAGTGAACTTAATAGCAGGTAATGGACTTCTCCTCCAAGAAATTATCCAATCCTTTTTTAAACACAGCTATACTAACTGCACTAACCACATCCTCTGGCAACAAATTCCAGAGTTTAATTGTGCGTTGAGTAAAAAAGAACTCTCTCAGATTAGTTTTAAATGTGCCCCATGCTAACTTCATGGAGTGCCCCCTAGTCCTTCTGTTATCCGAAAGTGAAAATACCCGATTCAAATCTACCCGTTCTAGACCACTCAATTTCTTACATTTATAGTTCAGAGAGATCAAACCACTATCACACACAAACTGTGTTGCTACTAGATCAAGCAGCAATCAATTTATCACAAGGAGGGAAATGTTCTAAAGCATTCAGCCAGGTATAACTGTCCCCTTCTCCTCAAAATGTGGCTAAAGGCTCCGTAGTGGGGATGGGAGAGAAAAGGAGGAAAGGGAGGAAATGTTCCAGATGGCGTGTTTACGATGGAGGAGGAAAGCTGTACATTCCATTTCACTATTTTGCTCACCCCTGTGCGCCACTTCTTTTTTTGTTTTTTTTGGGTGCCTGCACTGTGTGTGTCGAATTTGCAGATTTTCAGAAGGAAAGCCATGTGGGCTGTTTCCCTTTGGAAATATCTGTGTAAAGTTTGCAAATAGAAGGGGTTCTTCGAAAAGTTACCCCCAGAACCTATATTGTCACCTTAAATCCTGTAATGTGCACCAATAGATATTCCTACAACTGCTTTCTTCCAAATCAGACTATCACCCGATTTGCATCTGTGCATCGTGGCTTTGATAATCACCTTTGTTCTTTTTTTTTTTTCAGAAGTGCTGAATGAGTTAAACATAAAACGAAGAGTTTGTTCAGCACAGCTGCAGCCACCTTAATAAGAGAAAGCACCATAAAACCTGACCCAGGTTACACAGCAGAAGACGGCATGGGGGCAATGTAAGAGTTCTTTGCACTGGCTTGCATAGCATACACAAGAAATCCCGCTATGGTGGCGATGTTTCCACTTCACAAGATTCTGGACATGGGGAGGATTCCCTTTGCCATTAAAAGGGTCACGACACCAGTTTGCCACTGCATGAAGCTGCTTGTGATAAACTGTGCTAGTTCATTTTAGCTCCAAATGCAACCATGCAATGAGGAAAAGGAGACAGGATACTTTCTCTTCACACACACTCACACGCCCACAAAAATAACAGATGGCAAGTTACATATGTGGTCATGCAAATGTATTCGTATACATGTAATACACATATAGCCCCTGCTCCGGGCACATCTCTATAGGGGGGCACCACTCAGTGCCAGGGTTTAGTCCTGACTCAGTCCTGCAAACCCTGCTATGGGTTTTCTGAAGGGGGCGGCAGAAAGGATTTTCCTTCAGGATCCAAGGCATTTAGCTGCTGTAGTAGCAAGAAGACACTTCAGACTGATTTGCTGTTCCAAAGAAATTCTTTGCTAAATACTTCTGAAAATGAATAACTTGCAGTGTCTCAGTACTGAAAATCCAACAGCAAGTTGGATCCTTCTTTGCACTCTCTCCTGAGATACCGTTATTTAGCTTCTGGCGTTTAGGCTGGAGTTGGACTCCCTAACTTCCCGAGGGCCCTTATTGTAGCATTTCTCCTTTAACTCCTTGGATCAGAGCTCTCTCCTTTCTACTCTCCACACAGCCAGGCCCCTCTGGATAGGGAACCTGACATATTTCTCACCATTCCTGCAAGATCTGCGTTCAGTGCGGGAGCTCAGACCAGGGTCCTCCTTCCCCATGACATCCAGATCCAGAGTGAAAGGTTTACTTCCTCAGGGCAGAGATATCTATCCCCCAGCAACAGCTACTGACCGTGTAATGCCAGAAGCACCAGCACAGGGACTTTGTGTGGGCCTCCGTGACAGGAGGCAAACTTCCTCCCTCTCAAAAATACAACTCTTCAGCAAAAGACGTCTCCTAGTTCCAAACATCACGATTAGAATTTTCTCTCAAGCCTCTGACCACCAGGAGTGGCGTGACAGTGATCTGGCCCCCAGGCAATAAAGGTCATTGGCCTCTAACCACCCATCTGAGGCTAGAAGAGTGTGCTGTAGGCCCTTGGGCACTGCCCGATTGCGCGAACAGTTAGTCCACACCAATGGCCTCTAAGCTGGGTACCTGCACACACAGCAAAATGTAGCATACACAAGAAATCCCGATATTGTTTGCATTATACTGGCTCGTAGTGCACACATTCAATCTTGGCTTACACAAGGTTGCACAAAAAGAACGTTTTTGTGCATGCAATCTTTCAAAAAGCTGAGGGAACACGGATTACAGCTACTCCAAAGAGACATCATTGGTAAAGTTTAGGAAATAGCAAAAAGCTTTTCTTTTCAACCAAGCTTTTAACCCTTGATTAAGTATTGGCAGTCTATCATAGCTAAAGGATCACACCCCATACTGGCAGCTAAGTTCCTTCACCTTACATGACCATATGATCTGCTGCCAGGGTTAAAGCTGAGCTCATGTGGGAGAATGAGTGTGTGTGATGATGCCATTTGTTTCAGACTTTACTTTCTTTATATAGGTGTAATGTATTAGTTTTACCAAATGTACTGCTATTTATTTATATTTTATACTGTTATTTATTTTTGTTTTATGTATGTTTTATTATAACCTGCCAACAGTAGTGGATTCAATGGGTAAAAAAAAATGTTTAAAGAAAGAAATAGAGAAGAGTGCCATAGCAAAGGGTTCACTCCACTCACTATTATGTCAACCACAATATGGCTTCTGGTGGGAAGCACATAGGCCATCACTAAATCCACACAAAACTGAGTTATTTTGAGTAGGAAATCCATTCACTACCTTTTTTGTTTTGGGATGGTCATCAGCTAAAGATAAAACCAGGGGTAAAACTCCTAGGAGTAACCTTAGATGCTGAATAATCAATGCAGATTCACATCAACAAATCTTGTGAAAGCTGCATTCCATACACAGCAGGAAGTGACTTTTCTTGTTGGAATGCTATTGAGTTGGGGTGAATCCTGTACCTTCTACAGTTACCTCGATTGTTGATGAAACTGCTAAATGGGATTAAATAAAAGAAAAACTTCTTGGAAATAGTAGGAGATATGTTTATTTTTACCTACAAGTACATGTGATTTCTCCCCCCACAGAGATCCCTTTGTTATAATCTCTGGGCTAGAGCAATAAAATTTGTGTCACTCTCTCAGGCCTGAACCCAGCCTTGGAGAAACATCGCTACATAAAGAGGAAACACAACCTCAGAGGGCCAGTAATGTTCCCATCCTTTGACTTGGGGCACTATTGAAGCATCAGACACTTCCACTCACCTAGCAAAATGTTGCATCCGTCAGTGCTAGACGGCTTCGCCCCATTTGCCTCACCTTATTCACGGCTCCTCCCACTTACCTAGGAAAGATGGCTACCACTGCGTCTACAAGCCAACTTCTCCGGCGTCCCCAGAATGGCCATGGTGCAGCCTCCTGCTGTGCTCCTCTCAGGTACCTACTAGGGTACGTGCACCACGCATATCTTTATTCCAACCTTGGTGCGAACCTCGGGGCGTTCCCCCTTGCTGATGTCACGCCATCCGGGTATATAACCTATTCTAATTTGCTAGCTCGTTGAGTTAGCAAGGACTCGAATCTGTTCCTGTCAATGCTACTCTGCCGCTTCCGTGCTGCCGCTGGAAGCTCTCTCCTTGCCCAACGGGGTAACTGCTAACCTGGGTACCCGCTCCTCGGGAGCCCTCTGCTTTATTTCAGGTGCCCTTACAGGGAACAGGTATTCGCTCCTCAAGGGCCTGCTCTCCCTTCCTCGGTGCCTGTACCTTCTTCTACAACCTGGTGGAATCGCATACCTACAGCAAAACACCTAGTGAGTACTCTAACTCTCAGTCTATTTCATGCACAGTACTACCTTGCGGGAAACCTGCTGCGGAGGACCAACAGGGTGAGAAGAGCTCCCTCTGCCGAGGTCCCTGAGACTGCAGCTACCAGACTGCCTCACTACTGCCACCTCTGGTGGTTCTCTTCAAGCTGGTATAATAAAGAACTTACTGTGTTTGTGCGTTCTGAGTCTTAGCCTAGTACTGTGGCTCCTCACGGGGCTGCTCCCCGTGGGCGTGGTCATCTGCCACAGTACCCAAGGATCCACCCAAACACCGCTCAACCATAACACAGAACAGACTTAAAAAAAATATATCAAGAGGAAGAAAAGTCGGGGGACTTACTAGTTACAAGAATGGTCTAGGAACCACGAGACCAGGATCACATTCTGTTTCTGCTCAGACACTCAATTAGACTGTAAAACTGTTTGGAGCAAGAGCTCCTCACATGTACATAATTTGTTATAAAGCCTCCTTGGCTTAGGGCACTTTATAACTTGCCAAAACAATAACTAATAATTTTTGTAATCCTAGCACCACATACATTCACTTTTCCCTGCGTAACCTACAGTCAGACCATCTTAGGAGTTAAATGGTGCTGGGCCTGGCTAGCAGCTGGATGAGAGATCTGCAAGGAACAGCACATGCTGGAAACAAAAAAAATGGTCCTCTGGTTCATTGGGGCAACTTTTCTCTATACCAGTTCAGAATCCATTGCCCAGTAGGATACAAAGGGACACCTAAGAATATGCATAAGGATGTCATTGTCCTGCAAACTATGAAACATCCCTTGGTACATGTTGCATGCTAATCCCAGCTGTCATGGCTAAATTCCCATCTGCCTTGCCAAACTTCCCCCTGCAAGAGACACCCTACTGACATCAGGAAAGAGCTGGCATGTTACAGTTCTCCCTTGTAAAACTGTACAGTGCATTCTGGGAAAATTGCTATACAAATATATA
This sequence comes from Rhinatrema bivittatum, assembly GCF_901001135.1. Classification (NCBI taxonomy): domain Eukaryota; kingdom Metazoa; phylum Chordata; class Amphibia; order Gymnophiona; family Rhinatrematidae; genus Rhinatrema; species Rhinatrema bivittatum. Next base: position 8,638,103 of record NC_042631.1, on the reverse strand, counting down.
AATAAAAGAGAACTAGAGAGCATTTCTAACACTTGACGAGAAAACGGATTCCACAAGGAAAACATTGTGGAGACAGAAACGAGATGCTCCCACAAGCAGCGCGTAATACCTAAAGCACTGTGATTTCTTGCAAGGTTCGTGTCATTTAAATAAAATGACTACAGCGCTCAGTCATCATTCCCAGCACATGCCTGAGGTCTGTGCTAAAAGAGGAACAGTTTCATGCAGAACAGAGAGATCTTTTCTAAGGCTATACTTACTCACCTTAGCACTAGTCAAAATGCTTTGCTGGGATATAAACAAAGATATTTCAAAGTCCCTTCCATTTCAATTTCCATATTCAGCATGAGAAAGCAGAAGCAAACCACGTACTGCAAGATGTGTCAACTCTGGAATCAGAGTCTCTGTCCATGAAACTTCCAGTTCAAACTAGAAATGTCTAACAATGCTATTTATTGTATAAACCTGATTATGGCTATAAGGCTGTGGAAATTATAAGAAGAATTGAATGGAAAGAGACAGCCTTTGAGTAGTGTTTGCTTTAGAAGTAACAGGTATACGATGGGCCAGCAGCTTTTTAGTAAATACCCTCCTCTAATGACAAAGGGATCTTTGATGCTGCTGAAGTAGCACTCCCGAGGCAGGAGGAGCAGCAGTTCTCAATTCTACTCTGACAAGGAATTTGCAATGCATAGGACTTTTGGATAGCTCTTAGATTTATGGATACATTTGTTATTCCTATACAATGTCTCTACATATTTTGTTGTTTTTCTCTTTAGCATAAGACTATGGGGGGGCATGGTATGTGGGCACATATACCACCAGACCCACACAGTCCCCGATCCTGGGAACACCTTTCTCAGTGGTTGAAAGTACGTGCGCTGTTACATAGCATGTGTACTTTTTCAAGCAGTAAGGGCAGTCCCAACTGCCCCCTTCTCTCATGGGTAAAAGTACACAGCATAAGTGCCTTTTTCACACACACAGGCTGCGCAGGGGTCAGCAGCCTGCTTTACATGCATGAAACATATAAAGATGCCAATTTTATTTTTATATTTCCCATGAGAAAATGACTTTTTATTGTATTCATATTCAAGTAAGGAAAAGGGCCAATTTTTGATGGGATACTGAAAGTAGGAAAGAAAAATCAGTCAATAAACGTTCTAAAAATTCAGGACAAATATAGTTTTTGGCACATGGCTGACAGAGTGACTGACATACAGACACATATTACAGGGTCAAGCAGCTATTCTGATTATGGACAAGGAATGCACTTCAGAAAACCTTTATCAGACTTGTAATACTTTCCATCTAAATCCAATTAAAATAGAATTTCAAAATTGGAGGGGTATTTTTCTAGAATTAAACATTTTGGTAGTATGGTTTATGGTTTATTGTTTTTATATACCATCACAACAGCCTGGCCTTCACAACAGTTTATATTAAGTAACATAAAAGAAATACAAACATTTATCAAATATAGTTGCATCTAAAATCTGTTAAAAGTACATAAAATATATTTTAGATGCTAAGAACAATAAAAGTTTTTTAAATATTAATAGTCTTGGAAGCCAGAGATTATAACAAGTATACATATTATGATAAAAACATAAAATATCTTGTGACGGATAAAATAATAAAAATTGATAAACAAAACAATAACCATTTTAAGACAGACTAGATCAAAATAAAATATTACTAAAAAGTATTAATGCATGTAAAAATGTTATTAGAATGTTGATTTACATGCATAAATAAGCTATGTGAAAATTGCCCTGGGTGTTGTATGCATAACATTACATGCAGAAATGATTTTGGTTTTAGTTTTCTGCACACCACATGGTGGCATTCCAGGGGACAGAGTTGGCACAAGGCAATCGTTTATATCTGTATTTTCAGTTTTCAAAATTATATAAATTAATGTTCATTCACATGAATATTTATACCTGCTCCTTAGCAATATGATATAAAAAATCGGCTGTACGTACATACATGTGCGCACAAGTTTGTATGGACACGTGCTTGTGTGCTCAAATGTTGGCTATACCACGTAAGTGGGGGGATTTTATTAGATATGCGTGCCAACGCAATTACCAGTTTCCCTTCCAGGTAAAGGCTCCCAACAACCTAACCTCCCTAATTAACCTTCCTTCATTTTACCATATTAGCCCAGACCCTTTAAACCCCACTGACTAGCCCTGATTTTAAAACTTACACACCATCCATAGCAGAAGTAAAGTTATGTGTAGGGGAACCCGGCATGCACTTGGGCATGTAAATACTTATGCACACATTTCAAGTGGCCTTCCAGGAAAGCCCATGTCACAGCCATACTCCTCCCACTCCATGCCCCTCCCCTTTTTAAAATCTTTTTGATTGTGCACATACTGGGAAATACGTGTGTACTAATGTTCAGAGTAGTTAAATCACAAGTATATTGTGATAAATTGCAGGAAGACCTTATGAGACTAGAAAATTGAGCATCCAAATGGCAGATGAAATTTAATGTGGATAAGTGCAAGGTGATGCATATAGGGAAAAATAACCCATGCTATAATTACACAATGTTGGGTTCCATATTAGGTGCTACAACCCAGGAAAGAGATCTAGGCATCATAGTGGATAACACGTTGAAATTGTCGATTCAGTGTGCTGCGGCAGTCAAAAAAGCAAACAGAATGTTGGGAATTATTAGGAAGGGAATGGTGAATAAAACGGTGGATGTCATAATGCCTCTGTATCGCTCCATGGTGAGACCGCATCTTGAATACTGTGTACAATTCTGGTCGCCGCATCTCAAAAAAAGATATAGTTGTGATGGAGAAGGTACAGAGAAGGGCTACCAAAATGATAAGGGGAATGGAACAGCTCCCCTATGAGGAAAGACTAAAGAGGTTAGGACTTTTCAGCTTGGAGAAGAGACGGCTGAGGGGGGATATGATGGAGGTATTTAAAATCATGAGAGGTCTAGAACGGGTAGATGTGAATCGGTTATTTACTCTTTCGGATAATATAAAGAACTAGGGGGCACTCGATGAAGTTAGCATGTGGCATATTTAAAACTAATTGGAAAAAGTTCTTCTTCACTCAATGCACAATTAAACTCTGGAATTTGTTGCCAGAGGATGTGGTTAGTGCAGTTAGTGTAGCTGGGTTTAAAAAAGGATTGGATAAGTTCTTGGAGGAGAAGTCCATTACCTATTAATTAAGTTGACTTAGAAAATAGCCACTGCTATTACTAGCAACAGTAGCATTAACTAGACAGTGTTTGGGTACTTGCCAGGTTCTTATGGCCTGGATTGGCCACTATTGGAAACAGGATGCTGGGCTTGATGGACCCTTGGTCTGACCCAGTATGGCATGTTCTTATGCTTCTTAAAATCTATGCTGCATGCGCCGGCCCAAGACAAGCACATATATCCCAGCTTTGGTGCATGTAGGTCTTGTAAATTCACTTGTAAGTGTGCTGTTATAAAATTGGGTTCAATATGAGGGAAAAATACTTGTATGGACAATGAAGAACCATAGCATCTCTTTCATTCCATTAAAAATACACTTATGGCATCTTTAAGTGCCTCTTTTCAAAGCTATTCACCTGAAGATTACGCACTCTCACTCTGGCTAAAAGCATGCCCGGGGTTCCCTACCTTTAACCAGAATGGGTCGGGTTCCCAAAGGAGGGTTTTGAGCAGGATCAGAAAATAATGGGGTGTTTCAAAGATTTATGCATGCAAGTGGCATATGCTTGCATAATCCATAACTTCTACACTTCAAACATTTGTGTGAACATTTTATTTTGTGCATGCGACATATACATGCGTAAAATGAAAAGGACATAGGACCATTTGTATGCACAGATTGCTGTTTTAAAAAAAGAGACTTACGTGCCCACATTTGGCAATTAGCATAATTTTACACCCGCTAAGGGTCTGAGGCTATTTTGTACCTGTGCCAGTTTTTCATGGGGGAGGGGAGGGGGTGCACACATTATCTTCCTTTCAAAATCAGATAAAACTGCCCTGTCTATGGCCACCGTCAGTGCCGCTGCTAGCCAATCATTTTTCTTCCTATGTAGGTTTTCAGTCTCTTTTTGTAAAAATACAGAATTTGTCAATGTCATCAAATAAACAAAAAAGGTTTTCTTTGAGCAAAACTTAATTTGTGAATCTCTACAAGCAGGAGTTTCAAATGTCTCTCTAAAAATAAATAAATAAAATTGAACCAAGTAATTGAGCCCACAAAAATCTGCAGGGTTGACTGTCCTATTGATTTACAGGCTGATACAGAAAAAATCGCGGGAGAGCGGGCAAGCCCTGCTCTCCCGGCGCGCACACAGGCCACTCTCCTGTGCACGCGATTCAGTAAATTAATTTAAGTTAGGGCCCGCAGTAAAAAGAGGCGCTAGGGACACTAGCGCGTCCCTAGCGCCTCTTTTTTGACAGGAGCGGCAGCTGTCAGCGGGTTTATTTATTTATTATTTTTATTTAAAGCTTTTTATATACCGGCATTCGTAGGACACATCATGTCGGTTTACAGGTAACTGAGAAAGGAAAATTACAATGAACGATGCATAAAAGGAGAAATTACAATGTCGGGTTTGACAGCCGACGCTCAATTTTGCCGGCGTCGGTTCTCAAACCCACTGACAGCCACGGGCTCGGAAACCGGACGCCGGCAAAATTGAGCGTCCGGTTTTCAACCCGCGAGCCGCAGGCCGATTTCAAATTTTTTTTAACTTTTTTTTTTTTTTTTTTTAACTTTTTCGGGACTTCCGTCTTAATATCGCCATGATATTAAGACGGAGTGCACTGTACTGTATCGGCCCATTAGCTGGCTAAAATTAACAGTGAATCTTTGAAATTCACTGTTGGGTTTCTCTCAAAACCCCCTGAGGATCTCAAAGGAACTTCTGCAATTTTTAAAAGACCTGCTGCATTTAATCTAAAGGATTTTTTCCCTGCAATTTTTGAAACCCAACCAGGCTGAAATCAGTTGAGCTCAAATCAAACTAGTTCATACATGCCAATTTGTAAATCCAAATATAAGCCATAGAACTATCTTAAAAAGCATAACTGGGCTGTAAAATAAACTGTGGATAATTATGAGATTAGGATATTTAGCTAATTACAGTACCTTCTAAGTGTTAACTGGTAAATTCAATCCATACTATTTTATTTCTCTTTTGTTAAAATGTATTAAGTGTTCTAAAAATGGTAAAGAAATCAGTTTAAAAAATATTCTTCATTACTAGTAGCTCAAGGCAGAAAAATTTAACCCATGAAAAAAATAGAGAAAAAGCACATACAAATGAAGTGTATAGACTTTTTACTTGCATTAATCAATTCAGTGGATCTGTAATTTATGGTTTATTCCAAAGACATATTTGATTCTTGAATGGCAATGCTCAGCATATGTTGCCATAAAGTAACCCTAAAGCACACGAATCATCAGATGTAGAAAGAAGTAATAACCTTAGGGAAGCTTAAGAGATAGAGAAAAATCCTACTTTCAAAAAAGATTCTTCTGAAGGTTAACATCTTTTCCTCAGGCTAGACACACGAGAATCTCAAAAAGACCTTTTAAACCCATAGCCACTCAGCCAAGCTTTCATCTACTACAAGAAATAAAAGAACCAACTTGGAAGCAGGCTTGAAACTACAACAGATGTTAGCTTGGATGCTGGTTCCTACCCAGAACCAAAACTATGAAGCACAAAAAAATTCAAAATGTCTATTTTGTTCTCACTGTCTCTCGTGACCTTGGCACTGGAAACCAGTTCAACTCCGCTCTTAGAGGACTGCAAACCAGTGCAGTGTCCAGAATATGACTAACGAGTATGCATGAAATAAATCTGCACACACTTGAGGCCATGCATGCAAATATATTTCATGCACATTCATTAGGGATATCCCAAAAAGCAGACCAGTGGGCAGCCCTCGAGAAGTAGAGTTGGACAGCCCTGCTCTAGAACATCCGATCACATCTGCAGATTTCCAAGGACCGCCTCAGTGCCGTGAAGCAGGTTTCTGGGAAGGAAAGGTCTAACATTAGGGTTCACTGCTAGAACTCTATAGTCACCTCAGAGAGAACTATCACCCTGCCACACTGGAATTGGCTGTCACACAGTTAATGGCAAACTTGAAGGCGTTCCTGCTTTCAGACAAGCAAAAGTGACAGCAAGTTTTCAATGATTTCTCTATGTTTTGGGAAGAGCAGAGTTTGATGGTGCATTTTCAGGATTATTTTCAAAATTAGATTTATCCTCACAAGCCTATGAGATGCTTGGAAGCCAGAAATACCTTTTAGATCATTGGAATAACCATTCAGGCCAGGACTGAGAAGAAATTATCTAAAGGTGGGCACCAGTGGTCCCCAAGCCAATAGGGAACTCATCTTTCGTTAGTACAACTTTTCTTCTTAGAAGCCTTTATCTGAAAGCCACAGGGCTTCAGGGTATTTTCCTACCCAGGAAAAAACAAACTATAATTTACAATTCAAATCTGACAGCCAAAAATAGGGGTTTCTTTTCCACTAATATAAAAAGCATGGAGATGGTGAAGAAATACTCTAACATCAGTCATGCAGCTATTGAGGGATTTTCGATAGGGACTTTCCCCAAAAAGAAAGCTTGAAAAGTTGTAGATTTACAAGGTGCTCCACAATGACCAATAACGTTCAAACAGTTTGTTAAAAGACAGTTTGTACCTAAAATTTCTTCCTCTGCTGTATGCATAAATCAGAAGGTTAACTTCCAAATCTAGCAAAGTTAGTTATGAGAGTTTTATAGAAAAGAATGCCCAATAAAACTCAGGGCTTGCTAAACCTCACTTCTTTCACATGGAAATAAATAGCACTATTTCTCCCCAAAATTTCTAACACACACATAAAAGCAAGCAAGCTAGATTATAACATTGAACATTTGCTGCAGATGCCGAATGACTTAGCAGACAGAGGCAAGGAGTTTTGGAAGTTACCCAAATTCTACTTGACTGCAGATGAGCAAGAGGACAGGCACTCTGTATAGTCACTGCACGTTCCAATCCCCCCAAGCATACGACCCTTATAACTAGACATGTTTTCAGAAAATCACAGAATTTTATTTATAGGTCTAGAGAGAAAGGGATTTTTTTTGTTTGATTTTTTTTTTTACCTGAAATGGTGACTGACTGTTGTAATTCTTGATTTCCTTGTTGGCACCTCGGACCAGTAGAACCCTGGCACAGTTGTCCTAAAAGTTATAAATAAAAAAAGGGTTTTAGTATAGACCTTGGTAAATGAAAGACAGACAGCAGTTAAACCTACTCAGTTACCATGACACCCCATCTGAATAACATGAAACTAATTTAATTTCTACAGTCTAAACCAAATACAAATTCCTAATTCCCTATGAAGGGATTGGTTTTATTAAAAGGTTTTAAACACAATGGGCCAGCTCTCTAGATTTTATTACACTGGCAATAATAAACGTATGAAAGCGTCACCATTAGGGATGGATGACCTTCTTTAAAATGAGTTCACCACATAGTCTGTCAAACCTGGGAAAGATTTCAAAAAGAGAAGATGTGGCCCAGTGGTTAGAGTAGAGTAATGGGCTGAGAACCAGGAAAATCAGCATTCAGATTCCACTTTCCTCACTAACGCACCTTGTGACTTTGGGCAGATGGCTTTATTTCCTATTGCCTCAGAAACTAATTCAGGGCCTGGTTTTAAAAAGCATTTACATGCATAAAACTGGGTTTTACTTGAGTAAATGGCTTTTGAAAATTGCTACTAGTATGTTACATTTACATGCGTAACTCCTTTGAAAATTCACCTATTAGAGTATAAGCTCTTTGGGGCAGGGACATTCTGCCTGAATACTTACTTCCACTGTACAATGTTGCTTACATCTAGTAACACTGTAAAAATGATCTCCAGTATTATTAGCTCAAGAAATCTTATGGGAGAATGCAATAGCAGATCTGCTTCACATTTTACTCCAGGTCCACCAGTGGGACTCCAACAGATTTCAAGTGAACTGAGAAAAAATATCCTAAATTTCTGACAAGTCTGAAAGCAAGCTGTTTGAAGTTCAAGCTTGAGTTGTTCCCAGGTCTGTAAATGCCATGAAGGTGCAGAGAGACATTTTATGGATGTGCAACCAAAAAATACAAACAAGGCACGCTCCAGTTATGTAGCTTGCAATATGTGCAAGACTAATCATTTACTAATGAAATGAATTTTATTTACAAAGCACTTCCTTGTACCTACCTGAGCAGCTTTCTAAATATTGGTTATCATGCAATGTATCCAATAAATTTTTTTATATTGACTGTTTGATGTCATTTCTGTGAGCTGTTTGGAAGTTTGAAGCTAAAGCTGACACCTTCTAGAACATATAACATCAATAAGTTTTAGACCCCAATTTCTATGCAAAAAAGTTACAAAATGATTGCGTGGTTTATTTGTTTCTTTTATATATATATATATATAAAATAGGAAAAGTGGGCATTCTTTTAATGACTCAAATGGCATACATTAATAATTGGGGTGTGTCCATCTTATTTCCTTGTAATAAGACGGACACACAGATTACATGTGTGTGTGTATATGTATATACATACACCCACACACACACACAATTGGTAAGGAAGAGAGAATAATCTTCCAGGCAGCAAACAAAATGGTCATTCCACCGCTATGAGTCATTGGTGTTTTACAAGGTAATAAGACGCTCACACCCCAATTATTAATGTATGCCATTTCTGAGTCATTAAAAGAATGCCCACATTTCCTGCTTAGTGCTAGAAAGGGACATTAAGAAAGATCAAAATGAATGAAGCTGACTATGAGACCTTGGCAGTTTAGTTCTCAGCAGGGTGCTGAATCCACAGAGCCAGAGAAGGTTCCCCAGGCATATTACCTTTCTTGCTAGTATAAAGAGAAACAGGCTGATTTTGCAGGGCTGGGACTTTGCCTCTTAAGTTGCTAATCTGATGCTACCAAGAGAGCAATAGGAATTCATTTCTTACAAAAAAAAAAAAAAGTTACTTGGCAGGGAATCATCCACATCAAGAAAACGCGAAACACACACAAAAGAAAAATAATAAAAATGTTAAAAAGCCGATACTTGCCTGATTGTAAAGAGCACAGACGTGCAAAGCAGTGTTTCCGGAAGCATTCTGTGCTCTCGTGTCTGCCCCATAAAACAGCAAGTGCTCTAAATGCTGAACATGTCCATAGCGACAGGCCTGGAAGAAAAAAGACCAGCGTCTGGAATATTTTATCATCATACACTTTTTTTTTTTTTTTTTTTTAATAGAAAATGCTTTATAAAAATAGTCTTAAACTGATAGGGGGATCCACAAACCTAGAAGCACTACAAAAACAAATCTGAGTTTGATGGTCCTGATTAACTAAGACTTTTTTTTTTTTTTGCCCCATTCTGTGTCTGGGGCAGAGGGTGTGGGGCAAACACAGCTAAGTAAACAAAGTCCTAAAAGTAAGGTCCCATGAAAGAACAGAAAACCCTCTTTAGGGAGAAGACAACAGTAAATCTTTTTCAGCTGCAATTTTTCAATCTTGATGGCAAGTTCTGCATTTACCCGCTATACTGCCTGAGCTCGACAGCCTGCTATTTAATAACAGCCTGCCTGCCGTCTTAGTCCTGTCAAAAGCAGAAAAAGAAGAGGCAGCTCACAAGCACTCGGTTGCTTAGGAATGCGAATCAGATTTAGGAAGAAATATTACTGCTACCTAAGACTACTACATCTTTTACTGGCATTTTTAAGACGATTCTGCTACTTTGCTATTAGTCAAAAAGACTAAGAGGGCAAGTTTCCAAAACTGCCCCTGCTGGTACAAAATCCGTAAGTACATTTCCTTTGAATATTGCGCCAGGAAACAAAGTGCCTGCCCCAATTTGCACCTGGCTTTTCCTGGACGTTCCTCTTTCATACAAAAACCACTCCCCTACATTTGAAAATGTAATGAGGGACGGTAACTTTCAAGTGGGCATGCAGATGCACATACTATGCTCAGTAATAATTAATTGTTAAATTGTTTGTTTGTCTGTTCAATGTAAACCGTAAACCGTAATAATTAACTGTTAAATTGTTTAAATTGTTTATATGTTCAATGTAAACCGCCCACCGAGGCGATAGTTAATTTTTTTCCTTGTAAACCGGAGTGATATGTATATTATACAGGAACTTCCGGTATAGAAAAACCCAAAAATAAATATATATATATATATACATATATATATACACACGTGTGTGTTGGCGCGTGCCCAGGTACATGGCAATTTTATAATATGCAGGCACTTACTTACACATGCATGTTATAAAATAGCCTAGGTGCACATATCTGTGCCCCTAATGTTAAGCTTGTGCATGCCCAGCAGAGCAAGTTGGCTTACGGATGCACAAGAGAGGGTATTTTATAGCGGACACACGTCCAGTCAATGACCAGTTTCACCAGTTCATCCACCAGTTAGCCCAGTGATCAGCTAGGCTCTCCAAAGCCCACTGGTTCATTAGTCTGCCCTCCCCCCAGTTTACCCAGACCCCTCAAACACTTCCTAGATGCCTGCAATTTTATTTTTTTTTTTTAACAGACTTGCACCTCCTCCATAGCAGAAGGCTCTGGACCTGGGCACGCATCCAGGCAGATCTCCTGGCCATGCTCCAAAAGGCTCAAGCCCTGCTTTTGTCCGATGGGAGACAGTCGCACATCGGCGCTTGTGCATACATCTGGCTGCCTTATAAAACTGGAAGGACACATGCAAGTGTGCCAGATGTGCGCCCATCCCCCAACCTGGGCACACACCCAGCTTCTGAAATTCACCTTTAAGTGCCTTATTTTCTTCCCCAACCAAAACATGCCCCAGACCCGCCTATGTTTAACCCTAATAAGAGTGGATGCAGTGTTGCTCCCCACATGTACATTTGGCTGAGAAGAAGATGCGCAATTTTCAAACTTCCAAGTTACACCCCCTCCAAGCAAGCCCATCAGTCTGCTCAGTTGCCGCCCTCAGTGAAGACCTACTCAGTCTTTGAGCTTCTCCTTGCCACTGCCCTCTGCATGAGTTCCAAGCAGGTTTTAAATCTGACTGCTATGCTCCTTGCTAGCACCAGCTGGTGGCTATTCCAGGTGGGTAGGGAAGCGGGAGGGAATTGTTGGCTATTTCCAAGGTTATCCAAACCAGTGGTCTTCAAAGTAAGGATGCTGCCACTGAACTACAGCAGGAGGCCTAAATCTGAAAGCCTCATTGCCCCAGAACTTCCTTTTGGCAAATTACTATTACATATTCACCTATAAATAAATGTCCATAGTTCATGTATTTATTTATTTAAAATCATTTATATCCCACACTCTCCAAAATGTTCAGACTGGTTACAAGTTCACACACACAATAATACCATTAACACAATAAAAATTATAAAAATGACATATCAGACAAAAAATAAAGGATACCTGGATGGAAAAGGTATGGCATGTAGAGAGCCTCGGATAATTAACATGTTACTGAAGGATGGAAAAGGTATGGCACAGCAAGACTGATTATCATCCACTAAACTGATACAGACTTACCAACCACTGCACGTTCTACTTTTTGTTAAACTTCTATCATCCTCTTCTTCAACTCCCAGTTAGAACCATCCTTGTTTTATTGTAACTGCTTTTTTCTGCGCACTTGTTATAATTTGTTATATTTTGCAAATGTATACTCTCATGTTATAGTTATGTACATTTATAATTTATTGATCACCCCTTGTTTTATGTAAACCGACATGATACGAACTCCGTGAATGCCGGTATAGAAAAAAACTCAAATAAATAAAATAAATAAAATAAAATGTAGAGAGCCTCGGATAATTAACATGCTACTGAAGGATGGAAAAGTAAAGAGGCTGATCTGCAATCTTAAACGCACAGCCCACCTGAACATTTTCAGCTCACTCTGTTGTTCCTGATTGTGAGAGGCAGAGAGTTCCAAAAAAACCAGACCAGCCGATGGAGAAGGCACACTCCCGGGTTTCATTTAGGCAAGCGAACTTGGGGGGAAGGAGCATCTGGCCTATTTTGAGTGGCTAACCGGAGATTACGGTGCAGAGTGTGCATTTTTAATAGAGAGAGCATCCAAGGTGACCTGATATTATGTAAGAAGGTGCGGATAGCGACAGCAAGTTTATCAAGTCTCCTGTATAAAACTAAGTTTATTTAAAAAAAACTCTAAATAAATACAAGTGTGTCATTGATGGTGTTTCATAATTTGGCATAACCTAGATGCCTATGGGACCAGTCTTTCAATCTGTGGTGGTCTCCCTCCCTTCCCCTAGCTGTAAGGTCTTTGGTTCTATCCCAGCCATGTTTGAATTCTGCCACTGTTTTGACCCCTATAACCTCTGCTGGAAGTACTCGCCATCCCCCTGCTTAAGGGGTATTTCCTCACTTCCTTCAGCATATTTCTTTTATTTGATTTTACGACCGCCCTGACTCACAGAAACCTTTCTCGCTTTTGTTACGGTATCAACCGTCCCCCTACAAGATTTTTTATACAGTCATATTCCTAATATTTAATGTATTTATTGACCATTACTAAGTTATTGTTCTGATTCAATTTTTTACTGTTATACTGTTATGGATTTAAATGTAACTGGTTTGTTATAATGTAAACCGGAGTGAAGGCAATGTCTGCTATACCTCGGTATATAAACGAATGCTAAATAAATAAAATAAATAAATTCTGCCTTCCAGGCACTTCAAAGCGGATTACATTCAGATCCTGTAGGTTATGTCCCTGTCCCAGAGGGCTCACAATCTAAGTTTGTCCCTGAGGCAATGGAGTGTACAAGGTCACAAAGAGCGGTGGTGGGATTTGAACCCTTGCTTCCCTGGTTCTCAGCCCCCCAGGCTACTCCCCCTGGTCCTTGATGCCTTCTAACATGTCCAGTATACTAAGGAAATTCATTACATGTCCAGATTTATATCGATTTATCCAAGGTACAGAGCCCAAGATCTGGGAAACCCCAATTTCGTTCTCTTATATCTATTACCTACCCTGTGGCCTTGAGCTGAAATGCAGATCACTGCACTCTGTACTTTAGCTGTGAGAATTAGGATGCACAAACCTGAGCGTACTCCTGGAACTGTGTCTAATAACTATGATAAATCTCACTCATCTTCCACTTATCCAGCTTCCCTGCAGCAAGGGAAGTGAGAAGCACACGATAAAGGAGCCATGCAGTCCTCATAGCTTCAGGTCAGTCTCCAGCTGCTACAACAGGTACTGCAAGCTTTCATTTATAAAGAAGTATTAAAACATTTCATCTTAAAGCAAACGGGAATTTTCTATTAAGGGTAAGACAATCAGCTCGGATACAGAAGCAATAAGCGTAACAGATTCCTTTATAAATCTGCAGACACCAGGGATGGTAGTGATACAGGGCTAATCAGCATTTTGTTTTTCAAAATTACCTAAAATTGGGAGGCCTCTTATTCTGTCTGTTAAATAGCTTCACACAGAGGATTTGACAGCTTCTGAGACACAAGCAGATGCTCCCAGTGCATTGCCCACACATCAGAGTAAAAGGTTTCTTTTGAGAAACAGCCACAATATGAATATAGCATGCTTAAAGCATTCCTAAACTGGACATTTCAGATTTTAAATGGTACGTACCGATGGATTACTATCTTATAGCATGATCATCTAACCTATTATTGGTTACAAAAGTAAAACAATTCTGTTTAATACAATTCACTTTTAAATATATGGTTGGTGACCACTAGATGGCATTAAAATTGATCTGGTTCCCAAGCTCTTTTTAAGCAACTGCAGAATTAAATGAAATGTGAGAAAATACTATAGATTATTATTAATATAAGACCAAAGGTTTCCATGTGTGAAACAAGATGGCATGCTATGGTATAATTTTACCTTAATTTCAAGTAGAGAAAAACAAATTAAACATTTTCTGTTCTATTAAAAACTTCGGTTCCCTGCGCCGGCCCTGTGAACCTCTGCACTTAACCTCCCCAGCTGGGCCGTCCTGACCGGCTCCCGTCATGGTCAGACACCACCGGCTCTCCCTGCAGTCAGACACCGCCAGCTCTATATGCGGCAGGATGCTGCCGGGCCCATCCAGCCACGCTCCTCCTCAGGTGCGCGCATGCCCGACTCACTCCTTTCAAAAGCTCCACGGCGCACTCTGATGACCTCACACACCAAGCCCTATAGAAGGGCTCCCCCTGGCCTTCCCTGACTGCCTCAGCAACAAGTCCAGCTACTCTCTGGTAGTGCACATTGCTTCTCTGAGCTCCAGCTTGTCTTCATCTTCGTTGCCTGCTTGCTCTGCCTATCCATCCCTCTTCTCCTCCTTTAGATGTACACCTGGTTTTGACCTTGGCTACGCCCGACTATTGCCTGCCTCTGACCATTGCCTGGACCCTGGACATGCCTCACCATCGCCTGCCTATGACACCAGCTAGTATGGACCTCCTTTTCCGCCTCCAGCAGAGACCTTATCTGCTGGCCCCAGCACCAAAAGGCTCAATCTGAGGGGAACATGGGCTGGGTACAGGTGAAGGTCCTGACCGGTCTCTGCTTTGCCTGGGTCCGCCTGCTGACAGTGAGAACCTGCAGGGCTCTTCCCCGCAGGTAGAGCCAAACTCACCTCAGCTCAAAGGTGCAATGTCCAGATGCAATGCCTATTAAAACAGTGTGTGCTAGCTTAAGAATCTATACAAAATATTGGGGATGATTTTAAAAGCTTTTTCTGCACATAAAACAATGTTTTATGCATGTAAGTGGCTTGTTACACAATTGCCCAGGGTATGTGTGGCTAATAAGCTTGAAATGCTATTTCATACATCCTTTTAATCTGTGCTGGGCAGAGGCCTTCTGATTTTGGAGAGCATGCATGGGCATTTTCAGGAAAAATCTGTGCACATCAAACAGGTGTGGCTTGTGCAGGTACTTTTGGTGGGATTGTGCGAAAGTTCCCTTTGGAAATTTTCGCACAAATTCCCTTTGAAAATTGGTGTTGCTTGCACACATAACCGCCACATAAGTTTGCTGTGATGCAGCAGAATTATCCTCTAAGCGCTCAGATGTTCATTCTGTCCTGCTCCTCTACCAGTCCTACACAGGATTAGAATATTCTCTTTTCCTGGTCCATCAGACCCCAGCCCCTAGCCTTGCAGGGCCCCAACCCCCCACCAAAACTGCAAAACTCAGCCACAAAGAGAAAAGGAAAGGTTTTTGTGATAAGGGACCTGCCTTCCCAACCCATCCTGTCTTACTAATAGATGCAAAAGCAACTACACATTTTGCAAATCTCTATATAAAAATATGCAAGAAAACATAGGATTCAAAACACAGTTAAAAACTTTAAAAACCAAGCGGGGTGTCCCACTGTGACTTCTATTCACACATCTACCAGCAGAGGCTGCCGCAGTCCTCTCTAACAAACTGGCACCCAGGTATATTAATAAAGGAGAAGTTAATGCTAGATCCTAAGGAGGGTAAATTTTAAAAAAAAACCTGTGTTAGAGCCTAGAAGCACAGTCTATGCTATAACATATCTGACTAGCATGATATATAAAGTATGTATAACTTTCTAAACATATAGTAATGCTCTGTGCCTACCTTCATAGCATATACAGAGTACAACAGTGACTCTCAATCTGCAGCTCTTAAGGGGCCTACACGTGGCTCCTCTGCATCAAATAATAACATGGAAAATACAGATCCTTACAATGTAAGGTTAGGAGAAAGAGAGCATTTGAAGGTCTCTTGTCACTAAGGTGACAACGGAAGAAAGATTCTGCACCATAGTGGTACAAAGCTTAGAGGCAAACCATGCACATACAGAGCAGCACTGGCAAGTCAGGCCCAAGACACTACACATCAGTAAAACCCAGGCGCAACATGGAGAGGCATTACCGGCAGCACTAATGTGCTCCTGCACCTCTCCTTTTGCACTGAATATTTCATTTTTTCATCTCTTGTGCACCTTTCCATAAGAAGTTCAAGGCAAATTAAAGCAAAGAAGCAGGGCAATTACAAGAAAAACGGGCAACTAAAAAAAACAAATGCACTACCAAAGATATAACAATATACAACCTAAAACATACATTACAATAAATGCATAGATAATTAACACAAAAGGCCCTCATCCAAAATTTAGAAGTGCAAAAGCATGCCCATATTTTACCCAGTACATACCATCCTAAAAATGGACTCTTCAGATATGAAAACAGGCAGAATAGAAAATACCTATCAAAAACCAGGGCCACAGACTGGGATGGAACTTACAGGTCCAGTTCCTCGTAGCAGGATGCTTCACTGTGGACCAATAGGAGACACTGTAAATGGCTCCAAAACAGCCAATTAAAAAATGACTTTACTGTGTATACGTACGCCACTAAGAGCCTCGGCATAGGCAGCCTATAAATACCAGACACAAATGAATAAATAAAATACTGCTCGCTATTCATAATAAAAAAATGACAATTCTACATAACATATATTCACAGGCTGTCTAGGGGCACTCTGACCTCTATTTTCTATAAAGGAACCAATCTATTTGGGGGGGTGGGGGAGGGAATGGAAACAGACTTCAGAAGTAATCAGACTGGGTGGCAAATCGTTTCTGTAAACTTCTGACATATAAGAATTAAACGGTCCCGGCTGGGGACAATCCTTCAGGAGACAGAACATCGTTTGAGGCATATATAAAAAAAAAAAAGGGTCAATCTTGGCAGCTGCTGTAAAAATAAACCATAAAAAACGACAAAATGTGTTTCCAGGGAGGCTAAACTTAAATGCCAGTAATAAATGGTCCGTGATCATTTATACTAAATACTTTTCCCCAGCAACCGGCAAGAGGCACTCAGGCGCTGGATTTCCTGGAAGGCACGTGAAAAGACTCGAGACGTTTTTACCCTTTCGTGATCTCCAAATGTTTTCCATTTTTAGGCCACTAAATGCAGTGTTTCTTTGTTTCTTCTCATGTTCCTAGCCTGGCACCTTTCACTGCTACCCGCTGGCAGCCTCTGGGCACCATCAGCTGGGAAGAGACGATGGCAGAGCAGGGGGAGGCACCGGCAATGCCTTCCCTCAGGAGACAGCGCACGCCTGCCCTTCTCACACGACGGCCGGGACTCCATCCCCTCCTGGGGGGCTGCGATTCTGAACACTGCCCCGGACCCGGGCCAGCATAGGGGACCAGAAGCCCAGGGCATCAAATCTGGGTCACCTACTCAGCAGCACTGGCAACACCGAGCCAGTCCAACAATGCAGCATCTCCGAAAGTAAATTCCTTTCATGACCCTGTAGAAGGCTAAACAGATAAAAGGTCTTCCTCTTCTAACCCAAAGAAAATCTGCTCCTTTAAATTTACATAAGGTTATAGCGCAAACTTATTTAATACTTCCTGCAAGAAGCCCTAGAGAGTTTGTTTCACTTTCTTGTTAGGTGATTTTTCAGCAAACATACAGCTGTTTTCTAACCAGGAACTGCATTGCTCTGAGGCAGGAAAGATTGCAGGTACATCTTATATTCTCAGCAGAAAACCCAATACCTAAGGGCTCCTCAACCACTGTCCAAGCCCGACTGATCATCACCAGTGCAATACATCATGCCTCGCAAACTATCCCCTAGAGTCATCAAAATGCTAAAACAGCGCAGGAATAGAAAAAGCTTTTCAGAGAGAGAGAGAGACTATTTACAAGGCCTTCATAGTAGTTATGTCTCTGTAGGAGGGCCAGCTAATAGCTCTAGGTGAGGTGTTTGTGATGGTTTAGGGGCCAGTTTTAGATGCAGAGTGAGACGTATGAACAGCACCAGTACACAGAGGTGAAGATTTGATGTCATTTGGAGTGAGGAAATCCTCACAAAGATGAGATTTCTAATATGTTATCTCGCCCTAGCGAGACATCAGATCTTCACCTCGGTGTACTGTGCTGCTCGTAAGTCTCACGCCGCATCTAGAACTGGCCCCTAAACCACCATCTATTAGCTGGCCCTCCTACAGAGAGATCAATAGTTGAATACTGGGAAGGCCCCACCCAGAGGTTCTCTCCCTCTCCCTCCAAGCCCAGAAAAGGCCAAAATGCAGCAGGCACATATTGCTTCCGGCGTTAAAACCATGCGATACCATGCATTATACTGTCGCACGGTGCGATATTTCCCCTGATTTTAATTAATCCCACCAAAACCCCTCCCCAATCCCACCCCTTCTAAAAATTTGCATTTGCGCCATGCATTAATGCCTTAACGCATTTTGATAAATAACCCTGTAATGCAGCGTAACACTTAACTAAACCAGAAAAAAAAAAGTCATTTAGGGATTGGAATATTTAAGGAGTGGATGAATATACCTAGAGTTACTGCAAATGCGATGTGTCTTTAAACAAAGAGACAACATAAAAAGAGCTAAATTAGGAAATGAAACTATGGAGGAGACATCAAAATTCTACGCAACGCACAAATACCCCTGCTGCTCTGACATACCTACTGTGATGTTTAGAAGGAGAAGACTGGGGTGTAATGATCCTCAGTGTATCTACTGCTGCTATACAATCCCCAGCTGCATCTCAACTGGTATGCAGTCCCAAGACGTGGCCACTGCATTAGGTGAATTATTTAACATACACAAAGAGTGTACTCCAGTGCCGAGAACATCTGCAATTATTTATTTATTTTATTTACGATTTTTATATACCGATGTTCATTTCAAAAAGAGATATCACATCAGTTTACAATAGGTAATTCACTATCCCCTAAAAGAGCTTACAATCTAAAATTTTTGTACCTGATAATATCCCAAAATGAGACATACCAAAAGGCTCTTTTTTGATTCATGGGCTAAAGATCTTAGTTCCTATCCCCCCTGCCTTATGAGATGAAATTTGGGCAAGTACTCCCCAAAGTCTCATACTGTGCAAGACTGTGGAACATTGTGCAAGAGTTTGCATCCTATGTAGACAAACACAGGTAATCACGGACAGTCAAGACACTGAGAACAACCAGAGGAGAAAGTAGACGAGATGAAGAAAAACAGGGTTGCTTAGTTTGGATCCCCTCCATAGATGCCATGTAAGACCTTGGGTAAGTCCCTTTCTTTTCCTGCATCCCAGTTTATCCCACTGCAACTGGGTGATAATCTTGTTTCTTTGCTGCCAAACACTCCACCCCAGGGATGGCTGCTTCTAGGTTTGTGAAATGTTAACATTCTTTAATCTTGTCAAAGATGAAGGAAGACCTTATTATAAAGTCATTCAATCGTATTAAGAATGCCAAAGATTAGTATAGAAAATATAAGGAAAGCATTAACCAAGTTGTTACTTATCAAGTATCAGTGGATTTCATTTCCAATCGTACTGAAAACGAAAAGAAATTCCTTGCCCTCTGAAGAATACAAGAGACAGATACCCACAGGAAACGTACGCTGATCTCATCCTAGTAACTGTGGACTGGAGTGAGTCACAAGATAAAGGTTCTGAATGGAAGGTTTTTAAGAAATGACACCTGGGGACACTTGCGTCACAGTTTGTCTTCCTCCACCTTCATCTCATACTCAAGATGGACACAAGTGTGACGCTGCCCAGCTATACTGCACCTTCACCGAGAATGTACCTAATTCACATTCATGACCACCCGGTGCTGATTTATCATTTCAGTTATGCTGGGTATTACCACCCACTCCTGAAAAGATTACTTCCTTCCTCATTCTAGTGAGCAGAAAGAGGTTTTCCTGCCTTGTGTTTGAGAACTTGTTACACATGTATATATTTTTTTTCTATACGCACAGAGTATAAAATTTGTATGCTTTGTGGGGCTGGTTTGGTGGGGGAGTGAGTTTGTTTGGGATTTCTGTTTAGCTTTCATTCATATGTGAGTTTTGCTTGTTTACCCAAACAAGAAAACTTTCTGTGATATATTGAATCCATGCTGGTCTCCTAAAGCCCCCTGATGACCTATAACAATTCCAGCACTGCTTGTGTACTAATATTAGAACCACAGTTAATAATATTCCTAACAGAGGGATCATTACTATTATGTAACGGCAGCTAATGGCTCCCTTTCTAAGAGGAGTTTAGCAGCAACCTTTTCTCCTGAAAAAAATAATAGCGTGCATACTGTAGGATGCTGTGACACTGTTTGACACTGTTTAAAAGGCTTTAAAAGCACTGAGTCTGTTTACCAATGTGCCACTGTGTAGAGCGGAGTGGAAAAAAAATTGAGGTCACTTAGAAAATGTCTGATGGAGTGACCAGAGCATTGGGGCAGGGGAGAGCGCTAAATGTCGTGTTCTTGGATTTCAGCAAGGCCTTTGACACGGTTCTGGCAGAGGCGACTTATTAAATAGAGCACCCTCGCTATGGACCCTAAAGTGACTGAACGGGAGACGACAAAGGGTAGTGGTCAAATGGAGTTCACTCCCAGGAGGAGGGCGTAACCAGCAGTGTGCGCCTCAGGGTTCAGTCCTCGCACTGGTTCTTTTCAACATTTTCAGGAGCAACATTGCAGAAGGGCTGGCAGGAAACATTTGTCTTCTAGCAGAGGATACCAAAACCCGCAACAGGTTAGACAGCCAGGAACGTTTGAAAAGCCTGAGATGAGTTCTAGTGAAACTCAAGGAATGGTCTACGGTCTGGCAGCTAAGATTTAATGCCAAAAAATGCAAAATCCCAAAGGAGAGGTACAATATAGTGATGAAATTCTTCTAAGCATGAAAAAAAGAAAAGAATGGTATCTGGGAATGATCAGATCCGATTATCTTAAGACGTCCAAACAGGTGTATAAGGCAATGGCAAAAGCCATAAAAGGCTTGGGTACCTAGAGAGGAATGGTCAGCAAACAAAGGCCTGGATTCATCATTTCACTATAATTATAGCAAAATGATCACCTGTGAGGAAAAAAGGGGCGGGGCGATAGTGAGCAGGTGGCTGCATCGTGGTGGTGAGTTTTCGCCCACCGTGGTTGCAGCTGCGCTGCACACTATCACCCCCATAGGACAAATGAAATAGATGTAGCTATTTCTGGCACTAATGCGGGTAACGATGTGTGATACATCACCCCCGGCAGTGCTACAGGCCCCTAAATTTCCTTAACCCCATCCAAACTCCAGCCCTTTCCCTAATCTGGATTTCCAAATCGCGTTGCGGTAGTTATTGCGTGTGTTAGGGTGTTATCGCGTGCAATAACGACCTAACGCACGGGATAACGGCCCTTCACAATTTGATGAATGACCTTGAAAGGGAGATGATATTATCCCTGTATAAATCCCTGGTGAGACTTTGGAAACTGTATAAGGTTCTGGATACTGCACCTTCAACACTGAATTAAACCAGTTGGACCTAAATATATTCTCCAGATGTATTTCTATTTAATGCCAGAACTGTCCTGGCTGAAAGAAGCCAGAGTGGATTTACCCAGTGTTCTAGAATCAGACTGATCTTGCCCATTAGAATGAGCAATGGCGGACACCTGGTTCTCGGTTTAATGCTCCCTTACTCATTGCTCAGTGGCTGCTACATTGCCTGGCACACCAAGCGGCAGGATCTGTCTGCCATCTGCCAGACGTTGCAAAACACCTGGGGCACTGGTATACACGGACATTATTTTGCAGGTAAATAGGGGGTGGTACTATAAAAATTAAAAAAAAAATCACAATTCATGAGAAGGCTTTAAAAGGCAAGTTCTCACCTGATGAATCTCCTGCCATCCGTTTTCATCCTTGCAGCCTACTGCCGCGTGTTGATGAAGTAGCAGCTCGCAGCAGAAGGGATCCCCTCCCACCACTGCAGTGTGATAGAGAGCTGTCAGCCCACGACTGTCCTTGTAGTCAGGAGAAGCGCCAAGTTCTAAAATGGTCTAGAATAAAATTGAAAAAAAGTTGCAGCGATTACATTTTAATAGCAGGACAATGGCCTAATTAGAACAAGGATGTACTGTTTATGGTTTTTCTCAACATCCTGCCTACCCTTCTGATCCTTCTGTGCACGAGCGTGTGCTGGCTGAGACAGAAACCACTACTTCTGGAGAAATGTTCTCTTCTCCTTTAAGAATGGATCATGCGCTGCTATTCTGAGAATATGAAATCCCTGAGGTAAGCAAGTGACTGGGCAATTTGGAGCATTGATAAAATTGTTCCCGCTTGCAAGCAGATCTGGAGTTGGGAATACGCAGCTGCATAGGGTGCCAAATTTTAAAAAGTAGTAAAACAGCCAGACTAGAAGTGGTGGTCTGCTCCCTATCTGAATTAGGGCCAGGTGCGGTGCCTGCCCGCCTCCTCTCTTAATATCTGAGGGATGGGGTGAACCAGGCTCCAAGCCCAGCCTATTGCCAGAAAAATCTTAAGCCCAGACCTGCTTCAAGTTTGAAACTTGTGATAATTCAAGCAGCATTCTTCCGTTTCTGAGTGCCGCCCTCTAGTGGTCAGATACTGTAACAAGTGCTGGCACCAGAAGCTTCTTTTGCATGTTTTGCTGCCATTTTCCTGACAATAGTTCTTAATATTAAGAGCAATAGCAGACTTCGCTTTCTGTAATCCATACTAATATTTATTTACTTGACTTGATTTTTTTTTTTTTTTTTTTTGGGATCTATCTGGAATTATTCACCGTAAGGGCAACTTGGTTCTTGGCTCTTGCAGCCTTGTGCAAAGCCATCAGTCCATCCTTGGCTCTGAAATCCAGATGTGCGCCTCCATTTCGCAGAGCTTTGATCATCTCCGTTGAGTAGTCAAGCTGAGCTGCCAAAGTTAGGGGAGTTTCTAGGGAAGAGCACAAAAAGAGGGGGATCAAAAAGCGCTCGAGGTTTAAAAAGATCCCACAGCACATTTGGACCCCCTTATAGCACTCTCCTAAGAATGTCTCTGTTAGCAAATAAATCAGAAAACTGCCTTTCGGTTTCTGCACAAACTTAATGTTACCAGTTGTGCTGCAATCCACCAAAGACTCTCAAATCACAGATGTAAAGACTCATGTCAGCAGCCTGGATAGTAGTATTGAAGCTCATTAAAACGGACACCTCCGTGGTGAGCAGATTACCCCCACTTCCCAAGCATCCCCATTAAAAGATGCTCATTAAATGTGCATTTTCCTCTGGCACAGTTATACTATGTCCCGCTATGTTGCCCGTACATTATGAACTGAAGCAGTGGGATACTTTTGTCAGCCTATATAGAAGGGAGGAGGAATTGCCACGCTTGCTTTTTTTTTTTTTTTACAGAGCAAATCCCACATGGATTTTACCTAACTTTGGACATCTGGAATGCATGCGGACACTCATAAAAACAGGCTAGTCACATTTTATTTGGGATACACATGCTATCAGACTGGATCCTATGGAAAAATATCCCCAAGCAAGCAGGTGTCATGACGTATGGTGTTCTGTACCTCCCGGTTTCTAGAAATAGGTCAGTTTTCAGCACTTCATGGAAAGGGCTTTCTACTTTGTTCCAACCCATTTCCAGTCGTGCATCATAACATGCTGCATAATGCGACTCTCAAACAGCCGTGCAACATCAAGACTCCATGCCGGTGCTTGGGCCTGTTGAATGCATCATGCATGAGATATTGAGAGGGTAATAATGAAAGCCCCTTCCACAGGTGAAAAAGCATTTTACCCACAAAAAAAAAAACAACCCACTGGGGCTTTGAATATTGCCCAAAATGTCCATAGATAAAGGTGCACACCACAGGTGCCTGAGGACGGCAGAGACAGGGCATGGATTGAGCTGCTGCATGGAATTTTGTTTATTCAAAACCACACAACTTATTTCCAATGAACATAATTACCCATGGGGAAAGCAGGCATGAAATTTCTTCAGCTAATTTTTTCCTTGGGTAATCATGAATGCAAAATTGCCCGTGCAGTTCTGCTGCCCTGCAAACCCTATGGGTTAAACTTTCCCCACAGGGTTTGCAGAAACCTGTAGAGACTGATTGTCACCTTAACGTCTGTAGTTTCCCCCAAAAGTCTGAAATCTTGTTCAGTCCCAATATTTAGCATAATTTGAGACTGAATGCAATAAAGAACCAAACCTCAGAGAAGACTGAAGCCACTTGCTGCAAACGTCACCAAAAGAGAACTTGGACTAAAAATCTCCACACTCCACTTTTCCTGATCTATCGTAATGGAGCAGATATTTTGCCTTTCGCAAAATAAGGGGTCAATTTTAAAAGGATCGTGCACGCGTCCACATGCGCATGGTTCCTTGCGCGCGCACCCGGACGCAATTATTTTGTACCAAGTGTGTGCCAGCATGTGCATACTATAAAACCAGATGGCTGCACGGGCATGCATGCCAGATTTTAAAATCTGCACGCACGGATGTGTGGGTGGCCCGCGAAACGCACACGATTGAGGGGAATTTTATAACCTACACATGGTGATGTGATCAGCCAGGCCCCAGTTCCCTCCCAGTCCCCTCCAATTAAGTAGCAGTCTGGGAGGGAACTTTCCTATCCCTAACCCCCTCTCCACCCCGACCCCTAAATCTATCCTAGCTATCCCCTTTTTTGTTGTTGTTGTTTTGCAACTTACTTCATGCCCGAAATTGAAGTTGCGCCTGCCGGCTAGCAAGTCATTGGAACGGCACAAGATGGCGCTGCCCCAGCCTGCCCCCTGGGCCCGCCCCTCCCGCAGGAGCCAGCACTTCAGCGCATAAGGGGGGTTACACACGTGACCAGGCCCATTCTAGGCCGTGTGCAGCACGCACCAGGCCCGGCCACATGCATAACTCCCGTTTTTTGTACGCGTGTGGCCCTTTTAAAATTGGGCCATAAACGTGCAAATTTAGGAAACCCGGAATCAACACTGAAAATTCAGATACTAAACTTCACAGTGCTGATGGGGCAGAAGCGCAGGGGTACACTGAAGTGTCATTGACTTAATACAGTTAGAAAGGGATCCAGACAGCCCAGAGGCCCGGTGGCACTGTCATGTGAAAAGGACTGGGTCTGACTGCCGGAATGGTTGAAGCTTGGGATGATAGAGGCAGCGTTCACAGGCCTGCGAGGTAGGGGGCTCAGCAGAGCTGCGGGGAGGAGGTGGGGGACAGGAGAAGGCTCCTGTTGTTATAGCCGGTTCTAATTTAGCTGGATGCACTAAAGGAGCAGAAGGAAACTGCTGCCCCCACCCCCCCCCCAAAAAAAAAATATCACTTTCCAGCTGCACAGTAAAAATGATCAACTCCTCTTCAAGGATCAGAAACAGCTCCAATTTCTTCTTCCTGATTACCATAATGTATATTCATTAAGCATATTTGCATGTAAGTGGTCTGCTTGAATTAAAAATGGAATTCATTTACATAATTTTGGTCATTCTGAAAGCCAGACCTATAACGTGGCCCTCAAAAGATAAGCATCGATTGTTCTTGTATCCCAAAATCCAAATTATCATTTCAGCCAAACATAACAGTTCATTTCTGAAAAGCAAAGCAGAATCTACACTTGTTCATTACAGGAGTGGCACAGTGCTTCAGGCACACGCGGAGGGGGCCGTACTCAGATCTGGGGAGGGAAGGAGGGAGGAAAAGATGGCAATGACACAAAGGGCCGGATTTTCAAAAGCAGTCACATGATTCAAACTGGGTTTTACAGGTGTAAACGCATTTTACCCAGGTAAGTGGGCTTTTGAAAATTGCTACAATATATGCCATTGCATTGTCCAAAGGTTTTAGCAACGTTAAGTGCGCTTAATGCAGGCAAATGGCTTTTGAAAATTGCTACAACATATGCCATTGCATTGTCCAAAGGTTTTAGCAACGTTAAGTGCGCTTAATGCAGGCAAATGGCTTTTGAAAATTGCTATGATAGTATGTTACACTTACACGTGTAACTCCTTTGAAAATTCACCTGTAAGGGTGTAACCTCGGGAGGACGTGCACCTCCATCCTTGGGGCTGGCAGGGATTCCTGGCCACCAAGGCAGTCAGAGGGTCAGCGGCAGCAAAAAAAGAAACTAAATTTTAAACCTCCAAAAGCACATGCTTCAAAATCAAACATTAATAATGCAAGGCTTTGATAGGTTCTCAAACTTTACCCCAATTGTTTTGTTTAATTTCTTATTTTTAATGATAGTGTAAAAGTTTGCATTTCATTTGAAAGGCAAAAAAAAAAAAACAGCCCAGTGATTCATTCTGAGCATCTTTGGGGGGTAAGGGGCTGTTTCATCCATTATTCTCACTGGAGTCTCGTGGCCCACTTTGAATGGGCCCTGAGTAGCTCTGCCTAATGGCCCAGTTTTAAAAGGGGTTTAACATGCATGCATTTTAGAACAGGCCCAGCCATGCGCATAATAACCCCTGGGCCCTGCAAAAGGGGCAGGCCAGGAGAGCTCCATTAGCCGCTGTCCTGAGGAAGTGTGCAGCCGGCCAGCACGCAGAACTTACTACTGCTCTAAGGAGCAGGGAAGTAAAAAAAAAAGATAGGTTTAGGGGTTGGGGAGGAGAGCGGAAGGGGGAAGGAGAGTAGGGTTAGGGATAGGAAAGTTCCCTTGGGATAGAGAAATACCTACAGTACCTGAATGTAAACCGGTGTGATATCTCAATTGAGATGAATGTCGGTATATAAAAATAATAAATAAATAAATAAAATAATTGCAGTGGACTGGGAGAGAACAGGGGGAGGCCCGATTGCATCGCCACACGTGTTTTTCTAAAGTCATCCCCCTGCACGCGGAGCAGGCCACCCGCCCACACGTGTGCTCATGGACATGAAAACCCAGCTCGCGTGCGCGCCAGCGAGACCGGTATTTTATAACGCGCGCACGCCGATGCGCACGTTATAAAATAGCTGCGTCCATTGTGCGTGTGCTGAGATCCGCGTGCACGTTTTAAAATCTCCCTTTTAAATGTCAGTCTGCTGAAAGGATGCTCCCACTCATTAGAAATAATAAATTATTTTAATTTTAATACAAAACGAGGAATCGCATCACCAGCGATGCTTGGGCAACCATCAGAACATTAAACGCACAAAAGCAGTCATTCAGTGCAAGACAAAATGCAGGCAAAGCACGCATGGGTTAAGGCTATGTTCAGGAATCTGCTTGGTGCTCTTTTCTAAGACTTAGAAAAGAGCACCAAGCTATGCATTGTTGGGAGAAGACTTCTCCCAACAATGCATAGCAATGTGTTTCCACCACTTACTGCTTCCTACCAACACAGACGCACATTCTAGGCATTCGTTTGCAGTTTAGCATAGCACTGAGAAATGACCCGAGCATGGCCAACATGAAGAGCGAAACCAGAGATAAAAGCACGTGCATGGGCCGCAATAAGATGCCCACAGCTTGTAGCACACGAGGGTGAAACACAAGAAAAGAGACAGCATGGAGAGAAAGCCTGAAACTTTGTATTTTGAGGACTGTAACCTCTACAGCTGCTTAAAAGAACAACTCAAGAGTTCGTGTTTCTCACTTCCTTCCCACAGCACACATCTCACTTCATCCAGCTTCAAATGCAAATGTGGTCTCTGTGGACACGTTTAGTTCTCGGTATCTGTGGCAGCCCAAATACCGCATTTTCCAGACTGGAGTGCGGAGCAGGCGTAGAGGGAGCAGACACAGCCATGCAGTACAAATGTTTAGAGAGAGAATGTGGCCAATCATTGCCATCCCTGTAGTCTTCTCTAGAAATGGTGGAGAGCAGCATCAAATCAATCTCATTCTCTACACCTGAGAGGGGGAAGGGCAATAATCAAACCCCCACATCTACCCTTATACCCATGGGCCTGCAAGCTCATTTTGCTATGAGATAAAAATTATTGACCCAAAGATAGTTAAAAGGGCAATTATCTTGATGATGAGCACCACCGGCGTTCACAGTCCTGAACCAGCGTGCATGTGACAATAACCCAGAATTTCTTCCTAATCACCCGTTATGGAAGACAATCCTGATATAAATATCTGGAAGGGAGGTGGAAGGATAATTTCCTACATTTTCACCACTTTCAGGAATCTATTATTGACCTGATTCAAAAGCTGCAATTTGATAGAGGGAGGATAACTTTCTAAGCTATTTGCGTTACTGGATTTCCATACTTAAGTGGTCACTAGGATACTTATCCTAGCATTTTATAAATTGTGCAGTGGATTGCTGCACAGTTTATAAAATACATTGTAGTTCAGCTCTGAATGTATGTGCATATGTTTCAGTACACACACATATTTGCAATGCAATGAAAGCGCTTAGCTTCTCTACCTATTTTATAAAACATACAAGCATATATTTTATGCATGAAAAAAAAAAACCTGAACATTTACATATAAAACCCTGCTTTATATGAGAAGGCTGGTGTATTTTAATATATATGTGCATGTCCTTGAAATCACCAGTTTACCAATAACTCTGTAAGTTCATCCAGTATATCTCAAGTTCACCTAGACCTTCTAGTTCTACGCCCTGAACTCTCCCCCAGTTCATCCAGACCTCCTGCCCCAAAACAGCAGACAGACAAGTCTATATTCACGTGCCCAAATCAATTGGCAGGTGCAAAACTGCATGAATAAGCTGGCAAATGCATTTGTGCAAATCTATTATAAAATAGCAACTTCTGCATATATCTCTTGACCCTGACCTAGAACATGTCCAAACTGTCCTTTTTTTGCACAGGTAAATGTATACAAAAAACAGAAAAATTATTGGGCACTTTTGACGTGTATAAAATAGTGTGTACATGAATACAGGCTACTTACAAACATATTTGCTAATTTTCCACTCATAACCCCTTTGAAAATTCTCACTAGTGACTGCATGGGGGGAGGGGGAATTTACCACCCAGAAGAAAACTGAATTGAGCAAAGGAATTGGTTGATTTCTTTCTTATTTTCAGGCATCCAAATCCAACCCCTCCCCCTTTCTACCTGTGCATGAGGTATAGTAATTGACCCAGAAAGCTGGAACGGGGGCAGTATTATCCAGCATGCCATTCCTGTTTGAGATGAAATAGGAATTAAAATGTAATTCTGAATCCATCCTGTTGGAAAGCCAGAACATTCAAAACAATTTTCTAGTTTCATTCAGCAACTAAGATAGCGTTGCTGTGGTAGAAAGGGAACTTATCCAAACACAACTCTAGAGTCGGGGCATTCCTATAAGTGTCTGAAACACTTTACAACAAAAATAAGAATATGCACTACTGCAGGAAAGCAAACAACCACAAAGCCAAAATGAAGGAGCAGGGAAAGAATGTAAAAATACCAGAGCAAGCCAGGGATGAATAGCGTGAAACTCATTGCCAAGGGCACGGGAAAAATGAGAGTATTTGAAAAGCGAGAGAGAGAAAGGCGTTGGCCATTCAGATTAATTCGAGAAAGAAGCCAAGCAGCAGCCTGACGGAGTTGGATCTGACATCTCCGCTCTCCTGGCCTTTCAACAATTAAACCCTGCAGCTCACAGCAAGAGCTCGGTTCATATCCACAGCTCATGTCCACCACACTCATACCTCCATTTTCTGGGTCATGATAATTGGGGTCCAATCCTCGATCCAGCATCTTCACAATCTTCTCCAGTGAGTGGTGTTGAATATAATCCATAAATTTTCTCAAACTAGCCTGTGAAAAGAAAATGATAGATATTTCAACCTAACAGGAATAGGACAAATACAAAGGAAGTCATAACAAAACATCTAGGGGCCAATTTGCAAAGGGTTTAGGCTTCTAAAATGGGCCCTTTTGAAGATGTACTAGAGCTGATTCCCTAAATTTAGGAGCCTAAAAAGTGGGTGGCTATAGGGCATGCATAGCTGGGAGCTTAGCACTGAGTTTCAGAGCTAGGAACTTAAATTTAGGAGCCTAAATATAGGAAATGAATAACAGGCTTCAATTTGGAGACCTTCATTTATGTGAATTTTCAACTGAAAACTTAGGCGCCTGTATTCAGTTTAAAACAGGCTCCTAATTTAGGAGCCCAGGTTTTTGAATATTGGCCCCCTTGAGTTTATAAAAAAAATCAAAGAAGGTTTCCAACTCTGTTCTTTGTAGATGGCTCATAATTAGATAATAAAACAAATTCCAGAGGAATAAATGTTCTTCAGTCCATAACTGTTCAAATCAATGACCTTCCATAAATGGTTTTCCTCTGATTTTTCTAATTCCTAAAATACAATATAACACCCCCCAACACACACCAAGGGGATCACACACTTCGGAGGATACGGAGATCTGACCCACTCTGTGCAGCCTCTGGAAAATCAGGCACGGATTCATGCTGTGGGGAGCAGGATTACCTGCAGGGCCCAAGGGATCACAAAAACTTAGGCCACACAAAACTGCAGTGTTCCAGACATGAAAGATTTATTTAAAACATCCAAAAACTTTAAATCCAACAAAAAGGTCAGGAGAAAAAGTGAGCATACAGTCCAAAATGTCACACATGAAATGTCAGCTTCCTACTAAGGAGAGGTTTCAACGAGGTTACTCGCTTTTTCTTAAGACCTTGCACATGAGAATTCTCCCGCTCGGGTTCCCAAACAGAAGAACCACCGTCTCCCCTCCAGTTTCAATGAAAAACAGAATGAAGCCATCTTCACACCATCAGTCCAGCAGCAGGCTTCCTGAGAATCATGGTGTCCCCACTGGTCAAGTGGCCCTTCGCTCTTACTGGAGTGAGCCTCCAGTGCTCCCCCCAGCAGATTAGCACATATTACACAAAACAACCCCAGTTATCCCCTAAATTCCTCTGCAGAACTCCTTTCAACAAATTCCCAAAATTAGACCCCTCCCCATGACTCCATACCACCTCCACCCCCAACTGCTCTGGGGGAAGGACCTTCCTTTCATTCCCTGTCTCCTACAAACCTCCTTGGACCTCCCATGGCTGGAAAGTTCCTCATATTACAACATAGCACCATATAGTGAAACCTGACAGATGTCACAACTACCTTTTGTTTAATAAATGCTTTAAAAATAATTAATGGGCTCTATTCATCAAATGCATTATTCATTTTCACCGTGGGCTCAGGGTTTCCTGATCTTTTCCAATGACTTATGGAAAAAAAAAACATCATACGAGAATACCTAACACAAAGCCCTGTGAATTTTAATATACTGTGTAAAATTCACGCACGTATAAATTCTGAACCTTGCATTCGCAAAAGGTATCAGAAAAGAGAATCGTAAATTTAAAAATAAATGGATTCTTATGGTTAAAGCTGGAAAAACTGAACATACCTTTGTGTGGAGTTTGGCCATTTGTTTTTCGTCAATGAAGGACTGTTTGTAAATTCTGTTCTTGTATCGAAACTGAAAAAAAAATATATAAGGAACAGCTAGGTTTTTTTTTGCAGAAATCTACAGCACATTGTTTCCACAACAACAACATTAACTCCTTTCTCATGGCTTGCAGGGGACCCCTACAACCAGTCAGATTTTCAGGATAACCACAATAAATATATAAGATATACAATTTGTACACATTGGGTTTCCAATGAGTGCAAATTTACTTAACACATATTCATTGTGGACATCCTGAAAACCCAACTTGTAGGATCCCCAGGAAAGGTTTGGGGAACTCTATCCTGTCCTCCACTTTACAGAAGCAACTATTTCAGTGTGAGACCAATGTGCAACCCAGCTCACAATAAATATTAGAATAATGTATAGATTGGATGTGAGTAATTAAAAGCTGTGAATCTATTAACCGTTGGTGCTATTTAATCATGTCATAGCTGTGCTATGGCAGTTCTGGTAAAACAAAGGAAATCAGGACAGCTGAGAGAGAAAATAAAAATGAGCCCTCATCATGCAGGCAATAACTCATGTCAGGAGTTGTTCATGAAGAGGGTCTGGGGACACAGTCTAAATCCATTGTGAAAAATGGGCCTCGAGGCTGTGAGGAACAAGCCCAAGTGGGTGCCTCTTCCTCCTGCTGTCCCACAAGAGGCAGAGATTAGATAGGGAAGGCTCCATTCACTCATACAGCAAAGGACAAACACAGAATAGAACAATTACCATCCTCTGTGCTTGAAGGTCAGATGTTAACTTTTCTACGTATTTTTCTTGATGAGGCACAGACATTTCTTAAAATTCTAATCTTGCATAATTGTGTTTTTACATTCTGGTCTTTACCTCCTTTGGCTCAGGCCGCTCAGTTTTAGTGGACGTGCCAGTAGCCGAGAAGTAAAGCCCATGCAGAAGACAAGTTCTACTCCAAGGTCAGGTCTTCCGCACCCCAGGTCACCCTTGGGGAGGGGGGGGAGAAGGTCTCAACCACTGTTCAACAGGAGCACTCAATGACCAGCCTTCTGGGTCCACCTTAGCCGGGCTCCAAAGGGAGATGTGGCTCATGGACCCTGGCCAAGGACTATCACTGCGATGGTTTGTCTAAGAGAGGAGGCTAGCAGATATTTAAAAAAAATAGGGGAAAATCCCCAGGGTAGTTCTGAAGGAACCGTGTCCTGGCAAAGGCTGGCTCTGATTGAACTGAAAGCCCAAAAGGAGCAGGTGAAAAACAGATGGGGCAAAAAATAAATATGAATTCTAGTTTCCCCAAAAGTGATTGAAATAAACTTGAAAGAAAGAAAATAAAATCAACCTTTTCTTACTAAAACAGTTTTCTAAATTTGTCATGAATCTGTGGACTGGATTGACCTCATAGCAGGTTGCGTAAAAAAAAAAAAAAAAAAAAAAACCCAATTATGATCTTTGCCATGAGAATATTGTAAGGGCCTTGAAAGCATGAATGACATTTTTTTGTCAGAAGCATACGGAGGGGGAATTTTAGGTTAGGACACAGCATCTGCTTACTCATCCAAGAGGTGAACCTGATAAAGGTCCCAATAATGATCCTTAAAATGGACTGACAGCACGTTATCACCTTCTCTCTCCCCCTCCTTCCCTCTAATGGCAGCAATGCCCAGTACTATCTGTGCCGCTCAACTGCCTGAGGCTTTGAGCACTGCTGAGAGCACTTAACCAAATTCCTTACCGGGAGAAGTCCCAATAGTCACAGGGACGGAAAAAGGGGGACAGGGAGAACAATTTTAATTTTTAAAAAAAAACAGCCATTGTTAGTAGAACATATTTCAATACAACTCCTCTGGGAGTTTGCAAAATTCAGCAGGAGGGAAATCAAGCAGATGTGGAACAAAACGGTTCTGATAGGCAGCTGGAAAAGCTGCATTCTTCCAAATTTTCCAAACCACCACCATCCAGTGCACATAGAACAGGTGGAAAACACACTTTTATTCTTATCTACCGGTCGACAAGTGTGAGCATACAACTTCAAATCTGCAAGAGCTGATGAAGGAAGAATGTGAAACAGAAGAAACATTTCATGATGTATACGCTCCGTCAGGAAAATGCAGTCTTCCCAGGTAATCAACCAAAATATAAAAAGTCTAGCTGGAATTATAAATAGATTGTATATATTTGAACTGGGGAAACCTCATAAAGCACCGGACTATCAAGTTAGCCATTAGAATTATGGACTGAGCAACTTGTACAGTCTGGGGTTACCAATGATTATAACTTTTCTCTAACAACCACAAAGTTGGAGCTAGAGTCTTACAAGTAGCCATTAGGCATATCCATATAGCCTAAAATTGGCGCTTTATGAGGTTTCCCCAGTTCAAATATATACAATCTATTTATAATTCCAGCTAGACTTTTTATATTTTGGTTGATTACATAAGTGTCTGGCACTATCTGGATTATTTTTTTGAGTCTTCCTAGGTAATGCATTCCTCTCTCACCCATTCTCCTTTCCCTAGCCTGTTCCTAAATTAACAGCATGGGCCACCTAAATAAAAACTCCAGCATAAATCACCAGCAGGTATAGAAGAGCAGATGGCAACCCAGATTCAAAAGGACAACTTTGGAAGAGGCTTATGAAGTATCAAAAGCTCACATACTACAGCATTTTCTTATTGGTGCTTTAAAGGGTATCGCAGCCTAAGACTCCATGACAGCAGGTGAACAAATGCTCATTACGGCATGCAATACTATATGAAAGTCTACACCTACTGAGCAAACAGTTCACACATCATTTAAAAAGTCTTTCATTAATCAAAGCACAGAGTGCGAATAGTCAGGGCCCATTTATAAATCATTAAAATACTAGGAAAGCACCTCCAATGAAGGAACACCTTTGCTCATGGGCTGTGGATATTCCCTAAGAAGTCGCTCCTCGTCCAAAAATTTCCCATCTCTACCGTTGATGGTGGGCTGGAATAGCCCATAATTGAGGACATCTTTCAGACTCTGATTCAAAGAGCACAGAATTCGTTGTTTTGCAATCCACACAGTAGCTTCGGGATTGAAGCGGATGCATTTCTGCAAAACAACAAACAAACAAAAAAAGGGTATAAGACATTTATAGATTACATTTCAGCTTTAGTGTAATATGATCTTCAGCTAATGCTCACTGAGAGAAAAAAAAAGTAATGAAAATCCACGTTAGTAATAGCAAATGTGTACAAACCAAACAGACAATGTCTCATAATCTACAGCAGTGGGGAAACCTAGCTACTAAGCAAAGCACCCCATAAAAATCTTCATCCTTTCACATGTATTGTGTACAGATAGACTAATATTGGTCTAGCAATACCAAGCTGCAAATTTATAATACCCAGTCTTAAGAACACTTACAGCTTCCTAGACCAGGAGAAAGAAAACGGATGAGTTCAAATACCACAGGTTACACTGCTATAGATTTGGATTACTATTGACCCGTTTGCTAAATTGGCTCACTTATGGGCAGATACAGTACAATGCGCTCCACTGTTAACCCGCCATCGGACGCGCATTTTCCCTTACCCCTTATTCAGTAAAGGGCTGAAAACTCGCGTCCAACCCGCCAAACCTAATAGGGCCCTCAACATGCAAATGCATGTTGAGGGCCCTATTAGGTACTCCCGCGTGATTCAGAAAACAAAATATGCAGCCAAGCTGCACATTTTGCTTTCAGAAATTAGCGCCTATCCAAAAGGTAGGCGCTAATTTCTTCGGGCACCGGGAAAGTGCACAGTAAAGCAGTAAAAACTGCTTTTCTGTGCACCCTCCGACTTAGCACTATGTAAATAAGTATACCACTCTGATATTGTTAAATTATTCCTGCCCATCTTCTTCTCCCAGTTCCAGCCTCCCATGTTTTATTGTAACTTTTTTGCTCCTCACCATTTGTTAATTGTTAAAGTTATCTCACCCCCTGTTACCTGTAATCCAGCATGATGTGATTGTATCATGAATGCCGGTATATAAAAGCTCTAAATAAATAAAATAAAAATAAATTAATATCATGGCGATATTAAGTTGGAGGTCCTGAAGGGTAAAAAAGTAAAAAAAAAAAAAAAAAAGAATAAAAAAATTTGAAGTCGGCCCGCGGCTGTCGGGTTGAAAACCAAATGCTCAATTTTGCTGGCGTCCGGTTTCAGAGTCTGTGGCTGTTAGCGGGCTCGAGAACAGACGCCGGCAAAATTGAGCGTCTGCTGTCTAACCCGCTGACAGCCGCCGCTCTGGGCCAAAAGGAGGTGCTAGGGACGCGCTAGTGTTCCTAGCACCTCCTTTTGCCCGTTTCTACTGCCGGGCCTCATTTAAATACTGAATCACGTGCACAGGCGAGTGGCACCACTTAGCTGGCTAACTGACATTGAATATCAGCCTCAAATTTTTCTACATCGTAATAGGCTACTCCCACTGTGAAAGAGAACCAAAGGATCAGCAAAACACCGAATGAACAACCAATTAAAATGCCGTGCACCTATCATGGTACTGCGCAGTGGCTTTGCACATTTCATCCCTATTGTCAGGCAGTGCATACTGTACAAGCTAGCAATCTCAGTTTACATCTTACGGGAGATTTGGAAGAAAAACCAGGGAGAAGCGGAAAACTAGCACTGTTCTTGTTTTACAGGAAGCCTCCTACTTAAACGAGAAGCTTCTAAGGCTTGATTATGCTTCAAGCCCAACACCCCCCCCCCCCCCCCCCCCCAGGACCTATAAAACACATGTACGTCTGGCAATTTGGGATGAATCACACCACAGTCTAGCATTAAAATAAAAAATGTTCAACTTTGAACACAGAGCGTACTCTACGTACAAAGCATCCTTCATATAAAATATTTAGTGCTGTGCACACAGGAAAAATAAAAATTGGGCTGATCAAAAGCAGTTCTCCCGTCAAGCCTGGAAATAAACCTTAAACTCGATGTTTCTTCTTTTTCAAGCATTGCATTTAACCTCCCCATTACACACACAGCCCAGTATCACAGAAATGGAACTGAAACTCCGAGCATCTAGAAAGCACCAGAACCCCAGGAAAAGAATGCAGCATGTCTGAACGGTGAGCCCCATGTGATCAGGATCATCAGAAGGGCAGGCTGTACGTAAGTGTGGAAACATTGAAAAGGAAAGGGAATCTCTCTCATCCCACAGTCCATATATGCAGGAGCAATGGATCTCAATAACTGCATATTCACTCCCAATACCTTAATATGAAATACAATCAAATTAACCAGAGATCTGCAGATTAGTTGTCTGGTATCAGCAGAGCTTTTTTTTTTTTTTTAAATACCTAAAATGAATTAACAATCAGTTACGACAAATCACTCAAGTCCAACAGGCAGTAGAAAAATCAGTTTAATGACAAATATAATGAAATACTAATCTGATCACAACATCAATGCATTATTCATTTCCTTGGTAAATACAGTAAACACCCAGTTGAAGGAATGTCAGGTTTTAATGTCATCAACCTGAGAAAAAAAAATTCAGCTTCCTTTCTGTTTTCTAATGAAACTGAACAAAAGAAAAAGGCAGTTCAGGAAGGTCTTTTCTGCAGATATGAGGTCCCTGGGAAAACACCACAAATGAAACAGAGACTGAGATAATGGTAGGGA
This sequence comes from Rhinatrema bivittatum, assembly GCF_901001135.1. NCBI lineage: Eukaryota > Metazoa > Chordata > Amphibia > Gymnophiona > Rhinatrematidae > Rhinatrema > Rhinatrema bivittatum. The sequence continues at coordinate 8,601,270 of NC_042631.1, read as the reverse complement.
GCGATGGGTTAACTGGTTTCCTGGGCGTGAGGGGGGGGGGGGGGGAGCATTCTCCTGGACTGCTTTTGGAAGCAAGTAAATATAACTAACTGCATACTGCTCACAACACCATGACAACACTAGCTTTATTTCAAATTCTTGTTCATAAAATCAAGCTTAAAGTAAATTTTTGCTTAAATCCAAAGCGTAACCAACAACAAAATGGCACTTCCAGCCTCTTTCATGACGCATGCATCTCCAGGCAAAGGTCTGTGCTAAGTGCAAGGCAAATTAATCAGAAAGGTCAAAACATGAGAACTATACACTTTGAAAATTCAGCCATAATTAAAAAGGATAAGGTAGTTCTATGTCCTTCAGTTTCCTAACACAGTCACCCATCGCACATCCAGAGGAAGGAAGCCTCAACCTCAAAGCCCATTTGCTATGGAACGCAGAGCGCAAATGGTTTGTAAATGCATTCAAAACCTATAAGATTAAGCATGAATAACATGGAATGCATCATCAGGAACATTTGCTTATCCATGCTTCCCTGAATGGGAAATTCAGCTTAGCACTTCATAAAATATTGAATAAAGTATTAACGGCAAGCCTGGATTTATGCTCCAAGGGGCGTGTATAAAGCCTGAGAATCCTTTCATCACAAGTTAATAGAGCAGGTTTGAGGTTTCCTTCTCAGCTAGTAAAATGTCTTGAGTTTGATTTTTTTTCAAGCAGTTTCTGTCTCATGACTCACAGTGCAACACCATGGCACACCTTTACCTTCAGGATGAAGACATGATGGCTATTAGGACATCAAGATCGCACAGGTTAAAAGTGACACACGTCATACCGAGTATGCACTAAAATATTGCTTACAATTAATCTGTTAGAAATATATCAAGCTCATTTTTCAATTACAGGGCCACCAGTGCAACGTCCAGACTCTCAAGGACATTGGTGGGGAGGAAGGATATAAAACAGGAAATATCCCCAGGTAATTGGGAATAAAGTCTCATTGCACCAGATCCCGGCCCTGGTCCTGAAAAAGCAGGAGGAAACTGCCGGGTCAAAAAAAGATTGGCAAGACAAGAGTCCGATCATGAAGTCAGATTATCTAGCCTGGTGGCAATAAAAGCAATGTGTCTCATGCATAACGGAAAAGCTGCTGGGCTGGCTCGGTGCCCAGTGATGCGCAGGGGCAGCTTTAATGCAAAGGACCAGAGTCTCTATAATAATGGGACTGAGTAGGGAGGGGATACCCATGAAGGTTTGCGATGTTGGGTTGGGTTCCTATTGAGCTGAAAGCCCAAAAGAGATGGAGGAAACTGGAGGCCACCCTCCTACCTCCAACAGCAAAAAAAAAAAAAAAAAAAAATGAACGAATGTAAATTTATTCAAATATCCAGCAGTGGGGAGAAAAGCAATGCTGTAAATCTGAGAGATTATTACTGGGACACAGCTTCAGAGCAGCAATGTACACCAAACCCTTCACAGACTGTGAGAGGACCATTAAAACGCCTCCAACATCTCTGCCAAATAACTCTCCCAAGATACTAAAAATGCAGAACAAACAGGCAACTACAAATGTGGTTTAAGATATCCTCAGGTCTAGCACAGAGTCACTGCAACAAGGAAAACTCAAAAGAAAAAAAGTAAAATCCAAGGAGGGGAAAAATGTTAGGGGAACTTAGAAAAATGATTTTTGGGAACAGTTGCACACAGAGAAAGTTATCTTTAAGATAACAGGATCTTTTTGGGTTTGTTTTTTTTTTATTAATTTTCCTTGGAAAACAGCAGGCCAGGTGTGAACATCAACATTCTCGAAAAGGGCTCCCTAAGTAAAAGTTTAATCAGTGCAGTTAGCTCTCTTTTACTGTTCAGATCATTCAAATAGTTAAGTTACATAAAAAAAAACCTTCTCATGATGACTCTGATTATCATTAAATGCAATCAGACAAATTTCAAAATTAAGGTTCTAATCTAATGCACAAAATAACCCATGATGAGTTAATTTGAGTCATTAAACATAATTTAATTTCTTACTAATATATCAAGAATCACAGATGATTAACATAGTTCCCAAGTATAAATTTCATAGCCCTGGTTTATACAATAATATTTTGCAGTAGTAATTAGAGTTACAGGGACTGAGGTCTAAGCTTGCAAATGTTTCTTATTCTCAAAGCTTTAGTACATCTGCATTTCACACTGGACCACCACAAAACCTTTCACATTAAGTTAAACTGTGCAAGTTTTCTGTTCACTCTTTAAACCTCTTCCCTTTCATCTAACTGCTGTTCAACTAGTGATGTGCTTTGACTAGAAATGAAATAAAAAAAATCTCAATAAAATTTCCTATTACGCTTTCTTTCATTTTCAGAACAAAATTAAAGAATTTTTTTTAAATTGTGTCCTTCATTTTGAAATGAACACCCGCCTCTCACAAAACACCCAGGTTGACTGGCAGACTCCCCATCTCTGCATCTTATCCCATCCTTGGGTCTTCATGAGACAAATCGATCTCCAGTCATTCTTGTTCCCACCTGTGCCGTTCTGGATCACTCCTGCCTCAAGACGACTCACAGACAGGGCTTAGATGCAGGGCAGAGGGGGCACCCAGTGGGGCTGCCATTAAGCCTAGGTGGAGGGGGGGGGGGGTCATTTTTTCTTAGTTGTTTTAAAAGCAAATAAAAACGAAACATGAAAAAAAGCCCCAAAACAAAATGAAAAGCACCTGCTCCCCTCAAAATAGAAGAAAAGAAAAAAAAAAAACCCCTTCACATTCCTAGTTCAATCATCACTGGCATTCAGGAAGCCTCAGAACTCAGCCACAGATTGCGCTCATTTGTGCTGTAGAAGGCAAAACTGATTTACTTGTTCTGAATGCTAGGACTTGGGCTATAATGCACCATTTTAAATTCCAAGCTATCGCTGCTCCTTCCCTAGAAATGTTATATAATAGATGTCGAGAATAGAACATGAATTATAACCAAGTGTCACAGGTCAATATTCAGTAATACGGCAGGTGAACGTAGAGCCATATAAACGTTGTCTAGGTAATATTCAGCGAGACTTAGGGGGTCATTTTCCAAGTGGATCGCACACGATAAGGGACGGTATGCACGCAAAAAGTCCCTTATTGCGTGCGATACCAAGATGGGGGTGGAGTCAGCCCCAGAAGAGGATGAATCGGGGCGGCACCGGGGCTGACACTGCAAAGACTGCGCCGACAGCGAAAGGTAAGCACCTTTATCGCTGTCAGTTTCGCGCTGAATAACTGCACCTTTTATGGTGTAGTTATTTGGCGTGACGCCGGCAGCGCAGGACTGCCCCCCCCCGCTTCGCCCCCCCTGATACCGCGGGATTCAAAGAGCCTGGAGGTACAAGCAAATCCAGCCCTTAGTCAGCTGATGCTGAATATACTTGGATAACTTTATTTGGGATTATGTTTTCCCTGACCAAACTTACTTGGTTTCTGGCTAATGCCAGCTGGTTCCATTTTCACCACACCTCAGAAAAATCCCAAAGCTCTTCCCCAGCTCCGTTTTTATCCCAATAAATTTTAGCAACATAATGACTTTCCCCAAGTTAAAATTTGCTGCTAAGAGAGGTGGAAATTTCAAATTTCAGTGTTTATCTAGCTCAAAGTTAGCTGAAGAAACCCTTTTGAATATCAACCTTATAGAAAATAAAAGTTATAATATTCACTATGGATAATTCAAAAGAAAGAAAGAAAAAACTAGGTTAAGCTTTCAAGAAAATTAATTCAGGGTTGAGAAGATCTCAGCTTGATAACAGTAAAGGATAGAATTACAATATATAAATAAGCTCCAATTTTAAATGGTTAATGCAAGAGCATGTCCATTAGGCATTTCATACCGTTTGCTGCAGATCAGGAATTATAATCCTTATAACCAGGGTGTTGGTTTGAATATCTTCCATCCTGCTGGTTGGTTTCTCTGCTGTAGCCTTAATGGTTTCATAAATAGTTTCTTCTTTGGAGCTGTCAGAGCCAGATTCCACAGAATAATCTGAGTAGCTTTGTGCCATCTCATCTTCACTTGAAGTCGGGCTACGTGGCATCTTCAGCACCATACACAGCTTTCAAAGCATGGAGTCTACAAGGAAACAAATAATTACTGGCAATCTTTTCTTCACCTTTAGTAGCTGAGATATAGTGATCATGTAAGAAAATCCTTGCCAAAAAAAAAATACTACAAACTTTACACCTCTTGACATACTAAAACTTCAAAGGATCACCTAAGGTCAATCACTTCTTGGCCAAACATGCACTCTTTCTCTTCATGACAAATATTGAATACAATAAAAATAATAATAACTTCAATACAGTATCAATAATACTAATCTCCATTTTTACACCATCTTCCATTCAAACAATATTCCCAAAGTGGCCAACAACGTTAGCTTTTCACAGATGACTTAGCACCACCTTCTCCGTCCTTCCTGCATTGAAAGCTTTTATATAATCCATGCCTCAAAAATGCTCTAAGTTATTACTATTAAGATGGTGAAGAGTAACATTACTAACCAATTCTAGTCATGATCAACCTATCCACAGGTTAGACCTCAAGTCTTTATAAAAGCAGCATTTTCAGGGAGTAAAGATCAGGCATAGCAATCCATTTCTGATGAGGGTTTTAAATGTTTAGCTACCTCCCTCTGGATGCTCAGAAGGGAAAAGGGAGATAAATAACCAAGTCAAACCATCTTAGGAGGTTACAAGGCAACAGACAAAAAAAACCACCCACAAATGGATAGATCTCCATTCAAAATTATTTTAATGTTTAGTTTTGTATTTCTAAATCTCCTTTTCCAACATTTTCATGTACAATGAGCTCCTGCCCCAAAGAGCTTACAATCCAAGGAGATACCCGAGGCAACAGGAGAAAAAGTGACTTTCCCCAAAGTCATAAGGAGTGTCAGTGGGAGAAGCTTTCCTTATTTATAAATAGTCATATTCCATTGGGAATCAAATGATTTATTTAAGGGTTTTATATACCGACATTCATCAGGGATATCACATCGGTTTACAATAAACGAGAAAATACACTTAACATGTGCTTTACAAGTAACATGAAAACAGGTACATATAAAGCTATTAACAGAATAAATGTCTATATGCCTAAAAGAAATATGTATAAGACTAAGGATATTGTATATAAAGGTAACTTATGTACATAGCACTAGATTTATTCACAATAACTTACAAAGTTGCTTATATTGGGAAGGTTTAGTTCAATATTACATTTTCTGGTTTAAATGATGTGGTCAGAGGGCCCCTGGCATGGAATTATAACCTGGCTGGTCCAAGCTTCATCAGAGACTAAACCATGGCACATTTTGCACCTCCACTCAATGCAATGTAACCCCCTTAATGAGAAAAGCACAAAGAAATAGATGTAATTAAACTGCTACATTCAAACATTTTTTGAAAAAAAAAGTAATATATGTAACATGAAGGAATCACATATATTTCAGAAAAAATATATATATTTTTTTTAAATCTTTAATAAATGATTAACAAATTTGAAGTTTAAAAATATTTTTAAAAAGGGTAACACTTGATCTTAATCAAGTATATAATGTCACTTATAACATACGAACACCCTTCTTGTAACACATAACATCTAGTGAAATGTCTACCACATTTGCAACTCACTCATTCATGTCACTGAATTCTAACTCACTATTACCTAAAAAAAGACTTCATTCATTCAATACTAATCACAGTTACAAAGTATTCAATTCAAACCAAAACAACAGTGTAACATTTAACCATAACACTGAAACTGCTACAGTGTAGACAGACAAATATATCACAGTTGAATGTTACAATGTACAATTAAACCCAACACTAAAGCAGACATTATATAAACAGACAGATTTGTCTCAAGAAATCTAATATGAAAAAATGGTATGCTGTTATAATTTTGAAAAAAAGTAAACCACATATAAAGCAGGAATCCATTATTATCCGTTTATTATCTAGTTAGCCCTCTATCATCGTTCATTGTAATTTCCTTTCTCAGTTACCTGTAAACCGACATGATGTGTCCTACGAATGCCGGTATATAAAAAGTGTTAAATAAATAAATAAATAAATAAATACATATTAAATACACAAATCTTAAGGGAGCATTTTATTTTCTGCATAGTAACCAAGCTCTCTGAAGCATCTTAAAACCAGCATTTGCTTAGCACAAGCATTTCAATGGCATTTTGAATAGCTGATGACCCGATGCTCCTGGGATCATTATGCTGCAGCTCACAATATTCAAAGATAACCAAGTAAGTATCTAATGAAAGCTAGAATATGCAAGATACATCTCTAACTCAGGCCCCACTGCAAGCGTTTCAGGGTTATACAAATGTGTCAGATAGTGTATCTCACAACATAAAGAGAGATAAATTACCTAGAGTAAGAACCCAGCAAAAAAACCCAGGGGGGGGGGGGGGAGAGGGGGAGGACACACATGACATCCTAATCTCTCCTCCCTCGGGTAAATCGCCTGCCCTCTTGCGCAGTCCATCCACGTTTACCTGCACAGAGTTCAAGCAACGTTCAGAAGCACATTTTACACGCAAACCTATGTGAAACACATAGAAAGTTTCTATTTTTGCGTGCCTAAGGAAACTAAATCAACCAGTAAATCTCCTGAAAAGGCAGCAGAAATGTTCTTTTTTTTTTTTTTTTTTTTTTTATAGTGTGCCTAATAAAAGAGAACATAAACATAGCAAATTTTCTCTCAACTCATTCCTCTGGAACACTTTGTGAGTCAGTAGCTAAGAATTCTGGAAAACACCACTAAAACAAACCTATAGGGGGATACCAAGGAAATGGTATAATCCTACTACCCATCTTGCCATATGTCCTCCTTGTGAGGCCCATGTATAGGGGCCCACTGGTCCCTACAAAGGAATATTTGCCTCTCATATTGGCCCTTCCCACCTGCTGGTGATACACCACAAATGGCGCTAAATAAACTTTGACTGAAAAGTGCTAAGGTCTGAAGATGAGAAGAATAGGTAATGAAGCAGGCCCTGGGAGTAAAAGGGATCTAATTGGTCAGACCTTCACCATGCCAAAAACCTCTTCCACTTGAAATTGTAGAATCTTCTGGTTGAAGGCTTTCTAGCATATCTTCCACCTATTTCAGAAGGAGTAAGAAGATGACTATTGCATGTTCAACATCCATACAGTGAAGGCCAGCAGGTTCAGATGGCACAGCCTGCTGTCCACTTGTGCAATGAGTCAGACACATACCCAATGGAATCAGAGACTGAATTAAAAGATGGATGAGATATGGAATCCAAGCTGATGCTCTGAGGATTACCCTCACCTTGTCCTGAAGAGCCCTTTGGACTATCTTGGCAATAAGAGGAATCAGTAGATATGCAAAGAGTAGACCTACACTCCAATCCAGAACAAAAGCACTGGGAGAATGATCTATAGCTACTTGGATGCATATCACAGAACCTCAAGCTTTCTGTTGGCCTCCAAGGCTAACAGGTCAATCAATGACATTCCCTAGTGGCTGAACAAGTCATCCATCATGGCCCTTTAATCAAAGGCCACTCATGCACTTGCAGCACTCTGGTAAGGCAGTCCACCAACATATTCTGGATTCCTGGAAGATGGGCTGCCTGGAGATAGGTATTGGGATATCTGGTCCTTGACCAGATTCAGGGGGCCTTCTCACAAAAGACATTGTGGTTATGGATGAGCACTAATGGCTATAACTGCAGAGTCAAATGTAATTACCCGAGTGTTAAAACTGCACTGAAATTAAGTGCACAGTTTAACAGACAAGCTATTTAAAAAAAAAAAAAACCCTCCCCATGCAGTAAGCTAATGGTATGCTAATACTTCAGGAGTTTGTTTGTTTTTAAGGCACACAAACCAGAAAATGTACATAAAGAAAAAAAAAAAGACAACACAGAAAAATGATTTATGCTCACCACTCACATTTTAAACTAGCAGAAAACATGGTTTATGTGCACAAAACATGTTTTCTGCATGAAAATCACAAGTTATTTTATTCCTTTTTTTTTTTTTTTTTTTAATTTAATAGCTTTTCTGACTCATTTAAGCAGATAATTTACCAGGAACACCTTTTATCTGGCTAGAAAATGATTTAGCTAACTAAAATCCAGCTGGATAACTGGCCCAATATTTTAAAAAAAACCTGACATTTAGCCAGAGAATTTGTGAGTTATGTGACTAAATAGTTTTGAATATTGACACCCCCCCCCCCCTAGTTTTTACTGTATTTTAGTTTGCTCCCAAGTTTGCCTCCTCAGATCCTCATGTCAATCTCTTTCCACTGATATAAAGTTCTCTTGTGCTCTATTAAACCTTTCAGGTGTGTTTGACTATCATCCCCTCCCCTGCCTCATCTCTCCTCTAAAGCAACAGAAAGACAAAGCAAAAATTTTATCCAACATTGGGCCTTGTTTAGTAAAGATTTTCTCCCCATTCTGTGTCTATGGGGAAAAAAGCTTAGTAAACCAGGCCCAATATTTGGAATTAATCTGTGGACTGCTTTGCAGGCATTTTCTCTGTGTCTAAATGGGACACGGGTACATATCCTTGAGTTATCCCACCAAGAGTTAATGCACAGATTTTGCATATTAAATAGTCAAAATACCAAGCTGTAAATAAATGCTCCATTCCAGAGTCCAATAAGAGAAGAAGAAACTCCTGACATTTAAAGTGCACTGCAAGAGCTATAATTGCCTGACCTCAGCAGCACACTGAAAAGCTCTGAACTCTTAATTGGGATTTTCATTTTACTAAAAGTGTTTTATGATAGTTTTTTGTCACAATTTGTTAGCTACTGCTGTGCTCCTTTTTCAGTAGAGAGGATAATAATTACTGTTGACATACTTCACCATCAACAACTCCTGGGATATCTAAAATATTGCAAGAGGCATTCCACATAACCGATACTTAACCTTTCTGTTGCTATAAAGGTACCTAGCCAGAAGGGTCTTGGTTTTCAGAATACTCACAGAAATGTGAATGGACTCAGCTATTTAAAACAGAGACATGGAGGCCTTATTTAAAAAAAAAACAAAAAACTATTCCCCATTCTGTGCCTCAGGAAAAGAAATTCTTCATGGAATAAGACTCCATGTGTGCAAAAGGACCTCATGAATATTTATTGTGAAAATTCTGAAAGCCAAACCAGTTAGAAACCTCCCTGATCAATGTTGAATATGGCAGAAGTATTGGAACTGGTACACAGATTGCCAAGATTCCCTCCTGGTACTTTGAATAGACCATAATATTCGCTTTCTGCTTGAAAAGGTGATGCAGAAGCATCTCATTAAGAAATAATCATCGGTGCATTTTGAATGATCTGTTCAAACAGAGGGAGGCTGTTTTGTGAGTTTGGGCAGGACTGAAGGGTTACGTGGCGAGTTTGAATAACTGTGGTGGCTGTGATACACAGGAGAAAAAACAAGATACCGCCGATGACTCAATGCCACTGGGCACAGTTGCAAATTCTCCATAAACCTCCCCCCCCCCCCCCAAAAAAAAGTTCATAAAAATAATTCCATATCAGCAGTGCTATCGCTATAGGAGGGGTGAGAGGAGACAAGATGGCAAGTGCCCCCCTAAAAAAAAAAAAAAGGCTTTCCGCCCAGTTAAAATCACCAGAGAGCAGGTCCTCCTTCACATTTCAGATTACAATCAGTTGCTCAGTGCGGTTCAAACAGCAGCCTGTCTGAACCAGACAGGAGGAGGGTCCCCCCCAAGACTTGCCAAAAGCAAGTCTTGGGGGACCCTCCTGACCCCCACAAGACTTGCCAAAAGTCCAGCGGGGGTCCAGGAGCAACCTCCTGCACTCGGACCGTCGGCTGCCAGTATTCAAAATGGCGCCGATAGCCTTTGCCCTTACTATGTCACAGGGGCTACTGGTGCCATTGGTCGGCCCCTGTCACATGGTAGGAGCACAAGATGGCGCCAGCCATCCAGTGCTCCTACCATGTGACAGGGTCCGACCAATGGCACGGACACCCTGTCACATGGTAAGGGTAAAGGGCCATTGGCACCATTTTGATTAGTGGCAGCAGACGGCCCGGGAGATCGCTCCAGGGACCCCCACTGGACCACCAGGTACCTGTCAAAAGTTTTTTGGGGGGGTCAGGAGGGTGAGGGAAGCTAAGGGATTAATTTTAAAGGGTCGGGGTGGGTTTAGGGGTTATTTTTGTATGCCGTTTTTCCCGCCCTGCCCCAAAACGATAAGAGAACCCCCATGATCAATATCGTGGGGTTTTCCTATTGTTTTGGGGGAGCCCCCGATTTCTGATGATTTTGAAAACATCGTCCAATATTTTCAATCGTCCGAAGCCCGATTCACATCCCTAGTAAAATATATATATGTATACATTTGGGCCCAGCATATTGTTTCCTGAAAATGTATTCAAAAGGTAATTAGGCTTAAGGGATAGCCCAATTATTGTAATCAGGAAAGATTGTAGCTAACTTCCAAGCACATTCCCAAAAGCTAGCTAGACAATGAAGAGATCAGATATTAGACAATCTGTGCAGTTTTTAAACCATTACTAAGAATCGTGGTTCTACTGTTACTTCACTTGGAAATGTAGAAATAAGGGTCAGCAAACGAGCTGTAGGTGAGACCACTTTTGTGGACTAAGAATACATATAAGATGAACTTTCAAGGAGTATTTTGTCTTCACCAGGTCAGTGAAGAAACTGCACATTTATGAACCTGAAAAGGAGAGGATAAATCTCAAAAGCTAGTTAGTTAAAGCTGTATAAACATTAGTCCTATAAAAATAACTATCACCTACAACTTGTTTGTTGACTCTTGACTCTAAATCATTACTATACATCATTATTTAAAGGATTTCATTTATGAAAGCAAGAAAAACATCACGGCTGTGCCAAATCCTGAAGTCTGCACCGTCACTGAGCCAGCAGAGCACTCTGGATTCACACAGTATGATAGAAAGTAGAATTGTCACAGAAACACTTTTATGGCCTGATTCCCTCAGCTTTTTTTTTTCCCCAGAGAAACAGAACAGGAGAAAAGGAATTAGAACCTCTGGTCCCAATTTTCAAAGCGCATTCAGCACTATTTAGCCAGATAAGCGGGACTTGTGCAGCTAAGTAGCAGCTGCTGAATACTTGCCTAGGCTCAACAGGCACCGCTTAGCCACATAAGCCCCTTTTGCAACTAAAAGTTACATGCACAAAAAGTAGGTGTGTACTGGGCGGACCAGAGGCGGAGCGAGTTAGGCGTATAACAAATACACCTAACCACCAATATTTGGAGTTAGATATATAAGTGTACGTCTAAGTTCAGCCATGCCATAGAGAAAAGTCTAAACTTAGCCAGGTAGACTTATCTGAAGTGCACACACATACAAATATATTCAGCAGCTTTGCCATGCCGCTGAGTATACATCGTATCTTAGTTGGATAAGCTCTAAGTGGCTAAGTTACTTACATGGCCATCCAATGTGTCTAATTATTAAAATGTCACAACTCTATTTTATCACAAAACTAATTGCTGGGTGTCTCCTGTTTCACTGTGGATAAAGGGCAGGTCCCGCTAATGTAAAGAAATATTTATTTTTCAGCTAATATTACTGTTCGGAAGCAATAGGAGAATGGCTGGCTGAGTGCCAGTCTGCAACTTGTCAGCTAACACCACCAATCAGGCAGCAGGCTTGTGTTAATTCAGTCATTTTTCTGCACACAATATATGTTATTTTCTTTTCCTGAATACAGATGGACAAAAATGACTGCAGAGTTTGATCATAATCATTTTTAAAAATAACACCTCAAACAACTTTCTTCCTAGTACTGATGCTTGCTTTATTTAATTTTAAACACATATTCCTCTGATCCTAATTCCTTACACACATAAAACAACAAAGTTTCAAAACAAAAATATAACAAAAAATACAATCCTAAATCATATATCAACAACTGTAGCAAAGGCATGTGAAATATGGTTCACTTTAACCTTTTTAAGAAATGTCAAGTATCTCTTCTAATTGAAGATCAAGAGGAAGTAAACTCCAGAACATTGGTCCAGCCACAGCAAATACTCTAGTGTGGGTCTCAGGCCTCCGAATTGATGTAAATGATGCACTGTTTAAAAACGTTGGCTCACAATGTTTAAGGACATGCTGGGTAATGATAGATTTAAACCAACCGGGAACATCACTTCCAATAGCAATGCCAATTTTTAAGCTATCTTACATTTTATGCACCATGCCACACAGCCATTACAGTTCTTCAGTATACATGCATTATGATCACAGAAGCAGCAGCCGAAAACAAGATGAGCAGCTGAATTTTTAATGAGCTACAAAATGTGAAGCAAGGAGATAGCAAGGTAAAGATAAATTACAATAATCTATATGAGTCAAGAGCATTGCCTATAGCACAGCCCTAGAGAAATGCAATGGCTTCAACTTATGTACCATATTCAACTTGAAGAAAGCAGACTTAATAACTGACTCAACTTGGACTTTCATAGATAGTTTGGAGTCAACAATGACATCAAGATTCCAAATCCCAGTCAGTAACAGGAAGGGAAATATCAGCAAGTTGTATCCAAGTAGGCACCAATAAATTGTGGAAATGACTAACCAACAATAGCTTAGCCTCCTTTAAATTCAGAACAAAGTCATTGGAAGAATCCAGATGTTCATGGTTTTGATGCACTTCACAAGAGTAGAAACAATGGAGTCACACATAGGAAGGAATATCAATGTCATCTGCATAAATATGATAGTGAATACCAAAAGCAGTAAATAGCTTACCATATTAAACAAACTATGGTGGTGACAGAGACATGCTATGCAAACTATAATCAATTCAGGAAGGACAGGGTAAGAAGAAAGGGAAGAGTGGTGCCCTACATAAAATATATAATATATTAATATATATATTCCTTCACAGGCAGAAGAAATGGAGAGAAATTTAATGTAAGACATTTACAGAGATTGCTTTGAAAGGAAGGGGGCCTATTGCTAGGTGATGTGAATCTGTCAGAGGCTGCAGTGTTAACTAGAATCAGGGAGGTCTTGTATTATCTGCAGGAAAAACTCTTCAAGGAACTGGTAACTCATTTTCTATCTAATTTTTTTGTGGGCTGTGAGCGCCAACAAGTTCTCATGTCGAATGCAGTACACGGATTTGTGCTCAGTGTTCTATGAAACATCATTCTATTTTCCTTTTCTTGTATGTGCTATGTTTTCCTGTGCATACTTATTTTATGAACTGTATGTGTGTGTACACATATGAACAGCTTGCAGACTGCTAACAGAATGGAAGTGAGGGGACAATACTAGCCCTGGTGCTTAAAGTGGGGAGAATTTATAATGTCACAGTGGGGGAATCATCTGAGATTCAGGGATTACCGGATGGTCTAGTTCAGTATTAAGAGCATAAGCAGTCATGGTTCATTCAAAGGTGAGGGTCATGAACTTCAGAAAAACAATAACTTTGTTAAGATAGATTTCAGGGATTTGTTAACTGTATGGGATAATCTAAGATAAGTAGAAGAGTAATGGACAAAACTAAAAGGAGATATTGAAAAGGCAGCCAACATTGTTAGAAAAGTAAATATAAAGTAAGAGGAAAAAGAGACCACATTTGCATATTTGTTATCCTGCCAGTTGGGGTGCCATCAAGGTGGGTCACAGAAGAATCATTAATAAACTACAAGAGCTCATAGAAAGAGGAAGACAGAAAACAACATCTGGAGAAGCTGAGAAAGTAGCCAGGAAACTGAAGGTGCAAATGGAAGAAAAATAGCTAATACAATAACATAGGAGAACAAGATAGGTTAGTGAGAGTACACATAGGACTGTAAGACTCAGGAGGTGAAGGGGGGAATATGTAGAAGCTGAGGAGAACGTAGAATTGGTTAAGAAACATTTCTGTTCAGTGTTCATTGAGGAAGGCCTTCAGAAAAGGAATTGAAGAGAGGTAGACCTCAAGCTACTTTCAAAACACTGCATTTGCAAGGAGATTAACTAAATTAAAAGTAGATAAAGCAATGGGACCAGATGAAATACATCTGAGGGTATTAAGGGAATATTTAGGAAGCTCTGACAGCTCCACTGCTGACCTTTTCAATGCTTCTTTAGAGTCAGGAGAGGTTTCAAAGGACTGGGAACAAGAAAAGGTCGTTCCTCTTCACAAAAATGGAAGGAGAACTACAATCCAGTGAGTCTGACCTCAGTGTTAAATAAATTAATGGAATTGTACCTAAAATGAGGCTAGTGCAATTTCTGGAAGCCAGCAAGGTTTCAGCAGAGCTAGGTCTTGCCAGATGAATCTAATCTATTTAATTGACTGGGTAACCAGAGAGGTAGACAAGGAGAAAGCACGAGATGTAATGCAGTGGTTCTCAAATGTTCAGGACTACTGTGCCCCTTTGAAGAGTTTGAGATGCCTTGTATGTACCCCCAGATGCACAAAGATTCAAAATTTGCAAAACAAAAAATTTAAAACAAACCATCTAGGTAAGGGCCAGATTCATGAAGGCTTTTCTCTCATTTTGTGTCTAGGGGGAAGACTCTTACAGCCAAATTTTAAATCCCCCCCCCCCCCCGCGCATGCGAAAAATGGGGTTAAGCGCTGAAGTGCCAGGCCCAGTTAAAGGGGCAGGGAGGGGCAGGGCTGGAGGCGGCCAGGTCAGTGGCCATTTGACCTTGTACCGGGGAAGAGCATCCTGGCGTGTGCAAGTTGCTACTGATCTGTTGGAGCAGTAAGCAACAATAAAAAACATTGACAGGTAGGAGAAAGAGTTTAGAGGGTGGGGAGGAGAGGAGAAGAGGAAGGGAGGTTAGGGAAGTTCCCTCCCAGTCCTTAATTGGAGCAGACTGGGAGGGAACTGTGGAAGGCCTCGATGCATTGCTATGCGGAAATTGCAATTCTCTACCCCCCCCCCCCCTTGCGCACACCGCACTTACAGGTGGAATTAATATTACAGGAAGACACTTCGCTATTAAAAAAAACCCTACTGTTGAAGGATTATCAGGAAAAGTTTGTCTTTTATGGATGATACCAAGATCTGCAACAGGATAGGCATCCTGGAAGGAGTGGCAAACATGAGAAGGGATATAGTGAAGAGTAAGGAATGGTCCAGAATCTGGAATCTAAAAATAAATTCTAAAAAAAATGCAGTGATGCATTTGAGTTACAAATCCCAAGGAAGCAGTATAGTGAAGGCAGGGGGAGGCGGAAGGCTGCAGTTATACTCTGCACGAAACAAGGGCGAGGACTGGGAGTGATTACATCTGATGAACAAAGAGGTAGATAAAGTCAGGAGGATGCTCTGGTGCATTAAGAGAGGAATAGCCAGCAGGAAAAAGAAGAGAAGATATTGCTTCTATACAAGTCCATGATGAGATCTCATTTGGAGTACTGAAAACAATTCTGGAGCCTGCGCCTTCAAAAGGATATAAATTGGATGGAGTCAGTTCAGAGGGAGGCTACTAAAATGGTCAATGGTCTGCATCAAAATGTATATGGGGAGAAATTTAAAGACCTAAACATGTATACTCTAGAGGACAGGAGGGAAAGGGGAGATATGATTGACAGTTTAAATAACTCCAGGGATTAAAATGCACAGAAAGCAGATCTCTCAATGGAAAGGAGGCTCTAGAACGAGGGGTCATGGAATGAGGGTGAGAGGGGGAGACTCAGGAGTAATCTAAGGAAATATTTCTTTCCAGAGAGGGTGGTGGATGTATGAACAGCTTCCCTGTGAATATGGTGGAGACAAGGACAGTATCAGAATTCAAGAAAAAAAAAACATGTAGCAAAGCACAGACAATGAGAGAGGAAGGGATTATAAAGCTTAATAGGCAGGTTGGGCCCTATGATCCTTTACCTGCCATCATGTTCTACACCTAATGTTTTTTTGGTTTTTTCAAAATTATTTCTTGGGTCATATCCAACTTAATTTACAACACACACACAAATATGAGGAGAGGGGAAGAATATTCCACATAAACAGTTTTTTGTTTTTTTATTTGCATGGAGGTTGAGATCTATCAGCTCAAAATCACTCAGACAAATGCTGTATATTTTCACATTTTTCCTAACACTGCACCCATGGGATTGTTTTTATCTAAGATCTCTATATAATCAAAGATGATATCCTATAGTGTCATGTACTTAAGATTCAGCTCTTTACAGCATCATCATTTATTCATATTTTAAAACTGGGTCAACACACCACATTTATGAAGGCTGGAAAAGAGATGTCACAAGACTATGCACCTACTGGTAAGAGCAGTGGGAAAGTTTGCTAAAAGGAAAAACAAAAAAAAAAAATCACTGACTTCAGCAATTGCTGGATCAGATTTTGGAAATTGGATGTAGGGGATGACAGCTGGGCTTTGAGCAAGGGTAGATGGGACACAAGGCTAAATCATTCACCTTCAAAGGATTACACTCAGGCTGGCACAACTATTCATGGAAACAAGAAAAGACGTCAAGGAAATTTTTTTTTAACTGTTACATGGGATCTTCTTAGTGTTTGGGTAATTGCCAGGTTCTTATGGTCTGGTTTGGCCTCTGTTGGAAACAGGATGCTGGGCTTGATGGACCCTTGGTCTGACCCAGCATGGCAATTTCTTATGTTCTTATGAATTTTAAAATAACAAAATATATATATGTATGTATGTATGTATGTATGTATGTATGTATGTAAATTGTGCTGGGAATCAATTACTGCTGAACAGCCTATGGCAATAAAAAAAAAAGTTTATAAATTGGGATCCACTGCATGCACACAGATTTTCCGAGCACTGTATACCATGCTGCAGGTGGCAAGATCATACACAGAATGTTGAAAGCAAAGTATAATAGAACAAACAAGTCTACATTATGAGCTTGTTAAAGATATTCATTTAAACAGACTCAGGGACAGATGTAATAAAACCTGCACTGAAATCTGCACAGATGTTTTTGGGTGCGCATGGGAAAAACACAGTGGAAGCGTGGGAAGTAATACTGGCTGGATTAGATATGCACATAAAATCTGCACACACCAATCATATGTGCTATAATGCACGCAGAAACATGCACTAATGGCCCTATATAGTAAAACACGCAGACATCCACACAGAAACTCACGTGGACACCCACCGGCGAGTGAAGCCTGTGATTGATTCTCAGGGCAAAAGCCTTTCTTTTTCAAAAAAAACTGAAGTAGTGGTCCTGAAATAGCTGTGAAGGTGGGTAGAGCAATACTTAACCCCTTCATGATCAGACTC
Organism: Rhinatrema bivittatum; assembly: GCF_901001135.1. Classification (NCBI taxonomy): domain Eukaryota; kingdom Metazoa; phylum Chordata; class Amphibia; order Gymnophiona; family Rhinatrematidae; genus Rhinatrema; species Rhinatrema bivittatum. Next base: position 8,583,990 of record NC_042631.1, on the reverse strand, counting down.
CGACCACTGACGAGAGCGTGAAACGCAGATCGGCAATTCTGACTCATTGAGAAGCTGCCTTCTCTCTACCCATTCTGTCTGCCACTTGGCTGACCCACAAAAGCATCAAAATAAATGGTCTCCACACCGTCACTTTCACTTACCTCCTGCCCTGACCCACGTGCTAAAAACCTGCATTAAAAAACCTCCACTAATCCGATCTCCCTGCTAGTGCAGCTCCCTGCATTGCCCGTAAATAGATAAATCGCCTCCTTTGCATGCTATTAGCATGCACACATGCAGAAAAACCACGGGGCTGTAAGCGCGCTTGTACACGCTTTTTCCCCCCATGAATAAAACCATTACATACCCATATAGGGCTTTGCACAGGAAAACGCGTGTACAAACACGCGTATAGGCGTGCACAAACCCGCGGTAGCTTCAGCGCACCTTATTACATCGGCCCCTATGAAAGCAGATAAGAACCATAAGATAAAGGCCATTTATTATTTTATTTATTTAAGGGGGTTTTTTTATATACCACGGCACATTTGGAACATCACCTCGGTTTACAGTCTAACATAATGCAGCAACAGGCTTTACATAGAAATACAAACAACAGTGGTAATAAATTGCATGGAAACTAGGTAATACCTAAATATTTGGTTTAAATTTAAACTTTATAAATAAGAGCTTAAAATGGATAATGCATGCAAAGGGTATAAATATATTCTCATGTTATGGGTATAACGACAGTATAAGAACAGTATATCAGTACGGTACAGTTTAGGATGTTCCTAGATTGGTGCGGAGTAAGTGTAGGGGGGATTGCTTGGGAATAAGAGTAGAGAGGGGGCAAGAGTCATATTTACAAGAGCCATATTTACAGCTTTCATGCCTCTATTATTTATTAATTTTGAATTATTGCATTTCTTACATGTATAAGAAATGTGATTCATATAAAACGTTTAAAAAATTCCAAAACATATTAGACAAAACTATATTTAAAAAAATGTAAATGGATAAATTAAAAAATATATATATAAGCAGCATGCATTAAACGTTGATAATAATTAAAAACACATTAAAGGGTGGCTAGAAAAGGGGTCTTGCTGAAGATCCAAATGAGTAAGAGCTATCCTCCTAGAGATCACCATCAAAAATCAGTCTTCTGCAGGGGTAATCACAGATGAAGAGGCTGCTAGTAAAAAGGACGAGACCACATGTCAGCATGAAGCCCCACCCTGGAGAAGAGGCTCTTCCTGGTCTGGAATCACTGTCTAGCATGGAGGGGCACCCAAGGGCCAGAAACATGCACTGGGGCCCCAGATGTGCTCTGCTGGTACTGTCCCAACCCAGAATTTCTACAGCCACCCTGTCCACTTCCCCCACCACTGGCAATCCTGTGGAAGTCAATTCTTGTCGAGAGATGTCGGAGCCCGTGGTGGACCAAACATCTCTAGCCACATGCTTACTTGGTCTAATTTGACATTTGGACCTGCACAAGATTATCTACTCTGACTATTAAAAGAAGACCAGGAGGGGATTTCTCTCTTCACATTGCCAAACAGTTGCATAGAAGAGAATCTGTACTGCTACCACATGGCTGTAGGGTTGTGATGTTACCTTTGTGCTACAAAGAAAGAGCCTGAAATGTCCTTGACCAGTGGCTCACATTGCCCGTTTCATTGCTTGGGACCTGGCCCTGGAAGCAAACCAGAGTAGCGACTTCACCACTAAGCTACCAGACCTGACCCACTTTGTCTCAAAATGCAGTCACAGAGAAGTAGCTCAGAGTAAGATTCATTTTTCTTCTAAAATCACATGGAGACAACTTTGGAGACTGCAGGTGCCAAATGAACAAACCTTTATCACAGTAGGGCCTCCCTTTCAGTGGTTTTGAGTACAAGCTATAATGCACCTTCAGAATGACTTCATCCCACCAATTTATGGAACAATTTATTTTTATTTCAATATCAATTGGTTTACACCCATCAGCAACTGGAAGCTGTGGGGATTTTTGTTTTCTTAAATTTATTTCCTATGTTTTAAACACAATGCAACTATGGAACTTCGGATTTGGACAACTACAGAACAGATAAACATTAAAAATGTCACTGGGTCAGACCAAAGGTCTATCAAGCCCAGCATCTGGTCTCAGACAGTGGCTAAACCAGGTCACATGCTCCTGGCAGGGTCCAGTCTTTCTTGCTCACAGCCAGGGACAAGCAGCAGCTTTTCCAAGTCTACCTGGCAAATGTGTTTCCTCCAGGAACTTCTCCAAACCTTTTCTAAACCCAGCTATGCTTTCTTTCTGCTTTCACCACATCCTCTGGTATCAAATTCCAGTGTTTAGTTGTATACTGAGTGAAAAAATAGTTTAGTTGTATACTGAGTGAAAAAATAGTTTGACCAATTTGTTTTAAATGTGCTACCTATTATCTTCATGTAGTGTTCCCTAGTACAAGTATTTTATTTATTTAGTTATTTTATATACCATCATTCCAAATAAAGATCACAACATAACATACATATTATGGCATGACTTATACAATTATTACAAACAATATACCCGTGTATTTCAATGAAATTTATCTTCAATTTTTATTCTTTAACAAACCTTTAAAAACATAACACATATCTGTTTATATCACCCATACACACCACATTGCAATATCGATTGTGTTGGGATACAAGTTATGAATTTCATGAAAATGAGAACGGCAATCTAATAAGGAACTCAGATGGGATATAAGCAAAGAGTATTGTAATGTTCATTATGTTAGGATGTAACTTATGAAATATGAAAATAATAAGGGTAATCTAATAAGGAATTCTAATTATAAATGATTGTTTACAATAGTAAAGGAAACTTGTGTTAAATGTAACAGAGGTAGAAATTGGGATATTTAATAAAAGAGGAGTATGTTTACATTGTAAATTAGGGAATGTTGCAATAGTATTGTTAAAGTGTAACAAGTTTGTATTGTCAGATTTTAATAGTTTATTGTTGTGTGAGTGAATGTGGTGTGTATGGGTGATATAAACAGATATGTGTTATGTTTTTAAAGGTTTGTTAAAGAATAAAAATTGAAGATAAATTTCATTGAAATACACGGGTATATTGTTTGTAATACTTGTCAGTGTTAATACCTGTGGTAGACCCAGGATAATTCTATTAATATACATGACTTATACAATGACAATGTAATCACATTACATACATACATCGGCAGGAACATTGATTTAATGTAATCAAGTGAGATGGGTAACTTTAAAATTACACCCTCTGACCAAGTACAGGACATCAGAATACAGATAGATGAAAACCTAGCAATGGAAAAGCACATACATGAATTAATTAAAACAGGCTATGTGAAACTGCACTTACTACATAGACCGATACCATTGCTGACTCATGAAGACTTCTGCACAGTCCTGCAAACCCTCATCTTCTCTAACATAGACTACTGTAACTCTTTTACTAGGAGTACCTGTTTAATAAAAAAGCTACAACTCCTACAAAATGCCGCAGCAAGGCTCTTAATAGGATCAAGAACATTTGATCACATCATGCACTCACTGATAGCTCTACATTGACTAAGTGTGCAATCCCAAATTCACTACAAAGTATTAACACTAATACATACAACCATCCATTCTAATAACCCAGGTCTGGCAGCCATAGGACTACAACCATACAAACCACAGAGATCACTAAGATCTCAGAATAAAGGATCATTAGCTATGCCAACATTACTGAATGCTCATCTAACAAAAATAAGAGACTGTGTGTTCTCCATTGCTGGCCCAATATTATGGAACTCACTACCAGAGAAACTACGACTGACCCCAGAACGAAAGAAATTCAAAAGTGAACTGAAAACATGGTTATTTAAAAATGCCTACCTTAAATCTTACCTGAAATCAGAGCAAACACCAGTAAGGACAACTTAAAACTACCTATGCTCAGAACAAGCACCAATAAGGTCAAAGACATTAATAAACTAACAATAGAACTAAACAGCCCATCACACCCCAACGCCAAAATAAAAAATCTGAAACATATCTTATAAACCACCAACCTCTTATCCTAGTACCTTTGTTAAAACACTAGCACACCCCCTAGACCTATATCTCACTTACTTCTTCCATCTCTTCATGATTTTATAGACCTCTTATCATATCTCCTGTCCTCCAGGCTGAAGATCCTGAACAAGTTACTCAATGATCACACCAAAAGTACATAAAAAAAAAAAAGTATGAAAACACTGAAAAAACCCAAACAAACAAAAAACATGTTCTCCACCCATTTGAGGCTTTGTTTTCCAAATAAGAATTTTCTAAGGCAGCTCAGTTCCAGGTTGTTAGTCAAGCTCTGAACAAAGCCACATTGTGACCTCAGCAAGCACTGCTGCATGACAGAGCACTGTGTGTTGACTTTAAGGAACAAAGCACAATAGGCAGGTAGTGCTTTTCTCAGAGCATCGGGCAGAGTTGGAGTTCACGGCACAAAGCCAGGGCAGTGCTTTCAAACCACTGTCCTGGAATGCCTTCTTACTTTCATGAAACCTATCTTAAAAAGTCTGAAAGACAGATACTTGGTTTGGGATTTTCAGCGATATAAAGGATTTATTTTTTTTTTTTGGAGTGGGAGGAAGGCTGAGCAACAAGTCTAGTGGTGCTAAATGTCTAGATCCAAAACTAAAAATGTCATGCAGGACATCAGAAAAGATCACAGCTCTCCCAGTCAAACTGAAGTTGGGGATGGTAACTTTTAAACAGCCGTGTGGGCACACATGTACACGCATAAGCTGGCTCGGGCTAATGGACATGGCCATTTTATAACATATGAGCATAAATGCATGCATGACATAATATATGTTGTATGCATGTACATGTGTGGGCAATTTTATATGGACACATGTATATGCATGCAAATAATACCTCTATAGCATAAGTGGGGGGATTTTGGTATATATGCGCGCCAACACAATTACCAGTTCTCCCAATTTGTCCCCAGGTTTGCCCACATAAAGGATAGGATTTCCTAACCCTGCTAGATAAATAGCCTCCCTTCTCCCCTATTAGCCCCAACTCTTAAAATATCTAGACTAGTCAGCAGGGTTTTATTTTACTACTTACACGCCATCCCCTAGCAGAAGTTACTCAGTAGGGGACCCCAAAGAGCACTTGTATGCATAAATACTTACGTGGGCACTTTCATTGAGAAATCTAGGAATGGCCATACCTCACCCAGATATGCCCCTATTTTGTAAAATAAAAATGTGTGCATACTTACATGCTTTTTAAAATCCATGTGGTGTGCACTGGCCCAAATTTTGCCCATATCTCCTGACTTCGGCAAACATAGGGCTTTTAAAATTCACCTTTTAGTTTTCATAGCAGAGCATAAACATTTAAGGAAACTTCAGAGGAAGCTTTAAACGAAGCCATAAAAACGCTTCCCAATTATACAGTGTTGGATAAGTGATTTTCACTTCTTAGCTTCTCACCCACCCAATTCTCCCAGACCTTTCTAGAAGTTCACAAAGATGACATATTTCCAGCAAGCAACTTTCTCAAAAAAAAAAAAAAAAACAACTTAGGAAGTAAACCAAGTCCAGGTCTGTCTCTCAAACACTCTCTTCTGGAAACTCTCAGGTTGATGGCAAAAGCAAGCAAATATGCTTATAACATCCCACATCTAAAAGAATGACAATTACATATAGGGTATGTTCCCATTTATCCACTCTCCAACTAAATACAACTTTTTTTTTTTGTTGTTGGTGTAAATGGGTCACAGACCAAGACAATCTTGCTACGATTTCTATTATGTTTACAGAATCAATCAAAAAAAAAAACCGCACCCAATGACCCGAACCCAAGCCATACTGTCCACTAATCATAAATGTGAGATGCAAAAGACAATATCATTGATTATCCACACTCCAGCAAGCAACACTAATCACCTACAAATTGTTTTCCTATTTTTTTTTTAATTTTGATTTTTCAAATAGATAACAGTGATAGTTTCTACAGAACTATCACTGTCACAATCAAAGCCATGGTTAAGTTGCAGTGGCCACCCTGAAGTGTTTCTTGCAGTTATTCGGTGACCTCCCATTATACCCCAGGCAGGTACTTCTAGTGCAGAAAGACAGCTTTGGTCAGGACTGGGCTATTGAAAGAGAGCTCTCCCCTTGCAGATAGAGTCTGTTCACACCCAATGCTTGCATTGTTTGTGGGTTTTAGATGCACAGCAAAGAAAACCAAACAAAAAATCCAATTGACACTTGTGAGAACTTGGGACCACGATTATCATAGTGACAGCTGGGAACAACCATCATATATAAAATGAGAGCACCATTTTATTTATTTAACAGTTTTTATATACTGATGGTCATTGGGAACATCTCATTGGTTGACAAGAAACAAAAAGCTTATTTACTTACTTATGAAAATCAAAACAAATAGGAAACAAGTCCTGGGTGATTAGTAATGGTTGCTGGAGTAGAATTGCTATTGCTTTTGGCATCCACATTTATAATTAGTGATTATTACATAACATCCATAGTACATTTAGAAACCAGGAATGTAACATAGAACATGGTAGGGTATAATATGCAAACAAGGTTTTGCATAATCACCCTTAGTTTTCCTAAAACTGACATCATATTCATTAGCATCTGCCCTGTTTTTTCAGACTCAACCACTGTCATACTTCTTGTTCAAGTCCTTCCTGACTGATAATGGCCCATGCAGAGGGTGACTCTTAATACAATTCTATCATGCAAATAGTAAAAACCCTCTAGGCAAGCTCCTAAAACAGAAGTGGGCAACTCCAATGTTCTAGGACCCCAACTAGTTGGGTCTTCAGGATAACATTAATGATCACAATTAAGGCAGTGTGCATGCAAATCTATCTCATGCGTATTCCCCTTGGATATCCTGAAAACCAGATCTGTTTGCAGCACTCCAGGGCTGGAGTTTCCTACCCCTGCCATAGGGTGCTGCAAGTTAGAGGACTGAGTCAAACAGTCTCATTCCTTTTGCATTTGAGCCAAACAAACATGATACCTATGAAAAATGTCTGCGATTTCCAGGAGTTTTAGCAAGGAGTCCCTTAATAAGAGGCTTTAGTGGAGGGGAAGGGATGGAGCTGACTAGAATCCACCACCACATACTCCTTTGAAGTCTAAAGCCACTGATGCTACTCCCATCTGGGTTACATCCTTGCTTCCTTACATAACCTAATTAAAGGAAATCAACAAACGTCATTAGCTTTACCTAATAAACATTAACAAAATACAAGCTTTGGGGGGGGGGGGGGAGTGGTGACCACTAATGTTTCCTTCCTTAGGCAATATCTGTTCTTTTCACAATTTTTATTTTTGGTGAACCTAATGCACTGCTCCTTCTCCACATTCAAAAACAGAGAGTGATCCTGGCAATGAAAACATCCAGAGTTCCTAGAAGCCCTTGCTGTAGTCATCCCCTAAAACTCTTGAGTCTGAATTCCTATCATTGCTCATCATGTCAAGACATGATTAGCTGAATTCATTACTAAGTGTAATTTTATCCTTGAACAGAGTTAGAAAATCTTAAGAAGGGAAATTATAATTTAATCAAGTCACAGCAAAGGCACGGGCAGGTTCTCCAAGCACATCCACAGAATCTTGTGCCTGATCCAAAATATTCTCAAAATCAAGTTATTTTCCTCCATTGGTAATTAGCTCATATATAAATTAAAGCTAATCAGATACACCCCTTGATTAAAACAAGGCTGCCCTGCTCCAAGGCAAGTCCTGCCGTGGAAACTCTTTAAATGCCTCCCAGGTGACAACCAGCCTCTTGGGTCCATAATGCATGTCAAGCGCAATCATCAAATCAAGCGTCTTTTGTTTTAATATGATTTTATTAATTGAATGTCTCTTTGATGCCAATGACCCAGTTTGCTGGAAGTTATTTTTGCATTTCTATGGAAATAGGCTTTTGGTTATTAAGATCTCTGCTCGAAAACAGTTATGAGCCTTTTCCCTTTTAAGTGCCCTCTAGTTAGAGTAAATAGCGTGACAAATGCATTAATTGCTGTTAATGCTTCACTTTCCTCCCTCACCCATTATGAAATTTTGATGACCAAGGTTAATCAGAAATTAAATATTTTAATTTTTAGAAAAACCTTTTTTGGTTATTTTCCTGCAAAAAGGGAGAATGAGTCATCCTCCCATGGTGTTTGTTTACAAATCTCCAGCTCACAACTCTAGAGTTGCCATCTCACCAAGGTCACGTCTTGCTTTTGTCCTTTGCATGCCTGGAAATGTAGTCCTACTTTTCTCAGGGAAAATCAAGGTTACATCTCCATGCATGCAAAGGGACATAACTAGGACTGGATCAGCCTGCTCAGGCAACCCGACAACTGTCTCTATGATTCAGTTTGAGAAGCCTTTCCCCAGTCAACAAATGCTCCTTGCAAACTGAGGCTCAGAGAAACAAATCTGAGTTTAATGGTCATTTGGCTCCCTACTTCAAGCAGCTGGTGGCCAAATCATTTTCTTAAGATAGCTGTTTTAGCTATTCTGCCAGTGAAGTTTAGCAGATTTGGATAAGTTCCTGGAGAAGAAGTCCATAAACTGCTATTAATCAAGCTGACTTAGGGAACAGCCACTGCCATTACTGGCATTACTAGCATGGGATTTATTTAATGTTTGTGTACTTGCCAGGTACTTGTAGCCTGGATTGGCCACTATTGGAAACAGGATACTGGGCTTGATAGACCCACGGTCTGACCTAATATGACAACTTGTGTTTTTAAGACTATCAACTGATGAACACTAGTGGCTTAATAAATGGCCACCAAAATTCTGCCAAATGACATGAGAGAAAAAAAATAGGAGTCAGCACCTTTGCAATTGGTTTCTACATTAATTGCCACCTTCTGCAAAGCGGGAGGAAGACCTTAGCTAGTCCTCCTTCTTTCCTTCCATTTCAAATCAACATTACTGGGATCAGAATACTTCTGGAGTGAGTGTAAAAGCCACAACAGATTTGTACTATCAGGCCAGAACCTAAGTCACCAGGCAAATCTTAATTCTGCTATGCTGTGATCAAATGTCTCAACTGCAGATTTTAACCTACCACACATCTCCCCTACCTTACCATGGGACTCTACCACCAAGCTGAGCTAGCAGGAGATCAGGATCTGTTTAACACTGATACTTTAGTTCTTCATTCCCTAAGTGTTTCAGTCTCACTTAAATGAAAAAAAAAAATTCAGCAAATGTACAAATTGGAGCAGATAACCAAATAATCTTATTGACTAGATATACCAAAAAGGCTTTAAACATACAACTATTCAGAGCAAAAAAGTGTCTGTACATATTCGCAATATGACACCGAGGTGCATGCAACAGCTGTATAATAATTAGATGAAGAAACAGAAAGAAATAGTAATAAGTTCAGAGCTTTAACAATGCACTTCAGTGCCTAGGGCAGAAGTTGTATAGGTTCAAAATGAGATGACGACATCCAACACAGAGACTAGATAAATGTAAAAAAAACCCTTTTGGATAGTGATACGTGATCTGGGGTGACCGTGTGGGAGACAGCAATCCTCAGACAATTCATACATCACAAAAAAAGACGTTCACAAATGATTTTAATGATTAAAAATGTATATCACAAGAATACCACCGAGTTGGGAACACTTGCAATTGAAAATCTATAAAAGTTAAAAATGGTATACATAAATAATGAAGCTATAACCAATGTATAGTTTCGGCTCATATAAGTGATACATCAGTGTACATTATACTCTATAGTCCTCTGTTGGTTGTTTATGAGGTTTGCTTGTTTTTTTTTAAGTACTGCCAGTGCCAACCCACACCTGCATTTTAGTTATTTCTCTGCTCCCACCCCCAAAATCCTTTATAATTTGGGCAGCTGCCCCTCTCACCCGCCCATAAATCCATGGTCCTGAATTAAGCAGGCTTGTAAGCTTCCAGGCAAAATTTCAAGTCAGGATGTGAGAATTTCTTTTAATTCAGCACAGGGGAAAGAAACAGTGATATAGTAAAAGATTCCTTAACAGCAGCAACTAACAAGATTGTTCTTCCACTAAAACAAAAACAAGAAAAACACACTTATCCCACAGTAATTTGTATGGCAGTTTGCAACTGCCTACATATGATTATTTTATTTGTATATATATATATATATATATATATATATATATATATATATATATATATATATATATATATATAGGAAAACATTCTGCTAAATTCCAATAAAACTCAAAGTGGATTACAGTTTTAAAAAATTCCTAATTTCATAAACAAAACAAGACAGATAAGACAATCAATTATACAATCTAGATAGATTTAATCTATATACTCATCAACCCAACATGAACCAGAGAGTCTCAATCTGAAGGGATGAGCCCATTGGACTTTACTATAACACACTGCTGTTATTCTGCACAACGATCCTAGATCCAAACCCTGATAATTTAACACATGTGCAAACTTACCGCAAAAGTCCCAATTAAAAGCAATAAATCTCACAAGTTAGCTGCAAGAAAAGATCCCTATACCCAGTTTCAGTAAATACAAATGGAAGAATAAGACATCTTGGAAGGTGATTTAAATCTACCTATTTTCAGGTTGCATTAGTGCCTGTAGGTGAGGTGGTAGCAAATTACTTTGAAAGTTTGTTAGTGTGTCACCTTATCTACCAAGGGAGTTACCGTTATGCAAGAACTATAAATGCATGCTCTTACATTAACTTTGACTTTGCCAAATACAGTTTGGGGATAAACTCACAGTTTACTGGAAGAAAATAAGTTAACAATGCAAACCCAAATGGGGAGGGTTTTACTTCAGAACAATTATATTCAGAAGATTACTTTAAAACCTTCACTGAAATGCAAAAGGATTTTGATATTCCTTCCACTCATATTTTTAAATACCTTCAGTTAAGACACACAGTTATTGCTGTAATGGGTTCTTTGCAATCAAGACCTTTGATCACTTCAATTAAGTTTGTGATGCATGCGAGTCTTAATGAGCATCTGTTAACAATGTAAAGGAAGTGCTCCAATTAATGCTTAGAGGAGAACAGAATTTGGATGGTTATAATTCAAAAGAAGTTTTCCATACAAAGCCTCATTGTACATCTATTGATATTAACTATCTGTCCTTCCCAGTCCATTCTTGATGTCTGGATTCAAACCTTTCACCTCGACAACACATCAAGACTTATCGGGGCTGGTTTCTTTAAAGTACGTTCCTTCATGGTCTTAAAAGTTTATTAATTGATACCAACTTTCATACTGTAGTTCAAGCATCCATCTTGCCCCTGATTGATTACTGTAATGCCATTTATTTGAGCATTTCCGCAACTTCATTAAAACTTCTGCTTAACTCTGCCTGAAATATTTCAGGCAAACACCAGTGATGGCATCTCCCCAGTCATTGATAACCAGTATAAAATAAATAAATAAACTGATTTGGTGAGATTGTATTGCCCATCTTGGGCTCTGAGATCTCAACAGCGAGGTATACTTGATGTACCTTCTGCTAGACAAGCATGACGTGCAGTGCCCAGGGGTTGCTCCTTCTAAGTGGCAGCACCCTTGTTTTGGAATTTGTTGCCAGAAGCGATATGTAAAACAGAGAGTATAAAATCCTTTCGATACACTCTTCTGAGCTCCATGACCATACTTGATAAATAAGAATTGCATTTGTTGTTCTGTTTTATGTTTGTAAGTTGTATTTTTAAGCTCATTTAACATGTACATCACCTAGTTCTTTGTGTATAGGCGATTTATAAATTTTAAAGATAAAGATAACTGTCCAATGGGGGAGGGGGGGCGAGTGGCTGGAAGTTTTTTTGTGACACTAAAAGGATAGTGATCAGTGACCACCTTAGAAGAATTCACTTTAAGTTCTTATGCAGGAGTTATTATAGTTCATTATGACTCTATAAAATGGGGTTTTACCCTTCTTTCTTTGTGCCATGTTCATGAGAGAAGTAGGTTTCTCTTATCTATAAATCTAGTAGAAGAACACATAGAAAAGTGTGCCTTCACCCCCTGGACTGTTTTCCCATAAACTGGGCATCCCTCCTCTTCCCCAAAGCAGCCATGAAGTGGCCTCACCCTGTGTGCAGGGTTTGCAATAGGAGCAGTAGCAGAAGCATCAACAGCCCCGGTGTGGAGAAAAAGGGTAGGTGGGCCTTTAGTGCATAGCCTGTGTTGGTCAGGACCTGTTGGTAAATTCTGCAGTGGGAGTGGCCAGCAGAGTGTGACTGGCTGTGGTCTGGCAGGAGGGCGTCTGCAGCTGTGTCTGAGAGGGTGGTGCCACAGGCATACCAGAGCTGGGCCACACTGTGAGAAGGGAGTGCATGTACTCCTCTTTAGACAGTGATCATCAACAGCAGTATAGCAGATGAAGTAACGAGTGCTGCAGGTAGTGGGAGCTGTGGCCAACATGTGCGGTTGAAGCATGCATTGGAGGCAATAGCACAGTGTGAAACTCGATCAGAAACGTGGGAGTGGTGTATATTTGTGCAGAAGATGGCCAGGGTTGGCAGGGCATGAGAAGCACACTGCTGCTGCTGCTGACCATATGGACAACACGGTGTGTTTCTGGATGAGGTACAGCAAAAGCATAACGTGCCTATGGCCAATATGGCCTTGGCCATAGGTGCCAGTGCCCTAGGGGTGCTATGCTGCTGGCTCCCCTTCAATTATTATCCACGGTGGAGGTTGGCAGTGCAGGAGGAGCATGCACTGCCACTCATGGTCCCGGCCCTGTCCTCTTGAGGTTTGCTCTCACCTCCCACTATTTGACAATTGCTTGTTCTCCTTCCCCTCCCAGACGTCTTGGCTGGCCGACCAACAGGAGGAGCAATGGAAATCCTCTCTGCCTCTCCCCCTGCCCCTGGGGGCCAGCACTTCTGCTGCTGATCTCACGAGAACAAACGGCAGAACTGCTTGGCCTGTGAATTTTGAGTATATTCATGGTGCTTGCAGAGACACAGGAGAATGCTTTGCAGCTGTTGAACAGATCCTACCCAGGGCCAGCATGGAGCTCATTCACCACCTGAGAATATCTTCCTCCTAAGCACACAGCCACATAAAGGAAGGTGAAGGGCTGGAGGCTTGGAAATAGGCTGGGGTAGAGCTCCAAGAAGGGTGCGGCAGACAGAGGAATAGATCTGGGAAGGGGCAGGGGGAGGACAAGGCAGAGGAGAGGATAAGGGGCTGAGAGGCAAATGCTGAGGAAGAGAAGAACATTAGAGTTCAACCTTGACAATGGGGAGAGAGGGGAAGTAGAAGGGAAGGGGGAAAGGAGGAGAGTGTTGGGTCCCTCATAGGGAGGGTGGAATCGTACAGGAAAGCGCTGGTGTGGGGGAGGGTGCTGAGGTCCATCCTGGGGATGGGGGGAAAGAAGGGGAAGAATATTGGAGCCTTCGTATCCCGGGTTTCCATTTCTTAGATAAGGTTGTTGTTGTAGGAGTCTTGGATGTTTGTTTATTTGATGTGTATTCAAAGTGGATTACATCCAGGTACTCTGGGCATTTCCCATCTCCAGAGCACTTACCATACATATTTGCACCTGAGACAACGGAAGATAAAGTGACTTACTCAAGGTCACAAGGAGCAGCAGTGGGATTTGAACGCTGGTTTCCCTGGTTTGTAGTCCGCTCGCTGCTCTAACCTCTAGGCTACTCCTCCACTAGTGCTGGTATGGGATGGAAGGTTCTGAGTGCGTTTTTAGCAGAGTTTTGTTTGCAGTGTGCCTAAAAAGAACAATAATATCCAAACTTCTCGATAATTAGGAGCGAGGTATTTGCCACAACAGTAGTAGGTAATCATAAAAGACCAAAACACCTCTATTCTCAAAGCACTTTCCCAAAAACTTGATTCAAAATAATTGTTTGTAATTTAAATGACCTCATATTAGGCTTTTAGTAGTGCATAATAAGACCTGCCATACTGGGTCAGACCAAGGGTCCATCAAGCCCAGCATCCTGTTTCCAACAGAGGCCAAACCAGGCCATAAAAACCTGGCAAGTACCCAAAAACTAAGTCTATTTCATATTACTGCTGATAGTAATAGCAGTGGCTATTTTCTAAGTCAACTTAATAAATAGCAGGTAATGGACTTCTCCTCCAAGAACTTATCCAATCCTTTTTTAAACACCGCTATACTAACTGCACTAACCACATCCTCTGGCAACAAATTCCAGCGTTTAATTGTGCGTTGAGTAAAAAAGAACTTTCTCCGATTAGTTTTAAATGTGCCCCATGCTAACTTCATGGAGTGTCCCCTAGTCTTTCTATTATCCAAAAAAGTAAATAACCGATTCACATCTACCCGTTCTAGACCTCTCATGATCTTAAACACCTCTATCATATCGCCCCTCAGCCATCTCTTCTCCAAGCTGAAAAGTCCTAACCTCTTTAGTCTTTCCTCATAGGGGAGCTGTTCCACATTAAATTTCATCTGCCAATTGGATGCCCAATCTTCCAGTCATGAAAGGTCCTCCTGTAATGTATCACAGTCTGCTTGTGATTTAACTACCGTACTCTGAATAATTTTGTATCATCTGCAAATTTGATAACCTCACTCGTATTCCTTTCCAAATCATTTATAAATAAGTTCAATGTAAGCCGATATGATGTGCCTCACGAATGTCGGCAAAGAAAAGTCTATAAATAAATAAATAAATAAATAAATAAATGTTGAAAAGCACTGCTCCAAGTAGCGGCGGATTCCCGATGAAGACCGGCCTGGGGATTCCCGGCCCAGGAGATACCACATAGTCTGCCGAGCGCGGCTCTGTCACGGCTGCACTCGGCAGACCACATGACTAGCGCAACAGGCCCACCAGGGGATGCCTGATCCCCCGATAGGCCAATCTGTCCCTGGCTCCAAGTACAGATCCCTGAGGCACTCCACTGAGAAAATTTACCATTTAATCCTACTCACTGTTTCCTGTCTTTTAACCAGCTTGTAATCCACGAAAGGACATCACCTCCTATCCCATGACTTTTTAGTTTTCTTGGAAGCCTCTCATGAGGGACTTTGTCAAACACCTTCTGAAAATATAAATACACTACATCTACCGGTTCACCTTTATCTACATGTTTATTAACCCCTTCAAAAAATGAAGTAGATTTATGAGACAAGACTTCCCTTGAGTAAATCCATGCTATGTTCCATTAAATAATGTCTTTCTATGTGATTTTGATCTTGAGAATAGTTTCCACTATTTTTCCTGGCACCGAAGTCAGGCTCACTGGTCTATAGTTACCCAGATCGCCCCTGGAGCCTTTTATAAATATTGGTGTTACATCAGCCACCCTCCACTTCAGGTACAATGGATGATTTTAATGATAGGTTATAAATTTTAACTAATAGATCTGAGGGGGTTTGCTGTTAATGAGATCTAGAACCTAATTATGTTACAATTAATTAAAAAGCATACACCCTTAATTCAATAGAATCAAGCTTCCTCTAATGTAATAGATGGGGGGAAAGGCATGATCACTGAAGCCAAAAGCCTTCATCAGTGTAGGTACTGGGGCATTTGGCTTACAATTTAATCATTACTTGCCAAAAATATTACTTTAACTGACTTTTAAAACAGCTTTTGCATTGTTCATATATATTTTTTTTACTAATGTTCTTTAAAATCAAATGTTTTTGTAACATTCAAAAAGTACTTATTCAAACTAGTTTACGGTCATTTTGATACACAGTACCATAGTAATAATGTCAGAAAAGGACCAGATGGCCCATCCAGTCTGCCCAGCAAGCTTATTCTGGAAGTATCTGCTGCTCCATACAGGATACCCCCAGGTTTCTCTGGTAGTCATATTTACAATCAATCAAAACCAAGCAACTGTTAAACCCATAAGTTACTGCTAGCAACATTGTTACTGCATGAGGAACCTTTTTCATAATTCGGAGAAGGCTGCTTGATAACAAGACTTATTTTATTAAACCAGAGAGGTGTCCTTATCCCAAAAGGGGCAGTGAATTCCCTCTAACTCCACTCTGACCTAGGGACACACTCCTTTTTCATCTCCTGCTGCCTAACAAGATAGAGATCAGTAATTAGTTGGGTGGGGATTAGGGATCACATCTGTAGAGATGTAAGTCATAGGCAAATCTGTTTATAGATTATAACAGGGTTTAACTTTTTTTTTTTAATGGTCTCCCAGCTCATGGTGTCATGTGTGGTGCAGGGGAAGGGCACACTTTTCCACTTGGTCATATGTGCTCATTGCTTGGCTATGCCTCTGGGGGACACTTTGCAGACTGCAGTGTGCGTTTTTGGTGCAGACCGCACATAGCGCTCACATGTGTACAGCCCAGTGCCTCCAAAATAAACAAATGCTGAAGCCAGGAGCCAAAACTGCCTCTTTTTTTTATATACAATATATAGTAGATTTGGTACAGTGTTAAATACAATATTTTTTTTATTTTTTGGTTTACCGATCTTTGTTTCTGCACAAAAAAAATATATTAAAATTGAATTATCCTTTAAACTTTGTGTACTAAGCTCTGACAATGCCATCCTGAAAGAATCTAATTTAATGTGTGTCAGCACTGCTCTTACAAACTTGGCTAGAACATCCTTAAAGTAGAAAGACCCATTGTCACTGGCAGGATATCTGATGTTTTGGAGATTCTACCTATGAGAAAATTCTGTATATTATAGCAGAGCTTGTTATGACAAATTCCAGCAATGTATGGAAAAAATGTTTTGGTTTTTTCATCTCTGATCGTTGGTAATAGTATATGATGATATGCTATATTGTCTGTAGGTTTTGTAAACTCACATTGTGGTTTTTTTGTATTTTATTTACAGAAGGATAGAAACACAATTACAAATAAAGAAGTTGCAGTAAAATAGTTTCAGGTAAGTACTTAACTGAAGCAATTAAGTTTTGTTTTGTCTTTCTGCCAAGTGCAGTAAGGCTTGATATGAGAGAAGCTTTCCAAACCTGACTAAGTAGTAGTCCTGCCCTCTGTGGCGATTTGGGCGCGTACATTTTGCCACAGCGGTTTTGCGCTGCCCTGCACCAGCTCTAAAGATTCCAAATGCTGGGCTTGTTTTGCCCGAATGCTCCCTGCCTACAGAGAAAAGGTCCCCCGCCCAGGAGCCAGCTGTTTTGCTCACACCCAGCCGCCTCTCCAATTTGCAAGTTTCTTCTCGGAAGCTTGCGAGAGGAAAGGCGAGGATTCGAATCAAGAACGCCCCAAAAACTGCTTCTGAATTCCGGATTGATCAATTCAAAAATAAAAATTTTAAAAAGTTGCGCTTACCGGTTCGCCTGCAGGTGAAGGACAGCTTCACCCCGGATCATAAGAGTCTGGTTTCTTTCCCAGTTTCCTGTAAAGGTGGAGGAGGAAAGAAAAAAAAAAAAAAGCCCAAAGAATGACAAACAAGGAGCAAATATATTCAGCTGCCAAAGAGCCACGCCCCCTTTTCTTGTGATCGCAGTGATTCACAGTCTGGGGAGAAAAAAAAGAGACCCTGGAATGCTTAATAAGAGAGAGAGGTAAGGTGAACTGTGTGTGCTAGGAGTGCTTACAGGAAATCATGCAATGCTCCTTTTACCGACATGGAAGTCGTCAAAGCAGCAATAGTGCGGGGGTCTGCAAGCTAGACAGAGACCACGCGCTCTGCTGACAAGGAGTCGGTCTGCTGACAAGGAGTCGGTCTGCTGACAAGGAGTCGGTCTGCTGACAAGGAGTCGCAGAGGAAACTTTCCCGTAGGTCTGCAGAAGCGCGAGCCCTGGTGCCCTCTGCTTCAGGCTCCGTCCTGAGGACAGCAGGAGAAATTTCAGGAGCCTCTCTCTGACATCAGACTTCTCCAAAAAGGAAAATGCATGCAAAAAAAAAAAATGGAATGAGCACCTGGCTCCTCCAGGGAATGAATTAACAGTGACGCCTCTTCTTAAATACCAATCGCTCAGATGGCTGAAGTCCTTTTCTTGTTTTGTTTTTCCGTTGTCCGATGGAATGCAAACTGGGCAGGGAGAGGGCTGGGATCGAGAAGGGATTTGGGAGACGCAGACTGGCAGATGGGAGAGTGCAAAAAACGACCATCACTGGCTTTTAAAAGTCGCTCGTTACAGGAATGGTGAGGAAACGTGCGCCAGCAGTGAGCGCGCTCAGCACGGGCGGGGAGGCGGGATTGTGTTCACCAGTGCTGCCAAGTCGCTAAGTCAAACTAAGTGGTCTTTAAAGGGGATATTATCTGCTGTTGAGAAGTTATTAAATGAACTGGAACCACTTCACACCCGAGGCTGTGATTTTGGAAACCAGCATCCATGTTAGACGCGAGTTCTTAACATGCTGCTAGTTGCATTTGATTCCAGCGCCGCTTCTGCCACCGCAGGCTCACAATGTACTAAGCAGTTTTCCTACAGACACAAAGTGAGAGGAAATCTTTAGTAAATAAGCCCCTATATTTGTACCCGAGGCAACGGAGGGCGAAGTGACTGGTGCCAGATTACAAGCGGGGCCGATACAGAAAACCGCGCGGGAGAGCCGGCGAGCACCCGCTCTCCCAACGCGCGCACGGGCCACTCTCCTGGGCACGCGATTCAGGAAGCCCAGGTATGCTAATTAGGGCCTGCGATAAAAAGAGGCGCTAGGGACACCAGCGCGACCCGAGCGCCTCCTTGTTGACAGAAGCGGCGGCTGGCTGCAGGTTTGACAGCAGACGCTCAATTTTACTGGCGTCGGTTCTCGAGCCCGCTGACCGCCACGGGTTCGGAAAACAGACGCCGGCTAAATTGAGCGTCCAACCCGCGGGCCGTGGGTAGATTTAAACTTTTTTTTTTTTTTTTTTTAACTTTTGGGGCCTCCTACTTAATATCACAGAAAAGCAGTTTTTTCTGCTTTTCTGTGCACATTCCCGATGCCGGCTGAAATTAACTCCTGCCTTTGGGTAGGCGTTAATTTCTGAAAGTAAAATGTGAGGCTTGGCTGCACATTTTACTTTCTGGATCACACAGAAATGGGGGATGGCCACGCGTTTTCGATGCGCTATTACCCCTTACTGTATATGGGATAAAAATAGCATGTCAAACGCGCGCGGCCAAACGCGGGCTACCAGAGCGCACTTTACTGTATCAGCCCGAAAGTGCAGCAGTGAACCTGAACTCTGGCTTCCCTGGTTCTTAACCCCCTGTTTTAACCACCAGGCTGCTAGTTCTCCACTATTGAACCACCCTTGTATTTAATTTGTAATTATGCTTACAAAAATGTGAACATTTAGGGAATAATTGTCAAACAAGTTTACATGCTTATAACTGGGTTTTATGCATGAAAATGCACGTTTGAAAATTGCTGCAATATATGCTTTGACACCTAAATCCTTTTGAAAATTATCCCCTTACTATGCAAAATGCTGGCCAAGAAAGATTTTCCTGGCACTGATGAATACAAATGCAAACTGGAGTTATATCCCGGGGGTGGGATTCAGAGTGCATGGATCCTGAAAGGAGACCCAGTCTGTGATCCTGTCCCAAGAAAGGTTGTTGTGATGGCTGAGAAGAAGGCAAAACTAAAACCTGGCAAAGCCCATCATGCCTCATCTTCAGGCCCCTCCTGTCATAAAAAGCAGAGAGCAGGATTGGGGAAGGTGCCAACTGGGATGAGAGCGGCGGCAGAAACAGAACCCAGGTTTTGGTCAGCAGAGTTGGACCAAAACTCGGTGAACGCTATAGCAGTTGTAAACAGGAGCCTTGCAAAACTAATTTGGAGCAAAATTCTTGAGGACGCTTTTTGTCTGCTTAATTCAGAGCAGAAATGCCAAAGAGGCAATCGTAGATGATCTCAGCTTGGACAGAATGCATTGTTCTGTGAAAATAAAAGCTTCAAGTGTGAAAAGGGATTTGCTTGCTTTTCTAACTCATAGATCAGCAGAGGTTGCACTGATGGTATAAGTTTTTGTTTATTTTAAACGGGAGTCCCAGGGAAAGATACAGACATGGGCAGTACTGAAATTTAAAGCTTTGGAGAAGCAAGTTAACAAATCACTGGTTTGAGGAAGGTTTAATATAATTATCCCTACTGCTCTCCATTCTCTAAAGTACTCCTGAAAGCACGATGAGCTGTTCTTGGATGCAAACACCCACCAGTCTTATAGAAACATAGAAATGACGGCAGAAGAAGACCAAATGGCCCATCCAGTCTGCCCAGCAAGTTTCACACTTTTTTTTTCTCATACTTATCTGTTACTCTTAGTAACCTTCACCAATACGATCTCCGAGTCCCAATACCAGTTTCAGCCCTAGTTGTTAAATAATCATGATAGTAAGCTCCTGGTTCCTAACATCTGGCAGGGTTTATTGAGTTAAGATCAGCGCTCCCTGTAAGGTGCACATGCCATGACTCACCTCGAGGAAAAAGGACCCCAGAAGCTCACCCTGCTGCCGCTCTTGTGCTGGGATGGTGAGCTTCAGAACTCTAGAGGGGGGTTTGGGACTTATCTCCTGGGTGCCGATCTCATAATGCACAATATCAGCCCACAGGAAGCATTAGTCCACGGTTTTTGAAAATGCTTGCAGTGCCAGCAGATGTGGAGGGGCCCTAAGTCGTAGGCTGGCCATAGCAGTCTAAGGTTTTATTTTTTTCTCTTTGCAAGTGGTAGAGTGGGGAGGCGGGGGTCGAAGCCTTGGCAGCAGGATGTTTGAGTTGGGTCTTCAGTCAATGGCCAAGGGAAAGAAGCAGCAGGGGCTAAATCAGGCTGCACGGGTGAGTATTAGTTTTGGAGCGAAGCTGGCAGTACCAGTGTGAATCCAACTAGAGAAGGAAGCAGTTATTAGGAGAGGGAGGGGGCACAAGGTGATGCAGTAGCTGAGGAGGTCAGTGGAGAGAGACAGCAGCAGCTGCTTTGAAATTTAGGTCTAGCAGGTGGGGAAAGGCAGGAGCCAGATGCTTGGGATGCTGGGGGAGGGGATAGGAGGCAACATGGATGCTTGAAGGAGAGGCAGCAGGGAAGCAGATGCTAGGACAGAGAGAAATGAAGCAAGAAAAAGTAGCAAGAATGTAAAAAGGAGACCTGATCTGACTGTGAGGTGATGCGGAAGGAAAGAGGGGAAAATGTAAAGGAAGGGTAGAAAGATGTGAGAAGAGCTCCCACAACTTCTCATGTGCACCAATCAGACCTGATTGCGGGGGGCTGTCTGATCATCTTGAGGTTGCAAAATAGTGACAAGGCAGTGGCTAGAGCCAGAAAGGATGCACAAGCAGCAGAAAAAAGGAAGGGATGGTGGCACAGTAGACACGGGTCATTGATGAGGCCTTACCTAGAATACTGCATCAGTTCTGGAGGCCACAGCTCAAAAAGGACAGAGAGGCTAGAGGCGGTCCAGAGAAAGGCAACCAAAACAGTGTGGGGTCTGCATCCGAAGCCAGATGAGATGGGAGTTTAGTTATTTTATTTATTTTATATTCCGCCTTCCAGATAAAAATAAAAAGTCACTCAAACTGGTGAGAAACCTAATACAATCAGATTCCAATACAACATAAATCCATAACAAAACACCTAAAATGTATAATAATAAACAAAGGGTATAAGGTAAAGACATTTAAATGCCTGAAAGTTATTAAGGCATAAGAGGAAAACCTGTTTCAAGGGAATGGATATTCTGCATCAAGAGTCCCCTTGATGAAACCTGTGGAGGATGAAACAGGGATCCTTTTGTTTGGCCATGATATCAGATATGACCAGCATGTATTTAATAGGGACTGACATGAGATATGACCAGTTCTATCAACATGTATCCATGATCATTGAAAGAGAACATGAGATTTGATTGGTGTGTGATGTAAATTGAGGCATGATATCAGATATGACCAGCATGTATTTAATAGGGACTGACATGAGATATGACCAGTTCTATCAACGTGTATCCATGATCATTGAAAGAGAACATGAGATTTGATTGGTGTGTGATGTAAATTGAGGCATGATATCAGATATGACCAGCATGTATTTAATAGGGATTGACATGAGATATGACCAGTTCTATCAACATGTATCCATGATCATTGAAAGAGAACATGAGATTTGATTGGTGTGTGATGTAAATTGAGGCATGATATCAGATATGACCAGCATGTATTTAATAGGGATTTGACATGAGAGAAGACCAGTTCTATCAGCATGTATCCCACATGATCATCGAAACAGAATATGAGCTAAGTTTGTTATGTGATGTAAATTGAATTGTAGTAGCAATCACAGTATGTGATTAAGACTTACCAGGGTTATTGTTTAAGAGATTATACTGATATGAATTGGGTCAGAAAACTGTGGTTGCATTTTATTGATTTATTGGGTATGGTTAGTATTTTTTCTTAGTACTTACAACATGTATTTTATGTCTTGATTTTAATTTTATGATATGTTCTTATAACAATTATTGTTAATAAAATGTATAAACGATTGATTTATTGTCCTGCTCTGTATATATTCAGTATGTCCTGCTCTGTATATTTAGTATATATTCAGTATGTCTACAAATGATAATAATAAGGTCAACATATAGGTCTTTCTTAGATTTTATACTATTACTGCTCATATACAATTATTCTACCACCATAGCTCAACCAAAAACAGGGGTTTTTAACATGTGGTGCTATTATTATTATTTTTTTTAAATCAGTAAAAGTGCTTTTGCAACTTGTAGCTAGGTTCTGATGACAATTGGGAATGAGAAGGCACATCTTTCCTTCATAATTTCTAGCTGCACCAACTGGGAAATGAAGCAAAGGTTCTAGCTTTAAATTATGTACAGGAAATATTGCTAAATTATAAATATGTTAAAGAACTGCCCTTGTCACAGTGCGTCTGATTAACAATAGTAATGATATTTCATTGTTCAAGCTTACATACAGTATCTGATTGTTATCCTCCAGTCCAGGTGGCACAGTAAACCACTTTGATGACTAGGGAATATTATAGTTGCTTTTAAGAAATTAATGCCATTTTATTTCCAGAATTACAAAATGTCAGATATGTAAGAACCTATCAGGTTTAATTTAGCTGCGACTAGAAAAGTTAAAAAAAAAAAAAAAGCATGATTGCAATATTAAACTTTGCAAATAATCCAGATATTTATAAGTGGGTGGAGGTAGCTGGATCTTAATCATGGGACTATGATAACATTGCAGAAAGCTGGGGAATAAATTACCAAGTGTTAGACCTGGTACCAGGGACACACAGGGGAGACAGAGGTACTAGAGCCGCAAGCTCAGCTGGGGGGGAGAGAAGGCAATGTCAAAATTACAAGAATATATTTCGGAAAAAGATGAGAAACTGGAGAGAAAGACTGCAAGGAACGTCTGTATAAATAAAGGTTCCTAGGTATCTCAAGAAACTGTCGTCAAAATGTAATCAGTTTGAGTAATGAATGCAATTCCCATATTAGCACTTATGAGAAGTGAACCATTGCAGGCTACGACAATAAAGAATTCTGAATTGAAGCTAGGAAAATCAGGGTGGAGTTTCGGTACAATTTTCCGGATTCTTTTCAAATAGAGGGCAGGTGCAATTACATTTCTGCCCGGATTCCAAAGATTCTGAAATCAGCACGGGTGACAGCATAATTATATCTGTGGGAAATAAAAGGTTTGAAGGGAATGAGGCCCCAGTGTTCTCTCAGTGGGATTGTGAAGTACCCCCACCACGGTGACTGCATATTGATGTTTATGAGCAATCTTACAGTTTTTCACTTTTTTTTTTTTTAATAATGCAGGAGAAAGTAATGAGATAGCCCTTGTGTTCTGCAAGGGACAATAGGATCACAGCTTTGCAGCTATGAAACTTAGTTTTGAAAACAAACAAGAACACGTACTTTTTCAAACTAAAGGGAGGTCATAGGAGAGAGAAGAGTTTGCATTGTGTATTGTGGCAGATTTCATCGCTTGGCTGGTGAAGAGATGGGGCTGTGATATCAAAGCTGGGAAGGCAGTCACTAGGGTCCTCTCTCCTGCAGAATTCAAAGATCCTGCACAGGGCAGGAGTAAATCGCCACAGAACAGAGCTGACTATTCCTCGGGGAAGTTTAAATGCCTCACTTGCAGAGCAAGAAAAAAATATCCCCAGTTACCTGGCCTGTTTACACACTTCAGACGTTCTGCAGACTGACGGGTGTGTTTTCATTATTAAAATCAGCTGAAGAACTCGTTAGCCCAGTTATGTGGTTCTGTACCTGTATGCATGTACAGGAGGGGAAGAACTTGGTGACCTTACATGGAAGTGAACAGCAGTGTGCCATAAAAAAAATGAAAGACCAGATTCAAGTTTTGGCCATAATTAGAGCAAAAAAAAAAAGGTCCACAAAGTACATAAAGGTCAATTGCATCTTGCATCCTTTGACCAAGGTTTTAATTGCCTGTAGCTTCATGCAGAGGGGGGAAACCCCTTAAAATTAAAGGGATCCAAAGAGAAGTCCTGTACAGCTGACAACTAGGAAATATTCTTATGCTAGAGCACAGCAGGCAAGGGCCTATGGGCAGATCTAATGGTCCTTATCTGCTGTCATTTACTGTATGTTGTATTATTTTTTTCCATCTGTAAAATACAGCAGTTCGTATTGTTCATCTGCAAGATTAATCAGAATTTCACAACTGGGCATGGCTTTTCCAGCAATATAACTGGATGCTTCTGATTTAAATTTGTCAAGAAGCACTAACTCTCTCATTTCTAGTAACGAGTCCTAAAAAAATAAACTCTACTACTCTACTACCATAAGATCGAAGAATCTAATTTAAACTTATTTAAGAAACAAATAGGTCCATTAGATTAGTAGTTAACACCGAGTCATAGCGAATAACCAACATATAGTGGCATGCTAATTCTAAAAGTCTTCTTTCAAACCTCTTAATTTAATATTGATTAAGCCTTTTTAAATAAAGTGAATGTTTAATAATGCAGCACACTCAACTCCCTCTTGTCTCTGTCTGTATAATGAATAAGCATTTGCATGTTTATGCACCAAAGGATTCCTTAGAAAATGCAATAAGGCCAATATATGAATGTGTGAAGAAAATGAATTTCAATTTTGGAAAATATAATACACTTGGGGCTGAGGACTTCCTGGTCCTCGTGCTGGAAGAAGTGGTATCTTACTTTTCCACAAATGTCTTACTTAACCTTCTACTATGGAGAGGTGACCTATAGAGGGAGGGAGCCAGTGTGTGCAAGTAGGAGTTTCTGAATAGGAAGAGAGATTTCTTGGGGAGTTTGTGATTCAAGGAGTTTGGAGTCCAACAAACTCCCTGCTAATCATTCCAGGCCAGCAGGGAGTTTTCCTGACTTGACGAAAGATAGGATAACTCTTGAATGCTCATCGCAAATGTATGACGTTAGTCCAGTAAAAAGGCCTCACCTATAATTTATTTGTTGAGCCTTAATTCCATGTATCCAAGAAGAGGCTAATTCAGCAACTGCAATTGTCTGCCTTTTCCAAGATGATATTTTCATTCTCTTCAGCCTCTGAGTTAGGTTCAATCCACTCTCTTACCGAATATTGCTTTTTGAACCCACAAAGCTGGTGTCAGGACCACAAAAACCAAGCATCAGTACTTCTTTTATTTTATGTGCCCCTAGCTGGGGTTACACTCTTATTGCCTCTTTGGTGGTGAGACACATTCCCATGCACAAGTCGTCAACATTTATCACAGCAGCCGACTTAGTGGTGGCTGCACTATTTTAGTCAATTCTAAAATAAATTTATGGAGGGGGAATTATCTCTCTCTTTATTTAAAGACACAGTAGTAAACAACAATCAACAGTGGAGCAGGCTACAACTTCAATAAAATTTACAGAAACAGTTTAGCATTCATTAGGAAGATAACTCTTAAATAAAGACAGAACCATCCTTGACCTGACTATATGGAGTAACTCCATTGCCAGTATGTCCCCCACACATTTTCATAGCTCTCCAATTTATCCTTAAGAGAAAATGACACCCTCTCCATAACTGCTATATCAGGTAGGTATTGCAATGATTAAGTTGTGGAGTGGTCTTCCAATAATAGGCTATTGTAATACAGCAGCATGAAGTACGGTCTCCATAACGACATTCAGAGCCTGTTCGGCCCATATACCTTGCAAACGTAAAGGCACTGTCAGCTGTGTAGTTGAACTAGCAAGTGCATCATCCCCAAAATTCTTTTACAGTCATACAGTTCCACCACATGTCTCTATAGGAAGCTAGAATACTGCATCCTCTCCAACATAGCGGACTTGCCACACTAAATCTGGCAAAACATAGGGGACATCTAATAAATTCTGGTTTTTTTTTATAGTGGTCTTTCTGGGATTCCAAGTTGGGTAACTGGGAGGCCAGCTGGTCCCCAAACTCATACAGAGTGGGCTTAAGGGAGACTCTCTGTGAGAGGTTGCTTAGTTGGGCTTTTGTCTTCCTCTGGATTCTAGCACGAGAATGTTCCAGTAGAATCAATCATTCTCCCTCTGTGCTCTCACAAATGCTATTCGTGGATGCCGGGAAAGAAAACCCTCTTCAACGTTATTATTATTTCTCATCTTAAACTTTAAAGGTGAATTTTAAAAGCTTGGCGCATGTGCACCAAGCAGATTTTAAAAGCCACCTGGATACACGCGTATCTCCCGCAGAGCTCACATGTCCAAGCTTTGAGATGTGCACGTAAATACTCATGCACCCCGGCCGCATTCAGAGGTCCCCCGCTGCGTAGCTTTACTTCTGCTATGCATGACATGTAAGTTAAAAAAATAAAAGGACTGAGCCATTTCTGAGGGGTTTAAAGGGTCTGAGGGGACCTGTCTTAACTGGACAAATCGATGGATGAACTGGTAAACTGGGAATAGCATGGGCTTGCAAGCTACCCAATTTAAACAGTAGAAGCGGGATTAAAGTTTGGCAATGTGTTCGCAGCCAGACTATTTTATAACATGCACGCATAGGTTTTAAATGGCGGCAGGCCGACATATGCGTGCAAATGTGCGCCAGATTGAAAGTTACCATCTTAAGGAGGCGTTCATCTTTACTTTTGCCTTTGTTTTGCTATTACAATGTGCCACGAGGATGCAGAAATTGTTCCTGTACATTTCTCTGCTCGTTACAATGGACCCTCAAAATGCCAACTCAGCCTCCTCCTCATACTGCCCTCCTCTGTCTGCCTATTCCTCCCCCCCCCCCCCGACACACCCCCCCCCCCCACTCCTCCTCCAAGAACATCAGGCGCTAGTATGAAACTTTAATTTCCCAAAGGCATAGATGCATTCTCCCTTCACTCGCTGCAGAGAAGTCTTACACAGTATTGTTTAGTATCTTGATTTTCAGAATAATGTCCTGTAATTTGATTTAAAAACAGGAAAATGAAAGCTTTTGAGAAATGCCTTGTATTATCGTCAATACAGCTTCAAAAGGTAATTCAAGGCACAGTAAATTATATTTTGTGCTTGCAATAAAAACAGATAGCTTAAATCCCAGGCATCATCTTTTAGATCCCTGAACAAAAGATTGAAAAGGTGGCTAATTCAGTAAATATATAAAACTTATTTTGCAGGCAAAGCTCTGTGCTAAAACCCATTAAAATAAGCAGTGCTGTACTATAACATTTTAAGGTTCTGTTTAAAGTATTCAGTCACATATTAAACTGTCATACTTCCTGGTAATAACCTTGTTATAAATGAAGACAGGTGTTAATGACAAAATTAATTGAACTAGAAATGTAAAGGCTTTTAGGTGCATTTTCTCAAAGCAGACGAAAGCACCTAGTGTAGTGCTGTCAACATGTCTGTCCATTGCATTAATAAAAAAGAAAAAGCCAAACAAATCAGCAGATCTACATTAAGTGTCCATTTCTGATAGTTCTGGTTATGTCAATGTCAAATGTGGCAACTGCTTCATCTAATCCACAGACATTGCAATTGCCCATAATGGGCAGGAAATAACCCCAAACTAACGCCATGCTCCCTCTAATTGTGATTCTGCTCATATTGTTTAGACACTGTCCCTGGGGGTTACCGTATGCCTGCAAAACACAATGCAAACTTATTGAAGCTAAGAGTTGTTTGAAGGATAAGAGACACAAAGTGCTGATTGTGGTGGATCACATTAAGGAATGATATATTTTTGAAGATTTGCAGTATTGGACAATGGATGAGCAATGCTTAAGGGGGTATTGTTGAATGCAAATTTTCTCTTTTAGAGCAGAAGTAAATTTTCATGGTAGCACATGCAAGCCTATGGACTTAATTCAGAACTGAAGTGGCAAGTTTCAGTGTGAATTTTTGCCAAAGCGTTTATCACATTACAGTTGGAGTGGAGGAGTATCCTAGTGGTTAGTGCAGCAGGCTGAACACCAGGGAAGCCAGGGTTCAAAATTCCACTGACCCTCCTTGTGACCTTGGGCAAATCACTTCACCTTCCATTGCCTCAGATACAAATAGAGATTGTGCGCCCTCTGGGGATATAGAAAATACCGTATGGAACTAAATGTAACTTGCCTTGAACTACCCATGAAAAGGCCTGATCTAAATCTATAAAAAAAAGTGTTTTCATTATGTGGACTCCTGTCGTCAGCTAGCAGCACTTATTACACACAGAATATGGCCTTTTTAGTTCATTTTTTTACAATCAGTATGTTGTTATATATTGATTTTAATTTGTATGCTCACACTTTAAAAAACGGACCAATTATTCATGCAAGTGAAAACTTTTTTTGAACAGAACAGCTGTTAAGTCACGTGACCATGCTTTGTGGCTATACATGTCCACATTTTGGTTTGGTTGGGGCTTTACAATATTGGTCTCACTGTGGGACACACTGAAACATCTTTTCTGTTTATGGAATCTATTGCAGAGACTCCCATAGATCCTGGAGGCGGCTTTGTATAGGCAAAACTTGACCAGGATGGGAAGAAAAGTGACGCATAGACATTCTTGGGATCTAGAAACCTTGACCTCAGATGGACTGGATGGAGATTCAAGAAGACCATTTTATAGATGGGATGTCTGATTTCAATGTGGTTTCATTTTTTTTTGCACACACAGTGCTTCACAATCCATTCTTGCAACTTAAACTTTTGAAGAATAATCTCTGGATAGTTATGCATATATAAAGCTATGATTGTACATGCTAAGGCAGGTTGCATATTTCTAGCCTGAATTGGCAGACTACACACCTTAGCCTAATGTATGAATGCTCCTTTTTTTTATGCATAAGATAATTAGGTGGCTTCCCTGGCCTTCGAAAGTTGTGTTCACAAGGTTTCTGGTAAATCACTTCTTTTTCTTGATGCCATGACTGTCCATACACACATACCAGGGCCCCTTTCTGTACAAGGATTTGGCAGATGCTAAACACTCCTGCCAAATCTGTCTACCTCTCTCCTCCTCCAGGATGTGCTGCTGGGAGAGTGGGACCATCCATGAATTGGCAGGGACGGGCGAGAGCTGGAATGTTACACACAAGACTACAAAATGATCCTTCTCTGTGCCAGCTAGAAATATATACTTCAACAGGTTTTATTGATGGACCAGATTGCAAGCCAGAGTTAATGATCCTAACTTTACACCAATTACAAAGATACTCCTGCATTTGAATGATTATAGTACTATTCTATATAATTTAGATTAAGCTAAGCTTTTAATGCATGGTATTCTTTTATCATGAGAACATCAGAATACAAAGGTTAAGATATGTTGCAGAAATTAATCAGTCCTGCTTAAATAGTTTGTATTTTTTTTTCTTTAATGGAATATATTATATATTAATACAATTAAAAGGGGGTTTTTTTTCCCCCAATCTTGAAATTTAAAAATGCAATATATTATTGCAGATAGGCCAAACTGATTTGGCCTATCTGCAATAATACCTTGGTTTTATTTACCTTGGTCATTCTTTTGTTATCTCAGTGTTAATCTCTCTTTTGCCTTCTCTTCATTCCAAGTTGCATTTTATCCCTGTTTATTGTAACTGCTACCTTATTCTTCTATCACTTGTTAATGTTTTTAAGTTATTAAGTATTTATTCTGTTGTCACACCTTGTTATTTGTAAACCGGCATGATGCGACTCCCATCGCGAATGCCGGTATATAAGAAATTTAAATAAAATAAAAAAAATTTGGCCTAATTTAGACCCTGTGCAAAACCAGTAGCCATAATGTGTTGTCCCATGAAGAAGGGTTGACGTCGATCCTATGGGCATGGCCCACATTTCTTGAAACAGATGGGAGCACTCATCAAGCTCATCTTCATCAGCAGTTACTGGACCAGGGATGTACACGGACCACAAGGTTCCTGTGTACTTGCAGCTTTGCGCGCTACTAGAATAAGCATCTTGAAAACATTCTCCTCCCCTCACCCCCATTCCACTGCTACAAGATAGAAGAGGAAGAAAGGGAGCTGGATGGGGAGAAGGGAAGGTGGGCCAAGTTCCGGAGACTGATGGAAGTGCAGTTCATCTGCTCTTGAGTCCAAGTCTGAGCGGTAAGGAACATTCAGGGGATTCAAGCTTCAAAAAAATGTACAAATCTTTTATCAATTGATTAAAACTTTAAAAGTAAATAAAAGCCTTGGAAAATGTAAGGAAACAGGAGCAAGATCTATAACATTTGTGATGTATGCCTTACACATTAATATCATGCCCAGACCTCCAGATTAAAGGATTTTGCAAACAATTCTTGAGAAGCTCTTCTGAGGCCAACAAGGGGTATCACTGGACATCTGGTCCCTGACAGAGAGAGGGGGTAAAGGGGAAAAAAATCCCCCAAACTGAAATGAATAGTGTTATGGTGATTTGATCTTAGATCTTCTCATGTCTTTAGCCCAGAGCCCCTGAATAGGTCCAGAAGCTTTAGAAGGCAGTGAAGATTCTTAAAAACATTTAATGTATTTTAACCTATATTAATGGGAAACCTTAAGATTTTGAAGAAAGAAATACATCTATCATTCTTGGTCATATAAACTATAATTTAGTCGCTCAGTCTTGTTGCATTTTTTTCAGAAAACTGAAACTACAGATATTCTATTTCTGAGGTAATAAACTAGACACTGTCTGAATTAGATTATGTAAAATGGGTGTCTCTTGGTCCAGAAGGGGGAATGCAGGAAGAATTTTCCAGAATTTTCTTATGATTATCCCTATTTTTAATTCAGGGATGAAATGGATAAAGAATGCTAAATAGCATTGCAGGTGTTAAAGTTATCGGATGGCAAAGACCTTTGGCATGAGCAGTTTGGTTATAAACCAGGATCAGGATTCTGCCACCCAGGTTCAATGCCAAGGCTTCTTACAGAAAGCTGATTAACTTCGGGCGCTCGAGACTGGGAGAACCTGTTTGTTGTTCTTTGTTCTTGCTTAAGTACCCTGAAGACAGGACAAAGCATCAACACAGGAGATGAGCAGGAAGAAATTAGCAGTTTCAGAACCAAAATATGAAAAAACAATAGAGAGCTGAACTTTACTGATTTCCCTCTGAATTCAATACTGCCAAAGTAGCCAATCTCCTACGTAAATGGATGTGCCCTATAAAAGAAGACTTGACATCAGGGCAATCCATCCAATTGCTTTTTTCCGGTATATGATTATATATATATGTCAATTGGATATATATAGATGTCTAGAGAGCACAGGATGGTGTTTTGAATGGTGATCAAATCCCTGAAGTAGTAATTTTGAAACATAGTGCATGTTGGGCAAACACTGAAACATGAGTGAGCATAACATGGATTCAAAGCACACAATTGGGAAGTATTGATGTTTTATGAGTATTTTAAAAAGTAAAACAAAAAGTACATATCCAGAGAGCAAAAACATGACTGTGGGGGGGATCAATGATTATTTATGACCGGTCAAGCGATTGAAATGTCATGTTGACTAAGTAAACCGCTCGGTGTTATGAAGGTCCTTAAGAAGTAAAGTAAGCTCTCTGTGCCTCGAGAATTGGTAATTTATTATCCTACTATCAAAGTAGACCAGGAAACCAAGAAAAAAAAGAAAAATCTGAAGTGTGCAATAGAGTCTTGTTTAGCAAAACTTGAAATTGGTTTTTTATGACCTTTTGTTATATTTTTATTTCATTATTGTTCATTGTTCTGAATATTTTAGGGGAGAAATATTTATGAAAGGAATAAATATATAAAACGCTATTTATACAATGCCAACTGAAAGACTAATTTTCAAGAATGTAAGAACCCGAAGTCCAAGGGTCCCACTGCCACAAGGGCCGCTCATCTCTCACCTGCTGCCAGTCGCATCCTGAAAGGGCAGCATTGCTGCACATTATCACGGAGCCAGTTCTCCAGTTCCAAGTCACGTGCTAAAGGGATACCACGGAAGACCGTGCCACAGCCCATTTTCCCTTCAACCACCTTTTCCCATCCCTGAAAAAGGTGGGCAATCGTAACATTTCTCTCTCTCTCTCTTTGTCCATCAGAAATAATTGCACCAAATGACATTTAGCTACGTCAAACTGATAATAGTACAGACAGAACGAATGTCTAATTACCGAAAGCAGTCTGCTTTTAGAAAGGATAAGTTGGTTATTTATCCTGGAATCTGCTTACACCACCTGGGTGAATCTAGTTTTTACCATATTTACTAGCATCGTGGAAAAAGTGAGGTAAAGCTATTAGTGTTGCACACAATTCATAACTTCCTCTCTTAAAAAAATATATTTAAAAGATCAAGGCCTCTGGGATATTTGTATTGTGCCAAAGAACTTCCTTCTGGTGCTAGCAGGATGTCCAAGATAGGAAGGCTGGAAAGCTTTTGTTGAACAGGGTAACCGGGACTATTTCTACCCCCTTTCTGTGACTGTAGCTGTCTAGCCTCCTCTGCTTCTTCATACGTAGAACAGAATCCATGCTTGCAATCAGCGTTAAGCATAAATACATTCTGCATGATGTTAGGGTTTTATACCAAAACCAGGCCAAAGAACCTGGCAATTACCTAAACACTAAGAAGATCCCAAGCTACTGATGCAATTAATAGCAGTGGCTATTCCCTAAGTATAATTGATTAATAGCCGTTAATGGACTTCTCCTCCAAGAACTTATCCAAACCTTTTTTGAACCCAGCTACACTAACTGCACTAACCACCTCCTCTGGCAACAAATTCCAGAGCTTTATTGTGCGTTGAGTGAAAAAGAATTTTCTCCGATTAAATGTGCTACTTGCTAACTTCATGAAATGCCCCCTAGTCCTTCTATTATTTGAAAGTGTAAATAACCGATTCACATCTACTCATTCAAGACCTCTCATGATCTTAAAGACTTCTATCATATCCCCCCCTCAGAAAGGACACAAGTTTTTTGGGTTTTTTTAGGCAGCCCAGTGCTGTGCTCTGCCAGTTTGATCCCTGGATCAGCCGGGATTGGGGATGCCGTGTAAGACAGTATTCAGTATTCACAGCACCGAAGGGGGCATGGCAAGGGAAGTCAGGGTCATTGTCTAAGGGTGATATGTCATGGATGCTTCCAGGAGGAGCCCTGGGGGATAGATCCCAGACCAGGACTGGATTAAACAAACTTGCAGGGGATAGAAAACAACAAGAAAGGTCCCCAGACAGTTGCAAATGCTCATGGCACCAGAATCCCAGCCCTGGTTCTGATTTGAGTTGAAAGTACAAAAGGAGCAGATGGAAACCCTCATGTTAAAAGCAAAAAGAAAGAAAGGTACTGTTTGAAAATATATATATATATATATATATATATATATATATATATATATATATATATATATATATATATATATATATATATATATTATATATATATATATATATATATTGGGATGGTCCTTATCTGCAGACATGTACTAGTCTACCCAACTGCCCTTGCCTAAACTATTCTCGCTTAAAGGATATATCCCAGCCATCGGCCATACAAGCTTTGTCGCTTATTCTGCTTTTGCTCTGGTCATCACCTGTTCTTGCCTTTACCATCATCCACTGCAATAAGAATCCCACCTGTCAATCATACAAGCTTGACCACCCATGCCGTATCCTTTTTGCTTTTCCTCTCTGGAGTGTAGCCAGGGTCAGCCTGCTGCCCAGCCTGACATCTGTCTATTGGACCAGAGAGCATACAAAATGTCCTAGTGCTGCTCATGGCTGGCTGACCCCTGCCACATCTCCCTGCAAGCTGCCCAAGTGGTCAGCTCTGCTGTCATCTCCGTTTCTATTGCACAAAGTAATTTTCTCCAGTGCTCCATGAGCATTCCCATCTCTCAGACACTACACAAAAAAAAAAAAGCCTCAGTGGATTTCCTTGTGCCAGTAACAACAAACATTCCATCTCATTTCTCTGTAACGCCATGGACACGGCTAGTTCAGGGAGTGTTTTTCTATCGTGTTAGCAGAAGAACTCATTTTCCTCACTGAGGGGGTCAATGCCATAAAAATGTAAGTAAAAAAATAAATAAATTACGCGCTCACTTTTAGAGCACCGTTTTACTTATGTGCTAAAAAGTAAGTAACTCCTGACACAGTAAGCCGATGCATCAGGTGTTTAACAACAAAAAAAAAAGTGTGCTCAGCCTAGTACATCTTATTACATCGGCCCCAGCATGAGAGGCACACACAAAACATTAAGCACTCGCTCATTATTTAGAGCTGCATGTGGGAGGCACTTGGGTCCTGTTTAAATAAGTTTGTATTTGCTTTCTTTTTTTTTTTACCCATATCTTTATTACCATAATGCACAGGTTACGATGACAAAAATTTCAACTGTACAATAGAGAAAACAGAGATCCAGCACATTAACTATTTGTGTTACCATTACAAAAACTGAAACAAACCAACATCCACACTACCTATGAGCACCATCATATATCCATACATCGCTCACACATGTCCAATGGACTGTTCCCTAGAAAGATTATAAGCATCCAAAAATGCTTCCCAAACTATAGCATAATCAACATTCAATGGCGTATGAACCGGTTTAGCATCTGCAGCTTCGATGGCCCTCCATTCCCTCATTCAGTGGAGCCAGATCTAGACCGATGGAGGATTAACGTTCTTCCGACATTGCAATATCACCAAATTCTCACTAGACGAAGAGCAATTTGTGCAAATTTAACATCAACATATTAGATCATTTTTCTTCCATTTGCATCTTCGCTTTGACTGCTTTCCCAGCTTTGCTGAGTTTTCCCCAGATATTGTCGCCCATCTTCCTCTTTCTGCAATCTCTTGTGGTTTATGAATACTAAACTTTGCTGTCCTTTTTTTCTAAAGAAGCAGCTGAAAAGCTAACAGCCTTATTTTCCTCTTACTTTCATGAACTTTCCTAATAAAAATGGTTAGTTGTTCTCACAACAATCTGTTTAGTTTTGCCCACTGCTCTTCGATTTCTCCTAGATTTTCCTACCAGCTGGTGACTCCTTGAGGTGCTTCCCCATTTAACAAGGCTAATTTAACTGAAGTCTAGGAATCTCACCTTAAAATGAACCATCATGACCTGCTCTCTAATACAGAACCACAACATCATTGGATCCCTATCCACTAAGACATCAGAAACACTGTCCCCATCGACAATACCAGGCCCAGTACTGCCCTTCCCGTGTGGGTTCCATTACCAGTTGATGGATCAGTTCTCCCTGCCTTCCAGAAGACACTGCAGCTGGATGTCCCATACAACATCTAGAAACAGCACCTCCCCTTTCATAACAATTTTGTGAATATCCTCTATTCATTTCTTCTGCCTGAGAAGGAGGTCTGTATATCTCACCAGTATAAAAGTATGCTCCATTCCCTCTTTCCAGATTAACCCACAGTGCCTCCTGCTTACCTCAAATGAGTAGGTGGTAAACTACAAACCATTTCATAGTAACCATCGATTTTTGTTCAGCAGTTCAACAACTTGGCTCATGACTAGTAGTCATACAGGAAGAGGCATGAAAGAAGCTTTTGTTCAAATTCCAAAACCTGTTTGATTACATAAAGTTCTTTATCATCAGTAAATATAAAAGTTGTTTCTGTGTAGGAGTGAATTCCAGCCACTATATTGAAAGTGGACTTTACAGGTGCATTTTTAGTGGCGCTTTGAGCTGATAATTGTTGAACTTCTCTGCTATTAACACCACCAATTCCTCATCGGATCACTAAAACCTCATTAAGATTCTCAAGAAAATCTTCCAAAAAACACAAGGAAATGAGTTCTTATTAGCTGCTACGTGGATATCAGTGATCCTGGCTATAGCCTATTGCGGGCACAAGACAGTAGATTCTTTTGAAGCACCCTCTTTATCTGCTATCACCCTCATTATCGTGCTAAAAATGTTTTAAATAATCCATTTGGGGAATTTACATTCCACCTCATTGTTTTTGTGTAAAATACATTTGAACGTGTCCTCATATCTAGCTAACCTTGGCTAGAATTTGCAGGTCTGTATAGATCCAGATCCTGTTTCTATTCTGCCATACCAGGACCCTCTCCTCATGCTTTCCTAACTTGCTTTCCCAGAGCTCTTAGCAAACAGCTTGCAGGATTTCCCCACTTTATCTCAAACAACCCTCTCTGTTTCAGAAAAAAGAATACAGCAACAGCCCTAAGAGTCATCTGCAATGTGACTATTTGGCAGAGAACTAGCTATTGCCACACATACACACACCAAAAAAAAACAGAAGTGAGCTCTTAGTCCGAACCTCCGTGGGTTAATGAAACTGTTATATCAGCACTCCCAATCAGAGAGGCAGGAGGATGAAACAAGAACTGCTACCATATCTACCATGACAGTAAAGAGTAATAACCACCACCCCACCATTCTGACCACAGATAGCGGCTAAAGGGATGAATCAAATTGAGAAACTGGTGGACTATGGTGTAATCGGATTTAATGACCAGATACAAACATCTTCAAGCCCAATGCCAATACTGCCTCCTCCTTACAGAAGGTGCTGCATTGCTATTGTTGTCTCGGTGGATATAGGACAGCAAATACATGCCATATTTTTATTTAAAATGGGGGTAGAATAGTTAATTCCCATTTTTACTCACACTGAGGTAAAAGGAGCTGCCAAGCCTGTCTTGTTTCACCATAAATAAGGCGACACTGAGAAACTGGGAAATATTTTCAGCCTATGTGAGGATGGAGATAGGCCTGGATTTACATACAAGCACACAGGGGCCGGTGCCTAGCATGGAAAATCAGAGGGCATCAGAGCAGGTCAAAATTCCTGGCTTCCACCATTCTGCAAGCTTCCAACTCCACCCTCATGCTCACCTGTACGCCCTCCCTCCCCCACTCCCCCCCCCCCCTTCCTGCAACTTCCGATGTCTGGTGCTGGCACAGCAGTTCTGAGAGGGCCCCATGTTGGCAGACCCCACTTCCCGCAAGTTAGCACAGAGCCGCAAGCTAACTCAGTCCCCGTGCGCATGCGGCCCTCTCAGGACAGCAGCACCAACACTAGAGGGAGAGCAGCGAGAGCCAGGAGGCAAAGAATTGTGGGAAGAACGGAGGGAATCAGTCCCTGAGAGATAGAGATCTGATGGGGAGATAGGGGGAGGTCCAGGGACGGGAGTCAGAAAGCAGTGGCTCAGCGCCCTCATTGATACTGAATGAGCCCCTAAGTTGATACCTGATGCAAATGGAGAGAGAAGTGGGATTTGAACTCTGGCTTAAATGGAATAGAGGAGGCAGAATAGAACATCGCATATCTGCAGCAGTATAAATCACTATTATAGCCCAAAGCACACCTAGCATAGGAATATTTTACCAATGGATCCAGCTCGTAAAGATAGCAAAGAGCTTACACTTTGAACAGACTGGAGAAGAATCTAAGATAATGTAGATGGCGGCTGGGGAAGTTCCAGAAATGAAAGATGTCTTCGGGGTAGGTATCCTACAATGACTGCAGGAAATACAAGATGGTCAGTTTGCATTAAGAAGCAGAGGGCTCGATGCTCTAAGAAAATGAGTAACTTACATGGGATATTCAGCAGCTTGGCTATGCTGTTTAATATCCCCATATTTGCAGCTACTTGGCCAGATAAGCACCACTAATCCAGTTATATTACGTACTCCTCCCATGATGGGATGTTAGAAAGTTATTATGGTTTCTCTCCACCTCTCTTTACTTCATTCCTTTATCTCTTTCTTTCTCTTTACTCGCTCCCTGCCCACTTCTTCTTCCCCTTTTCTCGCCTGCTCCCCTCACCCCGTTCAATGTAATTTTCCTTTCTTTTTGTTAATTGTAAACCAGCGTGATGTGTTCTACGAATGTCGGTATATTAAAAGTTCATAAATAAATAAATAATATCCGGCTAAGTTATATCCTGCTCTATGGCAGGTCTAACTTGTCCAATTAACTTAACCAGATAAGCACAATTTTTGCTACTTATCCCTCTAACTTAGCCAGATAAGTACTGCTGCCCTGATCTACCACTGCCTACCCACTGGATATCTGGTTAACTACTTAGCAGATAAGTGACCTATTCAATTGCTGAACATAGCTGGATATTCAACAGCCGCCACATAGCCAGATAAGTCTCTACTTAGCCAGATAAGCAGTGCTGAATATCGGCCTCAGATTTGCTTACTATACTCTGACAATTATATATATAAGAACATTCATTTTAAATAGTGGCTAGCTCATGGACCACCCAGTTTACTAACTAATAGACTATTCCAAATATAATCATTCTAATCACTATTGGGTATTTCTCCATGAGATATGATTATATTGCTCATTTACACTATAAAAACAAATCTGAGATATGGATACATATCTGTATTGGCTAATAAAACTTCAAAGTCACCAGTAGTAGAAAATGGCACTCAATTTTACTGCCTTTGTGCCAACCTGCTAGCCCCTATACCTTTAAAGGTGAAGGGATCAGATCAGATGGAATGTTCCCAGGGGCTCATGGGTAGACTCCCTATACACACACAGAGGAGCCACTGCTTCTTTGTTTTTATATATTAAGAAAAGGATTTGATTTACAGGCTTTAGAAATATAAATATATAGTCTTAGCAAAATGCTAACCCTGATTTTTCCATAATTTATGAGATTAAATTGGTCAGATGTAGATGCATTTCTCTCCGTTACCCTTGATCCAGGAACTGAAAGCCCAATAATCTTGCTCCCTGCCCTTAAGAATGCATCACAGGGTCCCTAGTGGCTTCATTAGGTTGAGCCCAGTTCGTGTAATAACAGGAAGCTCCCAATCCACTGTCAGTCTCGTCTTTTCACAACAGCAGCACAGGCCACCTCCAAAGTCAGCATTTCCCAATACCCAATGAAACTTACGCAAACAAAAAGTAGCATGAAAATAATTAGGTCTAATTACGTTGGAATCACAATTTGCATCTATCACTGCTCACAGAGAAGCAATGTTGCCTCATCATCACACAGTAAAACATCCACAATAATTTAATTTAAATTTCTGAAATGCCTACCTAAAGGACCTTTAAGCAATGAATAAAAATACCAACAACAAAACAACCCTTTAATGTTATTCTACTTACTACATTTATTTCTTTATTAAGTATATCAGAAAAAGGAACCTAAAAGGAGAATTTGAAAGAGTTGCGGCATACAAATTAGCCAAATGAAGTAGGTGGAAACCCAAAATCACTGGTATACTTAGGAGACGCTAATAGTGCTTGGGAAAAAGGTCACGGTCTTAAGATGTTATCTTTCTGTTAATAAAATAAAATGCATCATTGAACAGTTATTTGAATTTTGTGGACCTTGAACCTTTTCCCCAATCACTATTATCGTCTGCTATGCATAAAAATTTGGCACATTGCACAAGTGCTTGCTTTATAAACCCCAAACCTACACGCACAAGTAATGTTGCACGGATAAATGTGCTCCTATAAAAAAGGGGGAGGCCAGGGGCGACCAGGATGGGACCAATATTTATAGTCCTAAGTTGGTATTTTATAACCTGTGCTGGCAACCTGCATACAGCTCTTACCTGCGCATATTTACACCTGCTAATTATCTGGGGTAAGACTAGAATTCTTTATAGCCAAATACTGACCGAGTGAGGGGTCTCGGTAAACGGAGGGGAGGGGGGGTGGCAGGCTGAAGAACCAGGGAGTCTTGATGACCTAGAGACAGACTGGGAAAACCGGTGGGACTCATTGGTAAAAACTGGTAATTTCCTTCACGCACATGTTATAAAATGTGATAATTTACATGCGGTAAAAGCAGACAAGTGCTAAGGAAAATATGTGAGTTAAATTCTCATGTAAATGTGTAAAATTAGGAGCACAAATACACACACATAGCAGATTTCCGCCACTTAACCCAGATAAGTCTTAAAAAGTGTTACATAGCTGGATAAGTCTTCAAAACACTAGTTATCCATCTATCTTAGTTCTCTGGCTAAGGAGTGCTTTTCTTTTATTTATCCAGCTATCATACATAGCCGGATAAGTCTTCAAACACTAGTTATCCATCTATCTTAATATCTATCTTAATTCTCTGGCTAAGTAGTGCTTTTCTTTTATTTATCCAGCTATCATACATAGCCGGATAAGTCTTCAAACACTAGTTATCCATCTATCTTAATATCTATCTTAATTCTCTGGCTAAGTAGTGCTTTTCTTTTATTTATCCAGCTATCATACATAGCTGGATAAGTCTTCAAACACTAGTTATCCATCTATCTTAGTTCTCTGGCTAAGGAGTGCTTTTCTTTTATTTATCCAGCTATCATACATAGCCGGATAAGTCTTCAAACACTAGTTATCCATCTATCTTAATATCTATCTTAATTCTCTGGCTAAGTAGTGCTTTTCTTTTATTTATCCAGCTATCATACATAGCTGGATAAGTCTTAAACAGCTCTAGTTAGCCAGATTAATTGCCACTGCACTACATAGCAGGATATTTGTTGCCCCTTAGCCTAATAAGTCAAAACTTATGCGGCTATGGTTAAAATATTTGCCATATTATTTTTGACACATGAACATAGTGTTGGGTAGATTTATGTGATTTTATATAGTGTGTGCACATTTGCATGCACAACATAAAATACATGTGCATGCACCCGCACATCCATATAGCTGCTTCTATAGATGTGCTCACACATGTTTTAAAGTTATCCTCCCTGTATCTTGGAAGTAAAAGAATAACATCTTGGATAGTTCTTATATTGTTTCAATAACAAACATCACAGCCATCAAATAATCCTCTCTTTAGCAGGTACTAAACAATAATATTCTTACAGGATGTGCAGTCATTTTAAATCAGAATGCTTCCAAAATCTACAACCTTTTTAATACAAATGTGTTTTACACAGCAGATAATTTTGATATGGGATATTGTTCTTTGTTTCCTGATATACACTGTAGCCCTGAAGCTCATTATTTTCTGAACGCCCTACAGGACTTGAGGCCTATAATATATTCAAAACATATCATAAAAGCACCAAAAGATTGATTGCAAAGAATAATGTAATATCAGAGCTGCACATTTGTGGATAGAAATCAATTTGTCTATATGAGCACAAAACTTTTTTTCTGCTCTTTATGTTTGAAACTATCTCAAAAAACAGTTTAGTTTATTTATTTAAAATCATTTATATACTGCCCTTGACAGATGTTCTGTGAAATCTAAGCGGTTTACAAATGAAAAGGTGAGTACAAAGATTCATAAAACAGAATTGAGGGATGAGGAAGAGTCAGGAAAGTAACAAATACAAAAGCATAAAAAAAGTAAAAAAAAACAATTACAATATTTATTAAATGAAATGAATCAGAAAAATAAAAGTGAGGGGGGGAATAAGACTCAGTGTTGAATAAGGTTTGTTAAAGACAGTGGAGTATAGATATGTTTTAAGCTTTTTTTGAACTCATTGGTATTTGCTGTTAGTCTGATGGAGTCAGAAAGTAAATTCCATAGAACTTGTAGAACTATATGAAAGTCAGTGGTTTTAATCTTTTCAATATGTAAACTTATAAACAGATATGATGTGCCACACGAATACCGGTATATAAAAACCGTCAATTAATTAATTAAATAAGTGGATTTTGTGAAAGGATTTTTTTTTTTTTTTTTTACTACTGCAGAGATGTTGTTAGACGTAGATAAATTTTAAACTAGGCTGATTCCTAGATTACCCAGCATGGTTCACATTGAGAATGATGGCAATTTTCAAAAGTAAATTCGGCAGGAAGAGTAAGGAATGGTGGATAAGTAGATCATTTCAGTTTTTGAAGTGTTTAATTTGAGGCGATTGTGAGATAGCCATGTGTTGATGTCAGACATTTCAAAGACTTCAACTCTACACAAATCTGGAGGAGACGTGGATAGTCACATTAATTCATTTTGGTGCACCATTGGGTTTTACAGTCATTACTGTAATATTTTGCTCAATGTAGCTCTCATCTTGATCTCTCACCACAAAATAAAAGGAGCCACTTTTTGTGTCTTCTATATTACTTCATGCAACAAGATTGGAATTAACTTGTATCAATTGCTGTGTACCTCTGTATTAGTTTGTACAGTTTGAAGTTAAATTTAAAAAACGTACATATATTCGATCTAGCAACACTATTTAATCATACGAAATCTTACCTATTAAGGGCTTGATTTACTAAACCTTTCCCACTCCCTATACGGAATAGGGGGAAAAAAAGACTTTGGTAAATCAGGTGCTAAGCAAGCTGTTGCTTTTTCTATCATTGCTTTAGCATGAAGCACTAAGACTGCATCTTTGACTCATGACTATAAAGCTCCACCATGAGTCAGTTCAACATGTCCATCATCATTTCCTAAAGGGAGATACCCAATAATCCCAGCCATTAGCACAGCAGTTTTTCACAAGAGGTAACCCCCAGTGTAAGAATGAGAACCTCAAAGGTCAGCACACTAATGAAGCTGACACTGAATCTCTGTAGGAGAAGGGCAGGTTATCTAGCAGAGTATTCTGCAGAGCAATGTGAACAACAATTATGGTGTTACACGAGAGCTCAGCAAGCGACTCTCCTAATACTGCTGAATCCCTTTTTATTGCATAGTGAAAGCAATGACATCCAAATGTCATTTATTACATTTTGGTTCAGTTCTTTATATACTAATTTTCCTGAGCACTGGCATGAAATACCATGACTGGAATTAGAGGTCTTCTTGAAGAAGAAGGGAAGATGCTGCTAGCCTCATGTAACATGGATATAAAGCACCAGCATGGGTGACGAATATTTGACTTCAAAGGCCACCCAGGTGCCATAAACACAGGATTATTGCTGTAATCAATTATGGAAAAAGGATGGGAGAAGAAAGTATAAATGATAAAATACCTGACAAAAAAATATAAAAGAAGAAAAACAAAACAGATATAGAGCACCGTGATCTTGCACCTTCCTAATCATCCTGACAGCAAGCAAGGTTGAGACGGAAGCCAAGAATCGAAAGGATCAATAGTTAAAGGAGGCTTGTCAGCCAAAACCAAATGTTTGTGTATTTATTTATTTCGGATTTTTATATACCGACATTCTCAATACAAGTATCGAATCAGGTCGGTTTTCATAGAACAAAACTGTCGCAATAAAGGCGTTACATTAAACAAATGTTTGTGTACTATTAATTTACAACCAATGATATGTTTCAGTTCAGTATTAGTAGCAATGTTACACAGGGCATGCTTGGCTCTACTCTTTCATGTATGTCAGTCAGCAACAAAACCTCAAGCCCTGTTCACAGCATAACCTTTTACACATATTAGGGACCTAAACAAAACCATTTCGTTTTACTGTAAAATCCAGTGTCTTACTGCATCACATTCGTATGGCTATACTCTCACAAGCACACCTTTAAAAAAAAAAAATCAGAAGTACTTGCCTGAGAATTAAGAAAAATGTAATAAACTACTCCAGAATGTTTCATTCATTTCACAGCATGCCCTTGCACAACTTGCTATTATAGTGCATTAAGTCTTATCTGCAGAGAAACAGCGATTCAAAAAAGCGATTAGAAAAGAACAGATTTCCACAGACTTCTCTCTCATGAAATGTGGCAATTCAAACACCAAAAGGGTAAAAG
Source organism: Rhinatrema bivittatum (assembly GCF_901001135.1). Taxonomy (NCBI): domain Eukaryota; kingdom Metazoa; phylum Chordata; class Amphibia; order Gymnophiona; family Rhinatrematidae; genus Rhinatrema; species Rhinatrema bivittatum. Next base: position 8,539,971 of record NC_042631.1, on the reverse strand, counting down.
TGCTGTAAAATCTGCTCATCTAAAACATTTCTGCTGCAATCTTGCATTTAAAAAAAATAACTATGTTCCCCTGACCCTTCAATTGCTTCTTCGGCATATCTCAGTTCCATCTATAAACGGATGCTTAGTACAGTGCCTTTCAGTCACAGGTGGTAATCCCTTTAAGAAAATTTTTTAAAAATTAGTTTTCTAATCTTAAAGAATATTAGTATCAGTGGAAACTATGTGAGAACAAAACTCTCACAAGACATCCACAATGCTAGTTAATAATAAATAAAAGCCGATAAGGGCAAAGCCAAAAGCAAATAAGTATCTACTTTCCTCCTACATTTGAGCCATGAATCACTTCCTTGTTGAGGATCTCAAACACCCCAGGACCTGTAAATTACCAACATTCCTCAAAAGTATCACCTTGCCTGGTTTTTGAAGATAGAAGGAATGAAAGTTTGGTTTTCTGGCCCTCGATCACTTATGACTAAGGACCAGATTGTACTAAGAGGCTTTTCTCCCATTTTTAGTGGGTTTTGTACATATGCTCCCAGGTTGTCTTCCATTTCTGGATTCTTAGATTGTGCATTTTCTTTTCTTTAGGGTCATGTCCCAGTTTATTCTTTCCTGAGCCCGCAGGTCCTGGGCAGCAGTGAGCGTTTAAATAATGATGTAGATTCTCAAGAATGGCGCGCACAGCGGTTGCTGAGAGTCAGCACAGCGGTGGCATCCAGGGCCGGTGATTCCAACAGGCAAACTAGGCGGGTCGTCGCCTAGAGCACCACATTTTGGGGGCAGCAAATCCTGCCAGCACAAGGCCCGGAGGTCGCTGCACCAGCGCCAATCCTGCCAAAGAAGTGAGCGCTGTGCTAGAGCCACTACTGCCGTTAGGAGGGAGCACTATGCAGGAGCTGCCAACCAACAATAGGGTAAAACTGGGGGAGGGGGTGTGCATAGGGTGCCAAGTACTCTTGTACTGGCCCCGTGGCACTCAGATTTATTTCAACCCTAATAGCAGGAACAGAGCTTTCAAAAACTTTCAAGAACAGAGAAATCAGACAGTAAAAAATAAACACCTTAAAAGTAGAGTGACAAGTCTAGGAGCCACCCTAAAAGCTAATTTGATCTCCAGTTTTCATCAGCAAGTGGTCATCAAGGCATTCTGGGTTCAGGCCACACACACACACAGAATATATGAGGGGCTCTGCCTGTACTCTCACAGGACTACCTCAGGGCTAATTCTCAGGAAAGAGGGGGGATATCGAGGGGCGCATACACTGAGCCAGTATACCAGGATCCAGGTACTGGATGTAAGTTTATGTTGAGCACTTGTTAAGCAAAAGGATAATCATGCAAAAGATAATAACAGCAAGCACTAGAGAGTTTGATTGCAAGCAAATAACAATGACATTGATATTCAGCCGATGCAATAAGATGTGCTGGAGAGCCAGCACTCCAAGCTGAGCGCCTGGCTCACTCCAAGCTGAGCGCCCACTCTCGAATTCTGCCCAGGCTTACTGTAGGTATTTCCCTATCCCCAGAGGGCTCACAATCTTAAATTTGTACCTGTGCCAATGGAGGTTAAAGTGACTTGCCCAAGGTCACAAGGAGCAGCAGTGGGAGTTGAACCTTGGTCTCCTGGTTCATAGCCACTGCTCTAATCACTACGCTACTCCTACAGATTCTTTCAACTCTGCTCAGTTTTATAGGACCTTTCTAACCCTGCTTGAAGCAGGAGTGAGTCCCCTTCCCGCCCATTGTTCTTATCACAGTTCAGCACATCTGCTTCTCAAAACCTTGGTACTGTTTAGTGTTTGCTTCCGTGCCCCTACTACTCCCAGTCTGACCCTGACTAACAGTTCTCATGGGTTCAGCACATAAGCATTTTTGCCCTTAGAAGCAATAATAGCCATGGTTCCCAGAGACATTTAGAGAGGACGCTCTGATCATAACAGCATTTTCAGCAGGTATCATGGACATATCCTTCTCTGTGACCTCTCTTTACCTGACAGTTTTTTTACTAACTGAGGTTGACTAAGTGTGGCCAGCAATTACACTGAGTCAGTATACCAAAGCCTCATTACAGAGTTTATCGGAGTGTGTGGATGCGGATAAACAGACACAAAGGGTCAGTATTCCCCATGCAACTCCTCAGCAAGATACGCCACTTTCAAGACACGAAGCAGTATCCTGCAGGCCCCCCTCCTGACAGGATCTGCTACTTAAGGAAACACAAAGCCACACACACATACTCACTCACTGAGTCAGCACACAATAAAGCAGGGATAAGCAGCGATCATAATTAATGGTGTTGCATTCCAAAAAGCAAGGTAGAATACACAAAGGCAATAGTTGCAATTATAATAATGTAGTACAAATACTTTCTTATGGTGTTTAGAAGAGCTGAGTTGCTGTCTGTCCCTCTGCCATCTCTCTGCCCTGGCTCTGTTGGTTATACCCTTTTCATCTGTACATCTGAAACCATATTTTGAGAAATGCATGCGGTTTTCACAAAACACAGTCCAGGGTCGGAATTCTCTCTGTGTGTCTGTTACATTTCTTATCTATTTAGTGAAGCTTCTACATAAAAACATAAGAAATTGCCATCCTGGGTCAGGACCAAGGGTCCATCGAGCCCAGCATCCTGTTTCCAACAGAGGCCAAACCAGGCCACAAGAACCTGGCAATTACCCAAAACACTAAGAGATCCCATGCTACTGATGCAATTAATAGCAGTGACTATTCCTTAAGTAAACCTTGATTAACAGCCATTAATGGACTTCTCCTCCAAGAACTTATCCAAACCTTTTTTGAACCCAGCTACACTAACTGAACTAACCACATCCTCTGGCAACAAATTCCAGAGCTTTATTGTGCATTGAGGTGAAAAAGAATTTTTCTCCGATTAGTTTTAAATGAGCTACTTGCTAACTTCATGGAATGCCCCCTAGTCCTTCTATTATCCGAAAGAGTAAATAACAGATTCACATCTACTCGTTCAAGACCCTCTCATGATCTTAAAGACCTCTATCATATCCCCCTTCCAGCCGTCTCTTCTCCAAGCTGAACAGCCCTAACCTCTTTAGCCTTTCCTCATAGGGAAGCTGTTCCATCCCTGACTGGGGGGGGGGGGAGGGAAGATGCCCCCCACCTCAAAACCACAGTTCACAGAGCACACAAAATGCTCTCTCACTGAGTTAATCTACTTCTGTTCTCTTAGTTATTTTAGTCATGTGATGTGTGTCAGTGTGAGAACTCTGAGTCCACTAAAGGCCTTGCTTCTGGATACATCCTTAGCCAAAGTAGTTAAGACTCAGGCTACATAATTCCATTACAGGTACCTCCTCCCTACAGGCACAATCTACTCACCCCTCTCCCAGCTCGGGTTTCTGACTTTCATCTGTCAAATTTCCAAGCTCTTGGAGATGCTGTGTAATATCTTCACTGATAGAGTTTACACACATGAGACTTTTATTGCCACTCTTCACTATTGGAACAAAGAATATAACAGCAGATAAGGACCCATCTGGTCTGCCCAGTTTGCTCCCTGGTACCGTGCCACAGACCAGTAGATATCTGGCTTTCCCTTCACTTCTTTGCAATAAATGATCCTCTGTACTTATCCCCTGCCTCTATATCCTCTAGTGGGAGGCTGTTCCATGAATCCATTCCCCTTTCTTTGCAGCCTTTTATCATGACAATAAGTTCTAGAACTTCTTACTCCAAAACATGTTTGCTTTTACCAGCCCAGGAGCCAAACTACTGTTTTGTAAAATTTTTCAGGTCTGCCACTGAATTATGGACTGAAGTCTATGAAAGTGACACAAAACAAACTTATCTCCAACACATATTGAATATACTGCATCCAGCAAAGCGCACATTGTATTGTACAACACATATTGAATATACTGCATCCAGCACCGCGCACATTGTATTGTACAACACATATTGAATATACTGCATCCAGCAACGCGCACATTGTATTGTACAACACATATTGAATATACTGCATCCAGCAAAGCGCACATTGTATTGTACAACACATATTGAATATACTGCATCCAGCAACGCGCACATTGTATGTACAACACATATTGAATATACTGCATCCAGCAACGCGCACATTGTATTGTACAACACATATTGAATATACTGCATCCAGCAACGCGCACATTGTATTGTACAACACATATTGAATATACTGCATCCAGCAAAGCGCACATTGTATTGTACAACACATATTGAATATACTGCATCCAGCAACGCGCACATTGTATTATACAATCGCAGGGGAGGATATGATGCTGAGTTGCAGTTGGAGAACTAAAATCAGGATATATGTCCAAACATTTTAGCCTTTTGCTCTTTTATCCACACAGTACACGAAAAATCTGTACAATCTGGAAATTTAAAAAAAAAAAAAATCAAGACCGTTGGCAATCCTACTCTCATCAGTGAGAATAAAGGCAGGGGAAAACCACAGGATCCTGCGCCTAGGGATATTTGAGATGCAAAGTCAGTCCCTGTGCTCAGTGACCATAAAATGTTATTTGACCATTATGCAGCTACAAAACCACCAAACTTTGGAGGGTGTCTGACACTTTAGTCTTCCGTCATTAAACTTTAAATCTATTCCCTCACATGGAAATCTGTCGCCGTGACCAGGACTTTAAATAAGCCTTAAACGGTGTCCAACCATGGCGCAAGCACCGCAGGGATGAGTTACGCAGCTTTCACGAGGCTTCTTTTGCACGCTGCTCAACCATTCGCCCCTTACCCCCTGCAGTTTAAAATCTAATCAGCTTATTCCTCCAGCTCTCATTTTCCTGCCTACTGGCAAGCGACTGACATTCCTACCAGACACCAAAAAAAGCAATGCCTTCTCACAACCAGATTAGAGAAAGGAAGCCCAGCGAAGACCAAGCTTATCTCCAGCAGAAGCCAAATGCTCCGTAGATAACATCACATCCAAATGTTTGTTTAACCTTAGAAAAATTCCCTGCCGCTACCTAAACTAATATGAGATTGACTGACAAGATTAGACAATATCTCCCAGCTCTTGGGAGTACGTACTGAAAAGGTTGAAAACTGAAATCCTCCAAAATTCTTTAACTTTGGGGGGCGATGGGGAGATTGGCATTTCTTTTCCTTCAATACTGCTAAGTTTTTTCAATTTATGCTGCATCCAAAGAAATCAGGATTTCACCGATGCCATGTCCTAATATTTATCAATAGAATTGGCTGTAAAAATTAAAAAAAAAAACATTTATTCTGATATTTAATGACTACCTTTCTCCTGAGACCCGATGAATGTTACAAAACATAAAAAAATATTACAAAAACATAGTTGTAACAGCTAAAACAGTAAAGGCTAACATCAAAACACAATACAATCAGACAGAAAAGATAAGCTAAATATTAGATTGGGCAGTGCCTTTCAATTTGGGGGATATAGGTAAGGCAAATAAAATAGTCCTGAGCAGGATTCTGCATTTGTCCCACAGAATAAGACTCAGGGGACAAGAGAACAGCAGGCAGCAATGACAGTGAAGGCCTGTGCAGGGCCAGGTGTCAGCTGGGAGTGAGAAGGGAACAGCGACAGGCTGGCCCACATGAAACGCAAAAGAGATGGGAGAGTCAGCATTGGCCCATGTGGGCTGGAAAAGAGGAGTCTGCCTCAGCCTTGGCCTGTGTGACCCAAACAAAGGAAGAAGCAGTGAGGGTCCCTGTGGAGCCTGAACAAGCGATGCAAACAGCAAGCTTAGGGGAAGGGAGGAGAGAGCTAGGGGTCTTGCTAAAGAGAGGGTGGTAAACTGAGATAAAGCTCTCTCTGAAAGGGGATCTTGTTGGGGATAAAAGGGAGAGAACTGGGAGAAGGGGCACTTTCTCTCTGTCTCCCCCAAAGTCCTATCCCTTACCTGGGACAACTGGGAACAAACTGGGAAAACCGGTAATGGCTTCAGCGCACGTCTTTCAAAATCCCCCCGCTTACGCAGTAGAAGCAGCATTTCCACATATAAGTGCATAAGTTATAAAATGGCTGCATCCCTGCACACTGGCCGATGAATGCATGCACATGTGCCCACGCACCTGTTGAAAAGTTACCATCTCTGGAAAGAGTAACCCAAATTATATCTAAACAATGCAAGGTTCTGGGTCTGACCCAGTATGTCAAATCTTGTGTTTTTATATGCTTATGAAAAGACATGGTAACAGAATTCAAGAAAGCCTAGGCTAAGCAAAGAGGAACCCTATTTTTGAAGGCATGAAAGAGGAGCCAGAAATCAATTGGGTTCTGTGCTGTTGCATCAGGAAGTAAACTGGGCAGAGCAGATGGGCCTTATGGTCCATATCTGCCATCAAATTCTATGTTTCTAAGCCCCAGGAAGATCAGATATCCGACAAGGGAGCAGCTGGAGGAATACTTCCAAAGTAAGATAGTCTTCTTCTTTTACGCTGTCTGGCAAGCCAGACGTAAACTTTCCCTGTTGAGTGCCAGGATCAGAGCTTCTAAGAAACAGCAGCAAATACACTAAGCACACTGCTTTCATTGTACTCCTGTGTGGTCCTTAACAGGTTCTGAGACTCATGCCATTTACCTTTTTCCTTCATGTTTCTCAATTAAAAATATCCCTAATAAAGGCAGCGTTCACAGGCCCGGGGGGGGGGGGGAGGAAGGATCACGTCATCATACAATAGTGACACCTAGTGGCCAGATTTAGGAACCAGGATTGCAGGGTTCCAGAAGGATCTCTGGTGCATGGCCCCCAGTCAAAGACTCCTCCTGCAATGACTGGAGTATATTGGGAGGGGTTATAAAATAAAGTGGAGGTGAGGGGGGGGGGAGAATCTTCAGCCCATGGGTCCAAGTGAGCTGGAAGCCTCAAGGAGGAGAAGTGGGAACTGCCATAAATGTATGCAAGTATAAATAAATGTACACGCAAATAACACAATTGTACACAATACACATGCAATAAAATGCTTTACAGAAATATTTTAATGTGACAGAACACAAATCAAAAAACACATGCAAGGCCTTCCAGATCGTGGAGGGGGAGGTCATTCCACCCTTAATAGGCATGCACAGGTCGATATCTTGGACTGAACAGAGGTGTGATGTGGTCCTGTCCTGGAGAGGATTTACTTGAGCTCTGCGGTGAGAGAGAAGGAGAACAGCTGCCACTGTGGGGGTAACCTCTGCTCAAACACCTGAAGGGTTCAGGCCCTCGACTAATGATGGAAACAGAGTTGCCCAGGCACTGTACCATCTGGGGTTGTAGCACAAAACAGCATATTTCAAGAATTTAAAGAAACATCCTTCCAAGAGACACAGTTGTAGCAGGAGCTCTCCAGAGCCTTAAAAGAATCGAGTTCTCTCCAGGTCCGAGGCGCAAGCAGCCCTGAAGGAAAAACCCACAACTGTGTGGGAAATGTCTCGGGTTATTTCCTTGCATTAACGGAAGTGACCATCGCGCTGTTAGCGGACAAAACACTCACAGAGGCTTCCAATTAAGCTAAAGGAAAAAAAAGCCTCATGGTATGGATTGTAGGGGACCTTTCAAATGGCCGTTAATGCAGTACATGAAAGATGCCATGCAAAATAGAAATTGGATGGGACTGTGCACAAATAAAATCAATGCTCTGAAGAGCTTTTGCGGCTTACTGCTGTTATACAGATCAAAACAAGAGCTTTTATATTATTTGAAATGCAATGAAACAAGAGAGAACTAGCAAGGGTATCTGCAAGTGCTCCTGCAACCTGTTATCTTGCGTAATCAGATTTTTCGATGGGCATAACAGGAGGAAAATATCCAGAAAAAAAAAACAAAACAGGCAAAACATTAATATTCTGGGTGAAGTACTGAACCCTCTCTGATTTTCTCAGTGACAGGCTTGCAGTGTATCGTATTTCATTATTGCTTCACATTTACATTTATTAAAATGTATTAATCACTTAACACAAATGATCTAAGCGATGTTCATGAAAACATCCACATTTTCAAAATGCTATACAGCATAATGTAATTCACCACAGAATTATGCATCATTCAGCTGAGAGGATGCTCCTGAACACAAGTTGGCATCTCCATGTACTTCATTTGTAATAAATGTGTAAGCCAGAACACTGTGCAAACATCAGGCTTTAAACAAAGCAATGCCTTCTCTAATACTCTGTACTGGTCCTATAATCAGTCTTTCACCTGCTTTCCCTAAGCAAACTCTAGAAATACAGCAGAAAATGCAACACAATTAAAAAAAATAAATAGCAAAATCAGCATAAAAAGACATCACAGCATAAATATGCAATTAAATAAAACAAAAATCATTAACTACAACATGACATTCATAAAACCAAAGCCTAAAATCAGACCAGCATGAAGAAGATGTAAATGTTTCTTCAAATAACTCATTTTTCTTTTTATCGGTTTCCTAAAACTGAAGCACTTGTCAGCTAAACAGGATTCCTTAGGAATAAAATTCAACAGAAGAGGGGCCATGCAAGAAAAATCCCAACCCCTGCTCTGTTAATCTCAACTCAGATAGTAAGGGGACTAAGAGCACATCATTAGCGGAGCATAGACACGCATAGATATCCTTCCCTTCTTGAAGGCTGTCCAAAAAACCTCATTATTTATAGCTGAAATTTGAGAAGATTTTCACTCAGCAACCTCCTCATATTCTTTGGGCTTCTAGTCCAAGGGCAAACCAAAAGCAGTCCAATCCGAGCTAGGCTTAATGGACTACAGTGGCATAGATCTTCATTCATGGCTGCCTAGGGTTTTTTCCCCTTTTTATTTTTCTAATTTCCTCTCCTCCATCCTGACCTGTCCAGCTCTTTGAGGCCACAGTCCTCTGGCTGGGGTGCACAGACTGTGATTCCCACTGGGAAACTGAAGCAAGTATGCTCACGAGGTCAGCCAATGCCCGTCACTGCTGTCCAATGGCAACGACTCAGTCCCTGCCAGGAATTGCCTCTGCAGTCCCCGGTCAGCCTTAAGGGCAAGTCAGGTCTGGATATCAATCCTGGAGCTCAAATATGACAGCACATTGTCCTATCACTGGACCAAATTTTTAATGATGCTCTAAGATTAATCTAGCACAAAACTGGGACAATGGTTCCCCTTCATAAACGGCAAAGACACTGTGGCACCTTGTAGAGTACTCAGGCCTGAGTTTGAGCACAAAAACCCAGACTAACGTGATTACCCCTCTGGAAGTTCCCCATCACAGTGTCAAACTGGCACATGATATTGTGGTTTTCTGTTAATCACTGTGAGGGACTCGGGCAAAACAGTAATTCTGGTCTATGCAAAGCATTTTGTCCACAGTTTAACCCTATATCCCAGCAATAGGCTTTGAGTAGGCAGGCCTGACTCATCATGTGGACACAACAGAAGTTTATAAAATCACAAGAGAGTGGCACAAGCAAATAAAGAGCAGCTATTTACCTTTTCAAATAATACTAAAAATAATGGGATATTCCATGAAACTAACTAGCAGATTTAAAAAATAAATCATAGGAAGTACTTTTTCACTCGATGCACAGTCAAGCTGTGGTTTAAAAAAAGGTTTGGACAAGCTCCTAGAGGAAGAGTCCATAGCATATTATTAGCCAAGTAGGCTAGGGAAAGCCATTGCTCTCTCTGGAAGTAACAAGAAATAGATCTGTTGGGTACTTGTGAATTGGACGGGCCACTGTCAGAGTCTGAGTCTGACCCAGCATGGCATTTCTCATGTTCTTATCAAAAGTATTTCTCTATAGACACGGAATGAGTGAATCTCTAGATTTTACCTCAGTATCGTGCCGTAAGTGTTTTAAAGTCAACACTTTTAAAATACCAGGCTGCGGTTGGTTCACCATCTTGTCCGGCTCCAAGCTGCATGATCATATCATGCCTGTTCTTGGAAACCTACACTAGCTTCCAGTCAGGTAGTGGATATCTTATAAGCCTGCTGTTATCTTTAGGCTATTAAATACTGACCATCTCAGCTGGGTGAGCTCTGTTTTGAAAGTTTACAGACCTCCAACATGAGTAAGATTGGCTCAAAAGAACTTATTGGAGGTCCCAACAGTAACGTTGGCTGCACCTGGACATCGCCAGAGGCTTTTTCTGTGGCAGGACACAGCCATGTGTTAAAACTTTCAAGAAGGCTTTGAAAACATACCTATTCAGGAAAGCCTTTACTAATTAATAGTATTACCTCTGCAGTGTTTTCCTAGTTGTATGCTGCTGTCTCCATGAGTTGGCTGTTTGATGTTTTAATTATGTATGTTTTAATTGTTAACTGCTCTGGAATTCCTATGATTGATGCGGTATATACATTTTTAATAAACCTAAACCTCAATACAATTCACAAAATGTGCAGGAATTATATTGTACCACTGCAAAGTTAAAAAAGTGTTATTTAACTGTATAACACACGAAAGGAAGGGAGAAACCTAAGCAAAGATACAGGACTGGGGGCCCTGCCCCTCTCCTGAAAGGAAATGCACTCAGATAAAACCCCAGGATTTATTGCAGTCAAACTGCATTTAGCTTCCGTAATTTAAAAAAAAAAAAAAATCACATTAGGGACACTAGCATCATATTAGTTATAGGTTGCATACAAAAGTGAAAATAGGTCAACGAATACTTTTTTTTAATTGGGGAGAATTTCTTTTTCTTGGCAGATTAGATTGCTGCAGCTACAAAAACCCACCAAGATATGGGTCAATGATTATTGATTTTTGGGATTTTTTATTTTTTTTTTATTAAACTGAAATGCACCACAGGGACCAATTACTCTTGGTATGCTGTCTGCAGTAACATCACAGTTTTAAAAATTATAAAAAAAAAAAAAAAAAATTCTAGTGTAGGTAACTCAAAGTCTATTACAGCTGGTATTTGTTGAATTACTTTTAACATTTTGTATATTTCCCCCAGGATTACTCTTGTGTAGTGTAATTTTAAAAAGCATCAGCTTCCTCTTTGTTGTAGGGAGGGTAGTGGGAAAAATGAGCAGTTTGTACACCTACTACAATAATACTTTCGTATAAAGGATCTGAAATTAAATTTGTGGTATAAATTCGAGGTACACTGAGTCAACTTCCTTAGAATTATGAAGCTGTTTTGTTTTATTAGTAAAAATTTTCCTGCATATTATATTTATACAAACTATTGAATGTTATGATCCATCACCAAGGTCAAGAAAGAACCAAGTCTGAAAAATTAATTAATTTCAGCTTTGGCTACAGGAAGAACCCCCTACTAGAGCTCTAAAGCAACTTAAGAGTTTTGGAAAAGCTACAATCACTTCTGCAGGATTACAGTTTTGTTCATTGTAAGGAGCCAGAATTCCAGAAGTTCTTAGGCTCAAACACCAGGACTCTGCATGTACAAAATAGATACATCATTAAAAAGTATTGACACATTCCCACAAATAACACAGGCATGTATTCATTCTTCTACCACACAATATACATGGACAAAATATAAATTATAACATTTTAAAACACTAATACATAAAATTCTCAATAACAAGGATGCTATTTGACTTGGGGAATCTTTACATGTTCATACACTGTAATGTGGGTTAAGATCCTCTAACAAAGGACTCTTGGTAGTACCTAACATACATCAGGCATATATTGGAGAAATAAGGAATAGAACTATATATGTTGCAGGCCATATTCTCTGGAATAGAATGCCAGAACAGCTACATTTAGTAATAGACACAAAAGTCTTCAAGAAAATGTTAAAGATATAGCTATATAAACTCCCATTTTCAGAAATTAATATCTAATCACAGGATGACTAAAATGTATTTTAGTTTATGGAAATAGGAGGCATTTATATAAGTGTTTAACTTTTGGATTTTGATTTTTTATTTTGTTTTAGTCTTTTAAGGGTGTTTTTAATTGATTGTTTATTGTTAAATTTATTTTTCTTCTTGTTTATATTGTTTTATAAAGATTATATATTGCTGTGTTTTTTTATGTAGCCTGCTGATATATTAAGTTATTTTAAATGATCATTATTATAGGTAGTTATATTAAGTTTGATTTGTTTGTTTTATTTTCATCAATTATGAATGTCTGAATTGTAATCTGCTGTGACCATTGGAACAGCGGTAAATAAATAAATGTAGTAAATAAGTAAATATTTTAAATAACTTGAAATATAGCCATCTATGTCCTCTATATGTGACTACTTTTCATTTAACTCATAAACAGGACCAAAATCATACTTTATGTTGTCTAAGTATTCAGTTTTCTGTTTTGCTTTTTTTTTTCTTAAGAAGGGGAGGTCTTTTACTCTTGGCTCAGTCTGATTTGCTTTCCTGGGAACTGTTGTTACTTTGGTTTCTAGAGGTTAGCAGGAGGGATTTTCATGTAGCAGATCCTTTCAACAAAACACATTCCTAAAGACTCATCTGTCCCTTTCCAAATGCAGGGCTATACGCCTAATACATATGGCTTTAGCTTGCAAATCTATGCATCTGAGTTTGAATGGTTATTGCAGTTTGATTCATTTTGATTTTCTAGGTCAAATTAACTCTTTGCTCATTTCTCTCTCTAAATGGTATAATTGGCTTACTTCTAAATGAGAACATAAGAAATTGCCATGCTGGGTCAGACCAAGGGTCCATCAAGCCCAGCATCCTGTTTCCAACAGAGGCCAAAACCAGGCCACAAGAACCTGGCAATTACCCAAACACTAAGAAGATCCCATGCTGCTGATGCAATTAATAGCAGTGGCTATTCCCTAAGTAAAATTGATTAATAGCCATAAATGGACTTCTCCTCCAAGAACTTATCCAAACCTTTTTTGAACCCAACTACACTAACCACATCCTCTGGCAACAAATTCCAGAGCTTTATTGTGCGGTGAGCCTAGATATAACTTGTACTGTCATATTGCTTGTAAAATTTGGTTTGCATAATCTACCTATTAATCTTTACTGGATAACACATGGATAACATCCATGGAAAGTCCATGGATGACATTTTTGCTGAAGTTCTTAAGTCACTCTGCAATTTCTCACGGCTTGGTTGATGCTCCAGCTTTCTTGGAACCTGCTCTAAACTGAGTTATTTATTTAACGTGTTTTGTATACCGTCATTCGGTTTCGCCATCAGAACGGTTTACAGAATCATGCAACAGGTTGTATAAACATCATTACAGTATCTTATCAAGTAGGAGTTACATTTGCAGCTACCTGGGGATTTTCCCAACCAATTTTCAGTTCCTTTCCCAAATTCTATGTAGTCCAGCTGCTTCAGTGACGGGTGGGGACACAGACAGCAGTTAGGGTAAGAACCAGATGGAAACAATGATTGAATCCTCCCTCCTACAAGTCATTTTAAGTTCTGCACAACAGCTCTGCTCCGTTAGGCCGACCTCCACCAAATTATCTTAATTCTCTTACATTTAAAAAACTAAAAAAAAAAAAATAATGTTTAAACAGATAAGAGAGAAGAGAGAAGATTTGAATAGTTCAATTGCAACAAATATAAAACATTATAAAAGAATTATAATTCAAATTTTCTTGCTTAAATTGCTTGGAACGCTTAAGAAAATTTTTTAATTATTGATACAGCTAAAATGTCAGGTTTATATTTTTTTTTTAACCTCTCTGTTGCCTCCCACTCCTTTGGCTTTGTCCTCATTTTAAGCTCCCCTGTCCTATTCTAGCCCAGCCACCTTAGGCCAGGCTCCTTCTGAAATTCGAGGCAAACAAAGAAGAAAAAATACTGCATAAGGGAAAAAAAAAAGCTCAATAACACACGCACATCTCTTCACTCAGTCCAAATCAGAGCATAAAATATAGTATCATATAAAACCATGCCCAATGGCCATAAGAAAATCTCAGAATTTTGTCCCGAGTTGACGTTGCACCCAACATAGGATTTTAGACAGTGCTGGGGAGGAGCCGGCTGTAGTGGTACACGTGGGCACCAACGACATAGGAAAATGTGGGAGGGAGGTTCTGGAAGCCAAATTTAGGCTCTTAGGTAGAAAGCTTAAATCCAGAACCTCCAGGGTAGCATTCTCTGAAATGCTCCCTGTTCCATGCGCAGGTCACCAGAGGCAGGCAGAGCTCCGGAGTCTCAATGCGTGGATGAGACGATGGTGCAAGGAAGAGGGATTCAGTTTTGTTAGGAACTGGGGAACCTTTTGGGGAAGGGGGAGTCTCTTCCGAAGGGATGGGCTCCACCTTAACCAGGGTGGAACCAGACTGCTGGCGCTAACCTTTAAAAAGGAGATAGAGCAGCTTTTAAACTAGAACAAAGGGGAAAGCCGACAGTCGCTCAGCAGCGCATGGTTCGGAGAGATGTATCTTTAAAGGATACTAATGATGCATTAGAATTAGGGCATCCCGACAGTGAGGTTCCAATAATTAGAAAAGTAGTCCAAGTGCCTGTAACTAAAAACTCACCTGAGCTAAAAAATTCTAACTTATCCCTATCAATTAAAAAGCAGAATAAAAATACAATCAAAAAACAAACTTTGAAATGTTTGTATGCTAATGCCAGAAGTCTAAGAAGTAAGATGGGAGAATTAGAATGTATAGCAGTAAATGATGACATAGACTTAATTGGCATCTCAGAGACATGGTGGAAAGAGGATAACCAATGGGACAGTGCTATACCGGGGTACAAATTATATCGCAATGACAGAGAGGAGCAGTCGGGAGGAGGTGTGGCGCTTTATGTCCGGGATGGCATAGAGTCCAACAGGATAAACATCCTGCATGAGACTAAATACAAAATTGAATCTTTATGGGTAGAAATCCCTTGTGTATCAGGGAAGACTACAGTGATAGGGGTATACTACCGTCCACCTGGTCAAGATGGCGAGATGGACAGTGAAATGCTAAGAGAAATTAGGGAAGCTAACCAAATTGGTAGTGCAGTAATAATGGGAGACTTCAATTACCCCAATATAGACTGGGTAAATGTATCATCGGGTCATGCTAGAGAGATAACGTTCCTGGATGGAATAAATGATAGCTTTATGGAGCAATTGGTTCAGGAATCGACGAGAGAGGGAGCAATTTTAGATCTAATTCTCAGTGGAGCACAGGACTTGGTGAGAGAGGTAACGGTGGTGGGGCCGCTTGGCAATAGTGATCATAATATGATCAAATTTGATTTAATGACTGGAAAAGGAACAGTGTGCAAATCCAAGGCTCTCGTGCTAAACTTTCAAAAGGGAAACTTTGATAAAATGAGAAAAATTGTTAGAAAAAAACTGAAAGGAGCAGCTACAAAAGTAAAAAATGTCCAAGAGGCGTGGTCATTGTTAAAAAATACCATTCTAGAAGCACAGTCCAGATGTATTCCACACTTTAAGAAAGGTGGAAAGAAGGCAAAACGATTACCGGCATGGTTAAAAGGGGAGGTGAAAGAAGCTATTTTAGCCAAAAGATCTTCATTCAAAAATTGGAAGAAGGATCCAACAGAAGAAAATAGGATAAAGCATAAACATTGGCAAGTTAAATGTAAGACATTGATAAGACAGGCTAAGAGAGAATTTGAAAAGAAGTTGGCTGTAGAGGCAAAAACTCACAGTAAAAACTTTTTTAAATATATCCGAAGCAGAAAGCCTGTGAGGGAGTCAGTTGGACCGTTAGATGATCGAGGGGTTAAAGGGGCACTTAGAGAAGATAAGGCCATCGCGGAAAGATTAAATGATTTCTTTGCTTCGGTGTTTACTGAAGAGGATGTTGGGGAGGTACCCGTAATGGAGAAGGTTTTCATGGGTAATGATTCAGATGGACTGAATCAAATCACGGTGAACCTAGAAGATGTGGTAGGCCTGATTGACAAACTGAAGAGTAGTAAATCACCTGGACCGGATGGTATACACCCCAGAGTTCTGAAGGAACTAAAAAATGAAATTTCAGACCTATTAGTAAAAATTGGTAACTTATCATTAAAATCATCCATTGTACCTGAAGACTGGAGGATAGCAAATGTAACCCCAATATTTAAAAAGGGCTCCAGGGGCGATCCGGGAAACTACAGACCGGTTAGCCTGACTTCAGTGCCAGGAAAAATAGTGGAAAGTGTTCTAAACATCAAAATCCCAGAACATATAGAAAGACATGGTTTAATGGAACAAAGTCAGCATGGCTTTACCCAGGGCAAGTCTTGCCTCACAAATCTGCTTCACTTTTTTGAAGGAGTTAATAAACATGTGGATAAAGGTGAACCGGTAGATATAGTATACTTGGATTTTCAGAAGGCGTTTGACAAAGTTCCTCATGAGAGGCTTCTAGGAAAAGTAAAAAGTCATGGGATAGGTGGCGATGTCCTTTCGTGGATTGCAAACTGGCTAAAAGACAGGAAACAGAGAGTAGGATTAAATGGGCAATTTTCTCAGTGGAAGGGAGTGGACAGTGGAGTGCCTCAGGGATCTGTATTGGGACCCTTACTGTTCAATATATTTATAAATGATCTGGAAAGAAATACGACGAGTGAGATAATCAAATTTGCAGATGACACAAAATTGTGCAGAGTAGTTAAATCACAAGCAGATTGTGATAAATTGCAGGAAGACCTTGTGAGACTGGAAAATTGGGCATCCAAATGGCAGATGAAATTTAATGTGGATAAGTGCAAGGTGATGCATATAGGGAAAAATAACCCATGCTATAATTACACGATGTTGGGTTCCATATTAGGTGCTACAACCCAAGAAAGAGATCTAGGTGTCATAGTGGATAACACATTGAAATCGTCGGTTCAGTGTGCTGCGGCAGTCAAAAAAGCAAACAGAATGTTGGGAATTATTAGAAAAGGAATGATGAATAAAACGGAAAATGTCATAATGCCTCTGTATCGCTCCATGGTGAGACCGCACCTTGAATACTGTGTACAATTCTGGTCGCCGCATCTCAAAAAAGATATAATTGCGATGGAGAAGGTACAGAGAAGGGCTACCAAAATGATAAGAGGAATGGAACAACTCCCCTATGAGGAAAGACTAAAGAGGTTAGGACTTTTCAGCTTGGAGAAGAGACGACTGAGGGGGGATATGATAGAGGCCTTTAAGATCATGAGAGGTCTAGAACTGGTAGATGTGAATTGGTTATTTACTCTTTCGGATAGTAGAAGGACTAGGGGACACTCCATGAAGTTAGCATGGGGCACATTTAAAACTAATCGGAGAAAGTTCTTTTTTACTCAACGCACAATTAAACTCTGGAATTTGTTGCCAGAGAATGTGGTTCGTGCAGTTAGTATAGCTGTGTTTAAAAAAGGATTGGATAAGTTCTTGGAGGAGAAGTCCATTACCTGCTATTAAGTTCACTTAGAGAATAGCCACTGCCATTAGCAATGGTTACATGGAATAGACTTAGTTTTTGGGTACTTGCCAGGTTCTTATGGCCTGGATTGGCCACTGTTGGAAACAGGATGCTGGGCTTGATGGACCCTTGGTCTGACCCAGTATGGCATTTTCTTATGTTCTTATGTTCTTATCAGCCATAAGTAAACCTTATGGCTGATAAGATTTTCAGATTTAGAATTCTCGGGAGTACATTCCTCACCAAGTAGATTGAGTTGCTAACAGTAGCCATCTAAATCATTCTGAAATTAAAATTACACGATTAAATTAAGATTGTATTAATGCTCCAAGGGTTCTATTTTTGTTTAAAAAAAAAGAAAGTTAGTATGTAAAACCAAAAAGAAATAACTTGCTAAAATTCTAAGAATCGTGAAGCACAATGTCAACTCAAACAAAATATTGAACAGTCAAAATAACACCCTTGTTGTTACAACCTCCCATTCCATCCTTGTCTGGCTATTTTCACATGGAGAGCAAATGCGACCATTTAATAAAATAATTTGTTTGGTGGCAGTCCAGGCTGAAGAGTCACATTTCTCATTTTCATGCAGCAAGACAAAATAATAAACTGATTTAGCTGTAGCAAAACACCAGCACCTCCTGAACTTAGAGGAATCAGGAAGCTGTCAGTTTCAGCTGCATGTCAGTCACAGCACGAGACAGGTGCTTTGAAATGTGCATGGTTTTTCTCTTTAGGAGAAAGATGAATTGGTTAGCATTAAATCTGATCCCATCCAAACTGAGAAGGAGGAGTGTGGTGATAATGGAGGTTAAACCAGGACAGGCTGCAAGTTAATTTCATTAAAAATGCACACTGTTCAAGGCGCAGCTCAATAAATCCTGCTCATTGGAGACTAGACTCAAAATATAAAACAAAGAAATTGCTTGCAAACTTTTAATTGTGTTCAAAGTGTGCTAAAATTTGCAGTGTACAGGGATGTCTCCTGACAAGAGGCTTTTGTCAGCCCTGCTCCACTAAGGAGTTACCACCCACCATACATCTAAACTGCCCGACACCACCAGCTTACAGGCCTCCGTATAATTATATTTTCTGGCTCCTCTTGTCTTCAGTGCAGGTCTTCTCAGCTTCATGCATATAAATCATGTTTCATGTGCACTGCTCACACTGGGTCTCCTAGGCTGAACACACCTTTTGCATTTTTTTTTTTTTTTTTTAAAACACTCAAGTATTAGAATATCATTAGCTTACTGCATCGGGAGTTAACTTAAGAACATAAGAAAATGCCATACTGGGTCAGACCAAGGGTCCATCAAGCCCAGCATCCTGTTTCCAACAGTGGCCAATCCAGGCCATAAGAACCTGGCAAGTACCCAAAAACTAAGTCTATTCCATGTTACCATTGCTAATGGCAGTGGCTATTCTCTAGGTGAACTTAATAGCAGGTAATGGACTTCTCCTCCAAGAACTTATCCAATCCTTTTTTAAACACAGCTACACTAACTGCA
Organism: Rhinatrema bivittatum; assembly: GCF_901001135.1. Classification (NCBI taxonomy): domain Eukaryota; kingdom Metazoa; phylum Chordata; class Amphibia; order Gymnophiona; family Rhinatrematidae; genus Rhinatrema; species Rhinatrema bivittatum. Next base: position 8,521,180 of record NC_042631.1, on the reverse strand, counting down.
CTAACCACATCCTCTGGCAACAAATTCCAGAGTTTAATTGTGTGTTGAGTAAAAAAGAACTTTCTCCGATTAGTTTTAAATGTGCCCCATGCTAACTTCATGGAGTGTCCCCTAGTCCTTCTATTATCCGAAAGAGTAAATAACCGATTCACATCTACCCGTTCTAGACCTCTCATGATCTTAAAGGCCTCTATCATATCCCCCCTCAGTCGTCTCTTCTCCAAGCTGAAAAGTCCTAACCTCTTTAGTCTTTCCTCATAGGGGAGTTGTTCCATCCCCTTTATCATTTTGGTCGCCCTTCTCTGTACCTTCTCCATCGCAATTATATCTTTTTTAAGATGCGACCAGAATTGTACACAGTATTCAAGGTGCGGTCTCCCCCATGCCTGAGTAAAGAAAATGTATGTTAAAGTTTAGCATACATTTTATTACATCAGCCCCAGAGGAAAAAACCAAGCCATGGGTAGAAAGCTATACAACCCTTTCTAACAGGCCGATGCAGAAAGGTGCGCTGAGACGAGCACACCTTTCTGCCTGTACTTCAACACATATTTTCTGTGCACAAATCTCACCGCCTATGCAGCAAGGAGATTTGTATGCAGAAAATGCAAATTTCTAAATGAAAGCACTGCTTGGCGCCCTTGCATGGAAATCTCATGCAAATGAGGGCATTAAGCAGTATTCCTCCATGCAGAGAGACTGCGTCTGGCCAGCCCACTCACCTCCACTCCACCAGGGGACCTCCACGAGCACATTCCCCTGGCTGGCCAAGCTCCTCTTGTCTGCCTGCCCTACACCCAGACTCCAGACTACTTAACCTTCTGGTCCTTGCCTCAATGCTTCAGCATAGAGTTTCTGTTAGCTTCTTGCTCTCGCCACTTCTGTTTTGTGGCCTTCTCTGGCCTTTCCTGTTTCACCTCGTGGCCTTTGGGCCTTCTGACCTCAGCTCTTCCTTGTCTTGCAGCCATCCGGTTTTCAGCTTCTAACTTTGCCTTGTGGACTTTGAGCCCTTCCTTGATTGCGGCCTTACTTTGGCCATCCCTGACCTCTGGCCTACCCAGGCCTTCCCTAGCCTGTGACCTCTCTTGGCCTCTTCCTGTCTCTAGGCATATCCCTGCCTTGCCCCTCGGGGCCTTCCTGCATTGTTACTTTCAGGCTTTATGCTTCATCTTTTGTGTTGTCCTTGTCCTGTCCAGTCTGTTCCCAAGATTCAGCTTCACTCTTACCTGCACGCAGCTCCAGTCTATTCCTGGGCTCCAGCCTTGCCTGCACACTGCCCCAGCCTAGCTCCAGTCATCATGCAGTCCTGTGCCACTCTGGAGGTGGTGTCCACTACGCTCCCCCTTAGTAACTAAGTCGCCATTAGTGGTTTGGTCCACAGCAGAGAACCATTCAGCTGTTGAACTTCATGACAAAGAAGCCTATGCGCCTTGATACAGCCACACGGCGAAACGTTAGCCGCCGTCGGCTTGGTTCACTTCTGGCTTGTAACCAGCATTTTTGAAATGTATGATTTGTACCACTGAAAGGCGTGACCACATGTGGATGGTCCTGGCATGAAACATCCAGTCAAATAAGTTGAAAGTCTTACTGGGTCCAGAATGTGCATGAAAATCAATTAGACTTTTGTCAATATCTTGAAGAAAAATCAGTTATGATTTTTAAAAATCATTAGAGCACAGCTTGAGCTTAAAAGTGCAATTTTTAAGAAAATATTTAAAGAATACATAATTTATATTCACAAACTTAATAAAATAATTGATATAATTGTGATAAAAAAAATCTAGAAACTTGGAGGTTTTTTTAAGACCTATGATTGATAATTACCTCGCAATTGCTGTATGTTCTGGTTAGAACAAACATGAGGTGCTGAGTTCTTTTTCCTCCGATTTTTAACATCCGGGAGTAATCATATATGAACATTGTCAAAGATGCTATGAGTGGAGTTTGTGTTTCTTTTTGTGACATTCATTTGACTTCACATTTACCTTTTTAGATGGTGGAATTATTCTGAATATGTCAGTTTATTACAGATAGAATATGAGTTGTGGATTTATTTTATTTGAGGGTTAAGGTACTGGGGTAACTTGTGAGAGTAGATAGTGGTTCTTAAGTATGATATAGTGGGGTTCATATTGATCAGTTGAGACAGAGATTGTAGTTCAGGGATTCATTCAGGAGGGCACGGGTCAGGCTGTGGGAGAGAGAATGCTGATATAAATAACTGGATTTTCAGTCATTTCCTAAAGGTAAGGAGGGTCCAGAGCAAGCCTTATTAAGCAGCAAAGAGTTCCAGAAGATGAAGGCTCTCCTAGTGTTTGATGGTCTCATTTCCATATGGGCTAGTACCACTAGGCAAGCTTGAGGTACTGAGCGCAGTGGCCAGAAGGGTGTGTCTGGGATGAGTCAACTGTTGAGTTAGGGCGGTGCCATGCCTTTGAGGGCCTTGAATGCCAAAAGCAGGATTATGAATATGGTGTGATAGTATATTGGAAGCCAGTATAGGGTTCTGAGGAATGGCTTGATTTGGTCAAGCTTTCTGGCAATGAGCATAGTTTGTGCTGCTGAACTTTGTGTGAGCAGCAGACTGTGGTCTGGTTTCTTGGGCAGCTCGATGTAAAGGGAGTTGCAGTAATTTAGCCAGGGGATTTCTCAGGCCTGGGTTGCTGATGCAAAAGCAGAACCATCAAGGAAGGGGCGGAGATGACCTTATAGCTGGCACAGCTATAAGGCGACAAATTTTGTTACTGAAAGTTATCTGGTGGTGAACCTGGTGTCCAGGATGAAACCCAGGCTACAAACCTAATAGCAAAAGGAGGTCACCTTGAGAGGATGTGGCAATTACCAATGAGTGGATGTAGCTAAAACTAATGACACTGCTGTACAGCCTTGTACACGTCAAGAGATGTTTGATCACACCTCTAAGCCAGGATATAAACTGCCTCCAAAGCTAATGAAGTATGACACCTATATTTAACGTAAAAAAAAGGAAGTCTAAAGAAAACTCCTTGGCATCTAAACACAATCTGCTGGGAAAGCAAAGGGCGTTTGGTGACCTTGATGAGCCTTTAATCATTGTGTATCACAACAAATGTAATTTAGGTTTTGTATACTACAGGACCTAATTGTTTCTAAGGGCTCTCACCTTACAATGATGCTTGCAAAGATTATATAACCTTAATTTAAAAAGCCTTTTATTTGCAAAACAAGAAAACCTCAAAAATATTACCAAGAGTTCCTTATGCCCCCAAGTCTGATGTCGCAAGCATAGTGTATCAATTGCCCAGAGTGAAAATATACTGTAATAGTCTTTAATTAACTTAGCAATTTAGTTGTGTCAACACTAAGCATGGCCTGATGCTGTTCTTGTTAACCAACATCTGTGAAAATTTAGAACGAGAGGTGTGCCATGCTCACTAACCTTAAACTTGCTCTGGGAATGTCAGCAACAAGAGTGTTGGTGCATTTCTATGAGGCTGTAGCACCTCTTACAGATTGTTTATGCTAAGGACATTTAGAAATTCATTAAAGGTTAAATTACATTTTATTAAAATTCTAAATAGTGCTGGTACAAGAAAATTGCATTTCTATTTAGAAAAAAAGTTTGGGTTATTTTGACAGAACGATCCACTTAAGGCTTTCAGGAAAAAAAACAACATTTACAAGCATAGAAGAAAAGCACAATAAATAACTTGATGTGTCAAAAATTCATTTTCCCACTGTGAATTGACTAAGGGAAATGCCACAGAGAAGTGGATCTCACAGTTGTTGAGCTCAGCAACAGAAAACATGCCAATATTTTAAACTTTAACAAGTAAATCAATACCACAATGAAATTTGCACCTTAAATGTCAATAACCAGAATCCAGCACACAGGCCGCCAGTAATTTAGAGACACAAATATAATCACAGCACATATGCAGTGATGTGTGCATAGTAAGACAACCTGCAGGTCATAGACCTACTGCTGCAAACTGGTTTTCAACCAACAAGGGTAACTTTATTTCTTACACAAAAGATATATTTCAAAATCAGAATTAAAGTAAGCATTTGCATTATTTGCAGAAAAATAATCACACATCTGAATTATGAACATTGCTTTTATATGGAATGTTTTGTAATTATTGGCTAGATTTTGATTGTTAGTCCTATGGTAGGGATTTAATATACTCATGGGCTATATTTTATTGTAAGATGTATCTGTGGGGTTTTTTTTTAATTTAGTTTGCTTATATTGTGTAGATAACACTGTGTATAATGCTTTGCACTCTTTTTTGATATTATTCAAAAATAATTTTTTTTTCATTAATAAAAATGATATAGCTGATAGTTTTTTTTTATTTATAACATTTATTGATTAGCTTTCAAGAGTTAATTCTCTCTTTTTCCAGTCAGAATTCAAGTAAGGAAAAGAGGACATTTCCCAGGAAATATAGAATAGTGTAGCTGCCAAAAGTGATTCATAAAAGGCATTCCAGTGATACAGTGAAGGAATGATCAGAAGATGACAAGCAGTATAATTTTATGGCATGTAATATGATAGGAAATCTAGGTCTTTGAGACCTTTTTGGTCTGATCATTTTGACTTCCAAAGTCTTTTTTAAATTTTCTTTTTATTATCCTGATCATAAAGTCATTGATGCATGCTACATTGATGAGACAGGGCAAACATAAAAGGCAAGAGTAATGAAGAATGCCTCTCAGATGTGCACCCAATACTTCTGGATCAATATTTATTTGATTTAATTTATAGAGTTATTACCCATCTCTCTAAGAAATAAAAAAAATTGCACAAAGCAGGGTACAGGAAAATATAAAACCACATCAAAATAAACAAAGAAGATACAAGATTAAATAAACATTAAAAACCTATTATAAGCAACATCAGTAAAAAGCAACATAAAAAGTATATGAAAAACAGTACAATCAAGAAAAAACAGTAGCTAATTCACTGTACAGCTGACAAAGGAAAAATACATTTATTTTAAAATATTTATATTCTGCTTATACCAGACTACCATGCTAAGTGGATTACAAACAAACAATAAACAGTTTTAAAAACATATAAAATTACAATATACAAAGTACAATACAGTTCTCTAATGTTTTAAAAATATATATAAAAAAAACAAACAAAGCACCTCAAGTTTCCACACATTGGCTAGCTCACACACACAAGATGATATGTTATCCAAGCATTGACATAAGCACAAAATCCAGAAAGCAATCAAGCGAGAATATGATGAACATAGGACATTCTCACCCACCAGGCAGAAGAGTACCAGAAACTGGAAGATCATTGAACTACAACAACCCTGGACAACCTAGATGTTAGCTCCAATCAAGAATATGCTAAAAAAGTAAAAACTAATTGCATACTGATTGATAATGGTGTGAATGGACAATCACAAAACTTACACCCAAGATTATTAAAGTGCTTTCATGGCAGAGCATTATGTAAATTCTCTCTTTTAACAAAAGCCCTAAAGCTATTCTTTAATGCCCATTGTTTCCAATAGCTAGCTGATTTTCAAGAATTTTGAATGTAACTAAAGCCTTATTTCTTACAATCCGCCTTTCTGTCCGAGAAGGAATGATACAAAACTACTTTTTAAAAACTCATACCAAAATGTGACATCACATCCAGCCAGAGAAAGGAGAATATTCAGGGTTCCTAAATCTGGCAATGAGTACTGGAACCTCTAGAGATGAATGCTAAAATATTTAATTCATATACAGGGCAAGTTTCAACCAGAGAAAAATGCCCACCCTCCACTCGGCTAATAATGTTCATGGGTAATATGCATAATCTTAGCAGGCTTAAAAAAAAAAAAAAAAAAAAAGAGGCATTTCCAGGGGCATGTGCACTTTTTCAAAAGCAACCAAACTATTTCCCAGCCACAACTGGCTGCAGAGAAAAACAGGATAAAAATGCACGGCTACTTTTAGAGCATGCATTTTACCCAATTTAAAAAATTTGCAAAAATGTATTGCATGCTACAAGCAGCCAAGTGCTCTGCACCTTTTCCTGCAATTGCAATAGAGAATCTAACAAAAAGGTGGATGAAATATGCATAACATGAACATTGCACCTCTCCACCTGAACAGTGCTATATTCTACACTCAATGCAATGTGTTTCTTTCTTTTTTTCATAAGAAAAAGATATTCTGCAGCAGGGATGTGGCCAGAAACGAATTTTTGAGGGGGGATAAAGGAAAACATGGGTGGGGGAGGGCACTGTGTAGCCCCCACCCATCTCTTGCCCGGATTTTCATGCAGAACCTACAAAACCTTTTCATTTCTGTATTGTCTGTCTTTTCATTTTCTCCTTGCCTTGACTATTTTATGCAACTGTTTACATAATTGCTCTATAGCAAAGAGATTAACAGGCTTCCAACCAGGACAGGCATTCCTGAAGTTTTAAAGATACTGATGGGGGGCAGAAGGGAAGAAATAATTACCTGCCAGAGAGTAAACAGAAAGACTTTGATGGCCTCAAATCTTTACAGGCTAAGCTCAGGGGCAGTGTTGTTTCCCTGTTCAAGTTAGCCTCCTTAAAGGACAGAGAATCCTATACTGGCAGAGATCCCAGTGCCTCCGAGCCTTCTCTAACTGCTGCACCTTTGACATGATCCTGCTGCTAGGGGAGGGGACCTGAGCCAAATACAAGGGGCCAGCAGCATAGCTACATCCCTATTTTGCAGCCATGTCACTATAAGATTCTGTTCTCAGATGTTAACAGAGAGTCAAGCACAGCCAGTACCAGAGTAACAGACCTCCAAGGAACACAGGTGCTAGCAGCAGAACAAACAGAAAAAAATACCAGTCTTCCATCTGATCAAACAAGATCCTAGTATGGTATAAGTGGTATCGTGTTATCAGAATGCAGAATTCTCAGTAAGATGTTAAAATGACCCTGTAAATATTAAACATTAAATCACCTTTGGAAGTTACAAGGAATTTAAACATTTATAATGAAGTTTTACATCTTGAAAGTCCAGTTTCTGAAAATTTGAGCTCTAGATTGTTGTGTATTAATCTCACCTCATGAAGATTTTTGTAACATTTATAGACTCAGCAGCAGCAGTGGAGAGCATGATTTTGGAGGCTAAATCTCCAGAGCCTATAAAGACTGAGTAGAGGCAGTCAGTCCAGAGGCAGGCTACAAGACTGGTGTAGAGTCTGTACAATAAACCTTATAAAATGAGACTTAAGCACCTAAATGTGAAAATTAGGGAGGGGATACAGTAGAAATTTATGTATTTATTAATCACCTTCCAGACAAGTCTTACAAAGCAATTTACAACATACAATTGAAACAATCAAAATAATCACAGTAATAAACAAAACAATCATAATACAATTAAGCATAAATTTTACTCTAATACTCCAGCATACTGAGCTATATGACATCAACACTTAAGAAAAAGGGCCAGTTACCAAACTGCATCTTAAACTCTAATCATTAAAAGCCACTGTCATAAACCATGTTTTCAAGTTCTTATGAATTTTAAACCATTCTTCTTTTCCTTTAAGCATGGTAGAAGTGAATTCCATAATGCTGAAATTCCTGCTGCAAATGAGGGATTTTGCAATGGCTTCCCTTGAAAAGCTTTAACACTCCTAATTCAAGAGAATAGCCTTTTTTTGATTGCAAATTCCTGTTAGCCTCATACCATTTTAATTTCCTTTTCAGATGGAGAGCACAAGGGCCATTCAAAGCTTTAACGGCAAACGCGTGTTCACTGGGAGCCAGTGTAAGCCAAATAATGACTTCGCAGGAGATCTTCTAGTGCTTCCAGTAATTATATGTACTGTGGTATTTTTAATTACCTGCAACCTGTGTAACAAATTTACTGGCAATCCCATGAACAGCATGTTGCAATAATCCAGATGAGATAAAATAAGTGCATAAGCCACAGTTTCCAAAGAATCCCATTCCAAAAATGATCTCAGCTGTCTTATTTTTACTTTCAGGTACACATTGAAAGTTACTTGCTGTATGTGTTTCTCTAGACAAAGCTCTGAATCTAGAACACCACCTAAGGATCTTACTTCATTTTTCATCACCAAATCTACATCATTCAATTTCAATCCTTTTTTAATCTCTTCCATACCAAGCCAAAGCACCTCTGTCTTACTGATATTTACCACTAGGTTACTACTATTCAACCATTGGGCAAGATTAGCTAAACAATTTATACATAGATAATCGTCATCAACAAATTTTCCCAATGGGGCCAAAATCTGCACATCAGCATAAATAAAAGAACTAAACCCTGCATCCCAAATAATGCAGCCTAGTAGTGCCAAGAAAATGTTAAATAATATGGGAGAGAGGGACGATCCCTGAGGAACCCCCATCTAACCTCTTCCACCCTCAATATTTCCCCCTGAAAACTCACCAGCTGTTTGATAAGCTTTCTAACCATGACAACATTCAACTTCTCAATCCTATAGATTTACATCAGTGTAACAACAATGAGTAATTTACTGCATGAAAAGCACTAGAAAGATCCAAAAGGATCAGGACTGCAAATTCCCCTTTATCTAACCTAGATAAAATGTTGTCTACTAAAGAAACCAAAGTTTCTGTGCTACATCCTCTTCTGAAGCCCGATGAGCTGGATCCAAGATTTCCTCCTTTCCTATGAAGGTAGAGATCTGTTTTGTCACTAACCTTCTCCAAAACCCTAGCTGGGAAAGGCAGATTAGAGACGGGTCGATAGTTGGTACATAACCTACGGTCCAAGTCCACTTTCTTCAGAAGAGGACTCATCATTTTCTAGCACCTTTCCATTCTCCAAAGAACAGTGAATAACCTGTTGCAAAAAAAAAAAACTTTAAAATGTTATCACAGCACCCTTTTACCAACCATGATGGACATGGGTCCAAAGGATAGCTAGAAGGTTTGATCTGAGACAAATGTTGTTTCAATTCTATCAAAGAGATAGATTCAAATTCTTTCATTAATACATAAGGCATATTCTCCCTCTTGGAGGTTAAGCCATCACTCTTTTCTCACAAACTTTGATTGGCGCCAGTTATTCCCTCTTTTATGTCAATTTCATCCTTGTTCCCTATCCCATTTACAAGTCCTTCCAAATTAAATTTTAGACTCCTAACCACTGTTCCCACCTTATCAAAGAAAACTGTTTCAGAATTGGGTAGATCTTCATACAATAAGGTCTTCCTACATTTAACTCCAAACATAGAATTCACAATCCCAAAAAGATTTTAAGATTCTTGTGTGTGGAATCAAGCCTGAAAATATAGTTTCTTCTTCAAAACTGTCTAAAATAGTCAACATTTTTATCACACCATAGCTTGCTATCATCATTGCTCCCAAAATGTTGCCAGCACCTTTCTAATTTATGATAACCATGTTTTAATCCCCCCCCCCCCAATTCCCCTGAGAACCAGGAGGAAACACCTCTTTTCCTAGCAATAATCCAATTTTTTTCTATTCCTTCCAATTTAACAGTATATTCCAGCAAGTAAAACCAAACATTACTCAGCTCATCCACATCCACACTATCTATCTTTACCTGAAACTGACTTAACTCCTCCACTCTATTTCTGAATTTATCTGAGTCAATTTAGTGAAATTACTAAAAAAATATAAATAATGCACAAGAAGTAGGTACTTTCCTGTAGAAATCAAGATCTAAAACAAGAAGTCTCAATATGAGGTTAAAAGGGGGCCAACATCAGGCGTAACGCAAGGAAAGATTTATTCACAGAAAGAGCAGTAGACGCATGGAACAGCCGCCATGGGGAGGTGATGATCACAGGGGTGGATTCCCAGCCCAGGAGATACCACGTGACTAGGGCGACTGGCCCAGCGGGGGATGCCCGATCCCCCGATAGGCCAATCCGCCCTGATGAATACAAAAACCAGTAACAGAATTCAAGAAGCCCAGGGTAAGTGCAGAGGACCCACAGCTGTGAGGATGCAAGGGTAAAGCTTGAGATCGGGGAGGGTCTGTGGTACTGCATCAGGAGTGGGCAAGACTGGATGGACCTTGCGATCCTTATCTGCCTTCAGTTTCTATTAGTTCAAAGAAACCTGAGCATACCAGGAAAGTTAAAGAAAATTGTACATTTATAATTGATACCATATGCATATTTTGGTTTGTACACAGGACCATCATCAGTGTGGTTTTAACTCTCACTAGGCTCCTCCTCTAAATTTTAGGATGTCCCACAATCCTTAGGATTGCCTTCTGAACAGGAGCTATAAAACAGATTAACCCATTTTCAAATGCTTAAAACAGACAGATTGCTGTTAACCTAGAACTTTCTAATATTCATTTTAAAGGCCTGCTTCAATTATGTTATAAAACTTATTTACAAATATTCTACACGTTTCGATTCGCAGAGCTTAGAAATTGACCTGAGGATAGCATCACAAAATTCAAAAAAGGAACAAGTAAAGACCAAAATGGTGCTGCCCAGAGCTATAAAAGTTTAAATGGGAAAAAAAAAAAAGACACATACATTAATGGAGAAGGAATGGGATACTTTGAAAGGCCTTACACACATATAAAGTTTAGATTCCCTTTCAGTAAAGCGGAGGAAGAAATGAAAACTTCCCTGAGAGTAAGGGCATCCCTGAGAAAGCTGCTGTCAGGGGATTCCTGCCTGAGTGCAGCTCTGCAGCCTTGTTCACACGGCACCACTGTTCTAAGTTTGCTCTGAAATTCTCTATTAAACAGGGTCACCCTCTCCCTCCTACAGACATTCTCTCTCCACCCTTCAGGCAGTCTGTCTCCTTCTCCCTTCCCATCTGGGTCATTCTCTCTCCTGCTTCGTGTCCCTGTATCAAGTACTCTCTCCTTCTCCCTACTACTCCACCCTATGTGGGTCTTCTCCCTGTCGTCGTCCCCCCCCCCAGACACACACACACACACTATCCCTGTCCCCTCCACCATCACGCCATGTAAGTCTACCTGTCCCTTCCATTACTCTTCTCCGCACCCTTCCATATAGGTCTCTCTCTCCCACACCACACCCTGCACAAGCTCCCTCTCCCTGCCCCCACCAACCCTAAATATCAAATGTAGAAAAAAAAAAGAAAGTCACTCTGCCTCCCCTGCTTTCCAGTATTTTCAATCCCCAATTTTTCTTTGGCCCACTACTGGCTGGCAGGAGCTTAATGGCCCATTGGCTCTCTCTGCTGTGGGTCCAGTCTCCCAGTATAAAGCATGGGATTAAGGTGACCTCACGGCTCCTGTGAGATGAGCTCAGAGGAAGCTGCTCGGGTCATTTGGATGTGCTACTTAAAGGTTGTGCAAATAATTCAAGAGGAAACTGATCACAGCCTGCAAACGTTCCCAGATCCAGTAGGAAAATATGGTGGAGCTATTTTTTTCCTGCAGGTCTAAAATATATAGATATAAATGAAGGGGGATGTAGGTTCTGATTTTTGACTGATTCAATATATATTTGCTACGTTTTTTCTTTGAAAAAGATTTGAATCGACCCACAAAGTCCAGAGTAGTTGCCCTTGGCTGTAATCTTCATTTGAAAAAGCGCTACGATCTGTTTTAATCTTGTTGGCTCTGCCTTGCACTACTTTTATTGTTACAGTATGGAGGCGTTGTGATCACTAACGCTTGCATCTCGTCCAGTCTCCCTGAGGTCCATTACTAGAAGAGCAAGCATGGCCCAGGCGGGCCTGGGGTATTTAATAGCAGGGAGTCCCGTCTATTGCCTGTTGGGCTGGGTCAGACCTGCTTCCATCTAGCACCTGGTTAGCCAGAGGAGTGGCGCTTAACAGAAACCCTACTTTTAATAAAATACATCATTTTGAAACTTTCTGACAGCGCATACAGATCTGGTAGTGTGGGGTTAGGATAACTTATACACCCCGACGCTTTCCAGATGCTCTGAAGTTACTGCCCGATCTCAAAAGCTCACATAAAATAATCTCTCTTAAAAAACAAAAAAGTTTCACAACCCAGCACAGCAGCATGAACATGACCTACGTGCCCCTTTGCTTTCCACCTCCCACCGTTCCCTGCTCTGCTTCGCTTCCAGCTTCTCCTGGGTCCTTTCCATTAACGAACGGGCACTCACTCCCTTTCCATCCATCAGTGCCCTCTCGCATGACAACTGTTTTCCTCTTTCCTTCACCTCATCCCTCGTTCCCCCCACCCTCACTCCCATTGCAAGGCTGATTGCACCGAGAGCGCCGGCCACGGGGGGGGGGGGCTTCGGCCGAAGGGGAGAGAAATCTCGGGGGGCTGCTGGAGAGGGAAGCGCGCAGCGAGTTTAACGCACCGACGAAGCTACCTCCACAACAGGCAACAAAAATAAAAAGCAGCCGATCCGAGCGCTCGCAGGCTATTTCCAGGGCAAAGCCACAGAGGCGTTCTCTGCAACTGCTTCGCCCTCCTTTTTATCTGGGACTAGGAGCGCCTCGGGGAAGGTGCCCTCCCCTTCCCCAGCGCTAACCCCGACCTCGGAACGCGTCCCTCGTACCTACAGCGAAATATCGACTTTACCTCGAGTCGGGATCCCTCGCTGCAACTTCTCACTGCCTCACCAAACTCCACCGTTAGCTGAAGTGGGGCGGAGGGAGGAAAAAAAAAAATATATGCAACCGGGGCTAGACGTGCGCCAGGCAGGGAGCCGGGCGACTCGGGCACCGGCAGAGAGGCGAGGCGGAGCAATGAACGGGAACCGAGCTGTCCGACCCGCCCCTCCGCCTTTCCAGCGAGAAAAGCCTGGCTTACCATATAAATGTCGGTTTGCACCGCAGCCCCCCGCCCCCGGGAAAGAGCAGCCTACCGTGAGCAGCGCCCGGGATCCCGGCGCGAGCCGGACCGCGATGCGCGCAGCGGGTCCTCATCTCTTGGTAACTTGGCTTAAGTCTGAGCCGGATCTCCTGCAGGGCTGCTCATTCCTTCCTATCCCCCGCCTCTGCACACATCACTGCCGAGCACTCATTACAGATCAGGGAAGAGGGGGCACTGGCAGATGCGCGTTCTGAGACCCTCATCCTATGCATCGTTCTGAGACCCTCGTCCTATGCTTCGTTCTGAGACCCTCATCCTGTGCTTCATTCTAAGACCCTCATCCTGTGCATCGTTCTGAGACCCTCGTCCTATGCTTCACTCTAAGACCCTCGTCCTGTGCATCGTTCTGAGACCCTCATCCTGTGCATCGTTCTAAGCTGTTTTAATTCTTTAGGGTTTTCTAGGATAGGAGCCAGGGATGAAAACGCAACCATTGGTGCTACTGCTGCCAAGTTTCAAACTTGTGCTAATTCAGCCCCTCTCTGTGTAGGTAGTTTTCCTGGTTTTTTGTTTTTTTTTTAACTTGCTGGTTGCTCATAGAAAACGGACAGTGCATGACGACTGTTTCCATACCGAAAATGCAAATGGTTTGGTGAGGCTTAGTTAGGCTGTGCCCTCTGACAAGAAGTCAACTTACAGTGCAAGTCGAGCATTGCTGGGAAATATGGCGCATGCAGAGAGACAGATACAGTGTTGGGAGGGGGGGGGAGTCTACAAAGAAAGCTACCCCTACTCAGGTGCAAGACCATCCTTGGGAGGAGGAATGGAATCAGGGCAACCTCTCTCCCCCTCTTTTACAACTGGCTGCAGAGTTCCACCATAGCCAGCAGGAGGCGTAGGTGAGCAGTGCTTTTACCTGCAGGCACCTCCCCTGCCACCTTTGTCATAAGAAAAGCACCAGTATGGGAAGGAGGTTAAAAAAGAGAGGCACCAGTACTACTGGTGCCAAATTAATCTATAAATTGCGTTAAAAGAAGACAAAATACAATATCAAGGCTAAAAAAAAGTCATTAAAATTACAGAGTACAGAATAGTTTAATTTAATCTGCAAGTGTAAAAAGATCAGTGCAGTTCTCAAAAAAAGAAAATAATAAAAATATAACACTATATGTCTGGTTACTGAGCGTTATTCATCAGATTCAGATGCTGTCCGGTATTGTAGAGGAGCAGCCTAGTGGTTAGAGCAGCAGGCTGGGAACCAGCAAAAGTATCCAAGGGACCAATAAAAGCATCACTGGTCACTGCACATCATGCATGAGCAATACCACAAATAATTCAATCACCCTACATTGTTTCTCATTATAAAAACATAACAGGGAAAATGCTATCACTTTTTTATTTTTTAATGTCTCATACATAAAATCCAGCTCATTAAGCCTTATTACAAATGTTCCCCAGGACAAGCAGAACACCCTTAATACTTAATGTTCATAATGCCAATGAATGTCATCCAAATCTTGTGTCCCTTTAAATAGACTAAAAGGGAAGTTGTTCACTTAGAGAATAGCCACTGCCATTAGCAATGGTTACATGGAATAGACTTAGTGTTTGGGCACTTGCCAGGTTCTTATGGCCTGGATTGGCCACTGTTGGAAACAGGATGCTGGGCTTGATGGACCCTTGGTCTGACCCAGTATGGCATTTTCTTATGTTCTTATATTTATACCATTGTGGACCAACGAAAATATGAGAGCATTAACTTTCTGACAGCGTTTAAGGGAGAAGCGATTGTGAAAATTAAGGGAAAACTTAAGTGTTCTTCTGCTTGTCCTGGAGAACATTTGTAATAAGGTTTAATGATGAGTTGGATATCTAAAAGATTTTATTTATGAGACATATAAAATATGAGATAAGTGAAATATAAAAAAAAGTTAGAACATTTCCCCTATTATGTTTTAAGAAATATATGGTGTTTCTCACTATAATTATAAAAATATAAAAACTATGGGATCATTGAACAATCTGTGGTACTGGGAACCAGGGAAGCCTTTTCAGTTCTCACTGACCCTCCCTGTGACCTTGGACAAGCCACCTCACCATCCATTGCTTGAGGTACAAATTAGCGTGTGAGCCCTCTGGGGACAGGGAATATCCTTACTCTACCTGGATGCCACTTGCCTTGAACTACAATGAAAAGGCCTGAACTAAATGCAAAATAAATACATTGTCTTTAGCATACAGGGCTGGTGCCATGCAGGGAACTGCTTCCTGCTCAGGTTAACTCCTTCCCTCCCAGACAGCAGGCTACAGAGATCAGGATGGGAGGGGAGAGATTGGAACACACAGGGCTATTCTGCTTCCTAATCCAACCCCTCCTTTCCTGTCCCTTCCCAGGGACTGATACACAGGGGGATGAAAAGCTGCCAGTACTAAGTACCAGGAGACAAAAAAAAAATATATATATATATATATTATATATAGTCATTTACTCTTGCATCAATATTTAAACAAATAAGTATCATAAAAACACTTTAACCTATTAGTTTACAAAACCAATGAAAGTAATAGTACTATAATTTTTATAAACCTTTACTAATAAAACCAACTCGCTGAAGCTCAGTCTTATTCCTGCTTTATAAAATTATAATTTCTTAATGCAGATACATGGAAAACTAAAAGATGGGAAGATCAACATACATCACTTATCTAATCTATTTATATATGAGTCTTCCTAAGACATCAGAAGTTATTTAACAGGTCAGCAGCACAGTGGTAACGTTTCTAGGCACAGAATTAGAGGGGTGTTTTGGATTCAGGTTTCAACAAGAATCTACACAATAGATCAAAATGAATTATGTGATTTTGAAACTGTTGCCACATTAGCACTTACCTTTATACAGGGTAAAAAGGTCATTTCCTATGTGATAAGAAATATTCTGACCAGGATTTACTCAGTGACTGGATTATTTATGGGCATTTGTAAAATATTACCTTAATATAAACTTTAAAACAGAAAATTTTTATAACTGTATAAGGATGCATCTTCAGAAATTTGTTGCTGTAATTTTTTTTATATTGCTGATTTAAAGGATATTATTAATATAAGGGGGCAATGCTTTAAAGCAAGTTAATTCTATTGTAAGTCTTAGTACATGCTATACACCTGCGTGGTGAAATGCAAGTGGTTAACTAGCTTGCATTAATGTTAAGAAATCTATGCTCATGAGGTAATTAGATGCAAAAGTATGCAAAATAGCTAATTGCCTATTAATGCAGTGAACAATACATGCAAAATACATTGTAGATGCATTAACACAAAACATTTTTTTGTGTTACTGTCCACATTAATGTGCAAGCTTTACCATCTGCAGTAACGTGCTCTTCATGTTCAATCTCAATAATATCGACCATTAATATGCAAATAAACACTGCAGTTATGCATGTTAAGTGCCTGATTTAATGCACTTTAGTGCATCAGTCTCCTACTCTCCTAGCTGATGGTTTTATTTCAGATATTAAGCTTTGAATTAAGAACTTGTTTCTCTTATATGAAGACACCTTTGGGTGATGAGATGCCGAAGATCACTGGCTCCAGTCACACTCTGAAACACTGTAAACTGTTACTTTTTTTTCTACATATTTCTAGAAAGTGGTAGCTTGCTGGAGTAGCTAATAGGGGACCCTACTGACCACCTACAGTTTAACACTCAGGTGGAATTATTCTTGGTGACCTTTGTCACCATGTTTTTTGATGCCTTTAAAGTTAGCAAGCTGATCACACTATCAAAAAAAGAATCAATGGGCACGAAATTCTGAAAGCAGTCAAAGCAGGGTGAGACAGTGAGGCACAGCAAAGCTCATAGTGGGGGCCGATGCAATAAATTGCACCCATCCCAGTGCGCAGTTGGATGCACATTTTGGGTGTGCTAGACTAGCACCTGTTGCAATAAGAAGAAGATTTAGCATGTTCAAAATGCACCCTGAAACTAATGCATAGCCAATTGCACTCATCACATGTACATTTCATGTAAACGAGGCTATATTAGCTATTACCCCCTGAAGCAGAAAATTGCTGGGCGCCCAATTTAACTCCAGCTCCAGAGCTAGCACTAAATCAATCTGCGAGTCAAGGACTCAGGAGAAAGTTTTAAAAATACTGTCCTCTGTGGGTCTTCCTAATAGTATCATTGTGAAACTTAAATCTACTGCTTGACATCTTCAAGAATAACAATATAATGTAATGGCTTGATGATTAAAAATTCTGGACACACAATATACACGCACAATAGACAATATACACGCACAATAGACACACTCCAGGTCGATTTTGCCCCTTGCTATTGTGCATGTATATGGGTGAAATCGATATGAAGGGGGATAAGACACACACTCGTATTGAGTGCCCACTGCAAATGTGGGTGCTCAATGCATTTGAGCACTAAGGATGCACAATTCTTCCTTAGCGCGTCCTTATTAACGCAGCAGCTCATTTAAATATTGCATCGGGCACCTAGGAGACGTGGCTAGGTGCGCACTGGAAAACGGACACTCAATATAAGTGCCCATTTTAATGTGCATCTTACTGCATCGGCTTGAGACATTAGAGCTAGGGGGATGCACCTCAGGTGAAAGCTTCTGCACAACATCCCAGTGCATGTGTGAAAAACTGGGGGCATTCTGGGCTTTGGGAGGCAGTATGTGCCACACACACAGCACCACCGCAATTTCATGATCTATCTGGCAAAGGTAATGGGCATAGCATAGGGAGTCCCAGACACACCATGCCAAGAGTTCTGATTCATGACAGCGCCAAGAGCCAAACATTTTTATTTGATCTGCAACACATTGCTTTATATGGACCTGCTTTTGTAAATAATCCTCCGCGTTGGAGTATATGATTTAAAAGCATTTATCCTGCATTATTGTAACATCTAAACAGGCAACAAATAATCATAAAATACCAAAAATTCAAAAAGCAAATGAACACTTAACACATTACATTATACAGTTGTATATTGCCTTATTTCAGACATCTAATAGTTTTATTTAAAGAGAAAGAAAATGCCATCTAGTGTTCGGCTATCCAGACATGCTCCAATTTCTCATTAAAAGCAATTAATAAGCAGAATGCTCTGCCAGCATCATATATCTTTATCAGGGTGTGACTCAGAGCAAAATGAGATGGGAAACACTGAATTACATCCTACTTACTAGACAAGCGTCTTCATGTTTAATACATTTTATGAGCCAGAGGCATAATCTGCCTGGAACGTTCAGGAAATTAATGTCCCCAACATATTTACTGTAAGAGAGACACATTTATCCTTTTACAGAACCATATTCTAAGTATCTCTACTCTTCAATATGTACAGTAAGTAGTACAGTACTAGCTAAATGTTGCTTACAAAAAATATTTTTAAAAACCAAGTGGACCTCACATCTATATGAATTTATTTGCAGATATGTTGTAATGTACTGCTTCTTTCACCTGTGCAACCTCATGAAAGGGGAGACAATCTTCCTCTGCTTCTCACTGTCATATGGCAGGCAGAAATTCTATCACTCAGCTCTCCATACTTTGTTTGGTAAGGTTTCCACAGTGACAGCATAATTTCAGGTTGGAAAATCTCTTCTTAGACATCTTATCACGCTACCCTGTAATTAGCAGTTGTAGATGTGCAATAGCCCATCTTTCAAATACAATAAATCAGAGCAACAATGAATTATTTTCGTCACCCCCTTTCATGTGCACCTCACATCAGGGAATAACCAGGGAAAATCAGGGGATCACAACTACCTTGGTCATGTGGATTTAGCATCAACAAAAGTAATGCATCAGGTCAGGAATAATAATAATTAAAAAAAAAAAAGTTGCAAATTGCTATGCTCACAGAATGGTTCTCATATTTTATTCCACTAAGAAGGAATGAGAATTCTGAGCTGTGACTTTGATCTGTAACATTTGCAAAAGGATTAGGAAGCTGAGTAACATTGAAAAAAGCAGTTGCTTTATGTATAAGCAGTGAATATTGAATAACAAGTAACTCACTCCTGATGGTCTCTGTTGGAAGAAAGTTTTTATCATCTCATTTGTAGAAGTGAAAAACATTATACAAGCAGTCTATAAACATATTTAAAAGCCATGAAATATCATAGGTTACAATGTTGGGAATGAGGTCAGATTATTTTGTTTTATGGTAGAGTAATCCATGGAGAAGGCTGTAATATCTTTCTTTATGTTGGGTTTATCAAAGGTATCCCAGCCTCCAAAATGTCTTCTTTTTCCCAGGATGAATAATGTTGTACATAAGAACATAAGATCTGCCATACTGGGTCAGACCACGGGTCAATCAAGCCCAGTATCCTGTCTCCAGCAGTGGTCAATCCAAGTCACAAGTACCTGGCAAGTACCCAAATATTAAATAAATCACATGCTACTAATGCTGGCAACAATTAGTGGCTATTCCCTATCGATTATTAGCAGTTTATGGACTTCTCCACTAGGAACTAGTCTAACCCTTTTTTAATCCCAGCTACACTAACTGCACTAACCACATCTTCTGGCAACAAATTCCAGTGCTTAATTGTGTATTAAGTGAAAAAGAATTTTCTCCGATTAGTCTTAAATGTGCTACTTGCTAACTTCATGGAGAGCCCCCTAGTCCGAAAGGGTAAATAACTTCACATTTCTGTTCAAGTCCTTTCTTGATTATGTAGACCTCTATCATATCTCCTTCTCAGCTGTCTCTTCTCCAAACTAAACAGCCCTAACCTCTTTAGCCTTTCCTCATAAGGGAGCCATTCCATGCCCTTCATCATTCTGGTCACCTTTCTCTGTATTTTCCCCGGCACAACTATATCTATTTTGAGATGAGGCAACCAGACTTGCACACAGTATTCAAGGTGCAGTCTAACTATTGAGCAATACAGAAGCATTATGACATCCTTTGTTGATCACTGCAGCACACTGAGACAATGATTTCAATGTAATATCAACTATGACCATTTTAATGTAATATCAACTATGATGCCCAGATCATAGTTGGTATTACATTGGAATCCTTAGACTAGACTAAGGACTGCTTTATGTAGCACTGTTATCTTTTTGATAGTCTTCTGCAGTGGTCTTCACTTTTTTTTTTTTTTTTTTTAATTATTATTATTAAGTGGAGGCCACTCTAGATGCTCCAATAAAGCTGAAACAGGGGTAGATTGGGATGAGGGTCCCCCCCCCCCCCAATGACATAGTCAAGAGGGGAGGGCCTGTGAGGTTCGATTAGGCAGTTCTCACTTCCTTCCAGCAGGGGCTTCTTGGACTATCTGGTTAATCCTCCCAGCATTCTGGCTCACACTTCCTGCTGGTGGCCATCTTGTTCCTATCTGGACATATAATTTCCAGACTTCTAGTCAGCAGGTTGCCAGAGTTTGGTTCTCATTCTCTGACTCTCTCGTTGGAGTTCTGCTACCAGAGTTCATCTTGTTGCATTGACTCCAGCATATTCCTTGCTTCTTTGAATCTTTTTAGTTGTCTAATCTAATCTTTTTATTTCAGCATTTGCTTGTGCTTCCAACTGCGTTCCTGTTTAGTCCTGATTCTACCTAAGTCTTGTCAGCCACCAGCACAAAGGCTCAAGCCAAGGGGAACGTGGCCATCTGCAGGCAGAGGACACCCTGCTAGTGATCCAGTTGGAACTAATCAGGTTCGCCATGCCAGCATACCAGCCACTCTTGGCTTAATAATATTTTTTACACTTATATTCCACCTTTCATATCACTTCAAAGCAGATTACATTCTGGTACTGTAGGTATTTCCCTATCTAAGGGGGTCATTTACTAAAAGGTTTTCTCCCATTTTGTCTATGGGGAGAAATAGGGTCCACAGTTTTTACCTGAGGCAATGGAAGGTAAAGTGACTTGCCCAAGGTCACAAGGAGCGTCAGTGAGATTTGAACTCAGACTTACATGGTTCTCTCAGCTTACTGCTCTAACCAGGCGTTCACACCTCCAGCTGATTACACTATCAAACGATCCTCCTTTGATGATGTGGCTAATCGGGAGAAGCTTACTGTAGTGATAGCGATGGCCCTGCCATATGCTTAGCTCTGGAATGAGGAGTCATGGGATGAGGATGAAAGTTGGTAAGCTCAGTAGTCTTAATAAAAAAAGTAATTACAGAAAGGGTAGTGGACGAATGGAACAGCCTCCCTAAGGAGATGGTAGAGACAAGGACAGCATCAGAATTCAGGAAAGTATGGAACAAGAGCAGAAGATTTCTGAGGGAGAAAAGGGACTATAAAGATGAATAAAAGATGTGGATGGGTAGACTGGATGTACCATTTGGATTTTATCTGCTGCATTGTTCTGATTCTGTGTTTCAACATAATGATATCCCCTTTCTTCCTACCATCTGCCCCATCATCCCATCTGCCCTGCATCCATCTGTCCCTCCCTCCCTTCCACCCTCCTATCTTCTCCCTATCCCATTCTACTCTTCTCCTCCTGCACCCCATCTCACTTCGGCCACTGTCAGCTCCTCCTTTTCTTCAGCTGGCAGGTCTACAGAAAGCTACACCACAGAGATCAGTTCAATCTTCTAGGATTACGAACACATTAAAAGAAAGCTCTATGTTTCTGAGGAGAAGTGGCGGGTTCCCATAGGAACCTCCATTGCTCTACAGCAGAGCTGTCTAAGGTTTCCTCAAAAATCTGGACATTTCCAGTAATCACTGTTGTGTTACTGAAAGTATTTTGACATCAATGAAGATTTTTTGGAAGCCCTATGGGGAAGGCACAGATATGTAACCACATGACACAATGACTAGTTTTATCATTCGTTCACTGTTATGACAGCCACAGTCAAGGAAAGAAATCATAAAATTAGCGTTCAAAATTAAAATCTTTCATCTTCTTTGGCTCTGTTCTCTTTGTGTACGACACCGATTTGTTGATATTGGAAGAGAATTTCCAAGCAGAAATTCTGTGCTGTAGCCTCGTACTTTATCCTTAAATCTAAAGAGACCTATAATTTGAATCAATTTTATAGTTTCTGGGTTTGTGATTTCCTGGAACAGAAGTGATTTAAGCTCTCACCAAGTGAAAGGAGCGGCAGCCAGGCTCTCTAGTTTTTTTCCTCTTCCCTTGAAAATGGAATTCTTCAGCTCAGGGCTGCAGGGTAGCCGTAAGCCTCATTCAGTGAAGGATTGGGGAGGGGATTTGCTTTTCATCACTGTTTTCAGGTTGGAAATTTTACAGTATTTGCTCTACCAATTCCCCGACAGCCCTTTTTTTTATTTTTAACTCTAGGGATAGCAATGAAAATAGTGCAGCACTGCCCTGGGAAAGAATCCATGTCATGTCCAGGACGGAACCGACATCTGGGCAAGAAAACCCAAATGTCTTTTAGTTCTGTCACTGCTGTTGACTGAAGGGTCAGGTACAAATAAATAAATAAATAAATATGAACAAAAAACATTTCGCTACTAGGAGGTCAATTTTCAAAGGGATGAAGCTGGGTACCTACCAAGGTAGCCAGCTAGATCCCCGGGGTAAAACTTGTACCCCACAAAGCAGCTAACAACCCATGCATACTTTCACAAGAGTCATCCTTTTCACCAAATTATAAAGAGGCACCCTGGGGAAAGGGAGGTGTAGATCAAGGGAGTACATTACACCCGTAAAACTGCATTTTCAAATGATCCCACATAGTTTTGTCCCTACTCCTCCATCTACACAAATAGCAAGTACAAAGTTCCTGGGCATCGTTGTACCCACATAGGCGTTAAGCAAATTTTCCGAGAGAAGCTACCCAAGTCGTTTCTATTTTAAAATGCACCACAAATTATGTAAGTATGAGCGTACTGAGAATTGAGCCCTATAAATATAACGAGACACTACAGAATTTATATTTTACATATATAGGAATGAATATTTTACTCCCATAAATGCTTTAAAAGTAGAACATTTGACCAAATTAATTTTGATATATTTTTATTTTATTAAAGAAACCTGAAACAAAAAGGGAATAATTTCTCTAGAATATGGGGTAGATTTTCAAAGCAGCGTATGCGTAGATCCCGGTGCGCGCATATGGACGCGCTGATTTTATAACATGCACGCGCCAATTAAGGAGTAGACTGGGAGGGAACGTTCCTACCTACAGCTCCTCCCCCTCTTCCTCTCTCCTCCCTATCCCCTAAACCTAACCTCGTTTCCCTAAATTTTTTACTTTATTACTTACTGCTCCTCTGGAGCAGAAGCAAGTTACGCATGCTGGCCGGCTGCCAGAGCGTGCTTCCCCGGAACAGCGGCTAATGGCCACCGTCCTGCCGGCCTCTGTCCCACCCTGCCCCCTCCCCACCCAGACCACATCCCCGGGCCTGCCCCTTTTTCAGGGCCCAGCATGTGCGCTCCTACCGGGGTTTATGCGTGCGGCTGGGCCCGTTATAAAATGAGCGCTGCACCAGCCACGCGCATAAACCCCGGGTTTTACTCACATAAGCCACTGAAAATTTGGCCTTGTATTTTCATGTCCTCCTTTTGCCACAAGGGATCAAGCAACAATGGCTATAAATACTCTTGGGACCAGTGAGCCATCCGGTCAAAACATAAGATCTTGGGGCTCATGCTCACCCTTACACGACAATAGTGAAACTGGGCAGTTATTGGACACCAGGGCCCATGGGAAAGTGTTTATCACTATCCAACCAGAGGACAGTGCTACTGTTTCATCATTTCCCACATAAATTAAAAGTGCTTAAAAAATAAATTATTATTATTTAAAGACCAATCTTAATGGCTGGATTCAGGGCCCATAATGGCCTGGTGGCCATCGCTGCAATGACCAGACTAAATGTGTTAGGTACAGGGTGGGGAAGGAACAGAAACAGGGCAACAGGTATGATAAAGGAAGGTTCGTGTGTGTAATCCTGCCATAAATCCGAGAATAGATTGATCTTAACCCTGGTAATGAACCTAAAAAGGCCAACGTGGACACTTTATATTAAGGCAACTTACGTGAACGAGACCCAGGAATCATTATTCACAATGAGTGCTTACAGCCATTGGTCCATGAGAGACTGAGAAGACTCCGCCCTCAAGCTCACCAGGAAAGAGGGGCAAGTGGCACGCGCATAGGGGCCGGATTTTCAAAAGCATTTATATGCGTAAAACTGGATTCTGCAAATATAAATGTACTTTACCTGTGTAAGTGGGCTACAAGATTTACCATTGAATTGTCTATAGGATTTTCTCGTGTAAGTGCACTTTAGGCATGTAAATGGCTTTTGAAAATTGCTATATAATATTGCATTTACATGTCTAACTCCTTTGAAAATTTACCTGTTAGAGTAACATTTTTCAAACTTTAAAAAGACCTTTCCTGGGCATTTAACATAACTTCCTGGTTTGGTTGTTTTTTTAAGTTTTGCATTGTATTCTACATAACAAAGTTCTCTCTAGAGTTTGTTACTTAGGGGTAATTTTTTGACAGCCTGGATACATTTTAAATCAAATCCGCGCATAAGTTATACTCGTTCCCAAAGGGAAAGCACTGGTGTATTTTCCCCTTTGAAAATGACCCCACTAAAACCGCCCACACTCAATTTCACCTGCTAATTTGTGCACAGAGGTTTTGGGGGGTTTTTTGGGGGAGGGAGGGGGTATCCAGGAAAATGTCCCGGCATTTTCAAAAAGGCAAAAAGCAGAGCTCCTCCTCCTCGATCCTTCCCCCTAGGAGCGTCCCTGGTCACTGCAAGTAAAGTTACGTGCAGACGGGGCTTACGCACTTTTATCCGCATATGAACAAAAGGCCACAAACGGGGCCTTGAAAATGACTCTCAACGAATTGTTCATTTTATGGTGACCTCGCATTTTTGGTCTCTCCATTTTAGGCCTGCACATTACCTTTGTTTTCTTCACAAGGGAATACTGGACCAGCTGTCTGAAAACTGCACTTACAAATTAACAGCAGGGGGGGGTTGCAGTGTCCCATGAGCGATTTGCCTGTCTGCTCCTTTATCCCTGAAGAACGCTTTCCCAGGCTGACCTGAGTGAGGTTTTTGGCTGATGCCATATTATTTATTTATTTTATTTATTTTAAGTTTTTCTATACCGGCATTCACAATAGATATCGCATCATGTCGGTTTACAATTAACAAGTGGATAGGTAACAAAAAAGGTAAAAACTAATATTTATCTTATTAATAATAATAATAATAATAATAATAATAAAACATTAAACAAGAGAAGGCTAAGGTATGCAGTTACAATAAAACAAGGGAGTAATACAACTTGGAGCATAGAAAAGAAGCAGGGGATTAAATCGAAAGAACGTAAATGCCAGTCAATGTGCTTAAGGCATTAGTGAATTGTGTTTATGATGTAGGAATATTAATTATAAGGTAGGGAAATTAGTTGCCGTGAATAAGGCAAAGTCTGAGTGCTTAGTTAATGATGGAGTAGGTTCAGTTTAGTTCAGGAAAGGCTTTCATGAATAGCCACGTTTTGAGTCTTTTCCTGAATGTGGGCAGGCAGGGTTCCTGTCTCAAATCTGGTGGGATGGAGTTCCACAGTGTTGGTCCTGCAGTGGAGAACGCCCTGTCTCTGGTGGTTATGTGCCGCATGGATTTGGAGTGTGGTACTTGATGATATTGATGATATATTCATTAATAGCCCTGTCATCTGGATTAAAAAAAAAAAAAGAGAGAGTGTGGTTGCCTTCTTAGTTCGTTAGGATATGAGGAAATAAAAAGTCACCCAAAAAGCAGTGGGTGATAGCTTTTTATTGGGCTAACTTAATACATCTGTGACCAGCTTTCAACAGCTCTGCTCCCTTCAGAAAGCCACGGCAGAATGAGTTAAGCAAGACATTGACTAATGTTACCAGTATATTACGGGATACGTTACAATGCAGGTATGGTGGGCTTTGATTTCAAAGCTGGGGAGACGGAAAACATTATACAGCCACTGGGGGCCAAAGATGCAAGTCATCAATGAAATTATGAATGGGATAATAAAAGGGAGCTCGACTTCAAAACTACCCAAGAATGTTAAGACATTCAAAATTAAGATGATCAAATATAAGCCTCCATAGCTGTAAACTCTGCAGTTTACCTCCTTCTGGTTTTTCTTACCCCTTTGCAAACAAACATCAATGGGCATCCCAATCCTTTTACTCTACAGCTCTATATAGATTTGAAAAAAAAAAAAATAAATGACACTGCACCATTATTGCATGGCGACCTGTGATTGACTTGTACATTCAGACAACTTCATGTGTAGCTCATTCTGCATAGAACTGATGAAGGGAGCAATGCTCTAAAAAGCTAGTATAAAGTAAAATTAATCCAACAAAAAGATATCTGACCTTTCTTCAATTTATCACCTGGTAAGAAAAAAAAAAAAAAAAAAAGGTTATAAGATCTGTTAAAAGAAGAAACCATAGTTTCCAATTTGTTTTTAATGCCAAGTCAAATGGGTGCAAAATTTGAAAGATTTCTTGTCCATAAGAATGGACACTCCAAGTCTGTTGTAAGAGATGAAAGGATGTGTGGGGAAGGAGTCAAGATGGCCGCATGGCAGTAGCACACCTCTGAGCTGGAAGGAGTCAAGATGGCCGCATGACGGTAGCACACCTCTGAGCTGGAAGGAGTCAAGATGGCCGCATGACGGTAGCACACCTCTGAGCTGGAAGGAGTCAAGATGGCCGCATGACGGTAGCACACCTCTGAGCTGGAAGGAGTCAAGATGGCCGCATGACGGTAGCACACCTCTGAGCTGCTCTGTTTCTGCCCTGCCGCCTAAGTGAAAGGTGAAAGTTCGAGTCTTTCCTGCAGAAACCCAGCTTCTCTCCAGTCAGAGTTCCATCGTCGTTTCCTACTGAGCCTCCTGCTTCTGGGGACATGAACCCCATTGCCGGGCTCACACCTGGGGAAGTATCTTTGAGTCCCCTTGATCTTCAGCCACCGCTGGCGCAGCATTCCAACTCACCCAGAATGGCACTTGCGTGTCCAACTGATGACCTCATTGGAGCCGCATCTGAGGGAGTTGCAGCAGGTGGAGTATTTGGAACCACAATATCGCTATTGGAGGATGTGAGCTTAACTTTGGATCATCTGGAAGGTTTGAAAATTGGCATTTCTGCGAGTGGTGAGTCTTTTACTCTTGTTCCATCATTGACTCAGTGTCCTCCTGTTTCACCATCTCATTTGGGTGACTCACACTGCAGCTCCAATCCCCAAAACTGGCTGTGGTGACCTTGGACTCCATTTGATAGCCAAGCTGAGTTCTGAATTTCATGAGTGCTCTACCAAGGTATCTTTAATTTCTTCAAGACTGAACTCTGACTCAGGATTATACATCCCAATTGCTAAGCTCACACAAATAGGAGTCAAACCTTGCAAAAAGATATGAAGAACGTCCAGAATGCCAATGCCTTGATGAGCCAGGAAGAGGGTGGTTTATCTAGGAAAGTGGAATTTATTGTTTAAGGAACTTAAATCTGCAGGAAAAGAAGGACTGGTCTGCGATGGGAATGCTAGACTGAAAAGCAGCTCACATCCCATAAGCTATGGCACACTAAGCCAACAGCGCCAGTATCATTAACCTTGACATAACTCCATCTTTCACGGCATGGGAGCTCGGAATGACATCTGAGCACCATGTGGGCCTTACTTTTCTGCAGCAAGCATTGGGATGGGAGTCATAAAAGAAGAACTGGACTAATATTGCATGATAACATGGAGGCAAATTGGAAAATCTGAGTCTCCCGAGCCACTGGGCTACAGCCTGGCCCATAAGCAATTGCTGCAAATTCACAGGAGCATTGCAAATGTTGTCATTCTGCAAAATAATTCTGTTCATTTGAGGCCAGGCACTTTCTAGAATATGATCATTTTCAGAACCAGTGACTGCGCTGATGTCATTACTAACCGTGTCAATACAAGCCACTTGTGCCTGTCACATTCAATAATCTCCTACAAACCTTGCACTACCTGTGCCTGTCCCCAGGAAACATAATGCTTTGCTAGAGTTTTGTTTTGCTTGTTAAAGAATAGCTGCTTTTCAGGAAGGTAAGGGTGGAGGTAAGGTTGAAAATCTAATTTTAACATGGAATATGTGGAAGGGGACAGGAATCTCCATTCTGGAGTCCTTTGACCACTTCTAAACAGACAGTACAGAGTTGAATGCTCACCTAGAGACTGACTCTTTTTTACTTTGTCTCCTGCAAATCTATAAAAAAAAAAATTATATATAAATGTTTTTCACTTTTATTTTTTAAGGTACGAAGCTGGAAGGGAAAGACTTCTAGTAATGATGAAATTAAAAAATGTGTTTGATGCAGAAATACTAATCATTTCACAGTGACTGAATCTAAATTATATTGTTGCCAAAAGATGAACAAGGTGTTTAAAAAGGCTACCTACACTTGAAGGTTTAGAGCACTTTAGTGGCACCTATGAGAAGAGATGCCTCCTATTTTATTATTGGAATTACTAAACTGCTATGAATCAATCTTCCCAGGCTTCTGATTTGTATTTCTTGATTTTCTAGAGGCCTTCAGGATGTCTCTCAGGAGAAAAAAACAACCTGTGAGTGAAGTAACAGCTTTAAATTTGTGTTTTTCTTAAGAATACTGTACTTAACTACACCAGGCAATATCTCCCTGCTGCTGCTGTCCTGGACATTATGTTATGCAGAATTTACTGATGGGATAAGCCGGAGGAGGAGGAGGTGGTAATCAGTAGCTTAGAAAATAAAATTAGGCCAAACAGCTTCTTAAAAAAAGAAGAATCCTAGATAATTAACGCCTTTACAGTCCATAAACTGCTACATATTTCCTCAAGCTTCTTCCTCTCGGCTGCGTTCCACAGTGCTGCCTTTTCATAGTGATAGAAAATTTAATTGCGTCTCGGCCAAGGAATTATTTCTTGGTTCAGTGGTGAAGTAGTGGAGCAGATAATAATTTCCCCTCGCCCTGGCAGGACCCAAGGCATCAGCTGGGCACTGCAGCTCCAGCTGTGCAAAGTCGGAGTCACCGAGGGAGCAGCCGAAACCAATGGGAGAGGAGCTTGCTGATGTCACAATAGGGGTTTAATGACCCTTCCGCGTTTACGTTCTGTGCCAGTGCTACAACATGAAAGGGACTTCATTGTTACAGTAACTCAGGAGAAAGCAGGGATTGCACTCGCTTGATTCCTGCTTCTCAGCTAGATGGAAAGTGAAACCCAATGCTTGCTTTTTTTTTTTTTTTTTCTTTCTTTCTTTAATCACAAGGAATACGATGATCAAAGCCCACATCCTGGTCTGCAACTTCTTACTGCGTGTACAAAGTTTCATATTTTTGCAATTTATTCTTATTTAAAACAAAAAAAAATAAAAGTCGAAATATGAGAACCTCTCTTCCCAGGGGAAGAGTTATCCAATCTCCTCACTTTCATCTGTAGGTAGCCAAAACTATTGAGACTGCTGTTTTTAAGCAGCTGCCAGGATTCATCGAGGAAAATGCTGTTTTCCATAATTAACCAGCAATTTGGTTTCAGAAAAAAAAAAAAATTACAGCACTAAAACGCTCCTAATATTTTGCACAGATACGGTCTTACCTGGTTTTGATGCTGGCACGAATTACCTCATGATTTTACTCCACATCAGTGCTGCATTTGACACTGTTAATCACCAGAGTCTGATTACTCGTGGGATAGGAGGAACTCTACTTGCTTGATTCAAAACATATCTTTTAAACTGAATTCAGCAGATAGGGAGTGGCAATTTCATGTCCCATCGGTAATCAGTTACAACAGGCGTTCCACAAGGATCTGCCCTCTCCCCTACACTCTTCAATTTATATCTTATTCCATTATGCACACCTTTGGCGACCTAGGGTGTTAATTATAAAGTGTATCTGTTAAGATCATCCTGGAAATATACATTCGATTTTTAACGTTCTGTATTACAGCTATTAAATGTTGGATCTCTCATAATAAATTGTCACTTAACCTTAATAAAACTGAATTGTTCTCTCTCTCATGACAGATCCCTGTGGACTGCCAATCAGCATTTGTGCCTGACGGACATTCTTTTTTTATTTATTTAGAAGAAGAGTTTATATACCGAGGTATAGCAAGCTGCCTTCACTCCGGTTTACATTTTAAACAACTTATTACAGGAGAAAAATATATTTGAGAACATTAACACACAACATTTTTCTATATTCTCTGCAAATCAAGAGTGTAGTACGCAATTTAGGTGTCATTCTTGTTTCATCATTTACTATGTTGTAAAATCTACTTTCTTTAAACCACTGATAGAACATGGTGCTTTTCTCACCACACTAGAGGCATTAATATTTCCCTCCATTGATTATTGCAATGCTCTGTTCATTGGTATACCTAATAATTTACTCAGATCTTTATAAATTATCAGAAGAATAAACAGCAGATATCTGCAACTCCACCTTAATAATGGTTTATGGACTTTTCCTCCAGGAACTTGCCCAAACCGTTTTTACGTGCAGTTACACTAATTTGGGGAGTTTCACATAGGGTAGCTTGCTTATTAGACGGTTACTACCCTAAACCAATTAAGCCTGATAGCAACACTGTATATGTATTCAAAGTGATGTATCTGCTTCAACGGTAGGGGGAAGTGAGGAAAACAGGATTTACATTCAGACAACATCCAACAAGACATGATCTGTGCAATCTGGGTAAACAAGCATTGGTGTAACTTGCTTGAATCGGTGGTCACAACCCTTAACAATAAGCCTTATGCTCACCTTTGATGCAACGCCAACATTACTCTCTCCATCAGTGACAGGGGATGGCAGGAAATTTGAATCAAACAGTTACCAACAAGAGCCCTGAAGCTGGTGGTTGGTGAAACAGATAAGTATGGGAAAATAAGTATGGGAGCTTGCTGGGCAGACTGGATGGGCCGATTGGTCTTTTTCTGCCATCAGTTCTATGTTTCTATGACAATGGTTAAAATTAGTTAGTTAATGAAGCTGAAACTGGACAATCCGACTTAAGATTTCAAAGCAGCCTCAAAAAGGTGGGTTTTTAGATGGGATTTAAACTAGGTGAAACTGGGAGCAGGACACACCAACTCAGAAAGTCTATTCCAAGCACATGGTGCAGTCAGGTGGAAAGTACAGAGCTGGGAATTGGAGTTAGAAGAGAAAGGCATAGATAGGAAATGACTTGTCTGATAAATGGAGGGCCTGATGAGGGATGTTAGAGAGAGATGAGAGAGGAGAGGTAGTGAGGAGCTGCAGAGTGACAGCTCTTGTAGGTGAGTATGAGGAGCTTGAACTATGTGGGAACAGATAGGAGCCAATGATCTGTGATGAATAGGTTTCAATAGTCAAAGCAGGAGGAGATGAGAGAGTATATGAAATTTTCGTTAGTGTGTTCAGAAAGAAAGGGAGAGATTTTGGCAATGTTATAGAGAGAAACAACACATTTTAGTAGAGTTTTGGATATGTATAGAGAAGGAGCGAGAGAAGTTGAAGATGACTTTAGGTTACAGGCTGAGGGTACTGGAAGGATGACCATGTTATCCACAGAAATAGAAATAGGAGGAAGAGGGGAGGTGGGCTTGGGGGGGGGGGGGGGGGGAGAGAAGGAGCTCTGTCTTGGCCATACCCATAAGATACATTTACATAAACTGGCTCTAAATGTTGCATATTTTGGTCACCCAGAAAACCTGCTTGTATGTCCCAAGGACCAGACCTGAGAACCATTGGTTTAACATTGGCATTTAACTCTAGGTTAGGAGTAAACTGGAAACCCTAATTTATTGGTAAAGACAACCAAGGTAAGAGGGAGATATTTAAAACAATTGTACATCATTGCCAAAAAAGTACATCAACTAATGGGGCATCCCTACTTTCCAGAGCTCTGCTCCCTTTATTGGGTTCGTATGATGTTTCTATATTGACCCAATGAAGGGATGGTAGTTCTCCAAAGCTGAGTTAGTTTAGTAAAAATGTATCACCTGCAGCCTTTAGCCTTTGAGGGCTGTCTCAAAATAACCCTCTAAATATTTGGCCAGGAGCACCGGCCAGGTATCAGCGAAGGCCCTGCCATGAATCCCTTTCCTGACTGGTCCAGAATGCTTGCCAGATGTACCACGTGGTATTGGTGCCAGCGATAGGAACAAGGTGCAAAATGAGAATTCCAAGCCCCAAACAATCCTCTGCAAAAGGAAGAATGCTCAAGATCCCATCAAATCAAGGAGACATAACAACCACCTCTCTCAAACTCAGCTTCACAAATGACAGGAAGACCTGATGCTATCCCACTGCAGGCCACCCTGCATGGGACTCCAGACAACTCCAAGACAATAACCTGCCCTGTTCCCATCCCCGCTGTAAGGCATTGATAACCTCATGCAGGGCACCCTGGAGCACTCATCCAGAGGCCGATGATCCTGTGTCTAGGGGCACGTGACATATAGATTGGACCCTTCCTGCCACATAGATTCACTCAGAGCCAGACATGTTAAAGGATTTCCCCCAATTGGTGTCTATGAGAAAAAAAAAAAAAAAAAAAAAAAAAAGCTTGATACACCATCCTCAGTAGCAAACATTACAGCATTCAGTAGCATTTGTAATGACCCAAATCAAGGAGAATTAGCATACGAAACGATCATCACGGACCTTTTCAAAGAGCAATGTTTAACTTTTTCTCGTCTTATGTCCCTCATTCCATATATCCCTTCATTTAAATAATATCACTTTCGTATAATTATCAACTCAGAGCACGCAGGATAACACCACATTTCCAATAGATGCCTTGCAGGCTACACTAAATAACTCCACGGTGAAGTTAACCTGAAACTTAATTTTCCCACAGCAAGAAATAGAATATGTATAAAAGCCTGGGCATCTTGGGAGCAGGCACACTAAGAACTTAGCAGACTGAAAATTAATTTTTATTTTGACGTGCCCATACTAGTGTAGTGTATCACCGTGCTTCTTCCAAAAAGAGCTCGCTCATGCGAACAATCAAACCCCAAACAGTTGTTTGCTTTCTGTAATTTAGAGTTGAAAATTAGAGGCCTTTTCGTTTATTTAAAGAAAAGGAGAAGAGTGTTCTAAACCAAAATTACAGCTCAATATATATTATTTATTCATTTGTTTAGGAATCCCTCTACGCTGCACGCTACACAAGTAGCCTGAGGCGGCTCCTATTCTCATTAGGATGGAGCAGATAATCCCCAAGGGCTGTACAGTAAGAACAATCGGGCCAATCCTGTAAAGTGCGGCTGCGTTTACCCTGCTCCTAAGCCGCTTTTAACTCACGTTCCGGCCGCGTTAGCCCTTCCTGCGATCCCGAATCCCCTTTAACCTACTCCTACCGCGTCCTAAATTCCCCGGGTAACCCCTTCCGCCCGCGGCATGTATATTGCATGCAAACGAGCGAATTAGCGCGATATTGCATGCAAACGAGCGAATTAGCTATTCCCCTAGCATCCCGTAACCCGCGCCCCGACTAACGCTACCTTTCCCTGCCGCTTTGTCGCGCGTTTAACCTGCAAACTTACCGCCTACCCTGACCCAGGCGGTAGAGGCAGGGGTCAGGGTAGGTGGCAAGCTTTCCCCCAGCCCCCGCTCACCTGCCCCGGCCGCGATCATGGGTGCCGGTCTCCGTGGCAGCCCCAGTCCTCTCCCCTGCTCCCGAAGCCAAAAAAAAAAAGCTTTTTTTTTTTTTTGGCTTCGGGAGGAGGGGAGAGGACTGGGGCTGCCACGGAGACCGCTTTCCCCCGTGCAAGTAAGTTGTTTCGCCGCTTGTCTCTTCTCCCCCCTCCCGGAGCAGGGCGCGAAAAGCCGCCTTGCTCCGGGAGGAGGGGGGACACTGACAGCGGCGAAGCTTTCCCCCAGCCCGGACACCGGCGAAGCCAGAAGATAGCGGCGGAGAAACGGCGAAACGACTGTCAGTGTCCCCCCTCCTCTCGGAGCAGGGCGCGAAAAGCCACCTTGCTCCGGGAGGAGGGGGGACACTGACAGCGCACAAGCAGCGATGGAGAAAACGGCGAAACGACTGTCAGTGTCCCCCCTCCTCTCGGAGCAGGGCGGAAAAGCCGCCTTGCTCCGGGAGGAGGGGGGACACTGACAGCGGCAAAACTTTCCCCCAGCCTGGCCACCGGCAAAAAACTTACTTTTTTGCAGCCACGAGCACGAACACGATCTGGCCTGCCTTAGCTCCTCCCGACAAGATGGCCGCCTGCACGGGGAAAGCGTGCAATTGGCCGCTGAAGACGTGACGTCACGACATCACGTCTTGAGCGGCCAATTGTACTCTTTCCCCGTGCAGGCGGCCATCTTGTCGGGAGGAGCTATCGGAGCCAGATCTTCGCCTTCCTGCTCGTGGCTCATGGCTGCAAAATTGTAAGTTTTGCCGGTGTCCGGGCTGGGGGAAAGTTTTGCCGCTGTCAGTGTCCCCCCTCCTCCCGGAGCAAGGCGGCTTTTCGCGCCCTGCTCCGAGAGGAGGGGGGACACTGACAGTCGTTTCGCCGTTTCTCCGCCGCTGTCTTCTGGCTTCGCCGGTGTCCGGGCTGGGGGAAAGCTTCGTCGCTGTCAGTGTCCCCCTTCCTCCCGGAGCAAGGCAGCTTTTCGCGCCCTGCTCCGAGAGGAGGGGGGACACTGAAAAGTCCTTTCGCCGTTGTTTCTGCGCTGTCGCCGCCGTTGCTTCCTGGTATCTGTCATTTCAAATGACATTTGAAATGACAGATACCAGCGTGGCGTGAAGCCTTAGGCCCGCGCACCCAGGATCCTGTATAGGCGCTCTATCCAGTATCCTGGTTTGCGCGGGACTAAGGCTTTTCGGACGCGGCTTACATTTACATATAATTAGGCTTCAGGATCGCGCGGTAGGTGAGCTGCTCTGTGCGGGCGGTAACTGCGGGTGCCGTAGGCACTAACGCAGCTCTTCCTACCGCACGATACAGGATTGGCCCGTATGTGAGGAGAATTACAGTATCAGTCATTAACCCTCTCGATTTTTTCATCTTAGCCAACCCAATGATAGATGGCTGCATTCATAAGTAACGTTGCTCTTGCTGTGGTCCGAGATGGGGGAAGGTCTAATACTGATCACAATGAAGGTCAATCCCCCCAGGCACAGAGCTTGTAAGGTGTGTCGAGATGCCATTGAAGGTGAGATCTCTCTGTGAGCGAAGGTCAGGAAAGTACGGTCTCCTCTGTGCTGTATGCAACACCACCCTCCCTCTCCTACTGTGAGCCCCACCACTTTCAGGGCAGGCCCACAACCCGCTGAAGCTGATGGGCAGGAGTCCCAAGGCTGATGTGCTGCACCATCCGTACTGCTGACAGCCAAGAGAGAGGAGAAATGTGGAATCAAATTATAACCCAAGTAATTAACAGTATGCTTGTGTCTTACACTGCTTTTGAAAAAACTTAGCAGTGCCAGGGCTTTGATGTCAGGCACAAAGGAAGGAGAAAAGAAACCAAGATTTAAAAAAAAAATTAAAAAAAAAAAAAAACAGAAACCAAAACAGCACTAACAGTTAAGGTAACGCCCCTGCCGTTCCACCAGGCAGCATTTTAAAATGTCAGCGGTCAGGACCCCAAGAGAGGAACGGACCCCACAAGACATTCCTGCATGCCCGTCAGAAATGAATAGCAGGTATTCCACATGCCTGTTTGCTATTTTTAATCTGATTGAAGTCCGTGCATCGTAATATACAGATGTCAGGAAATAAAGAAGACTCCTAGAAACCTTTCATGTGGGCAGAGCCTCAGAGAAGAGTCTCACCCCGGTAATCTCTGTGGGGTTTTCAAGTATTTTTGTGTTAGATAGGAACCTTTCTCAGATCCATTCAAAATATGTTTTTTTTTCCCTGCCAGATGTGCTAAGTAAAAAGGAGTATGTGTTTACTAATCTGGGGGGAAGAAAAAAAACAGACTGGAAGAACTGCACAACAACTCAGGAAAAATTAACCCAGAAAGGGTCTTTAGAAAACCAGGAAAAAAAATATGACTGCAGAGGAGAAAAAGGGAACTGAAGAACAGAGGCCTGAGAGTGTATTAGAGTAGGAGACATTACAAAAAAAGCATTTTGAAAAGTATTTTATATTCTCTTCCGATTATACACCCGGTTAGATCTAGGACCCAGTCCAGACTCATCTGGCTTACTCACCTATCAAGTTTTATCCCAGTGCTGTGGGATAGTAGGAACATCAGCAATTGACTGTTAGGGAAATGCATTGCTAATTAAATACTGTTAATAATATTTATTAAAGACATATTCAATTCCCCTCTCTCGTCTTCCAGATACATGTGTGCTTACACATTTATTCTAATGCTTTTATCAATATAAGTTTGACGTACATAACAATTCAAGAGAGCCACTAAATGAAGCCAAGATTTATGCAAAATAAATGCAGAAGGGATAGAGGAACAGAGGACAAAAGAACATGAGCCAATGTCATGGGCGAGAAGGGTTGCTTTTGAGGAATGACACCCAAAAGTCAAAAGTTACTCTCTGCTACTGTTGCTGAACTAGAGATAAAAGTGCGACAATGAAGGCTGGCAGGGATTCTTCCATCGAGAATCAATTAATGCACGTATATACGACGCAAAAGAAAATTCATTGGGTCTATACATTCCACACACCCAACACTGGTTAAAAAAAAAAACCCAAAACAGATGTGTGTGTCAGCTTTCTTCTGTGAGTATGTGCTTGGGTGAGAGGCAGCTTGTGTATATGTGACACACACACACACAAGCTGTCTCACGGGGGGGGGGGGGGGCAGTGGCATGGCCACAGGTGGGCCTGGGTAGGCAATTTAGACCCAGGCCCACCCAACTGGAACCGGAAGAGGAGCGCCGGAATTGCAAGGCCATCACGGGATCCCATCCCCGCGATGGTGAAGAGGAAGTCCCGCCTGCGCACAGCTTCCATTTTCTCCCCCTAAGCAGGAAGATCGGTGGTATGGCCCACCCAAAAATTCAATTCTGACTGAGCTCCGCCAACGGCCCTGAGCCTCTCTCCATTCTTCGACCACCGCCGGCCTGAGCTGAAGCAGCCGCGGCAGGGGCGGGCAGAGTGTAACAGACACCACAGCGATGTTCTGAGAGGGGCATTTTTTGCTGCCTCAAATTTCTGCGGCCTGGGGCGGCTGCCTCACCCTGCCTCATTATAGAACCGCTCCTGGTGACTAATTCATAAACACCTATTGATCCCATTAAAACATTTTACACACAGTGATTTACAATGAGAAACATACTGCAAAGGGAAAAATCATTGTCTCTTCTCATACTGAAAGATCCTTCATGGAAAATGATCCAGAAACTTGAGTTCACAGCAATTCTCTGGTTAGAATATGTTAAGGATTGGCCTGCTGATTTTATAATGTCACCCATGTTTCATCCATTATTAACACAGAAGCAACAAATCACAAGCTCCCAAGGGTCTTATGTGAATGAATTATAGTATTTTCTGGGCATCCGATAGTGGACTTGAATGAATCTCTCAGGATCTAAAGTGTTGACATCTTGTCAACCTAACAATTTCAAAGCACATCTTTAAAAAAAAAAAAAAAATCCATCAAGAACCAGGACAATGGCTTCTTTAAGAGATCATTTTGAAAAGAGAAATGTTAAAGCAGCAGAAGACATTGCTAGTCAATTCAGTTGGCAGCAAAAGTAAACAAAAAAGTCGCTGGGTCTCTTAAGAAAATTTAATGAGGCATTAAGTTACAACATCTCATAGCATTTTCTGATGCCTTTAATTTATTCTGTAAGAGTAAATTACCTTCCCCTCTAACATAGTCATCCAGTCCAATAGGCCCAGTGAGTGGCATATATCATATGCGGATAAATTGCAGTACTAACTGCAATGTCTTTTACTGAATTTGAAATTTTAGCTCACGGTAATTCAGTGTTTATTTTCTTTGTCAGTTTGATATTCTGGTTACATATTGTCAGCCAGCCTCAAGAACATTTTCAGAAATGTTAAGTTCTTCTTAATGAAACAGCAGAGTCAGCACCTTTAATAACCCATAATATCCCATTTCCTTGTTTTTTATTCTTTGCTTGTTCTTTTTTTTTATGGGTTTCAATCTGTTTTATTTAAATTTCATTCCACCACTTTATTGGACCTTCCATGGATTTTAGTTCCATTCAATGTCCATCATGATAGAATCCAACAATCCTAGTTGGGATATTTCCGAGGTACTGCTGACAGGAAGCATGAAAGGAAGACTTGTCCACATACTATGCCCTTCCGTTTTGCATATAGCTGCTCTAAAAATTGCAGATTTCAGGAACTGAAATCCTGGCACAGTCCTGGAAGCTTGACTGATGAAAAGGAAGATCAGGCAATTAATTCATCATCTTCCTTTTCTCTCAACTCCTGGTTGCAGATGAACCAATTTTAATTACGAATCGAGCAGGTGTGGCAGGTAGATTAGCCATTGATGGTGGCATTATGCATATCGTTTCTTTCTTCTCCTGTTCAACTCTCAGTTGCATCAGCTTCTGTATTTCATGAGGTGGAATGGTCTTCTTTGCCTGTCAGAAAATGCTTCAAAGCCAACCTAGACATCAAGCAGCAAACTCAAGCCATGTCTCCTCCCTCTGGAATAATTCATTCATTGTGCTTTTTCCCTAGCACACACTGTAGCTCATAGGGTGGGTAAGTTTTTGGGGGCCCACAAACTGAAGTGTGCCTGAAGAAAGCCCAGGCAGACTTAATTTTCAAAGTGGACTTATGTGCCTCTTTGAAACTTTCCGGGTGTGTGAGGAAACAGTGACAGAATACACGTACACATTTATACTCGCTTGGGAGCAGGTGTGTGTAGATTTATGTGCATACCTTTGAAAATCAAGAGAGTGCACATTAGTAATTTATAAACTATCATTAAAATAGTCTATGGTACCTGAAGACTGGAGGATTTGCCAATGTAACGCCAATTTTCTTTTAAGGGATCAGGGTGATCCTGGAAACTACAGATCAGTGAGTCTGACGTCTGTGCCAGGCAAAATGGTAGAACTTATCATAAAGAACAAAATTGCTGTTTAATGGGACAAAGCCAACATGGATTTAGCCACTGGAAGTCTTGTCTCACCGATCTGTTACATTTTTTGAGGGCATAAATAAACCTGTGGATAAAGGTGAGCCAGCTGATAATGTGTATCTGGATTTCCAGAAAGCATTTGACAAAGTCCCTCATGAGAGGAAATTAAAAATTCATGGGATGGGGGCAGTGTCTTATTGTGGATTGAGAACTGGTTAAAAGATAGAAAACTGAGAAAGTAGGTCTAAATGGTAAAATTTCCCAATGGAGAAAGGTGAATAGAGGAGTGCCCCAGGGATCTGTTTTGGGACCGCTGCTTTTTAATATATTTATTTATAAATGACCTGGAAATGGGAACAAGTGAGGTGATCAGATTTGCCAAGGACAGTTTTTAATTATGTATGTTTCACTGTAAACCTCTGTGAGCAATGGGAGGTACGCAATCTATAAATTGATTTTAAATACAAATAAATAAATAATTCAAAGTTGTCAAATCACAAGAGGATTGTGAGAAATTTCAAGAAGACCTTACAAACCTGGGAGACTGGGCATGCAAATGACAAAAGAAATTGAATGTGGTCACATGCAAAGTAATGCACTTAGGGAAGAGTAACCCAATTTATGGTTACACAATGTAAGGTTCCACATTTAGGAGTCACCACGCAGGAAAAAGGATCAAGGTGTCTTTGTTGAAAATACATTGAAATCTTCTGCTCAGTGTGCAGCAGCAGCCAAGAAAGCAAACAGAATGCTAGGGATTATTAGGAAAGGAATGGAGAATAAAACAGAGAATATCCTAATGCCTCTGTATCGCTCTATGGTGCGACCTCATCTTGTGTAGTGTGTGCAGTTCTGATCACCACATCTCAAGAAAGATATAGAAGAATTAGAAAAGGTACAGAGAAGGGAGACCAAGATGATAAAAGGGATGGAACGATTCCTGTATGAGGAAAGGCTAAAGA
Source organism: Rhinatrema bivittatum (assembly GCF_901001135.1). Lineage (NCBI taxonomy): Eukaryota > Metazoa > Chordata > Amphibia > Gymnophiona > Rhinatrematidae > Rhinatrema > Rhinatrema bivittatum. The sequence goes on along the minus strand of NC_042631.1, from coordinate 8,481,437 downwards.
GATTAGGACTCTTCAGCCTGGAGAAGAGATGGCTGAGGGGAGATAAGATAGAGGTCTATAAAATGTTGAGTGGAGTGGAACAAGTAAATATTAATCAGTTGTTTACTCTTTCAAAGAGTAAGGGGATAGAGAATGAAGTAACTTGGTAATACATTTAAAACTAATAGCAGAAAATATTTTTTACTCAATGTATAATTAAACTCTGGAATTTTTTGCCAGAGGACATGGTAAAGGCTATTAGTGTAGCTGTGTTTAAAAACATTTGGGTAAGTTCCTGGAGGAAACGTCATAAACCATTATTAAGATGGACAAGGAAATCCACTTTTTATTTTTGGGATAAGCAGCTTGGGATCTCTCTCTACCCTTTGGGCTCCTCCCAGGTGCTAGAAACTTGTATTAGCCACTGTTGGAAACAGGATACTAAGCTTGACCCAGTATTGCAAGTCTTATGTTCTTATGGTTTCTCTGCCCCTATTACTACTTTGACATGTAACAGTAGGCATGAACTCACTTTTGCACACGCAAAGGCCATTTAGAATCATAAAAGGGAATTTTTATGCACATAAATAGCTTTGAAAATGTCCCTTAAAAAGTGAAGCTCCTCCGTGTCAGTTGGAATGTGGTCATCTTGTGTGTGCTTACAATTTGGCTAAGATGAAGCAATATTTTGTTCCATTGCTAGAAGTGACCTATCAGTGGCATTGCATAGTCATGGAGCCTCATGACTGGAACAAGTCCTCACGTCAGTGTGGCAAAGATTGGGAGAGTTAAGAATTCCCTGTTGGAGGTGTGGCCTCTGATCCAGCTTTGCTGCTACGAGACCACATACTGATATTCCAAGTTTATTTGCACTCTACAGACCAAATCGATTTTTCTGAATCAGTTTACTAACCAGAAGGGCACCTCAGGCTTTGACCTGTGAGCAGAATCAGTAGAACCACCACAGTCATGTCAAGATCTGCAGCTTCTGGACAGGTTTGGTTCTTTGGTTGTGACTCTGAAGCAATTTCTCTTTTTATTTTTAGGGGGTGTTAAGTCTTTGTCTCTTCACTCACCTGGTCCGAATGCCTGTGCCTTGTGTTTAATTATTTTAATATCCTCTCTTTCTTGGTGTTACTAAAGATGTTTCATGGGGATTTGTCAGCCATGGTGTAGTCCTGTTCAGTTTTCTCCCCTTGTGACACATCCTATAGAACGGCCCCAGCTCCAGCCCTCCCCCACTCACTAATAAGCAGGTAAAAACAATCATTAGAGTGTTTTCACTGTAGTGAATGTATCTACAGCATCGCCTGACCTAAGATGCTTTCTCTCCCACACACTCATCACTAATGATCAAGAACCAATTGTACACTGCTCCCAGTGCCAGGTTCCCTTTTGCCCCTACCTTCTACACACTCCTAATAAGGAAAGTCAGCTACATACAAAATACAAAAAAACAAAACAGAGCAACCCACAACATTTTTTTTATTTATAATATCTCACTGGATATCTTTGCACAGACTGTGGCAAAATGCCCAAATCAACATAAATAACCACAAATAAATCATGTGCAATCCCAGTGACCGGACACAGAAATGCCAATAGTGTTCTCTTACTAACCAACCTCAACCCCCCTCCCCAGCTACCGGCACTTTTCCCCACTGATAATAATAGGTCATGGACGGATGGACACAACCTGTCCATAAAGCACGCCTAAACTTGAGAGACAAGAATAGAAAGAGCAAACAAGGAGAGATTAGGTCAAAGAAGAACAGGCCAGAGGAGTATGGGTTAAAGGTGCTCTGAAAATGACAGAAGTGACCAGAGAAAACATAGAAAAACAGGAGGAGGACTGGTTGGACCAACACAAGGGAAGAGTGAGGGAGGTGGGGATGTGTAGGGTTTGAAAGAAAAAAAAAAAAAAAAAAAAAAAAAAGACTGCAGACCTATTATTTGACTCCATTGAAACCTGAGGTAGGTCAGATACATCCTCATGGTAGAACTAGCCACTTGGGCCCAAACTGAACCCAACTGCACTCTGAGCACCTCAATAAGGGCAGGTTAGGCACTAAGGTTAGGAGCATATATTTACTCAATGGAAGGCACCTTAATTTAGTACTAATTATAGGCATGGAGCCCGAGCCCGAGGTGCCTAACGAAATGAGCACAGAGCTCCCAGTTTTATTCTCCCAACCTGGACCCACCAACTTTTAAAAGGGAGAATTTTTATTAAGGCAGTTCTAGGCACCTAACTTTAGGCTATTTTGAATATCAAGCTTCTGGACATTTACAAACATCATGCAACCTTGGAACATCCTTGCTAGAAACTGTTTCGAGGCCTAGTTGGACATCTGATGGTTTGATAACGATCAGTCAGTGCGGTCTCTGCATTCTGCAAAAGCTGGAGAGGATGGACAGAGCAAGAAGCTAGGCCAAGCAATTAACCGCCATGGTCTGGCTGAGATAATTTATAGCTGGGCTTAAGCAAGGTAAAAAGCCGAACATTGGCAACTCAACTCACATGAAAGAACTTCTTTTTTAAAACTATAGACTTTGAACAGTATGCTGGTTTGGAGCCATGCTTCGTGACAATTAAAAGTAAATTTAAAATCCGGGCCCTGAAAACAAGACGTCTTAAACTCTAAATTTGTCGCAGAAATATGTGTAGGAGCTATCAACATAGTTTATTGGGAGCACTCACTAATTTTCTGAACGAAAGCAATCTTTTTTTTCTTTTCAGTACAAAACCATCAGGCTGCTTATGGAAGGAAAGGAATTTGGGGTATTCACTTGTTATAATGAATCAAAAAGAACAATTTATAGCCCTTTATTCAACAGAGAACTCTTGCCTGGATCCTGCTTACTAACTTCAGAGGAAAACAAAAGGGAAGGAAAGCTTAGGCCTAGGCTCTCACGCACCAGGGCTCAGACCAGCGCTAATAATATCTGGAAGAACATTTGAAATTGCTGGAGCCTGCTGTTTCCATTAGGGTGGGTACTTGAAATACAATCGGAAGTAAAAGCACCAGTTAGCCTGGTGCACCACGATTGCACGGAGAGAGAGAGAGAGAGGGTTCACAGTCCCCAGGGAGAGGGAGTCCTGGCCGTTGCCCCACTGCAACACCGACGGCTAAGTGACAAGTGCACTGGGCTCCGACATGCACCCAGATTTGGGTTTCTACACCGCAGACGGTCGCTGTGATGGACGAGCAACAAAGAGGGCGAGGGGGGAGAGAGGCATGGAACAGAACATGGGAACAGGCCTGGGCAGGTGTGAATGCAGGCTCATGACACCACAGACCCAGCATCAGCTAGAAAAAGAGAGGCCACGCTGCGTCCGCGGTGCACCGAGAGGTACTTCTGCTATACTGCCCTGGCATGGAGTCTGAGAGATAGAGAGGCCCTCCCCGTGTGGATCTGAAGCCGCCTTCCTGACTTCTGCTCACCAGGCAGAGCTTCGGCACGTGGCTCCTCCTGCTACTTCCAAGCCCAGGGACTTTGCTTCTTGTTAATGGCTCGCTCAGTCAATAGTTTCATTTCTTTCTCTGGAGTTTTTCACTTAATAAACACACATTCTGCCCATTCATCATTCTGTGTCTTCCTTTGCCACATTTTATGTCCTTTACGATCCCTTCGCAGAGGTTACCAAGGAAACTAGGAACTATGGCAACCAAATAATGGGAAGGGAGAAGCCCACCCCAATATATGCTTACAGTAGACTTCCATAAGCCTTTTTAATTTTTCTCTCTCTACCATAATTGAATTATAATTGTAAATATATGTATAACATTTTCCTTCTTACCAGCACAACATGAAAATCAGTATGCAATAATTATAGCACTCATCTGAAATCAGATTAGACACAGTTTCATCCAGAGAATTGTCCTTTGCTAACAGGCAGCGAGGGCGTTGCCTTTGTGATGTGCACCAGGCATTCTCAGGACACCCATGGCTGAATGATGTACACAAGCATCCCCAGCTTTTAATAGTTACATTGTGTAATTAACACCCTCAGAAGTACAGGACTACCACAGGCATCTGTAAGAGCTTTGAAGTGGCAGGATACACCCTCTGATACTCATGATCCCAGAGTTAGGAAAGGTGCTGAAGCAATCGCATGAACCGTGAGAAACAGTAGGGAAGAGAGGCTGCAAAACTGTTTTCACAATACCCAATACCATGTCTGTAAAATGTGTATGAATTCGATATTCCTCTCTTTCCTAGGGTAATATAATTAGGGCTGATTTAAATATTAATATTAGTGCCTTCCATGACGATGGAATTTCCAGACATAAGCACAACAGTTTTGGACTACTTGATGCCTACAAGGACCCGAGTTGGCCTAGAGAGTACTTGCACTTACATAACCCAATATTTTCTCTCTCCTGCATTTTCTTTTTTTTTTTAACCTGCTGTCATTGTGTTACCATAGATTGCTCTTAAATTTCAATATGCCAGAAACATTAGGCTCTTTGCCAGAAAGGACAGGATCCTTATGGGATCCCTTCAGTGTAAAATGACCTATAAAATTGTAACAACAGAATGTTGTGGCTCCAGATTCTTATTATTCTACACCAATGTCTTACTGAAAGTGATGAAGCCTTGTTAATTCTTTGGTATTGAAAAAGACGTCCTTTGAATGAAAAGAGACTGATTTTGTACTAGTAAGATCTCTAAATACAAGTGATAAGTCTGAGTGAGTATTCAGAGGACGACTCTTTCAAAATTAGTAAGAATTCTCATGTACCTACTGCCCTTGTGTGTTGATTTTCAACGTCTTTTGTTCCCAGAATTTGGCCAAATAACGAGCTGGCATCTGCTATAAGAACACTTAGTCCTTTATAGGTCCTTTTTTAAATAAAGTTCATAAACACATCATTTGGCTGCTGGGCCAGACCATGAATCTTAAGAACAGTCAAGGGTGTAATCCAGTGGTCCATCTGGTCCTGATAGATAATATAGGGAAAAGTTTAATCAACCCTACAGATTCAGCACATTGGATGTGCAGCATTATTGAGCTTAGCCCTAGAACGAGGTCAGTTATGAGGAAGGTTCTGGAGTCTCCTATGCAAGTCACAATTTATATTGCCAACAAGCTCTTGAGATTTAAGTAAAATAATCACTAAACTTTGTGAATTCCTTTAAATTGTGAGTTTTAGAGTTTCTGATCTTCTTGTCTTTTTTGTTTATTGCTCTTTAAGTTTCCCAAGTTCTTTTAAACAGTAGAGTCTGATGGAAATAGGAATTTCAAAAGAGTGTCTCTGCTTATCTTTTTAATGTTTGACTGATTTTCAGGGAGGGAAGTTTAAAAAAAAAAAAAAATCAGCCATGTGGTTCAATGTTCTGGGAAATTTGAAGGCATGAAAAAATTATGCATAGGAGTAAGTTTCTGCCAGATAGAGTCAAACATCCCCCAACACCCTCAAACCGATCTGAAGCTTTATTTTATTTATTTTTTTGTAACTTGAGAAAATGCTATAGGATGAATAAGGAGAGTTATTCAGCCAGTTAAATAACTCTGGTGAGACTTCCTTTGTAATACTGTGTACAATTCTGGAGACATAAACTGGTTGGAGTCAGTCTATAGGGGGCTACTAAAATAGTCAGTGGTCTTCTTCTAAGGCATATGGAGATAGACGTAAAGTTCTAAATATGTACACCCTAGAGGAAAGGCGAGATAGGGGAGATATGATAGAGACATTTGAATATCTCAAAGATTTCCATGCACAGGAGGGGAGCGTCTTTCATCAGAAAGGAGGCTCTAGAACGAGGGGTCATGAAATGATGTTGAAAGGGGGTAGACTAAGGAGTAACAAAGAAGGTGGTGGATGTGTAGAACAGCCTTCCAGTGGAGGTCATGGAGACAAAATCAGTATCTGAAATAAAGCATGGGATAAACACAGGGAATCTCTGAGGGAGTGATGGGAATTATTAAGTTAAATTAATTGGGGAGATAGGCAGACTGGATGGGCCAAACAGTCGTGTACTACTGTCATGTTTCTATGTGTGCATTGCTCAGCAAACCATCCTGCAGGCAACTATTTCCATTATAATAGTGGAGATAAAGGTAAACAAACCCCCCAAAAAACTAGTAAAAAAAAATGTATAAAGTTAATCCATGCATTCAAGTAGATTAACACAGCTATTACACTTATTTATCCCAGTATAATAGTGAAATAGGTAGACTTGAAGTCTACTCCCCTTATGCTATGACTGGTATCCTTTACCAGCTAAGAGGCCAATGTACATTCAGTGCACCATTTCTTAATAAAACTTTTAACTCCTGATGTAGTAAGGTCATACTATACTAAGTAAAACATGTGAACCAAAATAATGCATATCACACAAAAACATGACTTGTGCACAAACCACAGCAAATTAAAATATGATTTATGCACGCAAAACATGTTTTCAGAGCAGAAAAATAGGCTAATCCAAATCTTTGGTTTTCACACATACGGTGGCCATTTTTTTCTAATTCTGTTGGAAATCTGACAGCAGTCAAAGAACTAAGCAAAACTGCAGCATCCCCTCCTGCCAACCCTGACATGAAAATTTTACATATTCAGTTCTGGGTAGGTAATAAAACAGAAGGGGGTCAGAGCTATTTACAGCCCCTCCAGCCTAAAATGCAACCTTAGATAACCAAAGTCTGGCCATAGGAAATAAAGTAACCATGGAAACTGTCTTATCACCTGCTTCTTTGTGTGTGCATCTTCCTTAGGGAAGAGGCTGAGGCCATTGTTTGGAAGTTACCAATTACTGTGCAGTGATTCTGTCAAAGAAATGCGGTTGATCAGTTGTACAGCCGCGTAGCGACAATTTGGATGGCTTAAGTTAGTGGATTGGCTAAGGGATCCCCAGCCTTTCACCTCAGGTCACTACTAGCAAAGTGTTATTGCCTTCTGAAAGCCATTTGGTTGTTTCCATGAAATCTCAATTCCGTTCCAAAGGGATGATAAAGAAATCCCTTCACTATCACAACAGGTACGTCTATTCCTGAGATCCATCATCTCCTGATAAGCTAATCACACTTATCTTAACATTTCCCATTAGCTCAATAGAATTATAATTTACTCCGGGCATATGAATAGGTCCTCATAAATATACTGTTACCTTCTAATCCCAAACAGACTTCTAGACATAGTTTCATTATTAGCGATATGTTTTGAAGGAAAAGAAGTCTTATGAGATTGGTCCCTAAAAACCTTTGTGTTTTTCAGGATATGCTAGGGGTAGGGGGAGATGAGGACTCTGACAGGGAATTTTTGGGATCCATGTCTCTCTGTCACATGCACGTGTCCCAGAAAGTAGGTGCCTTTAGCTCTTGGTGGAACTTCGTTTCATTGTGAAACTGCCAAAAACAAATTTTTGTACAGCAAAAAAATTCAGCAGTTCGCCAGTAGCACCTTGAATTTTACTGAAGCCCATCCTTTCAGTTTCCTGATGAATATCCAACAATTGTACCTCTCAGAAACTCACCCAAGGGTGACACTTTCATATGAAAAAACAGTCGCCCTCCCATTCATATCATTCGCATCCTTACACTTCAGTGACATCTCCCTCGTAGGGAGGGGAATTCTCCCAGACTAGCATTTTGTAGCACGGGAGATACGAAGGCTGCTTTACATGTCTTGCCAGCAGCAATAGATCCAGATTGTAATGAGAAAATGGCTTCATAACAGGCTTTTCAAGTACTATAACTTACAAGGAAGGAGCCTCCAGTCTCTGGCTTGTGAAAGATTAAAAAAAAAAAAGTCCCTCTTGATTTATCAGGGAATTCTCTCAGGGGAGGGGGGGGGGAGAACTGGGATGATGAGTATTTAGTGGCTTTTGACCTAAGCTAGGAAGAAACACCACTGCTCACTAAATGTCATACCTGAAACGAATGTTGTAAGGGAGAGCAGAGAACGAGGAGGAAAAAAAGGGAGAAAAATGAAAAGCAATTGCCGACATAAATAAATCATGTAAATGAATCCATTTATTGCTCGTTCGCTCCAGTTCCTGCTTGTGTTTAAACCTTTCAGAAATCCAGGGGCAGCTGTATGACACATATGCTTATTAAAGAAAACCCATACGCTTTCTGTGAATTTAACTTAGGGAGGAAAATGTCCTAATTTCTTTGCACAGCTCTGGGACAGGGAGCATGCACCAATTAATCACTCTTCCTCTCTCTCTAGTGTTACGACCTTCATGCATCTTCCTACCGGTGATGAAAGTGGGTCACTGCACCTGCTGAGGGCCGAGCTTCACTTCCTAGCCTTACAGCGCTCTCACTCAAGACACAGTGCAGCACCTCGAAGGAACCACAAAACAAAATACAAATGAGGGGGTGCTCGTCTTAGAGACTTGACAGCATCCACTATACCATGAAGCTGTTTTGAGAATAGGTAGGTGGTTGTTAAGCAAGGCAGAACCAAAACTCAGCACTATGGAGTAAGGAACAGATACACAGAAAAGAGGCGTTATTAAAATAAGACCCAGGTTACTGCATTGAAAGAGCTCGGAGGCCAGCGTAGGATTAGCTGTCCTGGGCCAGCTCAGGGGTGCATTGTGCTGCAAGGGTTACAAACTTCTGCAGTGATTATGCAGCCCCTTTCATTTTTTTTTATTAATTAATATGTACCAAATAAGCTTTTATAGAAAATTCTTCAGTTTTTAAGCTAAACATTCCTATCAAATAATAAAATTACAATTTTTCCAACTTGGGTCAAGATAATCTGCCCATTCTCGTTAGATCTTTCCTTTCATTTCACTTCTTTCTCCCTCATTTCTTATTTTTACTTTTCATTCCTTTTTTCTTAGATGACCCCCCCATACACACACACACACACACTACAACCCATCTCATGTCCCTTCATCAAAAGATCTTCTGCCTACCCCTGTGCATCGTGCCCCCTACAAGTGTCTCCTCACATCATGTATCTTCTTTCTCCTTCATGTGCTCTCTCCCCTCCACCCTACCAGCAGCCCTCCCTCACTGCTACTGACTGCAACTCTGCACTGACTCTGAGCTCCATAATCCAGTGCTCCTAGGCCTACTCTTAGCTTTCAGTGGTATATACACAAATAAATGTTGACAAAAATTTTTTAAGGTGATACCTTTTTATTAGACTGACTTAATACACTTCTTGACTAAGCTTTCTGGAGCTATGTCAATATTACTGAAGAAGGGCTGCTGTCAGCTACAATAGCTGGGAGAACTAAAACATGAGTAGACCCAAGGCTGCTTGGGAAAGGTGCGATCTGGGAGGAAGGAATAGATAGTGCATGGTAGGTGGGAACTGAGGGAAGGAAGGGGAAAAAAAGTCATGGTAAGACTGTACCCCTGGCTACTAGGAACAGGGAGGGGGGAAATGTCAAGAGACAGAGCATAAAAGCATTACATGCACAGTGGACGAGCAGAGCTCTGGCAATCAGCGTGAAGGGGGCGGGTAGTGGGAGACAGTTACTGCAATTCAGCAGCAAAAATGGACTCCACAGCAAACAGAGGCTCTGTTTCTGAGTCTCTTATTCAATATTTATTTTATTTATATTTAAATTTATCAATCCTGCCTGTTGCAGATGACGTGAGAATGAGCCCCTTTTGCTGTAGCAAAGTTGCCACAACCTCATGGACAGAGCCCCAAGGTCTGTGCCGACACAGCTAGTGAATCTTGTGCAGGCCAGGCTAAGGCAGGATGCAAGACAATCCAGGAGTCAGGGCAGATACCTGGGCAAGGTGTGGTCAAGGCAAGGCTGAAGTGAAGCAAGGATGATGAAAAGGTTGGGTCGAAGCAAGGATGAAGACAAGGCTGGGTCAAGGCAAGGCTGAAGCGAAGCAAGGCTAAAATATCTGCGTCGAGGCAAGGCTGAAGATAAGGCTGGGTTAAGGCAAGACTAGGTCGAGGTAAGGTTGAAGACAAGGCTGGGTCAGGGTAAGTGAAGCCGCTTGTGGAAGTCATCCTGCAAGCAGAAAACTTAACACTACCTCTACCATCAACTCAAACTGATTTACAGTTCACTTAAAAATAATTTCCATAAAATTAAAATATAAAATGATATACAATATATTTATGTAACAGCCCTTCTTTAACAAAATTTAGTATCTTGTAAAGTAATTATACTTCCTACATCATGAAGATGACGGAATCTCCTGTCAATGACAATGTAAGAGTTTTCAGCAACTTCCTTTGTCTAAATTTATATGTCCATTAATGTGACATAAAACCAATCCTTGACCTGCAAATGAGAGCACAGGTGACACAAGTGAAGCCTGCAATTGTACAGATGGCATTTCTTTTCCTTTTGTAATTGTGTTGACTTGATTTCTAAGTTATGGATGGCCAGACCCCAGCTGCGTGTCAAACAGTGTGAGCACATAGGGCTCCAGAGCTTTGGGTCAGCAACCTACCTAAAAAGGCTATACCTTGCATCCATGTGCACCACTGAACTTGTGTCAGCTTCAGCACATAATGTATGTGGACAAGAGAAAGTAGGGACTGGGACTGCCCAGACCTCTCTCACTACCATCCATTCAGCAACACCAAGGGGCGACATGAAGACAATGATGATGGAGTCTCCCATTGATGTATGAATTTTCAGGAGCTCCCTTTGACTACATTTATTTATGTCTCTATGGATGCAATTTAAGACCAATCCTTATCTGCAAATGAGAGCACAGGTGAAACCTGCAGCTGATGCGGATGGCAGACTTGGCCTTCCTTCTTTCATTCTTTTCCTTTTGTGTTGCTCTACGTAGCTCCCCATAATATATCATACAGAATATTCATATTGCCACATAACAACCACCCTATTACATACAATAATTCAAGTTCCTACTTTCCTCTCCCTATGATATATGTAAAATAATCCCTAAAAGACCTCCCTCAAAACCATTGTCCGTTTAAATCACCTTCAATATAAGAAATGTGTTATTATTAACTTATGGCTCAGGAAAACTAAAACTTTCCTCACAATATATCTGTTCCAACCATCTCTAATTAATGTTTGTCATTTTGGTGTACTTAGCCTTCTACAGGAGTTTATCTTGCTAAAAATTTGTCCTTTATTCAAGACTTGTAAACTGAAATAGTGAACCAAACCTAGACAAGAATAAACTACTTCATTTTATCCTTAATTTTATCCTTTTCAAAATAGAAAAGCTGCAAAGCTTGATTGCCTGCCTCACATACACAATACAGAAAAAAAAAACCACTCTTCTGCTCTCTATAATCCTACCAGCAGATGGATGAGAAGAGCAAGTTGAGGCATTTCATTAGAGAGAGAAATTCTACGTGCTGGAGTTTATTTGTAGATTTTCATTCATCATCTAGGGCCAGGAGAGAGAATAAAAGATTGATGGATGGATGAATAGCTTGTCAGGTACAAGAGTCAGGTTAGTAATAGAGAAAGGTAGCTGATACCGCTGCAGCTATTTCAGTGACTGAGACTAAGACATTAACTCACGCTAGGACACATCTGAGAGATGCAATTAAAAGAGAAGGACCATGATCAGGAATAAAGATCTACAGCGTTTGAAGCAATGGTCAGGGCGTCAGATAACCATCACGTCCAAGTAAATGCCAAAGCTTCCAGAAGTCAGAGCAGGCAGGTTTTTGACACCCCAGGACTGTTTCTTTAAAATGTGGGGCTCTATTATTATTCTGAGATGATAATACTTCTAACCTGGAATGCATCCAGAAATGAGACTACCCATGCTTCTGACTGGAAATCCAGGAGGGAGATTCAAGATCAGACGAGACAATGAGGAGAATCCTGTGTGCGAGTGTGGAGATACGGTGCCAAGAATATCTTATGTGGTTACTGTGTTACTCCAATTGGACTCGGAGAGATAAAAGGTGAAAGAAGATGTTGTAGAGGAGACATTTTTATTGAACTGATCTAATATATTTGTGACTAAGACATTTGGACATTAAAATTATCAAACACCTTAAAAGAGACACAAAAAGAGTTAATAGGGAAATTGGTTTTAGCTCTCACTACCACACTTTAGGTCTTATTCATGAAGGATGGTTCCCCATCCTCCAGCCATGGCAACAAACAAGGCCCAAGGTCCTTCCGGAGCCATAAACGCTGCTCTTAATTTTTGTCTGTCATCTTGCTGGTCTCTTTCCTGCCCACCCTTTCCAGTTATTTTACTTCACACCGCTGACAACCACCACCGTAATGCAGCCTATAAAACTGGGGTGGCCAACTTTGGTCCTTGAGAGCCACAAACAGGTCAGGGTTTCAGGAATTCCACAATGAATATGCATGGGATAGATTTGCATAGAATGAGGCAGTGCATACATATTCACTGTGGATCTCCTGAAAACCAGGCTTGTTTGTGGCTCTCGAAGACTGGAGTTGAATATAAAAAGTATGCAAGCAACTTCACGTTTAGCTCATTTTGCATTGATCTGATGACGGGCGCAAGCTCATCAAAGCTACTTACAGACGCTTAGAGATCCCCCTATAACTGGTTTGTTAACTTCTATTTGTGCAGGAATGGAACAAAATAATTATGTTCTAGACCACTGGTTCTCAAACGGTGTGTCAGGACACATTGGTGTGTCACCAAACATTTGACATATTAGCTTTCTATTACAGCCACATGTGCCTACTGCTTCAGGAGAGCGCAGAGCAGGGTCTGAAACTGTGCCCAAGCAAATCGCAGGTGCACGTCTGTGACGTACTATTCCCAACTCTTTATTCAAAAGGGAAGCCTGCAGGTAAAAACTACCCACAGACTTTATACTTCTACACAGCGTTTTCAAAGTTGCCCCAGAGAGTCTGGCTTCTCAGAGTTTCAGTATTCGCATGTTTCTGTTGTTACTGTGTGCGCCTTTATTCTGCAATAGGTAAGGGTTAGCTGTGCTCTGCGTGTGTGACAGAGATGAGAGATTCTGCTAACTAGCATGTAGGCTCTGTGCCGGGATCTTTAGCAGTCCGATATGCTTTGTTTTCCCAACAGGAAGGGTACTGTGTTGCAGTGTTGTCTTTTCATAAGTAGGGTTATTGTTGTTTGAGTCCTGGGTGTTCGTGCTCTAATGGCATGGCAAGTTTGCTATATAGCGTCTGCAGGCTTTCGTGTTATTTTACAAAACGCCTAGCAGGGGAGTGATCTTGAAGTGCTGTTACTGAGGGGATACCAGAATTTGAATATATTTTTTGTATGGTGAGTTGAAAGGGAACGATCCTAGCTCTGCTCTGTACAAACTCCAGAAGAGGTCAGAACTTCTTGAGGTTGACAGTGAGATGTACAAGAGTTTGTCTGCCATTCAGCTCTGCATCAAAACAACTGTGCGCAGCACATCAGTCCCAGATTTCTCATGGATGAATAACTAACATAAGAACATAAGAAATTGCCATGCTGGGACAGACCAAGGGTCCATCAAGCCCAGCATCCTGTTTCCAACAGAGGCCAAAAACCAGGCCACAAGAACCTGGCAATTACCCAAACACTAAGAAGATCCCATGCTACTGATGCAATTAATAGCAGTGGCTATTCCCTAAGTATAATTGATTAATAGTCATTAATGGACTTCTCCTCCAAGAACTTATCCAAACCTAACTATTTATTTACAAGCAATTATTGAAATTAAAGAATATTTTATTTCTCTTGCATTAATTTTAACAATAAATATTTCGTGTTTATTTTAGTTCAGCTGCAGAATGTTATGTTTTCCGGCTTGTGGGCTGCCAAGCGAGCTGGCTCACTCACCTCATGCCAGCCCCCCACCCCGAAGCGCAGTAGGATGACACCGACGCAATGCCAGATGCTGCTGCTGCTGCTTCCTTCTGACATGCCTCTAGGCACACATGCTGAACCCAGGCAGATTTAAAAGGTCACACGGTGGGAAAAAGGCCGGTGGTGCCCTCAGATGACATCACACATCTAGCCCTATAAAAGGGCCTCCTCTGCCTCAGCAATGGGTCAACTACCCTTCTGGGAATGAGAGTTGCTGTTTCCTCACTCCATGTTCTCAACCTTGCCTTGCCATCATCTTCAGCCTCGCCTTGATCTTCAGCCTCGTCCAGCCTTCCATACCTCCAGCCTCGTCCAGCCTTCCATACCTCTAGCTTTGCCTTGCCTCCCTTGGACTGAACTCCCAGTACTAACCTTAGCCTGTGATTTGGCCACCCTTTTCTGCTGACTGCCTTGACCACAGCCTGACTACAGAACCTCTCTTAGTCTTCATTCACCTAAGTCTCTGCATCACCTTCCGCCAGTTGGCAGTGAGGACCTGCTGGGCCTTTCCAGTAGGTGGCATCAACTCATTCCAACACAAGGGTCCACAAGTCTAAGACAGAATATAGTGTGCAGTGTCGTGCACATGAGCATCAACTGTCAGATGTGTCACAATGGAAAAAAAGGTTGAGAACCATTAGCTGGCCTATCTGATTATAGATTTATTTTTTTTTAACTTTCTGATCCATGGTCAAAATTCAAATACTGCTAAAAATACATTTCCCCTTCTCAGTCATGAAATTATTTTTTACATAATAATTCACCTAACACATTATAACCCAAGGTATTATGGTGCTTACTGTGCCTTATTTTTCAAATGGGAAAGCAGACAGAAGTTTATTGGGCTAGAAAGCAAAGTTTTACTTCTAAGAGAATGAGCTGGAAGGTTTTTCTCATTTGGTGTCTATGAGAAAAATGCTTAGTACATCTGGCGCAATAGGTCATAGATTTGCTTATTCCTCTCTGAAACTATACTAATACATTCAGCTTGACCTTAATGTTAAGCCAGCGAGAATTAAACGAGAGGCAATGCCTGCACTGGGTGGTGGGAAGGAATTTCTCATTCTCATGATCCATGGCACATTCACAACCATAGTAAGAAACGTGCAGTGCACTCAGAGGAACGCAGGGCGCAACACAAAGCAACTTTATTGAACTCTGCTAGCCACGGATTCTTAGCTTTCTCTGATCCACGGAAGCACCGGCAGGCCCGCAAAGAGCCAAAAAGAAAAACCTTCTCTCAGACACTTCTGACAGGTCAGAGCAGTGCAGGCAAAGCCAGAAAACTTTCTCCCGCATGAGGGAACAGTTACACAGTCGGCTTTCTGATACTCGATCTCCGGTTACCTGAGGCCGCCCTTGGAATTTTCACAACTCCGGTCTCAGAAGGAACCTAAGGAGCACCACATTCCTCAGGTGAAAGCCGACTAATGATCAAAATGTCACAACAACTCACATTCACTTCCTCTAAGGATAAAAATACGTCTCCTTTTCAAAAAGTAATTTGGAAAGCTTCTGGGGCATGTGAAAAGGAGCAATGGGATGAAACCTTGATTAAGAAAGCGGTATACAAAATCTAAATAAACACATTTGTTCAGGCAAGATTCCTTTCCTTTTTGCCCTATGTGACAGGATGCGCCTTTTCAGATAAACCTTTCTACTAAACCAGGGAAGAAGGGTACAGGTTATTGGCTCTTCAAAAGCAGGATCTCTTATGCATCCCAGTACCTGCTCAGTAAGGGCCAGATTCATTTTGCGGCCATGGGAAAAACCCTTAGTGAATCAGGTACTAAGTAAGTTAACCAGAAAAAGGGAAAATGATGCTGTAAACAAAACATGCAAACAAGAATAAAGATATGAGTGCCAAGTAATAAATAGTAATAACAATAAATCAGAAAACAAAGATTATATAGCAGGCACATATATGAAGAATACAAGAGATAAAAGGTACATATAGGAGACTTTACATAGGAGAAAATGCATAACAGCTGCCAGTACAGATTTTCAAAAGGATCCAACAGCTGGGCCAATTCCAATCACCCAACAGCCTTTCCAGGCTAATCAAATTATAATCAAAAGCCCTGTCCCTGCCACAGGAAAATGGATCCAGGTCTATTCCACACATCAAAGTGCAGGCTACAGAATTTCCACTCTACAGCTACTCTCACTGATTTGTTATAACGAAATGGTCATCCCTTCTTTTGTATTCTTCCATTGTGCTTGCCCGTGATTCTGATGTTCTGAGTGAAGTGCGCACTACCCTGGTGCAGGCGTAAATGCAGAAAGGTGACCACATGGGGGTCTGTGCAGCGTGAGAGAGGTCTGAGGGGGTTGTGTGTGTGGAGAGACAGTGAGTGAGAGGATCAGAGGGGTGTGGCATGTGGGGGAGGGGATTGAAGGAAGTGAATGTCAGAAGGGGAGGGGGAAGTGGTGTGAATGGCTTATCCTCTCTTCTATGAAATGTTAGTAATAGAAGTATTAGTAATAACTGTTGCCCTGCCCTATCTTGTTACATATTCATTTGAGAAATTACATTGTAAGGAAGGCATAACCCACTGGTTCGTTGGAAGTAAAATTGATTGTTTTCTAAAATGGAAGAATCTCTCCAGTGTCTAAAGCATCTGACTGTAATATTGGTCTAAAAGTGCATGGTTCAAACTAACTCAGCATTTTATCTTTCTAAGGAACAGATAGATGACATGAGGACCACCTTGCTCAATATAACTATAATGAGCTTCAGAGAGCAGCCTTATATACACAAATAGAACACAGTAATGTATATGTTCTGTACTAATTAATTAATTCAATCCTTATGCAACCCCTCTATTTTATTGTTCCCCAATTATTCCCTTAAACATTGCTTTGGGCTTATATTTAATAAGTAAGGAAAGAAAGGCAGAGAAATTCTTATGAGGTGCTTTTTTAAAAAAAAACATTGTCATTTCTTGGGAACTTGTCTAAGCCATCTGCTTCTGCAGGCTGCAGTATTTATAGTGGCCACAAGGTGACAGCATCATAGGATACTGCCATCTTTGGGCCAACCCTGGTGCTGCAGCCAAAAAAGTGATTTTCCCAATTTGTGGCTATACTCAGGATATTTTCCCAGAAAATGTATAATTTCTAACTTTTTTATGCATTTATTTATCCTGAAATTTTGATTTCTGTAGGCTGAATAGTTCAGGAGATAATGTATATCCAGAAAAAAGTGGATTATCCCAATTTTTTTGCTAGATCCCTAAGTTTTCTGAGACAAATTTATTCCTGAAATTGTGGTTTCTATAGGTCAATTGGCCCTTATGATAATGTGCATACAGACAGACAGACAAAGGACAAGTTTAAACATAATGCAATAATGTTAGGTACATTTTAAAAAGTGAAAAGTAAAATTTACATTTAAAAAAGCTCTTTACTCCCTCCTTAAAATACAGTAGTTAGCAATGGCACAGCTAATTAGCATTAATAAGTAGAGACATTAAGCTAATATTTTTACTTAGATATTAGAAATGTGTAGACTATTTAGTATCATTTGAAATTAACAGATGGTAATTGTTATTCCCTCATGTTCTAAAATGGTAGTGAACAGACTACAAAGGATTGTGCAGAATCTCACTAGTGAAAAAAAAAGGCTTTGTCTCCTAACGCATTTTCAATAAGTCCACATTCAGAGATTGTCCCAGATTTTGATGGATTCCTTTAATAAAACCAGGTAAAATTTGTACAGGTTCCAAACCTTCTGGAATTCATTTAGAACTCTACAAACTGCATGCATCATATACGACAAACTCACTGCTACAGCTACTCCCAAGCTGTTCAATGTGCCACCAAGAAAGATCTAATTAGCTTCATAACCCACCTCCTCATAAAGTTATGTTCTAAGGAGAGAACAAAAAAACATTTTGGCACATAAGTAATCAAGCTCATAAACAATCAATCAAAATACGGTTAAAAAAAAAGTTTAGCAGTAAAAAAAAAAAATATGAGCTCTATACTGATTGCTAGCAATAGCTGAACTCTTTGCTTTAGAAGAACATGGATTTTGTTTTTAAATCAATTTTGCTTAAAGGTTCAGTGCTGAAAATGTATGCTGCCCTCCTTTCCAAATTAACCACTTTTATTTACAGGTAAGGAGTGTCTAGGGAGCAGTTAAAGGCAGGCTCCTCCACTGAACACAGAAACTTCAAACATGATGGCAGATAAAGACGACAAGGCCAAGGAACCCCCAACAAGAGAGCAGCTAGGTCATTCCATGAGAGGGAAGGGAAAATAAATGCTTCGGGACATCTGTTTATCCATGGTAACATGGTAGTTTTTCTGTAATTTATCATCTAAAGCAGCCACAGTACTTGAAGACAGGAAGGTGACCAAATGTGACCCTGATTTTTAGAGAGGGCTCCAGGGGTGATCTGGGAAACCATAGACCACTGAGCCTGATATTGGTGCCAAGCAAAATAGTAAAAGCTATTCTTAAAAACAAAATTATTGATCACATAAATAGATATGGCTTAATGGGGAAGAGCCTACATGGTTTAAATAAATTCTTGCCTTACAAATCTATTACATTTGTTTGAAGGTGTAATAAACATGTAGATAAAGATGAGCCAGTTGTTAAATTGTATTTGGATTTTCAGAAGGTATTTGACAAAATGCCCCCGTGAGACACTTCTCAGGAAATTGAAAAGTCACAGAATATCGGAGGAAGTTCTCCGCTGTAGGAGAACAGGCTCCCAGAACAGCTATGCCTGCCAACATGTGTTAAGAGCTTTAGAAAATTGTTAAAAACATACCTCTTCGAGCTATAACAGCATGATAGATTTTGCAGTTTGGTTAGGGAGGTATTTGCCATATCAGGCAGTTATTTTGGGATCTGTACTTGCAGAGAAAGAATTATTGTATACAGTGATTTCAGAAAGTATTCAGACCCCTTCACTTTTTGCACATTTTGTTACATTACAGCCTTTTTCTAAAAGGGATAATATGCATTTTTCCCTCCTCAATCTACATACAATACTCTATAATGACAAAGCAAAATCAGATTTGTAAAAATTTGTGCAAATTAATTTTAAAAAAACTGAAATATCCCCTTTACGTAAAGGGTATTCAGACCCTTTGCTATGAAACTCAAAGTTGAGCTCTTGTTTCCACTGATGATCCTAGAGATGTTTCTCCAACTTGTTTGGAATCCACCTGTGGAAAATTCAATTGATTGGGCATGAATTGGAAAAGCACACATCTATCTATATAAGGTCCTACTGGTTGTCAGTGCATGTCAGAACAAAATCAAAGCCATGCCATCAAAGGAATGGTTTGTAGACCTCTGGGCCAGGATTGTGTTGAAGCACAGATCTGGGAAAGGGTACAAAAAATTGCTGCAGCATTGAAGGTCCTGGAAAAAAAAAAAAAAGTGAGGCCTACATCATTCTTAAATGGAAGAAGTTCAGAACCATCAGGACTCTTCCTAGAGCTGGCCACCCAAACTGAACAATTAGGGGAGAAGGGCCTTAGTCAGAGAGGTGACCAAGAACTCTGACAGAGCTCCAGAATTCCTCTGTGGAGATGGGAGAACCTTCCAGAAGGTCAACCATCTCTGCAGCACTCCATCAATCAGGCTGTTATAGTAGATTGGCCAAATGAAAGCCACTCCCCAGTAAAAGGCACATGATGGCCTGGTTGGAGTTTGCCAAAAGGCACTTAAAGGTCTCTCAGAGCATGAGAAACTAGATTCTCTGGCCTGATGAAACCGATTGCCTTGAATGCCAAGTATCATGAGTGGAGGAAACCAGGCACCACTCGACACCTAGCAAATACCAACACTACAGTGAAGCATGTTGGTGGCAGCAGCAAATGCTGTTGGATGTTTTTAAGCTGCAGGAACTGGAAGATTAGTCAGGTTTGAGGGAAAGATGAATAGAGTAACGTACAGAGATTTCCTTCATGAAAACCTGATCCAGAGCGCTCTGGACCTCAGACGGGGGAAACGATTCACCTTCCAACAGGACAACAACCCTAAGCACAAAGTCAAGACAATGCAGTAGTGGCTTCAGCAGAAGTCTATGAATATCCTTGAGTGGCCCAGCCAGAGCTTGGACCTGAACCCAATTGAACATCTCTGGAGAGACCTCAAAATAGCTGTGCTTCGATGCTCCCCATCCAACTTCACAGAGCTGGAGAAGATCTGCAGAGAAGAACGTGAGAAAATCTCCAAATCCAGGTGTGCCAAGATTGTAGCGTCATACCCAAGAAGACTTGAGGCTGTAATCACTGCAAAAGGAGCCTCAACAAAGTACTGAGTAAAGGGTCTAAATACTTATATAAATGTGATATTTCAGGTTTTCTTAATTTGCACAAATTTCTACAAACCTGAATTCGCTTTGTTATTATGGGATGTGTGTCGATTGAGGAGGGAAAAAATGCATATTATCCATTTTTTAATAAGGCTGTAATGTAACAAAATTGCAAAAAGTGAAGGGGTCTGAATACTTTCTGAATGCACTGTACAAGAGGGCTTGTCTAGAATGGATTTTTTTTTTTGTCTTGTGTTTATTTTTATGAAAGCAATTGTGTAAACCACTTTGAACCTGGTCTAAAGCAATTAATAAATTTAATAAATAAATAAAAATGTCCTATTATGGACTGATAAATGGTGAAAAGACAAGAAAGAGAGGGTAGTATTAAAAGATTTTCACATGGAGAAAGGTCCTTAGCGGAGTATCACAGAGACTGGCCCCGGGACCTGTGCTGTTTAACATATTCATAAATTATCTGGAAAAGGGAATGACGAGTGAGGCAATTAGCAAATGAGACAAAAGTATTCAAAGTCGTTAAAACAGCTGCGGCTTGTGAAGAACTGCAGAAGGACCTTGTGAGACTTTGGGACTGGGCATCTGAATGGCAGATGAAATTTAATGTGAAAAAAGTGCAAAATGATGCACCTAGGAAAAAATAATGCCAACTACAGGTGCACGATGCTGAGTTCTGTGGTGGGAGTCCATCCCCAGGAAAAGCACCTTGGAGTCCTTGTGGACAATATGTTGAAATCCTCGGCTCAGTGCACAGCGGCCATCAAAAAAGCAAATAGAACGTTAGGAATGATCCGAAAAGGAACGGAGAATAAAATGGAAAATATCATATTGCTTCTGTATCGAGCCATGATGCAACCAAACCTTGAGGATCGTGTGCAGTTCTGGTTACCCCTTTTGACTGGACCATCTTGGGTTCAGTGATTAAGGAAGGTTTCTTTTGGTTTTTGATTTATAAGTATTTCCTATCCAGGACATTTTTATTGTACATTTCTTATTTTTATTTATTTTTATTTTATTTAAAAGTATTTATATACCGCTTTTTAAAATAAAATTTTATCAAAACGGTTTACAACATATTAAAATAAAGTAAAAATAAAATATAACTAAAATAAACTTAAAATACATAAATTTAACTAAATAGCTAGATAAAGTTAGCTAAAACAAATTATTAAATAACAAAAATAATAATAATGGTGACATCCCATGGGTAAAGAGTAGGGAGGGTAAAAGGGATGGAGGGGGGGGGGAGAGGGGGGGAGTAGCAACTTATCGGATTGTAATGTCCTGGATGGGATAATAGAAGAGAGACGATAATGTAATATGTATCTGATGAGAGAAATTTCTTATGCTCTTACCAGCACTTTACCATGGCTGGAAGTGCTCTGTTGAACTCTTGCATTGTGTTATTATTTGCCCAACATCACTTCTAAACATGTTTGGGTTGTTTAGTAACAATAAAGAAAGGCTGGGCACGTCCTACTATTTCACTTACGGCTGAAGGCATGAATCTGAAAATGAACAGCAGTAGGAACAGAATCTCTCAATCTGGCCCACAGCAATTCATCTAATTTAGCTTAATGAAAAAGCTAGCCAGTCACAGATGCCTTGTTCTTTTAACCTTCTCTTCTGAATCTCATCAGCTGCTGAACAAACAGCATGATCGTCCTGCCATATGTTAGGATGGCGTTCGGTCCCCATCGTATCGTCTTCTCCTTCATCGAGGTAATGCCAGCTATATGAAGCAGCAGAGATGGGAGTGCTCTGCTGCAGAGGTTTGGGTTTTCTCTGTCTACGTTACATGTCCGGCTTCCAATAATGCAAAGCAGACCTGAAGAGTCATGGACACCAGCGGTGGTCTGGGTATGAATTCCATGCAATGCACCCGACATCGCACAGCTTAGCAGCTTGGTTTGCTTTGCAGAAGGGAAATGACTGGAGGGCTGGTTCATTTGGGAAACGGGTTTGTCCTTTTTCGCTATTTATTTATTTTGCATTTGATTAATTTGCTATTAGCATTACGACCTCATTGGGGAGTACAACAGAAAAATTATAGGTCAAAAGATCTTCAGAAAAGGTTGAGCATATAAAGTAATAAAATGCAGTTATTTTAGGAGCATACAGGTATGTAAGTATGTAAATATGATATTTAGGTAATACATCTACCTCATTCAACAGATAAACCATCCCTCTATAATCCCAGCTTCCTTTCCTGTGTTGATCTAATCTCTCGGGTGACTGGAGAGACAGGTGAAGGACAGGAAAGGAATTTTACATGGCAGGGAAGATCTTTTCCCTGTGAGTTGGTGTCATTCCACCTCCTAATCCACAGTCAAAGTAACACATCTGAGCCCCAAATTTGCACATGGATCTTCGGTATGCCAACCTGAAGCATTGCAGCCAAGTCGCAGGATGCTTTCACTGTCCTGAACTGTTTCCCAGCAGTGCCATTGTGCTATGTATTGCACCCCGGATTATACAGGCTTCAGTACTGGACAAAACCAGGTCACACTGGTACTACTGCTACTACTTATCATATCTATAGTGCAACTAGATGTACACAGTGCTGTACAAATAGCTTAGGCGTGCATAATTAGACTACAGTATATGTGCCATTGTCCTGCTCCATGCACCAAGTAAACTGCCTAACAAGATTTTATTATTTCCTGTAAAAACTCCCAATTGTAATTAAACTCTCAGGAGGCAGATAATTGTTGGTAAAGAAACCACAAATTCAGCAAAAGGTTTTGATATTCTGATGCAGCTCCATGTTAGAGCTGCGTTCCAGTTTATAACAAAACAACATAGTTGTTGGGATTTACTTAATAATAATTTTTTTTCCATGAGCACAAAATGGAGAAAGGTCCTTTTCTTAAATAAGACTCCCGTGTAAGTTAACTGCTGCAACTTGAACCCACACTGCCATAACCCTGAATCTTTACGGCTCAGCGCTACAATATTTCATGTCAAAAGGACTCTCCCCAGCTCTGCTCCACTCAGTGAGATGGATCTGTATTAAAATTAAAAATAATAACCACAGTGAACAAGGGAAGCCCTCTCCAGCCCATCACCAAATGCATTACTGGATGTATACATATAAATACGATCAAATAAAGAGCTACAGTGTACAAGCAACTGAATGCTGCCTCCAGATCTATTAGCTGTCAATGTTGGCTGTGGTCCCAGCCTATTTTTTCCATTCTCTTCTGATGCAGTACCCTAGGACTATTAATTCCTCCCTAATTAACAGCAGGAGCCTGCTATTCACGATGCCTCAGTGCACACGGCTATGACAGCTGATAAAAACCAACTTTCAGAACATCTTCACGGGAGCCATTAGCATCTGTAGAAAAGTAAACGCCCTCTCTCCCCTCAGGCCACACCACCTTGGTTAGGGTTCAACATCTTTTCTTTCAAGGAAGCTCAGAATCTCCCCCCCAGTCCCACGCTGGAGGGAATGGGGGAAATAAGGCCCACACCAGCCTTTGTGGATATTCAATTTGTTATTATGGCTCAGTCATGCTCCGCGGCGCGTGCGACGGCAACCAAGAGAGAAGCCGGAGGCCTAGCCCAGGCCAGATTCTGGCTCAGGTGCATTTTCCCTTCTGCCCCAGTGGTAGCAAATAATTTACAACACTGCCTGCACAAAGAGGCATTGCTTTTAGGGGGGGGGGGGAATGAAAAGGTCATAATCCAGTAATTTGACAATAAATCTAGAGCTATAAAATGTCAGAAAGGCTGAAAACAATATACAATGATTTGGATTTCATTCTGAGAGCCTCTTAATACTCTGTGCTTCAGGAAAACAAAATCTGCCACCACCTGTGTAGCAGATACTTTGTCAGCCCAGTGCTGGTGCCTGCTGGGTCAGTGCAAAGGTATCGGGTGCTCTAGGCGAACCTTCAGCCTTGCGTCCTTCCCCCTTACACATCTGCCTATGGACGGCAGCTCTGGCACAGCATCTCCCTCAACATCTACCTTTCATTCTCCTCTCGCCCTCTGCCAAGTCCTACAGCACCCACTATCCCTTCTCTCGTTCCCCCTATCCAGCATCATCCCTTATTTCATCTTCAGCACACCAACATCACCCCAATCTTTGCTTCCCTTTTTCAGTGCCCAATATTCTCTCTCTATCCACTCCCTCCCTACCCAGAATCCTCTCTCTCTCTCTCTAGGCCACCCTCACCTCCTCAGCACCACAACTCCCCCACATTTTGGTACCCTAGGCAACTGTTTTCTGTGCCTAATAGAAGAACCGGCCCTGAGTGCCTGGACATCACGAATACTTCCAAAGTAGTGAGAAGATTTGGGTGCCTGAACTCAAACCAGTCCATGATGCCAGCAGGGATCGGAGACAGCTCACAGGGGTATTAGTCTCAGTCGAACCTTCCTTTTAACCATACTGGAGAAAGGAGATCAAAGCACTCAAAGTACAAGAGCAAGATGAAAGCTCAGCTGAAAGAGTTACACTGCCATCGTGGTTCTAAATCTGGAGCTTTTTAATATAAAACACAAACTCATACAAGACTGAGAGAAGTTATCTACAGACCAACCTACCTGCTCAAATGGGTCTGAGCTCAGACCAATATCACCTGTCCTTCTATTTTATGTTACAAGGAGGCCAATGGTCAGCGCCACTTAGCTGGATAAGTGGTACCGTTTCAATATTCTGCCACGTTCAGCTGCTGCCACTTATCTGGATAACTTTTTATCCAGCTAAAAGATTATCCAGAAAAGTGAGAGATGAGATAAGGCATTCCAGGGTGGAGCTATTTATCCAGCTAACTTAGCCATGCGACAGAAAAAGGGGTGTGTTTTATGGTAATGGGGGAGAGAGAGAGAGAGACTAGCCAGAATGCCCTAACACTAGATAGGTATTTATATCTCTATGGGAGGCCCACCTAGTAACTCGAGGTTAGGGCATTTGAGAACACATCGCAAAATGCGATAAACTACTGAAAAAGGTTGTAGCTACAATCGGCGTTAAAGCCGTGCGATAGGGCTTCGCAAAACGGTAAACCCAGCCCACTCCCGCCCAAACTCCTCCTCTTTTTCAGATTTGCATCACGCAATACGTTATGGTGCTATCATATGCGTTTTTGCATGCAATAAGCCCTTAACGCATGCGAAAACGCCTTATAGCATTTTGATAAATGACCCTATTAGCTAATAAGTGCCGATATTCAGCTTTACCCAGCTAACAGGCCGATACAGTACAGTGCGCTCCGGTGGAGTGCACTGTTAGCCCGCGCGTTTTCAACGCACTATTTTTACCCCTTATACAGTAAAGGGTAATAGCGCGTCGAAAATGTGCGGCCAACCCCCCTGAAGCTAATAGCACCCGCAACATGCAAATGCATGTTGATGGCCCTATTAGTTATTCCCGCGCGATTCAGAAAGTAAAACGTGCAGCCAAGCCGCACATGTTAATTTCTGCCGGCACTGGGAAAGTGTACAGAAAAGCAGAAAAAACTGCTTTTCTGTACACCCTCCGACTTAATATCATAGCAATATTAAGTTGGAGGCCCCAAAAATTAAAAAAAAAAACATTTAAATTTGCCTGCGGGTCGGAAGACAGATGCTCAGTTTTGCCGGCGTCCGTTTTCCTAACCCGTGGCTGTCAGTGGGCTTGAGAACCGACGCCAGAAAAATTGAGCGTCGGCTGTCAAACCCGCTGACAGCTGCCGCTCCTGTCAAAAAGGAGGCGCTAGGGACTTGCTAGTGTCCCTAGCACCTCCTTTTACCGCGGGCCCTCATTTAAATACTTGATCGCGCGCCCAGGAGAGTGGCCTGGGCACACGTTGGGAGAGCAGGAGCTCGCCTTGGAGCACCGGCTCTCCCACGGGATTTACTGTATCGGCCCGTAAATTACCCAAGTTAGTTAGACCTGCTATTCAGCTGGTCTGAAGTTAGCCAAGTTTATTCAGCAGTGTGGCCACCCTACTGAACATACTCAGATATCTAATAGCAGCTGGAATCTTGCTCAGGCGGATAGTGGCTGAATATAGACCCCTTAGTATTTATCCCTAAACAAATCTCCCATCTTTATAATTTAATCTTTATTCACTTTTTAATCAATCTACAATAAATTGAAAAAAACAAACAAGAACAACAATAGGTTATTATATAACGCAAAGAAGAAAAACTATTATAACAAGGAAAAAGAAAAACTATAACCCATTGTAAAAGTCCCATCTTAATGTCTACCTGGCAGCTTATGCCATCACCTCCTTGATGGAAATATAAGTGAAGCATCACGATTTACTAATGAACACCTGTGCTGAAGCACCAGGCGACGTGGAACCGGCACAAGGAATAAACAGATTTAACTAGAAATCTCAGGCAGAGTCCAGAAAGCCCCCCAAGATTATTTTGTTCCACAGTGAAAACGAAGACAGAACAGGGACAACAAAATCAGCTTCCAGATGTCCCAGCAAGGAGAACTTGTGCCAGGGGATCAACTCCTTAATGCACAGAAATATAATTTCCATGAGCAAGGAGAACTTGATCTTGTCTTGGAGAAGAAAGTAGCCCATGAAGGAACAGACAGCCAAACACTGTCCTGCCCTTTTGCTTTCAGGACACGGTCTACTGAAAGAACAATAATTTGTTTTGCTTTGAAACAGAGGAACTTTTTTTTTTTTTTTTTTTTTAAGAAGTATGGAAGAAATCCATACAAGACAGAAACCGAATGCCATTTGTATAAACCACACATGAAAGAAAAAGAGAAGAAATATGACATCATCCCACCATGACATGCACAGAATGCCAGTGACGAAGGCTCTGCTCTGCAGACCTAAAGCATACAATCTGTATTTGCAATCAAATCAGAATCAGAACAACATTTGGGGTGCCTGACTTTTAAAAAGAAATTATTAAAGTACTGTATGTAACTCATGAAATGGGAGCGGGGCCAGCACCAGTTAGTGAGCACAGCGCCAGGCTCTCTGTAGGATTAAAGGATAAATGGGTCAATCACTTTGAAGTCTTCCAAAATACTCTCAAGACAACTCAGAAACTCTTCTTGACATGGGTTCTCTGGATTCCCCATGAGAAATGTCTCTCAGCTTCGGGCCTTTTCCCTTAAAAGTGAGAGCCACTCCGGGCACGCCACGCTCCAAGGGGATCCCTGAATCTCCCTGCTACTGGACTTCAAACCTCCCAGTTACAGCTCCCTCTAAAGAATCTTTTTTCTAAACCTCTTAAAGGAGCCACGCCGCTGACAGTTCAGCTACTACTCATTCCAATAGACCAGGGGCGGCCAGCTCGAGAGCCTCAAACAGGCCAGGTTTTCAGGATATCCACAATGAATATGCATGAGCTAGATTTGCATACAATGGAGTTGGTGCATGCAAATCTAGCTCATGCATATTCATTGTAGATATCCTGAAACCCAGGGGGTTTTTTGTGCCTCTCCAGGACTGGAGTTGGCTAACCCTGCTATAGACTTAATGGCACATGCATAATATAATTTTATTGTACACAATTCCATCTAGTGGCAGTTCCGAGGAATAAACCCATTATTGTTGTTTCACAACTCATAATCATTATCAGACCATTTACAAAATGCCAAGCAAAGGTCAAGTGCACTTCCCCACTCACAATCCTTTCCAGGGGATTTTTGCGATAAGTTTAAAAAAAGACAAAACATTTTTCTGTGCTTTCTGCAGAGTGAAAAAGTGACCAATGTGCCCCAATTAGATTCTACCAACAACCAGGGCTTTTTTCAGGGGGCCCCTGCCAGCAGCTTTTTCCTCCACCTGCTTGAGAAAGAAAGCACAGACAATAACTAATGCCGCACACGCAGAGAAACGAGTGCACCTTGTCTCCCAGACATGCTGATCCTTCACAAGACAAACTTAGGTTGTTCCTGCTGAATGCAAAGCCTTCTAAGATGAGTGGTCCCCAACCCTGTCCTGGGGGCCCCCCAGCCAGTCGGGTTTTCAGGATATCCACAATGAATATGCATGAGAGAAAATTTGCATGTTATGGAGGCAGTGCATGCAAATTCTCTCTCATGCATATTCATTGTGGATATCTTGAAAACCCGACTGGCTGGTGGGCCCCCAGGACAGGGTTGGGGACCACTGTTCTAGATGAAGTATACAGCTCCTCACCTGATTCTTCCCATGCACTGACCTTTGCAAACGCTTCACGGAGCTAAAGGACATCAAATAAAATGTTTCCGTAAGCCCCTTAGAGGGGATTCTAAAACAAGATGATATTCATTAAAGATTATAAAAGCAAGAAGAGTTCCTCTTCCAACTAATCCAAACTAACTCGAGCCAGTAGGGGGCGGCGCAACGGACGAGTCGCTCGCCGGTGAAATATCCTGCCGTGGCAGCGGCTGAGATGCCACTACTGCCGCCGTGGCAGCGGCTGTCTCTTCTCCCTTGCTGCCAACCAACAAGTGACCTTTCCATCCTTACCCAACCCAACCACTGGCTCGAGTCAAAGGTTCACCTAGGGCACCTAATACCCTTGCACCAGCCCTGCAACCGATCCCCTCCCAGGTCAACCAGGCTACTATAACCCTTCCAACTGACCCTCCCCAGTCACCTGAGGAATCGTACCCCTACCAATTCACACGTCCACCCCCACCCCCACCTCCCCCCCCTTCGCACTTCAGAACCAGGACTGGGATCCAGCACCATGAGCCTTCATTTGCAACCAGTCAGATTCCCCCCATTGCAGACCCCCCCCCCCCTCCCAGCTCACCGAGTCCAGTCACTGCAACGTCAGGCCTCAGCCTGGGAGCCTGCAATCATGGACTTTAAATCCAGCCAAGAGGTGTGGGTGTTGCATGACGACTGGTAGTCCCCCAGCTTCAGGGGACTCGGACAATATGAGCTGTGGGCAGATTAAGTGAACTGAAATATTTAATTCTGAATAAGTTATTCCAGAGTACAGCTTTACCTGAATTGTAAAACATCACAATTCAGGTAACTGACAACACAAATTCCATGCTGATAATAATAGATGAATACTATTCTAGTACATCTACTAGAATTGGTGTCCAAAGAGGTTTGAAGACCTCCGGCAGGGTTAGTATTACTCCCAGTGACACCCGACACTGATTTCAGCTTCCCTGGATGGATGAAATGTCGGAGCAGACCATTGTGCTGTCTTCCTTACCTCTGACACGGCAGCAGTGACTTCCAGGCACATTCTCCAGGGCTCTATTAAACCGGGGATGTTTAATAATTCAGGTAGGGAGAGAAAGCACTCCTCTGCTTTCTTAGAGGCCAAAAAATTGTAAATTCAGTTGCTTCGTTTCCTTGTGATGTAATTGGACTGCGATTCTGAAAGTGGATAGGAAGAACATGCTTTTCATTTCTTTCAAAATGATTTAGCCCATAAATTGGCTGAGTTTCTAACTGCTGGCCACCAATTTGACTCCTCATAGCCAGAGGCAAACCAAATGGGCATAGGCCTAGTGTGCCTGTGTGTAAAATTCAGGAGGTGAGTGCCGCTGGTCCTAATGCCCCACCACTTATAAATGCAGCTCGACCCAGGTCATATGGTCAAGGGCACACCAGGCATTTTAACAGCCATTCAAGGGCCATAGGTGGATGCCCTCTAGTCTGCATGCATGCAAATTGTAGGATAGCCGTGTCCCTTTCCAGCTGGGGCCAATATCCCAGGAAACTGGCAAATCTTGCTGGAGCAGTACTGACTATTCCTCTAAAGACAAACGGTCAACAGCTGAAGCAGCGGCTGCCAATACACGAAGAGAAGCCACGAGTCCTCTTTGTCTTACTGTGGCACTGCAGGGGGGTCAAACTGGTGACCCCCTGCCCTTCTTCGGGGTAGGGGGAAAGCAACTCCCAGCAGAGCAGTGAGGATTCAACTAGGAAAACAGGTTGGGGTTTGTTTGTTTGTTTTTTCTTATAGAGAAATAAAACAGCCCAAGGCACTGAATAAACAAGAAAACGTGGTTAATCCAAAATAAAACAGCAGAAACTTTGACGCCTCCTGTTTCCCTGTAGTTCTGGGACAGCGAGAAGTCTCCAAAAAGGTGGGGGAGGGGAGAGCCCGGATAAAGCTCGTGCACCCTTTCCCCTTTTGAAAAGTATCCTGCTAAAATTACGGGCACACACAATCCCACCCACTAAACTGCAGGCAGGAAGATTTCAGCAGGTTTTACACGCACGGGCTTTTGAAAATGCCAACATGCGCGCAGAAGGGCCACAACCTCAGGATTGCCTCCCCCTAATAAACTTACATGCGCCGCGTATCGGGGCCCAGCACCGCAGCACCTGGGGATATTGCCTTGCAAGGTTTGTAAGCTTCAAGCAGCTGGTGCCAGGCAGGTTCCTCTCCACCCCGAGGGCAGGCAGCAGCAGCACAAGCCCAGTCCCTCTCTCAGACTTCAGCCTGCCTGACCCAGTTTGGCAAACAATGCCGCAGCCGCAGCCTCCTCCGGCCAGAGTCCGTCCCGGTCTGCTTTCAGGCTCTCAGGTGTGTGGAGCTCAGCAAACGCCTGGCTAAAAGCAGCCTCCCAGGGTCCTAAAATCCCTGGCTTCCAACTTTCTGGGCTCTTGCTCCTTTACTCCCCACAACCTTTATTTATTTTTTATATTCCGCTTTTTTTGCACTTTTTTCAGCGCTTCAAAGCGGATTACATTCAGGTACTGTAGGTATTTCCCTATCCCCAGAGGGCTCGAGTTTGTACCTGAGGCAATGGAGGGTAAAGTGAGGTCACAAGGAGCGACAGCAGGACTCGAACCCTGGTTCCTAGCCCACTGCTCTAAGCACTAGGCTACTCTCTCATCATCCGAAAGGTTTTGTAAACAAGGACTGTTGCTTTCTTCTCACAGCAGCAGCATTGGGAGGGATGGGCGCACAGTACCCCAAATCTATTTTGTGCATGATCCAGGTTTGTTCACACAGAGACCCCTCCACCACCTTCCCTGCTTCTCCTGCCACCCCACACCCACAAAAAGCAGCTTAGAGCCCTCCAGTCTGCCACGTGCCACACAGGCGTCCAGCAAGCCTGGGATAAGCACAGAGGATCCCTAGCTGCCAATAAGTGAGAGTGATCAACTGCAGCCTTTGGCATTGAAGCAGGACCAGTCAAGGAAGAGCAGGCATGCAATGCTTAGTTTGTTCATTCTTTTGCAGAGACTATGCTTGTGCTTACTGCTCCACGAATGACATTGGGAAGACGTAATGGGCCTTATCTGCCATTACAGCCTATGTTTCTACACAAGAAAGCAAAGGCTTGCGGGGGAGGGGGACAAGCTGTGGTGCTCTTTGCCTTCAGAGCTGGCACTAGCCTTGGAAGAGGACATCAGATGCTCTATAAAAGGGGTCACATGCACTAGGCCCCTCACATTGTGCACATGATCTTTTGGTTGCGGAGACCACCCTCCTCTTCCTCTGGTGATCTGAGGTTTCTACCACCAGCTCTCCAGCTGTGACCATGTTCGAGGCACATCTGGTGCGGGTCTCCATCCTGAAGAAGGTGCTGGAGGCCCTTGGAATCCAGGAAGTTGCATGCACGGAGCAGATTCCCCCCTCTCCAGAAAAGCTGCACAGTTACAAAATAATCTATTTGTAAATGCCTTTTGCTTTTGGTGGAGGAAGCTGGAGTAAGAGGAGCAATTTCTTGAAGCCCCCCCCCCCCCCCCCCCCCCCCCCCCCAATGGCTGAATGCAAGTTCCTCTTCCCCTTTCTTGACTGGGTCAGTGCTGCTTCCTCTCTGGCCACTGCATTATTTCTGGCTTGACAGCAGAGCTGTCAATTTGACGCCTATGGCCAAGTGAAAAACTGCACCCACACCCATTACACATTGAGTTGGGAGGCTCTGTTCAGTGTTTGTACAGCGATGCCCATGCCCTGTGCAAGAGTATGAGGAGCCCTAGGAAAACTCTACAGCCTTGCACCCGACACCCTCCTCACACACCATTAAACATTGTGCATTTATAGCAACAGATTTTGCATGAAAAAGAACATTCAAAGCACAGTCTTCTGAGGTAAAGATATCACTTACAATATGTATATTATGTATAATTTCTACTTGTATAATCTAATCTGCTATTTGTATAATCTTGTATAATCTACTCTGTTATTTATATGTTTTTTAATGTTCCTTATATAATTATGCAATAATTGTAAAGCCTGTTGCTAAGTTCTGTTCTGTGTAAACCGACGAGATGTTCCCAACGTTCGTCGGTATATAAAAGTTATTAAATAAATAAAATAAATATTATATTTACATGCACTGCTGAGGAGCCAACCAGAAAACCCTGCAAAAAAGCAAGAGACGCTTGGAACCTATATGGTATTAGGCCTACTGTAATGCGTCTTGGGCATGGGAATGACCCTCAGAGAGCCATGAAAAAAAAAAGAATTATATAAAAACAGCACTAACTGCCAGCACTCAAACAGCAACAACCCTGCCTGTGAAACTTAATACTACAAATATTACTGCAGGCCTAAAACAGTAATACACACCCTGTTGGGAAAACAGAACAAGCCAAGCTGCTATAGATCTCTGCATAGAAACTACACACTAACAGAATAACTCACTTCAGTCACACATGCAACACACAGACAGACCCTCAAATACAGAATGAGACCATACAGTATAAATAGAAATGTACAGACAAAGATTGAACTGGAAACCGCAACAAGCCAAATTCTGTATGCACTGCAACAATGAGAAAACCAGAAAGATTACCATTCCTCATAAAACAGAATTAGTAAAACCACACCAATAAAAAGAATAATTCAAAACAATTCATGAATAAAATAACATTCAATAATTAAAAATTCATATAAAAATCTTCCAAACATCAATATTTCAAAACAGACACAGGAAATAACACCCAACAATTAAAATGAGGATTCTATAAAATTCCCCCTTATCCATCCCTTGGAACTTTTGATTTCAAGATGCCCTGAAATTGCCATGGATTATCAGGCACACAACACATGCTCTCTCATTCACTTCCTTCTTGACGTAGCAGGCAGCAACAATCTCCTTCTTCAGCTCTCATGGCCACAGGGCTGAGCCACCTCTAGCATTGGGCTGCTTCCGGCAGGGACGTTCCTCCTCCTCTGAAGCAGTGTGAACCCGCCGAAATTGACAGCGCGGTAAGCGCGGCCTTAGAAAAATGGAAGAGCAGCGCAGCCCTGCCAGAATCAGCAGTGCTGCCAGCGAAGCCGCGCTGCTTTTCCATTTACTAAGGCAGCGCCAACCAAACTGTCAATTTCAGTAAGGGCCGTGCTTACTGCTGCTTTTCTCTTCCTGAGGACCCGCTGGCGGTCAGCCATACCTCTCTCGTTGGCACATGATAGCGGCGCCTATGGCATGCTACGGCTCTGCTTGACAGCGGGATATCACAGACCAGCTGCCTAGGCCTGTCTAGGCTTCCCCCCTTCATCGGGGGAAAGAGCTGTAGGGATTCTTGGTAAGGGCCATTTGGGGCAGGTTATCTCCCACCATCTCAGATGTCAGGCAGTTCCCTGTTTTATGTGCAGAACCCACATTTTCTGCACCTAAATCCTGACTCCGGAATGCCAGCTTTTGCCTATAAACTAACATTAGCCCTAGAATCTTTACCCACCTCTCTCCTGAGCTCGGGACCTCTGCACCAGGATCCTCAGGTTTAGGATACACGGACACCCGAGAGACCCGGGAACCCCAGAACCTGGAGCCCTGAGTCTGGGGGAGTGGTTAGTGAGTGGGTGGGTGGATTGCTGAGTAGATGAAAAGTGGGTAGGGGGATTGTGGCCTCTCTGGCTCGGGACTCCCAGGCTGCACAAAAAAAGTCCTTATTTTTGTTTTTTATTTATTAGATGTGCAAGTTAACTTTTCCCTGAAGCCATTGAAGGTACAACCAGTAGTGGAGTGGAGGAGTAGCCTGGTGCTTAGAGCACTGAGCTATGACCCTGGGAAACCACATCCCCCTGTCGCTCCTTGTGACCTTGGGCAAGTCACTTTACCCTCCGTTGCCTTAGGTACAAACTTAGATTGTAAAGCCTTGGGGGTTGGGAAATACCTAATAGTACCTGAATATAATCTGATCTGATGCACGCTTTGAAGTGCCAAAAAGCAGAAAATAAAAATCTAAATAAATAAATAAAATAGTACAGTTACAGTACTTTTTAAATTCGCTCCTGTTTTTCGCATACTTTTTTGATTAGCGCATTTTTTTTTGTTGGGTGTTTTTTACACCATCAAGTAACCTGCGCACAATCAGCTTATTGCCTCATTAGCAAAGGGGTTTTTTGCGTTGCTGCGGCCTTTTTGGAGCAGAAGGGGAACTCCGCGTTTCACTTCCCGTGGGCTAGCTGCTATGTTATGCATAAATAGCAATCATTCCCAATGAGCTTTAATTAAATAGGCAGGACAAGAGGGACATGGCGTCAGGCCTGGTAGAGTTCCTACCCTCTGCTGCCAATTCAGCCTTCATATGAGGATTCAGACATTAGGTCTCCAAGGCAAAGCTTGAACTGGAGGAGGTCATAAGCAGTCACCGCCACTGTTTTTATGAGAGAGGTGCTTGTTCTAATTTGTTTGCTTTGTAAACTGGCAATGCCAGAGAATTCCTTTTTCTTTCCCCACCTGAGACTGAGATTAAACCCTCAGGTCTAGCTTGGGTGTCCTTCACACCATGCTGATGTATGCTAGGAGGTAAAGCACGGTGTGTCCATGCTAGGAAAGGACCAGGAGCACTATACATCCTACAATTACGTAGGGAAAGGACTGGGATCTCAAGAGCATGAGAGGAACATTGGCTTGCCCTCTGTCTCTGTCCTTACCCCTTTAACAAATCATCATAGACAGATGTAATTATCAGGCATTACAACTGCAGACAGTGGAAGCACAATCCTTTTATATATATATATATATATATATATATATATATATATATATATATATAGAATGAAGATTTCTGAATAATCATTAAGGTCTTTATGCTGCAGATCTCACAAGCGGTGCAGATAACCGGCAGTAATCAGAGCTTGTGAGGTTTTAGAATCATATTGCCAAAAATATAATAGAGCTTTCTCTGGGGATAACTAACGCTGTCCCTCAGAGATGTGACTTGCACAAAACAGTTTACAAACCACAAAAGCATGGAATAGAGGTTTTTCTTTTTTAAACAATGTATAGGCTGTCTTTCTGCAGCATTCAAGCTGGCTCACAGCTGTTGTATAGTAACCATCATTCACAACAGATAGAAAAGACCAGTAATACAAAACAAACACTGGCATTCCCCATCCAGTAAGCATTTCTAAATACCCACGCTTTCCAGAATACACCTCAAAACCTAAACAAGCCTGTTGTAAAGGCTCCTCTAAAACTCTACCATCCTGATCTCTTGTGGAATGTTATTCCACAAACCCGGAAGAGCCTTTAAAAGGGGGACGTGGCAAGAAACTCCCTCACCCTACTTCACGAAGGTAAGAAGTGGAGCCCCTCATGCAGTAACACAATAAGCCTGGCCACGGGGTAAGCAGGCCCTTGGTTAAGCTCCCACCCTTCAGAAGGTGTTTGGTGACGGATGGGCTCAGTATTACCTCCATAGTAAGAGAGCGCCTTTTTGAGAGAATTCCACTTTCTGTAACATCCAATTCCCCTTGCTCTCCTACTCAGGTACTAACAAGATACTGACCCTGGCTTGCTTCTTAGCAATCAGAGGATAGGATGATACGATTGTAGGCAGGGGTTGCCAGCTCTGTCCTATAGATTCCCTGCAGCCAGGCGGGATATGAGGACATCCGCAATGAATATCAGGGATGGACGCTTATTTATTTATTTATTTATTTATTTATTTGCATGCATAAAAACACATTTGTGTGCGCAATGAAACAAAAGAAAAAATGTAATTAAAAAAACAAAACATTTTTCTGTGCTAAATATGCATGCGATAAATATCCACATACCAGGTCTGAAATGATGTGAGGAAACCCCACACAGATTCTTGTAGTCATCAGGGCAGATTTGGGAGCCCTCTGCCACTATGGGTTTGCAAGAACATCCTGGTTATTTCTGTGCATGATAAGCTAGCTGCGGACAATAGGTAATAATTATCCTGGGAGCTTATCGTGATAAGTTAAACTCTAGGGAAAAGCTTATCTTGTCCCTTCCTGCTAATTGCTGTATTGTATAAAATGTTTTAGGCTGTGCCAGGAAATCCCCCCATAACTCCCTACAGCTCTGTCCTTTTGATCAAGGCTTGTGTTTGTGCCCCTTTTGTTCTTGTGTTTGACATAAGCTGGAAGGGTCTTGTAGCTTGCAGCCTCCTTCCAGCTCTGTCAGTCAAGCAGCGCTGAGGTCACCCACCTACAGCCCTTTAAATTGTGGCAAACTGCTTCCTCTTATCCCACTGCTGCTGCTGCTGGCAATGACAGGTGGAGGCTGCCACCGGCCTCCGTCAAATGCCTCCCCCTTTTTTTTTTTTTTTTTTTTAATAAAATCACCACTGCAATCAAGTTTTACCTTTTCTTCCCTCACCTATTCTGAAAAAAGTGGGCAAATTTTAGACTTCCGGAAAATTTGTGATAAACAGCAGCAGCAGCAGTGCTGTCTCTCGGGGGGGGGGGGGGGGGGGAATGGTACCAGGTGTTTGTTTTATTTATTTATTTATTTATTTTGGGTGGGGGCAAAGGGCAAATCAAGCAGGTGGAGAAAACATTGACTGGTACTCAGTACGTATTGCAAAAAGCCCTGACCCAAAGTAGTAATCAACAGTGGCATGAGTGTAGTTTAAACGTAGGCGGGCCTGCCCTCCCTGCCCGTACCTTTCAGTTAACACAATTTGCCTATCCTGAAGTCAAGTACAGGCCTAATCATGCATTGCAGAGGGTCTGCCCAAAGCACATTAACATGTATTACTGTAATTCATTCGAGTACCTGTAGCAATAGTCAATTACTACAAGATTAGCCTTAGCTTCAGATGGTCACACAGCCTCTCATCTCCAGAAAGAGGCTCTAGATTTGGAAAAAACAATTTTATTTTCTTTTTTATTCTGCTAGGTGCCCTTCTTCCAGGGAACAATAGTTTTTACTTCCTTTTACCATCTTGAAAACCAGGCACCATTGTCATTCTTCCAGGCCACTGCCACGCATTTCTGAGAGAAAAAAAATGTAGCCACACATCCAACGTTTTACTCTGTGCATTGTGAAAAAAATTCCCAAGTTCTTAATGACAGAAGATGCAACACAACTGGCTAATTTCACTGTATCTGCAAGTGCTTAGATTTGGGGTAGCTCAAGTTTAAATGCCAAAATCAGGACACATTTTTATATCTGTACAAATAGCTGAGTGTCAGTTCCCATTCTCAAGAAAGGACAAGGCATGCAAATACTATATGTATTTCAATAAGTTGCTATTGGCCTTCAGTCTACCTAGAGTTAAACTGATGGAAAAATCAGTAGGGTAACTAAGAAAATCATGAAGTACAAATCCTTGCAAGCCATGGGGAAAAACCAGGACCGGCTGTGTCTGATCAGCTGACCTGAGGTGAGATTGTGACCATAAATCTACAGCAACTTTACGACTCAATCTAAGATTTCCACTCAGGTATGGGGGTGTCTGCCGCATACAGACTCTGAAACGTCATTTGAATCGTTCAGGACCTCCAGTTCTAGACACAGAAATATTTCCAGCAGGTAAAAGGAGACTTCTCCTAAGGAAACGAACTTGTGCAGGGAAGGTTCCAGGGGTGGCAGCACTGTGTTCCTAGTTATACCCACATTAGGGGGAATGCCTTCCCAGGGGCAGGGTTTGCACTTTGAATTTTCAAAGGTTATGTGCCCACAGAAATTAGCAGGTGTAAACGTGCACAGGTAAGTTTCCAAGTGAAAGTATGTGGGCAATACAGTGAAAATTAATGTAAAGCTGCGGGTGAAAGATGCAAGCAAGCAATTACAAAAATTACTCCCAATGGATGAATTATTTAGTGTTGCTATTTCTTTGTACAAAAATACAAGGGGATTAAAATCAAACATGCGGGTTCTTCCGGTCACGAAATAAATCTGAGTGCTCCAGCCTCAAACCTCATCTGAAATGTCTCAGCAGGGCAATGCTTCGTGCATGTCCATCCTCTAGCCTTCAGGGATCCACAGTGTTCAAAGGGGCATGGGATAAACACTGTGGATCCCGATAGGCTAGAGGATGGAAATGAGGAAAAAAGTGCATGGGAGTAAGTTGTAGTAACTGCCGCACCAGCCCTTAACCAAGAAGCCTTCATACTCTTGATGCAACTCCATCATGACTCTCTGCTTCAACAGCAGGGGCAAAAGGGGAATTGGATTCAGACAGCGACCAACAAGGACCCCAACTTTTACGGTCTAGGGAAAACAAATAAGCATGGGGGTAACTTGCTGATGCGGCTGTTACTATCCTTAACCAATAAGCCTGATACTTTTGATGCAACTCCAACATTGCTCTCTGCTTCAATGGTAATAAATAACAGGGAATTGGACTCAGACAGCAACCAAAAAGAGCCCTGACTTTTACAGTTTCTCAGCTAAGTATGGGGTGGACCTGTACAGTGCAGCAGGTGCTGTTGTGGGCTTGCTGGGCAGACTGGATGGACTGTTTGGCCTTTTTCTGCCGTCGTTTCTATGTTATAAAGATTTTACAGCCTATGTGGCATTCCTGTCGCTGGCAATATTAAAACCAATATTTGTTAAGTTGAACTGTTTACCCTCATTTTCTCAAATGCCAAGACCCTCATCTCTGGTGTTTGCTTTTCTAAAGCCCTGACCGTATACGCAGCCCGGTAACACGAGAGAAAGTCTGGACAAGGGAGCAATTAATAATTAACCCACAAGGGGATCCTCTCACTCCCAACAGAGGTGAAGTCCTGTCTAGAATTCTACCTGGTTTGAGATTGCTTTCCAGATTCCAGCCTTGTTGTTAGTGTGAGAAATGTCCTGACGGCTGTCTTGTGTGTGCCCACACCATGCCGCATAGCTATGGTAGCGCCTTAGAAAGGATGAGGAGTCGTGCACTGACAGATCAAAGGCTTGGTTTCCTTTCTTTGCAGTACAAGGAGTCGTGCGACAACATTAATGCAAAAAGAGGTTTTTCAAATCATCCCAAAAAGTGTCCCCTGACATTAAAGTGTTACAATGCCCATATAAAGTGCTATGCACAAGGAAATAAGAAACAAATGTCTTGTTTTTGTTTTGTTTTTTTTTTTTTCAATTAGAGGTATAAGGATTTTGCTCACAAAAATAATTGCCAAAATACAGGTAAGTCCTTTGCAAAAGGCGAGCTCTCACTCTAGTTCATCAGTTCTGGAACACTTTAATGATCGAATTTTAAGTAACCAGGCAGTGGGGTTTGAGAGGGGGGGGGAACTCAGGTTGTACCTCATTCATATTCTTCTTTTCAGTCCTGCATAATAATAGGAGCTTTCCAAACCAGCGACATTCCTCACATCCCATCTCCCTGACAGCTCGGGGAAAGACTCAGTCAGGGGATTTCTGTCATCAACAAAGGCCACAAAGATGCATTTCCATGACAACCATCTATGCTCCCATTCTGCCGAAGCAAAGATCAAAGACGAAAATGTCAGCCAAAGCAATAATTCATGAAGGATCCATGAAAATAAGTAACTGATCTCAGGAGTTTAATTCCTGGTGCACAGGCATTTGTCTGCTAGCACCGTAGCAACGGGAACCCCAATCGTTGTGTAACCCCTCTTCAAGGTACAAGTTGAGTAGGGAGGGGGATATAAAGTGGACAGCTGATGGGTGTCCTCCCTTGAATGCAGATCTTTTACTCACAATTAGTAGATTAATCTGGTGGTAGGAATCCTTGTCTCTATCCCTCAGGGCTCTTTGTGGACAGCTGATGGGTGTCCTCCCTTGAATGCAGATCTTTTACTCACAATTAGTAGATTAATCTGGTGGTAGGAATCCTTGAATGCAGATCTTTTACTCACAATTAGTAGATTAATCTGGTGGTAGGAATCCTTGAATGCAGATCTTTTACTCACAATTAGTAGATTAATCTGGTGGTAGGAATCCTTGTCTCTATCCCTCAGGCTCTTTGTGGACAGCTGATGGGTGTCCTCCCTTGAATGCAGATCTTTTACTCACAATTAGTAGATTAATCTGGTGGTAGGAATCCTTGGGGACTGCAGTTCTTGCCAGTCCCCTTGATGGGAGGTAGAGGGACAGAAAAACCCTTCCTCCCAGATGTTGGGAAAACAAATCTTTCTTCCCCAGTTTAAATAACTGCAGGAATCCATTGCAACGGGTCACCACCTTTGCTGGGCAGATCTTCCCTTAACACTGGGCATCTTCAGCCCAGGGTTCCCCATTCCCTGGGCTTCGGAAAGGCCCAGGACTTCAACAGGGCTCTTCTAAATGAACGTTCAAAATCCCAAAGTTAGTTCCAGAGCAGCCACTCTGCACCTCGTGGGGTGAGCACAGAAGTGAAGCCCCTTTGACCTATCATGGAGGGGTCTCAGAGGCTCCAGGAAGGCCCAAAATTCAACTCAGGAAAATACGACCTCTCACTCTCACTGGCCCCCCCCCCCCCCAGCCTATTGCAGAGCTCTGCTCTAAAACCTCAGGACCAAGGGTATCCCAATTACAGCTCCGCCAGAGGAAGGACTGTCCATGAATGGGTACTCCCCTAATTATTTCCTTAAATGCACTAGACTGTTGCAAGACTTATTAGTAACCCCAAAAGTGGTCTGGGTTACATCTGGTTTCTCTTTAAGCGGCGTGCAGGAAGGCAATTGATCAGACTTGGAGCTCAAGGCTTGCGGTGTTACCCTGATGGATAAAGACACTGCAAAGCAAAGGCACATGGTCCAGGCCGACCTGGCAAAACCTAAAATGAAAAAAAATAAATCACAAAACATATTGGGGCAAAATCCGAGGTTTATAGTTTTCCTCT
Organism: Rhinatrema bivittatum; assembly: GCF_901001135.1. NCBI lineage: Eukaryota > Metazoa > Chordata > Amphibia > Gymnophiona > Rhinatrematidae > Rhinatrema > Rhinatrema bivittatum. The sequence goes on along the minus strand of NC_042631.1, from coordinate 8,440,551 downwards.
CATAGAATAACCTTGGGCAGGGTTCTAGTCGCTGCACTGGAATGGTTGTAGGCTGACATGCCTTTTAATTGGGGGGTGCTCATGACAAACGCATTTCGTTTTACATTTGTGTTACTGTTTTTCAAGGGGTGGAGGGGGACGTTTTGTTTACTTTTCTGTTTTTTGGTTTGTTTGTTTTTAGCAAACACACAAACGCAGAAATCAAAACTTTTTTTGTGCGTGTAGTTTTGGTTGGGAAGAGAAATGACAAAAGACAAAACAAATGTTACTGTGATTTCCCTGTTTAAAAACGACAGCCCATCCCTTTCAAAGGCCCTCCAAAAAGATGAGGTTGCCTGTGAGAGCTTTCAAGAGCTCGCGGGTCCCTTCTGACAGCTGATGAAGAGGCCTTTGGTTTGCAGAAGCTCAGGGTCCCGATATTTGCGTTGGTCCTTTCAGAGGTGCTACCATGCCCATACAATAACATACAACTGTTTGGAGGCGTCTAACCAAACATTTTCCCAATTTTTGTTTTCCAGCAATGAGCAGATTATATTGTGCTGGTGCAAATATAAAGGATTGTCCCTTTTAGCAGCTCTGTCCTGCATACACAGGCCGTGGACAGCCAAAGGAAAGAGGGGCTGGTGAAGTCCAGGAATAAACAAGACCTTTCATTTCATAGACCCTTTGCTAGAAATTAATTATCTTTGCCAAATGCATCTTAATTTTAATTTTGAATTGAACTTTCTGGGCAAGCTGTTATTGAGGAATTGCTCATAATACAACCAGCAGGAAATATTCCAGCTGGTTCACAATCTCTTTCTCAGTCGGAAAATAGATGTCAAGCAGATATGAATCCAGATTTAATTTCAGTTCGGAATATAAAAGGCTATTATTAGTGGCATAACTATCCCCATTGTCTCTGAGGCACAAAATTGGGGGTCATTATGGACACTAAAATTTCTAAAATTGTGAAGGGAGCATTTTATAAGTTTTGTCTCCTAAGCAGGTTGTGCCCTTTTTTTAAGTGAAGTTGAGTTAAAAATTGTCATGCATACTTTGGTGATTTCTTCTTTTGATTACTGTAACTCCTTATATTCAAGGCTTGCCCAAATCCACCTTGCAAGCGATGCTCACATCACTGGAACGTCGCTTCAGGAATACATCACCCCAGCTTTGGATAAGCTTCACTGGCTCCCAATAGCTTGGCATATTAAATTTAAGATCTTATTGTTAAGGGATTTCATGAGCTAGCACCCCCTACACTTAATGCTACTTTAAAGTTGTATCAACCTTCGATCTGAGACTCAACATTCCCTTATTTAAACAAATCAGACTTGAAGAATTTAGAGAATACTTATTTTATGTTCAGGGACCCACCGTTTGGAATGCTCTTCCGAATGCCATTTTCCCTCCTAAAATTTAGAAAATTGGTTAAAACATCTCTTTCAACAGGCCTTTAATAATGTGATACGCTGAATGTAGAGATGACTGTAGCATTTCCTGTTTTTAAAACTTTCAGGCATACTGTTTACAGAGGGTCAATATTTTTAAAATGCTAGTAAAGGGAAAGCTGTCCAAAATAATGTATACTGATATGGCATAACAGTGGTGTGGCGAGTGGTTTTAATTCTGATCCATACTGCTTAATAGAGGGAGAATGTTTTAGAATGCTGGGAAGCAGAATTTGCTAAGAATACATCCTGTTATGGCATAATGGATGAGTGGTGACAGTCGTATTATCTGAGAACAAAGAGCCTACTATGATTACAACCAAATTTGTTTGTGTGTTTTTAATGTTTTTTATTTTGTTTTTAATTTCATGTATTTTTTAGCTTTTGTATATTTATAGTTTTATTTCTAAGTTTTGTAGTGTTTAACTGATTTTATGAATGTTTCTTTATGGTCTAGAAATTATTTAAATAAATAAAATAAAGGGATAGATAAGTTATTTGCAGTCTGACAATAGCATAGATAATTTTTACCCACAGTGTTTGCTGTAATAATCAAAGCAAAAGTGTATACATAGTTTTGCTTTGATTGTTGACCACTCAAAAGCACCCATACAAATATGCACTTAGGCCTGGATTTATCTAATGCAGAAAATATTGCATGCGATGGGAAAAGGGGTGTGTTTTATGATAATAGGGAGTTTATCGCAATTTGCGCCAATACCTATGCGAAGAGCTAAGTTACCACAAATTGCAATCACTTTTTTGCACTTTGAGATATGTGGTATTTCCTACATACAACCACTGGGGGGACCATGTTTACTACAGGGGGGGGGAGAAAGAAAGAGAGAGAGAGACTAGCAATAATGCCATCACCCTAGATACGTATTTATCTCTCTATGGGAGGCCCACCTAGTAACTCGAGGTGAGGTTTAGGTATTAGTGTAGGTGTTAGGGGCCACTTTGACATTCAGTGTGAGACGTACAAACAGAACAGTGCTCTCTTTTGAACATTTGATGACCCTTGGAGTGAGGAAACTCACCCAAAGATGAGATTTGTGCAATGTTCTCTCAACCTAGCTTGATGGACTCTCTAACTGGGTAACTAGGTGGACCTCCCATAGAGATATAAATACTTATCTAGGGTGATGGCATTATGGCTAGTCAGTCTCTCTCTCTCTCTCCCCCCCCCCAGGTGGATGCTCTGGGTGCTTCAAACTACCAAAAACCGGCATCTGCGAAAAACATCGCAACGGGTGATACAGCCATAACGCAAGCTATCACACGGCTATCACACGGCTTAACGCTCCTGAAAAAGTTGTAGTTAAAGCCATTAATGTTTGACACCAGTGTAGAGATCCAGAGATCCCAGGACCCCCACTGAAATGACCAGACTAGGTACATTGGGGAGGGGGATATGCAATAGGAGAAGAAATCCCTGGGAAGTTGTGAATGAAGAAGGCTCATTTGTACCTTCTCCTCCTCCTGTGAAGGTATAAAAGAAAGGAGCAAGACAGTAATAGCATTATAAGATATATGATTTTGTGCATTTTGGCTGCTTTGAAAAGAATACCATGGCTGTGATTATAACAAGACCCTCTATGTAACCTTCAAAGAAAAGAGAGACAATATATCAATCGACAAATCAACCATTTATTGTGTGTGTTCCAAAAAAAACCCCTGGGAGCTGTAGCACAATGCATTGCCCAATCCATCCCCTGAATGTGCACGAGGAAGCAGCATCCGGATCCCAGACAGGCTTTGCAATCAAAAGCATTTGCGATGAACAATAGAGGGGCCGGCTTCTTCATACTCATCCTTGCTGAAAGGTGGAGAGAGAGAGGCCAAGATAGAGCCACCGATCCACACCGAGTATTTACGCTCTGGCGGTGCAATCATCTAGAAGGGAAGATAGGGCGGAAACGAGTAATGTTTGTTCTCCCCAGCCTACACAAATGACTGAGATCCTGCCTAGTAATTTGGAAGAGGCTCTTGAAGGGTGACCTGTGGACTTTTGTAGTCACCCACTATGACAATCCGGTACAATGCTAGGAGTACAAAAATGTCCATTATACCAAAGGGACTCTAGCAACCCAGGCATCTCCTGAGACTTTGGGGTCTAACTGACAAAAAGCAGGGTGAGACATGTAGTTTGCTTTGCAATAATTCATGGTTACCTTTTGTCAACTGTACTAGGCTAAGGAGAATTCATTTAGAGGCACAAGACTCAGGTATCGCACAACAAAGAAAGGACACGGTCTTTGAAAGGGAAGGCAAACGGGAGAGAATCTCAGCATTACTTTATGAGTAAAAAACAAAGCTATTTGTGTTCAGTTTCTTGTTCACAAAGAATAATTAGTTAACATCAGCAATAATGGAAATGCACTATTTTCCTTGAAACAGATGTACAAGATCTATTCATGCATGTATTTTTGTCTTTAGTCACAATTTGAATAGTTTGGTGACCACCTGCCTCCTCACCAAAAGGCTCTGAAAATCCCTAAATCTAACTGGGATTAAACTGAACTTTCGCTTTGTCCCGAACACTCACCCTGCTGGCGGTGCAGACTGTGGGGGCCCCCATCAGCGGCGAGGACGGATGAGTGACCACAAGATCGAGGCCTATTCTGTGGGCATTAGAAAACCTCTCTTGGACCCCATTTGTTAGACTCACCTTGATTTTCATGGTGCTCGGAGCCAAGCCCGTGATTTCTTTCTGCATCCGATCGCCAATGCCGGGGTACATAGTTGTTCCCCCAGACAGTACATTGTTGGCGTATAGATCCTTCCGGATGTCAATGTCACACTTCATAATGCTATTGTAGGTGGTTTCATGAACGCCTGCAGATTCCATGCCTATTCAACAAGAAGAGTTCACGTCAGCACGAGGTGTGCTCCCAAAATCGCCTCTCACAGCTCCTTGGATCACAAAATGTTACCTCCTCATTTCAGTTCCCCCCCAGAAGCACACCACGAACATCTGATGGATTTCTGTGCACCCAGTGGGCTGTCAGAGATACAGAAATTACTTCTGTAAAGCTCACACGACGACCTGTGTTGTGGGTGCTCTAATGCAAGGTAGGAAGACCAACGTCCGGTTTGGAGGCACTCGGGGTTTTTTGGTTTTGTTTTTAACCTGCTTAGTGCTGGTTTCCTTTTTCTTGCACAAAAAGCAAACACGATTTATGAACATGAGCCCACAGGCTCTCCACATACCCTCCAAACCTATAAGGTAATGCGTATACAGTATCTCCTGCAGGAAGATGTCCTCAGTTGTGTAATTATTGGGGGGGGGGGGGCTTCAGCAATCCCAGCCACTCACGTATTTGTACCTTTCCAACTTGTGTGAACATAGTAAGTTAGTAAATGACAGCAGAAAAAGACCCAGCGGTCCATCCACTCTGCTCAGCAAGCTGTTTTATTTTTAGTATTTATTTATTTTTTAGCTAGTAATTATTGCTCCATGCAGGTTGCCCCCGTGCCTTCTGTTCACTAGGGATCCTCTGTGTCTCTCTCATGCTCTTTACCGTTCTTGTCTTCACTATCTCTTCTGGGAAAATGTGGTATTACTAATGAAGTGCACATTACAGTAAGAGCTGAACTTCCTAAGGCCACAGCATTCCTTCAGGAAAACTCCTCCTCTGTCCTGTGCCAGTGCAGGGCAGATTTTAGAATGACAAGACGACGCCCGGTTCTTCTAAACAGGCAGAGTATTTTGCAGTAGAAATCTTGTCCTCAGATCCTGCCTTTTTAGACCAGATTATACCCATGGGGGCCACAATCTCTGGGACAGATTCAGACAAAAAAGTGTGCATAGCCCACAAAGTGAATGTGCTTGCCCAGCACATCTTCTGCCTTGGGACTTAGCTTCCTCCAGCTTCTGGAAGTGGAAAAATTAGGGACAGAAATAAAAAATAAATGTGCAATCAAAATCAGCACTAAGAGCACATGGAGCCTGCATGATTCTTAAATGTGGCACTTTCAACCACGGCTTCCAAAGTCCACGTTCGTTGACACAATTTTGTCTGTGGATTATTTTCTCTTTCTGAAATTACAGGAAATTACATATCCCTTGGTGAAAAATATGTGCAGCTTCAAAATATGAATCAGCAAACTGATTTATGGGCTCTTTGCACCTTTTTTGTGCATTACCTTTGTCCAAATCTCGAAATCAGGTCTTTAGCCTTACAAAAACAGTCTACCCTCCACATGGGATCCGGATACAAGAAGTCCCTGAAGCTTCTTCCTCGACTAAAAGCCGATAACCAACCTCTTCCCTTCAGAGCCTGAAAGGACGCACCTATGAAGGACGGCTGGAAGAGGGTTTCAGGACACCGAAATCTTTCGTTTCCGAGGGTGATGACCTGACCGTCAGGAAGCTCCTAGCTCTTCTCCAAAGAGGAGGACGAAGCTGCCGTGGCCATTTCATTCTCAAAGTCCAGGGCTACGTAGCAAAGCTTTTCCTTGATGTCTCGCCCAATCTCACGTGAACAGGATCTCTCTCAATTAGCAGTACTAAATCTGAGAACTGACAGGCATGTTGGGGATAGTTTGGGAGATGGTGCGCACAACTTCCAACACAACAAGCTTCCAAGTTCTCTTTCCCTGTTGATTGTAACTTTGACTTATTCCTGCCCATTGTTATCTTTCGTTTACTTGAATTGTTACTTCAGTTATTCCATTGTTAAATGTAAACCGATCCGATATGGTTATTTACTATGAAGGTCGGTATAAAAAACTGTTAAATAAACTTCATATACGGTATATTAATGGTTACGGCTTTAATGGAAAGAGCTTTCATGTTTTTTCTTTCCTACAGAATTAATAGTTGCCTGCAGAATGCTCTGAATGAGACACTTACAACAGCTCCAAATACCATAAACTATTATTTAGAACTAATGCTTGCCTACTGCTATATTTAATTTTGTCATTTGCGGAAGGCAGCCACATTTAAAATTGCTTTAGGGTTAATTTGTCGGTTGTCTGACTGATCTGCATAAATGTTACATAATCATGACTTTCATTTGAATATTCTGCCCTCAGATGACTAAGTGGCAGGAGGCTTTGAGTTTAATTCCCAAGACCAACTGGTCCTCAGAGCAACCGGGCTGGGGATGCTACGGAGGCAGTTTTCACAGCCCACGCAGGAAAGGGAGTGTCGCGGGTTTACTCTGAGTGTGGTAAAATCCCAAGGCCAGAGTCCCCCAGCGAGATCCACTACTCACGACACAAGAGCGGAATCCTGAAGGTGCCCTTCCCGACAGGATCCACTACACACAACTATGGATGCCAGGATAATCAGTGTTTTCCTGCTAATGCTAGGTTACACTCCAGAAAGCAAGGTTACAGACTGATATAGCAAAGACAGCAATTACAGTAACGCAATATAAATCATTTCTTGCGATTATTAGGAGAGTGGCTGAAGGTTCGGGATTCTCTGTCTGTCCCTCTCCCTTCTACCTCCCATGGCTCGGTTAATAATACTCTTTTCGGCTGTCCATTTGAAAGCATGTTTTGAGAAACCTATGCAACCTCCCAAAACATGGTCTAGGCAAAGAAAACAACTGCCTTTCTCTTGTGGCTCTCTCACCACATCTGTTGTTTACCTTGTCTGTTCTCACAGTTGTTTTACGGTCACATGATGCCGGGGTCAGTGGTGAGTACGCCAAGTCCAATGAACACATCCTGCGCCAAGCAATCCCATTACAGGGGGGGGTCAAGGGGTCTCATTAAATACGCAATAATGACATCTACTGTACGGATTCATGGCGCGCACGCACATACATAGACATACACACACACACGCACAGATGCACGTGCACACGCACGCACACACACATCAGATTCCTGAGGGAGATGCAAAAATGTTGCTGCCATAGATGGACTAAAGAGGAAGTTAAACACAGAGGGGGAACCCCAGATTGTTCATGACATTGTAGCCCCAGGAAGTAGAGCCTAATTGATTTATTAGATGCTCCTAGACACAGGAGCAGGGAGGGGTCCCCTCCAAGGATGCAACAGGTGGGGGATCCCCCTGCAAGGATGAGTGTGGGCAGGGGCAATATAGTAACCCCCCCCTCTGCAGCCCAGCCCCATCCCATTGTACCCCTCCCATTAAAGGTGCAGAGGGTAGGCCAGGGGCAATTCTGTTTTGGAGACCTAAAGCCATCGTACCGCGACCCCTAGCTTCCTTAAGGGAGCGGCTCTAACTGGACACTGCTGCCAGAATGGAGGTGGCAGCACCCGTAGGCTGCTGCCTATACTGCCCAATGGGAATAATCCTGGCCTGGCCGGATGTCCACAGGGCAAGAAAGAAACCAGCAGTCTTTTTAAAAAATAAAAATGATTTTCTTTCCCAAACACTTAGTGCACTTGCAATGACAACTTCTGTTTCATGGGCAGGAAAGGGGAGCAGCCCAGAGCATAAACAGGAGAAAACAGACAAACAGAAGATTTCTTTTAATCTGAGACTAATCTCCAAGGAGAACGCATCACCAGTGGTAAGGAAGGAATAGCCCCTCTCATGAGGTAATCCGTCAGGTCCCGCCCTGCCAGATAGCATGGGGCAGGGCATAGCCCTCGTAGATTGGGACATTGTGAGTCACCCCATCTCCAGAGTCCAACACAATCCCTGGAAAAAAAAAACAGCAACAGAACTGAATTTAAAACTTTTTTAATTTCTCTTTTTTAAATTCTTTATTCAATTCACAAGGAAGTCAAAGCTGCGTTCATTGTATATTACATCTAGGCTGCTCTTTGGGGTTTTTTGCTATCGGAACTAGAAAGACTTTCTAGTTCCGATAGTGTTGGGGGAAGAGGGAAAGGCATGAAATTCAGAGGAAACAGCAAGACAGAATATCAAGGGTTCTATGACCCCAAGAGCAACCGCCCAAAACAAATATTAAGTGGTTACAACTCCATCCTGTAGAAAACGCTGCAGCACTCACTGCGACTTTCCTGTTCTAAAGCTGCAGAACTGGAATCACAGATATGACTGAAACTATAAAGGCAGGACTGGATTTACATCCCTAGGTGTCGGGGGTGCTCGCTTGGCTCTCTCTGACGTAAACACAGCCGCGGTAGGTCCTGGGCCCGCCTGACTCCTGGGGTGGATCTTGCACAGCCCGCATCAGCTGGGACTGGGGGTGCCGCGGAGGCAGCACTCACAGCCTCTGGAGAGGGGGATTGCATGAGTAAGGGTCGTTGGTAGGTTTATTTAGGGCTCATGATCGCAGCGCTCCCTGCCTCAGAAGCATTGCTGCAGTGACTGGACAAGGGACAGTGGGGAAAAAAGTCCTAGTTAGCTCAGAATGACGGTGCCAGACCCCGACCCTGGAAAAAAGGAGAAAGGACGAATCCCCAGCTCGCCTCGGATGCAGTCCGTACACCTGAACCCCAGATTTTCCTTCAAGGGTGACCGTCGGCTTCCCATCAGAGAGAGGGCTGAGCATCCCTAGGCAGGTGCCAAGGCTGAAATGCTGTTTTATGGGGTTGGTTTTTGTACGCTGCCTTGTACTGTGGGGTAAGGTGTGGGATACAAATTTTTAAAATAATAAAAATGTTGAAATGCTCACTCAGGATCTACACAGGTAAAAGGCGGAGTCGATTCTCGCACAACGCGCACCCTTTCAGCCCCATGAGAGGGAAGCATTCTTGGGGGGGGGGGGAGGGGGGCTGAAAACTACGCCCATACATTTACACTTCAACAATACCTACACGCACTCATAACAAGTGTCTTTTTTTTCTTACCTTCGTTTGCAACGACAAAGCACACACGTGCATGCACTTTTTAGCAGCACCGCTACCTGATCTCCCAATACCAGCCCTGTGGGTACTTTGTGTCTGAATATCAGGATGGTTTGTACTGGCTGAAAAAGTTCAGCTGGAGATTGCCAGGTTGTTGAAAATGTACCCCCATATTGGCTAAATCTTAGCTTGAGGTTAACCCCTTTCTAGGCTCCCTCACAACGTCAGAGCACAAGCTCCTCCAAACCAGAGGCAGAAATGTGCTAGACTACACCCGCACCCATGCTGATTTGTCATAAAAGCCAAACAACAACTTTAAAATTCAAATCTACCTTCCAAGAGTGCAGCTATGCATTCCAGGTCACCGGTGGTCCGCCCAGAGGCATAGAGAGACAGGACGGCTTGAATGGCCACGTACATAGCAGGCACGTTGAAGGTCTCAAACATGATCTGCAATGCAAGGCAGGGGTCAGGGATGAGCAGCTGAAATAACTCAGGCAGGGAGCCACATGGCTCGTCCCAACGGAACTGCACAGCACATTTTCTCTCTCACAGGTGTTTTTGTTCAACCTGTTACATAATCTGAATTCACCCATCTTCCTAGTACATTCAGAATATGTAGGTCTCCTCCTCCATCACAAGGCAATCTAACACTGCCAGTCTGCGAACCTAAACCCCTTGGTCCTTACCTGAAGCCCAGGCTCTCTTGAAAGGCTGAAACTTTAAAGCTATTTAGCAGCCATCCTGTCACTGAATTAATTCACATTAATATCACATTTGCAATGTTAATCGTAAATGATTCTTTAGCAAGAGGATATTTTCTTTTTTTTTATGACAATTAATTACAATCTTTCCCTATGGTGCTTTGACTTGTGAATTTATTATTATTATATTATTGCCAAAAAAAAAAAAAGCCAACACTTTCTGCAGACCTAAAATATGCATCTTCTGGAAATATACCCAGTTGGTTGTTGAAAGCTCCCAATCTCATTTTATACCCAACAGTAAGTTCCAAGGCGTCTCATCTTAGCAAATGTCCCTTATTCTTCTGATGTGTCACAGCTTAATTAGCTCATTTGCATTGTCAATAGAGAAAATGGTAAATGCCACTCAAAGGCGCTCCATATTTGCTCCCACAGCACAACATAACATGATGCAGAGTCACACAATGCAAAACACTGCCTACGTGGCATGTTTATGTTTAATCTGTTTACTGACGTTTTTAACAGGGAACAAAGCCAATGTTGCTTGGGAGCCTTCACTCTGCGCTCTCTAGGCACTTACAGAGAAGTAATGAATAAGAACACCCAGAAACGGTTCCTGCGTGGCACGTCGTTGTCCAATCTTACTACACTCAATATTAGACAAGTGGCGTGGGATAACCTTACACTACACACAGCACTGGAGTGGAGGAGAAGTAGGAAACCAGGGTCAAATCCTGCTCACCCCCTCATTGTGGCCTGGGCCAAGTCCTTTGCCTCAGGATAACTAATCCGTGAACAGGGAAATACTTACCCTACCTGAATTTGTAATGAATTAAATCCAAAGCCATAAAAAGAAATACATTGGCCAAGTAGCATGGTCTGGGCGCAGTGTTCTAGAGCATTACCTGAGTCAGCTTTGGGATTTAGTGGAGCCTCAGGGTGCTCTTCTGGGGCAACTCGGAGCTCATTATAGAAGGAATGATGCCAAATCTAGAAAGAGAAGATGGTTAGGAACGTGGTAGGGAACCTGACCTGTCACATTGTCGGCTGCTGGCAGTCATGGGTCTCTCGCACCCCCATGCCGGGAGAGCTGATGTACATTAGGAAAGCTAAGCTTGGTGTCTGGTCGGGCCTTTCTGCATTGCCTAGGACGGCATCCCAAACGCCGTGCTTCCATCTAGAGGACGTACAGAGTATTTTGCCAACTGTACATCGTTTTCTCACAAACCCATGGTTCTGTCTTTCAAGGTTATAGAAATGAAAAGACTGGGAAAACATTTGCAGCCGGCATCTCTGGAAAGGGCTTAACTGGGGAGCAAGGCAGAGTAAAAGGGGAAAAAGAGAGAAAAAAAAATAAGCAGCCCTTTATAGAGATTAGGACACATTTCACAGAGCACTATATATGTATTCAGGACATTAGATACATGTTATTTCTATAGACACAAGTTTATATTGTCATGTTCAGGGCCCCAGAAGTAGGAAGCCCCAGTCACCGTGCATAGAGGATCAGAGAGAGTTGCAGTCTACAATGTTCAAAAGCCCGGGGAGGGTGATGGCTCGTGGGTGCAAAACCTTCCAGCTGATTCTCAAGAGAGAAAATATCCAGGTGGCTACTAAAGTACTCGTGGATTTCACACCTGCTTTAACTGCAGGCAGAGTCCACGCGGGAAGGTGAAAATCAAGTCCCCTGCCCCATTCCCTAGGGACCCTCTGTTTTTCTGTAGCTAAGTCGAGCCGCCTTGTGGAACGCTGCAGCTAGACTCAGCCGTCGAGGGCTGCGCGGTTTCCAGCACCCGGGATTTAGCAATGTTAACTCCCTCGTCACCCGGCTAAATTCTTTTGCAAATTGCCTTCACAATAACTGGGCTAGTCAGGAGCGGAGAGAAGGTTAAAAATAAATAAATAAATAAACCAACCAACCAACCAACCGGACGTTCTGGTCACTTCAGACTGAGACAGAAGCTCAACGCAGCAAAAAGAATCTGCTGGGTCCAAGAAAACATGCAAGCAGTACATTTCTTAAACAATTCTTACCGGAGACAACCTTCCAAGAGCCCATCTTGGGACAAAGTCTGTAGGCAGTTTGTAGCCACAGACCTTGGACCAAATTTTCAAAGGAAAGGTTTGCACGTACCACCCCTTCAAAAACTCTCCTCAAGAACCAGGGGTGGTACGTGCAAACCTTTCCTTTGAAAATTTGGTCCAAGGTCTGTGGCTACAAACTGCCTACAGACTTTGTCCCTAAGCTTGAATGGCTTTTCTTGAAGATTGGCCTTTTACATTTTATCTTAAAACCCTCAGATTAAGACAAAAAATGACTGCAAGCCATTATTTATTTATTTATTTGATGAGTTTTCTATACCGTTATTCGGTTGAGCCATCATAACGGTTTACAAAAGTGTACATTTATTTTATAACTGAGCAGTAATATGAACGTTAAACAGATTCTTAACAGGTGGGTAGAGGTACAAAACATTTAAACCAATTAAACAATATCAGAGGAATGGATATCAAGTCCAGAATGAATTATTAGGTTAGAAGGGGAGGGCAAGTAGGTACAGGGAGAAAGGGGTGAGTTATGCGGTAAACAATTGAGAGTTCAGTTGAGAGTCGGGATGATTAGATGATTTAAAGTCAGTGAGGAATTTGTGGAACATTAGTGTTTTTAAGTCCTTTTTGAATGTTTTTAGGTCATGTTGAAATGGAATATGCTTTTTCTAGTTTCTCACTTCCCAAAGCACTATATTAAAAGCTTCAAGATAGCTTTTCAGTGTGTACAACACTAACACACACTCAACTCATATTGAGACTGAAAAATGGCAAAACCAGAAATATGTAAACTAAAAACTAATAATAAAAAAAAAAAAACGACTCACCTTCTCCATGTCATCCCAGTTAGTGATAATCCCATGCTCAATGGGGTATTTCAGTGTCTGGCCATTGCTTGCTTTTAATCCGTCCCCTTTAATCCTGCATGGAGGTGCAGTCAGAACCCTACACGCCTTCCTGGGCAGACTGGAAGGACCATTTTGGTCTTTATCTGCTGTCATTTACAATGTTACTGTGTAACAATCCATGAGGGTCTGCAGCTTTTGTTTTCAAAAAGAAAAAGGTCCTAGGTACTATGCAATTTCCCATAGCTACGGCAGCCTCAGAATCTGAAAGCACCTTTTCCACCTTTAATCAGTTCTAAAAAACCTGATTTGGTTACTTTCTTGGGGTGGAAGTGGGGAGATGGGGGGCGACTGTAGCACTGCTTTACCCTATGAAAGCTAAATCTCATTCTGCAACTCCCTGCCACGTCCCGCTCTCTGCTTGGGGTAACACTAGATTAAAACTTGCGGGTTTGTCTTTAGTTCCTCAATTGTGCACTGAGTTGCAGCAGACAATGAACACCAAATGCTGCAGGAACGTTCTGGAAGCAACCACGCAATCCCATCTTTACTCCTAGCTTGCACTTCTACCATTCAGGCAGCCTCTTCCCAATGCATTAAAGGGGCATTTCCAAGCAGCAGGGCTTAAGGTAGCTCAGTAGGACGGCCAAAGCAAATGAGCTCCCTAAGCTCACCCTTTTAAGATCAGATTTTTATTCTGTTCCTGAAGATGTTTTTGAAAGGTAGTCTCATCAGTACTGATTTAGGTTTAAATGACGAGCTGCTGTAGGGGCATCCTGCTACTTCCAGGATGGCTGCCTTCCCGAGGAGGCCAAAAACGTCTATTTCCTCTGAAACGGGAACGAGAAGAGAAGGATCCTTTCCCCTTCGGCTTATCTTAAGGCAAAGCTTTAAACAAAAAAACTTTAAACAGGGAATCAAAGAGAATTAGCACTTCCCATAGAAGACGACCAGCAGCAGGCGCAGCTCCTCCTTCAGAGGGAGAACTGGAACCCCCAGTTTTCTACCCTGTCTAGCAATAAAGGGTCCCCAACCCCCTGCTCATCTGCCTCAGACCAGGAGGAATGGCCCCACCAGGACCCAACAACCCCCTGGGAGGCAAGTAATCTTAGATCTTCCTCTCTCGCTTAGTATCTTTTAATATATACATATATATTTTTATTTTTTTTTTTTTTTTTAAATCTTAGGCTGCAGGCTTTGCACCTCCACCATCTGCTGGAGTCACTGAGGGACTGCAGGTGGCACCTCCTGATAAGCGGCAGAGACGGGGAAAGTTTATCGACACTATCTGCTGGAGGGGAGGCAAAATGCAGGAGAGTCTGGGCTGATCTGGGTACGTGCAGAGAATGGAAATATAGCATGAGCTGCCAGGCTGAAGACTGAACAAGAAGTTCCCTACAGAACTAATGGCGCCTACTGTCCAAGAGGTGCACACACATGCACACACACACGGATCTGAACCTTTCCCCCTCCCAAAAAAAAAAATAATACCCCACTGGCATCCTCTTGGACCCCTTGGCATGTACAGAAAATCTGATAGGAATAATATATTAAAAACAAAATTATGGGGGTGTCGTTAGTTTCTACCCTTTGGAATGTAGAGTAACCAAAATATAGGGCAAAGTTATCAGATTGGCTGAACACAGCATTACGGGTACACACTCCACACAGGAACCCGCAAATAAAGCCCTCCTAACCATCCCATCAGTTAAAACAGCAAGACTGACACAAGTGACAGAGAGAGCCCTATCACTAGCAGGACCCATAATCTGGAACACAATGCCTCCAGAGATCAGGCTACAAAGTGATCTCAAGGCATTCAAGAAAAACCTAAAAACATGGCTTTTTAAACAAGCATTTTGCAAAGAGACGAGAGAATAGAGAGAAATTATTGAGGAAAGACAGAAAGGCACCAACACACAGTACTTAGAACATTACAGTAGATTAGTCTATGAACTCCACACCACAATAAAGCATAACTATAATACTATGTGTAATAAAACTACCAGTGTAAGTACCTTGGTACAATTGGTCATGAACTACTTCGCTAAACAACTATGTATAATGATATATTGTAACCGAATCTTTGACGGCACCTGTTAGAATGTACTATAGTACACTTTCACCTTCATGAAATATGTGCCTACATGTAAACCGTTACGATGGTATTTTACTTAGCAACGGTATAGAAATGTTTTAAAATAAATAAATAAATAAATAAATAAATAAATAAACAACAGAAGAGATCCTTGTACTCAGAGAAAGAGTACAAATAAAAGACATAAAGCATATTAAGTAAGAAAGAAGCTAACGATAAAACATGAGGAGGAGCCATTTGAGTCAAGCAACAGCCAAGTTATAATTCTGAAGAATCCCATTAATAGCACTGCTTTAACCATCAGGGACAGAATATATTCTGCAAAAGGTATGTCTGGCAAACATAACAAGTCAGTCTGCAAGCGAGAATTTAACAAGCAGAATCCAGGCCTATTTATATCTGACCTGGTGGCGAGGACGACCAACGATGGATGGAAAGACAGCTCTCGGGGCATCGTCCCCTGCGAATCCCGCCTTGCTGAGCCCAGAATCGTTATCACAAACCAGAGCCGTGGTTTCCTCGTCATCGCACATCATCAACTGGAAGGAGGTCCGACTGCAGAAAGACTGTAAAAATGCTGTTAGAGGGTTACGGGCCTGATCCACTCAGAGCCTTTCCCACAGACACACAGTAGACACTTCTGGAATTTTATTATTTTTTTTATTAGGATATATGACAAAACTAGAAGGCAGCAGCATTGGTTAAACAAATATTTAAAAAAAAAAATGCTCTCTACAGGTGTGGTACAATTTAGGTTCCAAAAGCATGAATTACATTATCAATTTTCAGAGGAGAGATGGCAGCGACAGGAATCGGTGAAAACCCTGGCAGAGGACGGAGGGTCCTCTGAGCAGATACAGATGGCATGGGGGGGGGGGGGGGGGGGGGGGAGGGGCAAACAAAGGGCGGGAAGAGAGGTGGACCAAAGGCCCAGAAAAGGAGAGTGTAAAAGAACAATGCATGGGAGTGGAGGGCTGGCAGATTCTAGGGTTATGTACGTCCTGCATTCCAGCCGTCCACGGGTACCACTTCTTCCAAAATTAGTAGGACACTAACAGGCAGTGCATTATAAGTCTGGGCCTTTGGAATCCTACAGAGCGCTGCCCTTGCAGGATGTAATCTTTGCATCTCAGATTCTGAAATTAAGCATTAACGAGCAAATCAGTGCCGTCCCTGAATACACTCTCTGCTGCAAGACTCGGAAAACGCCTGCACTTTACAATCACCTTTCATAGCGCAAGCAATGGCGCTCTCCAGATGAAATCGCACCTTGGAGCACTTGTTCACACAGTAAGTTCCTTGCATATTTTGACATAGTAATTGCTCTGTTATGTTAAGTGCTAAGTACAAGAACTGTTCTATATTTGTAAATCATGAATTCCTTATCAAAGTGTTTCTACTAGGAAGGGGAGTGAGATAAACCTGCCTATGGATGCCAAAACTATTCTGAAGTGCAGATATTCATCAAGAAATAAACAAGGCGAAAAAGAGAGAAGGACATAGGAGGAGGCGGCTAGTGGGACAAATGGTTGATCACACTCTGGTCTTCCTCACAGAGGCTCCCATTACTCCATCAGAATGAGAAGTCTTAGAATCGCTCCCCATTTATGAATTGAGAGATGTCTAGAAGAATGTTTTCCATTTTTCCAGGAAGAAAACAGGACACGGCTCATGAGACACCACCACCAAGTTAGGCACTCAAAGGCTGCAGTTAAGCTGACGAGGGGGAAAGCAACTCTGAAAACGAGCCAAAATGAGATGTGCTCAAGCAGGTGTGTTCCTGGCGTAAATTATAAAAGAGCACTGGAGGCTTGCTTGGATGAAACGGGCTATGATGATGATCAAAGGAAAACCAAGTCCTTTTACATTTAACGAAAGTGAAAGGCGGCTCACGTTTACGACAGTACAACCTGCGCGGTTCTTAGAATAGCATAGAAATCCATTTGTATTTAAATACCCAGACAGAATTCAGTGCTACGGTATTCATGCCGTCTTCCAGCGATTTTCAGCGGGCTTGCATCTTTCAGTTTATTGCTCTCTTTAACCCTACAGAAAGATGACAAGCAGATATGGTAGATTCTTCCTACAAAACCTCCGGCTACACGAGTCTCCTGCTGAGAGAAGCATTTCAGAAAGCAGCTCGAGTTATTGGAATGTTAGCTGGGTAAGCACATTATATTCACAACTGTGCTTTCAGGTGCAGAGTCACTATGATAGCGAGGATCCAGGGCTGTGTCTTTGCCTTCTCAACCCTTTTGGCAATTACAATTATTTTTGCTTGCTCAAGGAGACATCCTTGAGAAGGTGAATTATATTTGCATTTAGCATTCAAGACCATCCAAGACAAATATTTGGAAACGAATCTCTCTGGTTATACCCGAGGGGGTGAACATAATGAGTATTCTGGCTTCTTTCAGACAGTGTACCAACGCTACTAGTTTTATATTTATACCGGTTTTGTGGAATAACACAGACATAAATAGAAATAAGTTTATTTTTGTTAAAGTATTTGTTCATTTTAAAAAGCTTCATAATTTTGCAGATACAGTGTATTCAGGTTCTGGGTAAGGCTGGACAGGATACAGATGAGTAAAAGTTTGATTAAGATTTCAACATTTTCCTTTTTTAAGCCCAAAAAACATATATAAACCAAAAACATAAGTCCCTATTTGAATCAGATTCTTGGGAATTTATTTTTTTTTGTTTAATTACAACCCAAAAGGTAGAACACAAACCAAAATATGCAGATCACACCTCATCCCCTTGATCATGCCGGCATCACATGTAGAGCATGAACATAGCATGGACAATAGAAGTTGTGAAGGTACTTTAGGAAACTATGTTCTCACCGTTTATTTCTCCAAAGCATAAATTACAAGAAACTAAATGTGTTAGGGAGAAAAGAAGAGAGACCTAGGAATAGTACTGAGAGTAGAATAAATAGAAGCAAACAAGTTGATTTTACGTAATCTAGAGACTGCTTCTTACCCGACAAAGCTCTAAAGTAGTGGAGAGGAGTGAACTAGCCTAGAGTGCTTAGAGCAGCGGGCTGAGAACCAGGGAAGCCAGAGTTCAAATCCCACTGATGCTTCTTGCAACCGTGGGCAAGCCACGTCACCCTTCATCGCCTCAGGTACAAATTGAGGGCCCTGTTTTACTAAAGCTTTTCCTCATTCTGTCGCTGGGAAAAATGCACAGTAAGTAAGGCCCTTAGATTGTCAGCCCTCTGGGGTTAAGGAATACTTGCCTTCAGCTACCAATGAAAAAGGTATGAATGAAATATAAGTTGAGTTGTGTACAACCTTCAAAAATCACCAAACCTTTATCAATTTACAGCCCAGGCTGTTCCAAAATCTAATTTAATTGATGAAAAAGAACAGATCAAAAATGTCAATTGCACAATTACTGATCATATCTTAAAAAGTACAATTTCTAAACCCATACGCACAGCTAAACAGCTCTCCAGGCCATAATCAAATTGCAAAACTTGAATTGTAACTTACCTTGCATTCAGATTTGGAAAATGTAATTAGGTCAAGACTGGGATTTTAGATTTATCTATTGTCATGAAAGAAAAAAAAAGTTTAAACTATACTTGTTTTCCACTCTTAATTATTGAAAATAATATTTTGCTACAAGTTTGTAGTATTACAAATTTCTAAGGAAAACTGTGGTTTGAGTGGTAGCAAATTCTCAAGTCCCCAGCACACGTATACCATCCAATTTTAAGAAGCATCTCTAGGGCAGGAGCATTGATTTCAACATTATAATGTAAAGAAAAGCTTCCCTGAGTAATCCTTACCAAAGTGACAGGAGATGGCTCCTTTGGAAACACAATTATGATCTCATCTTCCACCACATTTATATCATCTGCTGGAACGGAGCTCGGAGAATACCTGCATCTGTCAAACCATTATAGGAAACACTTTTTCAGCTCCTGCTTATCAAAGTGACAGCTTAAAGGGCGGGATAAGTTAGGACAGAACCTTGGATGCTTTCCAGCTTACTAAGGTATTCACAACCTTAGCTTTGCCACTAGATTGTTTGTTGTTGTTTGGAGCCAAAAAAAACCCAAAAAACTGCGCATGGCTGATTAAGAATGACAAAATGACAGACGTATGTGCGTCTTGTCGCTAACAAGGCAGTCTGTTTTATTGTATTAGAAAGCAGAAACAGATAAAAATAGCTGCAGTACAACAGCCCGCAGGAACTGCCACCAATCACCAGTGGGGGGAATGTATTGTGTGCAGTGGTTTCGTAGAATGATTAAATAAAAAACAGGAGCTGCCTCAGTGGGATGAAATCATTGCTGAACTAAAAAAACAGTTTCTAGAATAGCAAGGAGGAACACAAAATCAAAGTGAGAATACAAAGTCATATTAAAGAAAAAACAAATAGTTTGAATTTACTGTACACAGAAATACTCTGCTGCAGTATTCCAATTGCCATCCTCAAAAGTTGAGGGATAATTTACCGCAGGGTCAGTTTTTGAGTTTAAGACGCCTTTGTTCCACTGCTCATGAATATAAGATCAGAGCTAGGGAGATGTGTGCCTATTTTGAACAGCGGGGGTATCCTGGCAAAGTCATCCGTAAAGCATATAAGCGAACATGATGGGCAAACCAGGAAGTACTTTTACAACCAAGCAAGAAATCTGTTAATGACCATCCCCGTGTGTGTTTCCCCTTATTCACCTTTTATTTATCAGATTCAGTGGTCAACTGGCCGCTCTTGCAATTATTTTCAACATTTGAAGAACCACCTTTATTTGCTTTAAGCCATGGTTGGAACATCTCAAATATAGTCGTTCACTCCAACTTTATTTGTGAGAAAAGAGTTAACATCAATGACACTTTCTGTGCAGTGCTTGTTCAGTGTTTACAATTTTTTTCAGGTTCTAGGTTACCCATTGATAGCTTACACAGGTTCGTTTACAGATTCCGGTCTACTTGCCAATCAGTGGGCGCTGCATACGTGATATGGTGCCCATGTTATTTTATTTTATTTATTTAAGTTTTTTTATATACCAACATTCAGGACGATAGTCCCATCATGCTGGTTCACAAGAAACAGGGGTGTAATAATAATAAAACTTTACAATTTGAACAATAGTGCAGAAAAAGCAGTTACATATAACAAGGAAATCAATAACTTGGAGTGAGAAGGAAAATGAAGATCAGATAATTATATATAAGTATAGATAGCATTGAATAAATAACATTTATTAACGTTATTACTAGCGAAGCGTGTTGATTGATGGGAGATTAAATAATGTTGGAGTTAGGAAATGCCTGCGTGAACAGCCACGTCTTGAGTTTTTTCTTGAATGTTGAGATGCTGGGTTCCATTCTAAGATCCGGGGGAATGGAGTTCCATAAAGTTGGACCGGCTGTGGAGAATGCCCGATCTCTAAGCGTGATGTGTCTGGTAGTTTTGGCTGGAGGTACTTGAAGTGAACCTTTGTAAGCATCTCTTGTCGGTCTTGTAGAGTGGTGTAATCGGAGGGGGATATGGAGATCGATTGGAGCTAATTGATGGATGTTTTTGAAAATGGTGAGAATGGCCTTGTAGATTATTCTGAAGTGTATGGGCAGCCAATGAAGGTCCATCAGGATAGGGGTTATGTGTTCTCTTCTCCTGGTGTTAGTGAGTATACGGGCGGAGGCATTTTGGACCATTTGCAATGGTTTGGTGTGTGATGAGGGGAGACCTAGCATGATGGTGTTACAATAGTCCAGCTTTGCGAAAATGATTGATTGTAGAATCGTTCTAAAGTCATGTGTGTGGAAGAGAGGTCGTATTCTTTTCAGCACTTGGAGCTTATAAAAGCAGTCTCTGGTGGTTTTGTTGATGTTGGCTTTCAGGTTTAGGTGATTGTCAATTAGAACTCCTAGGTCTCTTACTTGTGTAGTATTTGGTACGGTAGGATGGGTGAGTGTGAGGGAGCTGTTTTCTGGTGTGATGAGTAGAAGTTCCGTTTTTGATGAATTTAGTATCAGGTTGAGACTTGTGAGAAGCTGTTTGATATTTTGGAGGCAGGTTTCCCAGTGAGACAGAGTTTTTGCGAATGACTCTTCGATGGGGATCAAGACCTGGATATCGTCTGCATAGAGGAAGTGTTTGAGATTGAGGTCGGTGAGAAGTTTACATAAGGGTAACAGATAAATGTTGAACAAGGTAGGAGACAGGGATGAGCCCTGAGGGACTCCTACTGACGCGGGGTGAAGAGAGGATTCTTTATTATGAATCTTAACCTTATATCCTCTGTTGCTGAGGAAGGTTCTGAACCATGATAGGGCAGTGCCTGAGATACCTATGGCTGATAGTTGGTTGATGAGAAGGGAGTGATTGACCGTATCAAATGCAGACGAGAGGTCAAGTAGTATCAGAAGGAAGGCTTGTCCTTTGTCTAAGCCTAGGATGATGTGGTCAGTCATAGAGATGAGGAGGGCTTCTGTGCTTAAAGTTTTACGGAATCCGTATTGTGATGGGAATAGAAGGTTATTATCTTCAATGTAGTTTGAGAGTCGTGAGTTTACCAATTTTTCCATTATCTTGGCTATGAATGGGAGGTTGGCTATCGGTCTAAAGTTGTTAGAATCGTTTGGGTCGAGATTTGGTTTTTTGAGCAGGGGTTTGAGTGAGGCAAGTTTGAGGTTGTCAGGGTAGAATCCTTGTGTAAGGGAGCAATTTATGATATCTGCCAAGGTTTTGGAGATAGATTCTGGAATTGATAGTAGTAGTTTGGCTGGGATGTGATCTGAAGGGTGAGAGGAAGGTTTCATTTTCCTAAGAATTCCTTGGATCTCAATGGATGAAGTTGTGTCAAGTTCTTCTAACTGAGTGTTAAGCTGGTAAGCACTGGAAAAACTAAACATGCTTTCAAGGTAAAAAGCCCTCGAGAGAGTCAGTTGGACCATTAGATGATCAAAGGGTAAAAGGAGTACTTAGGGGTGACAAAGGCATAGCAGAGAGACTAAATGAATTGTTTGCTTCAGTATTCACTGATAAAGATGTAAGAGATATACCCATGCCAGAAATTATATTCAAATGTGATGATTCAGAGGAACTAAAACAAATCACAGTGAACCTGGAAGATGTACTAGGGAAAATTGGCAAACTAAAGAGTAGCAAATCACCTGGACCAGATGGTATACATCCTAGAGTGCTGACAGAACTGAGAAATGAAATTGCAGACCTGCTATTGGAAATTTTTAAACTATCAATAATATCATCTATGGTACCTGAAGACTGGAGTGTTACCAAGGGGTGATCCAGAAAATTACAGATTAGTGAGTCTGACATCTGTGCCAGGCAAAATGGTAGAAACTATCATAAAGAACAAAAATGCTGAACATATAGATAAGTATAGTTTAATGGGACAAAACTAACATGGATTTAGGCAAGGAAGTCTTGCCTCACAAATTTGCTATTTTTTTTTGAGGATGTAAATAAACATGTGTATAAAGGTGAGCCAGTTGATATAGTGTATCTGGTTTTCCAGAAAGCATTTAACAAAGTCCCTCATGAGAGACTTTTTAGGAAAATAGAAAGTCATGGGATAGGTAGCAGTGTCCTATTGTGGATTGTCAACTGGTTAAAAGATAGAAAACAGAGTAGGGCTAAATGGTAAATTTTCCCAATGGAAAAAGGTGAATAGTGGAGGGCCCCAGGGATCTGTTCTGGCACCGCTGCTTCTTAAATATATTTATAGATAGCCAAGGTGTGCAGAGGCCACACACCTTGGCTTCTGCTTGTTATACTGTTTTTACTTTTACAATAAACAGATTTAAACATAAATATATTTATAGATGACCTGAAAATGGGAACAATGTGATGTGATCAAATTTGCCAATGTCATAAAATTATTCAAAGTCGTCAAATCACAAGAGGATTGTGAGAAATTGCAAGAGGACATTGCAAACCTGGGAGACTGGGCAATCAAATGGCAAACACAATTTAATGTAGACAAGTGCAAAGTGATGCACTTAGGGAAGAGAAACCCAAATTATAGCTAAAAAATGCAAGATTCCACATTAGGAGACACCACTCAGGAAAAGGATCAAGGTGTCATCGTTGAAAATACATTGAAATCTCCAGCTCAGTGTGCAGCAGCAGCCAAGAAAGCAAGCAGAATGCTCGGGATTATTAGGAAAGGAATGGAGAATAAAACAGAGAATATCCTAATGCCTCTGTATCGCTCCATGGTGCAACCTCATCTTGAGTATTGTGTGCAGTTCTGGTCCCCACATCTCAAGAAAGAGATAGCAGAATTAGAAAAGGTACAGAGAAGGGCGACCAAGATGATACAAGGGGATGGAACAGCTCCCCTATGAGGATAGGCTAAAGAGGTTAGGACTCTTCAGCTTGGAGAAGAGACAGCTGAGGGGAGATATGATAGAGGTCTATAAAATCATGAGTGGAATGGAACGAGTAAACGTTAATCAGTTGTTTACTCTGTTGAAAAGTAGAAAGACCAGGGGAGACACAATGAAGTTACTGGGTAATACATTTAAACTAAAGAAAACATTTTTGTACTCAATGCATAATTAAACTCTGGATATAGTTGCCAGAGGATGTGGTATAGCTTAAAAAGGTTTTGGCCAAGTTCCTTAAGGAAAAGTCCATTAACAGTTATTAGAGTTGCAGAAATCCACTGCTTATTCTTGTTTATGCTTGGTATCTATCTAACCCCCTTGGGATTGTGCCAGGTACTTGTGATTTGGCTTGACCCCTGCTGGAAACAGGTTACTGAGCTTGGACCCTTGCTCTTACCCAATATGGCAAGCCTTATGGTATGTTCTTATATGCTTAAAACGTGGATGATCGAACATCGGAGCTCAATCACACGAGGTATAGTTGATATCCCACTGACAGAACATTTTATGACTATGGGTCACAGTTTTAATGATCTGCACTTTGCGGCTATTGCACAACCATATAGACATCAGCGCGGAGATTTAAATACACACTTATAGGGTCTTGAACAAAAGTGGATCTATAGCCTCTGTTTGATCCAGTCTGGGGGACTCAATAAAGAGAGAGAGTGTAGATTGGGCTCCTTTAGTTGTTTTTGATATTAAGAGTGGTTCAGGATTTGAGGCCAAAAAGTCTGATTGGCCAAGTACCTTTGATAGTTATTGGGTTGGAGACATGATAGGGAAAGGTACTGGTCAGGCCTTGTAACCATTACAGACTATGGTTTTGTAACCATGCATTTTGATTGGTTGACAACTTTTGATTGTGATTGGCTCCCACTCTATTTAAATGCTTCGGGGTTTTAGACGCTGATGCCGAGTGCACCACCATATTTGGAAAATTAGATAAAGGCTGTAAATACACGGGCAGGTTTAGTGCTTATGTTTATTTTTAGTCGTGATGGTTGAGTTTTGACATATTGTTTTTTGTTTTATAGAATGCTGAGATTTTCAGACCCTCGCAGAAGGCAGGCAGATTGACAAAACAGTGGCCATATTGTACAGCAAGAGCAAGAAGCACTGGTTATTTGTAGAATATGAAAAGGCAGCATAAGCAGAGCGCACTGATTGTCTATATAAGTTTACCAAGAAAAAATATCAGTTTTTAATACTTATAAGTTTTGATAAAGTGAATCATAATAGTTATAATTTAGGAGAGTTCTCTTGAAGAAAATGGTAAATGTTTTGAGAACTAGTGCTGATATCTGAAGTCTGTTTGAAGCTCATTGTGGGCAGGAGACAAGGGATTGACCCTATAGCACATACTTTGTTTCCGATAACATTTCTTCAAATTTCTTTCATGCCCCAGTGCTGGTAAATGGCCGATTGGTCTCTTTTTGGTTTTATATTAATTGGAATACGTGTCCTCATTTTCCACCATTGTCAGATAGCTTCCACTGCCAACAGAATTGGAAAACCTCAAGTTGGCACTGCACCAAGCTCTCATAATGCTCTAGCTAATTCAGCTCTTGAGTGCGGCCTGATCCTACTGACTTTCACAAACGAACTGTGAGGTCCTGGCCCCACGGAGAGAAGAAAACACCAAGGCTCAAAATAAAAGCATTCTTCTTGCTACAATCCTGTCTCCTTAACCTCTAATTCTTAATCCCTCTCCCCAGAGGTATTTTTTCTACAGTGGATTTTTAATAGGAAAGGAGTTGTCAGGCATTGCATGAATATTCTGGGAGTGGCTCAAAGCACAGAAACTTTAATACAAATAAAATCCACAGCTGCTCAATCTTTTTCTCCTTTATTGCACTCTTTAAAGCTTCTTGCTACAATCAAGAAACTGATAACAGTAACTGGTGAATATATATATTTTTTTAAATTTATATAGTTTAACCTTTTAAAATAAAATTTTATATAGAAAAAAAACTCCATTTACATCCCATTCAGAAGTAGTCTATCATTATGGACTCCAAAACAATATTACACATCTTAAAAGCAGCAATTTCTTTACAGTGTATACTGGGAATATCTTCTTTTTAGCAAATATAATATTCCATTTGTTTTAGAACAAGTCAGCATTTAATATCACACACTTCCGTAAGAATATGTACAACCATAACCAGTGCAGAGTTCAACAGCAGCTTGTGAAGTGTCTTGTGGCACATAACCATTATGTGAGAAAAATACATGGATTTCAATGCAACGCATCTAAAGAATGCCAGACAGGCACATGATCACAACAACGTGTAGTGTCACCAGGTACGTGAGGAACAAATAACGGGATTTAGCTCTGGAAGTCAGCAGCTTGGAACAGTAAAGACTTCGACCTCGCAACCATCTTCGGAGGGAGAGGGCACCGCCTTTCATCTGCACGCAAGACAGAACGACAGGGATGAGATCTCGATGCCCGCCCCAGTGCGGTCCAAGCTACTCCGCGCTGTAGCCCAGTTCTAACGGTAGGGACATGCAAAAAATGTTTCCAGTGGCATGGGGAAGAGGAGCCAGAGGTCATCAGAAATAAGTATACAAAAATCAGCAGAAACTGAACACGTAGGACCTTCAAAGGGTTCTAATTAAACCTCATTTTTGTGGTGTACTTCAGTTTCTATATTAAATGCAGTTATGGAAATACAAACAAAACATTCTGTACATCTTAGATTCCATATACTAAACAACTTATGTTTATTAACCTTTATTAAGTTTAATAAAAAAAAAAAAAACACAACAAAAGCAAAAGGGTCTGATTTTAAAAAGCATTTACATGCTTAAAATTGGGTTTTACAAGTGTAAATGCACTTTAACTCGAATAAATGGGCTTTTGAAAAACTACTACGACAGTATGTTACAGTTATACACGTAACTCCTTTAAATACGAAAAATGGCAGAGGAATGAACGGGAACTTCCACAGGCCCGATACTCACCTTGCGCTTGACAAGATGCTCACTGGGATCTATGATCAAAGCCTCCCGTTCATCATCTGACTCCACCTGTACAGAATAGTCATAATCTCTAGGAACAGAATGAAAGCTACTTGCTTCAAGTCTAAAAAAAAGGAACAAACATATTTACATTTATAATCCACTCTTCTGAACAACCAACCAAGGCAGTGATAAACATAGTAATACAGACCAAATAATATTATTTTACATGTTTTATTATCAGTACACAATGGCCCTGTCAACTAATACAAAATAAAATACCAAGTAAAAAAAAAAAAAAAGGAAAATTGGGTCTTACCTGCTAATTTTCGTTTCTGTAGTACCACAGATCAGTCCAGACTCCTGGGTTTTGCCTCCCCTCCAGCAGATGGAGACAGAGAAAGTTTTACTGACATTGCAGTATAACACGAGGTGCCATCTGCAGTCCCTCAGTATTAACCAGTACCCAAGCCAAAATCCAAATACCAACACCATAACTAACATCCCCTGAACGAGGAGTGGGAAGCGGAAACCTGGAACAGAAAACCGCGCTCACACAAAATCTTGTGTAGGACTAACAAAACCTGTGCCATTCTTCAAAAACAGATCAAGCGGACTCTCCAAATTTCCCTTTCCTCCAATGGGCGGGACTCTGGACTGATCTGTGGTACTACAGGAATGAAAACTAGCAGGTAAGAACCAATTTTCCTTTCCCTATATGTACCCAGCTCAGTCCAGACTCCTGGGATGTACCAAAGCTTCCTCAAATAGGGTGGGACTGTGAGAGTCCTGCTCGAAGCACGCTTTCACCAATGCCAATGGCCTCTGGAGCCTGGACATCTAAACAGTAACGCCTGGCGAAAGTGTGCAATGATTTTCAAGTGGCCGCCCTACAGATCTCCTGCAGCTAAACTTGCTGACACTCAGCCCAGGAGGCCACCTGAGAACGGGTAGAATGAACTCTTAGTCCCTCTGGGACAGGGCAACCCTGATAGATATATACGGAGCTACTATCCTCTTTCAACCACCGTGCAATTGTGGCTCTTGATGCCTTATGACCTTTTTTTTGGCACCACTCCATAGCACAAAAAGATGATTCGACAAGCAAAAGCTGTTTATGACTTCCAAATGTCACAGGACTCTTTTTTGCCTGAGGCGCCGTAGGATGGGAGCTCCACTGACTGATTTAAGTGGAATGACGGCACCATCTTCAGCAGAAAGGAAGGAACCATCATCCAGGAGACTCCCAAATCCGAAAATCTCAAAAAAGACTCCCTACCTAACAAGCTCCGAGATCCGGCAAGCTGAACAAATTGCCACTAAAAAAAAACCCATCTTCAAAGTGAGATCTTTCATAGTAGCTTGTTTCAGAGGTTCGAAAGGAGCCACACACAAGCTCTTAAGGACTACAATAAGGCTCCAGGAAGGACAAGGCTTCCAAACCAGAGGACGCAAATGCTTTGCTCCCCGGAGAAAACGCACATCTGGATGTGCAGCTAAAGATGCCCCTCAAACCTAGCCCAAAGCCATCACCTGAACCCTGAGGGAATTAAAGGATAACCCTTTACCAAACCATTTTGCAGGAAGGCCACAATATGTGCCACTGAGGCTTGCATAGGATCCATCCCTTGCTCTGAACACCAGGCCTCAAAAACTCTCCATACCCTCACATACACCAAGGAGATGGAAGTCTTCCTAGACTGGAAGACAGTAGCGATGACCCCTCCTGAATAACCCTTATTCCTCAATCACTCCCTCTCAAAAGCCAAGCCACAAATGAGCTGCCTGATCTGAAAATATGGGGCCTTGATGCAGATGATTCGGTAGATGAGCTAGCCGCAACGACCCCATCCACTGCTAGGTTGACCAAGTCTGCAAACCATGGGCACCGTGGCCACTCTGGCGTGATGAGGATCACGACGCCTGGATGGACCTCTATGCATCACAAGACCTTGCCCACCAGCGGCCAAGGCAGAAACACATACAGAAGGATGTCCGGCCAAGGCATCTATCCCTTCTGCTCCTCATTCCCTCCTTTGACTGAAGAACCGCAGAGCCTTGGCATTGCGGGAAGTTGCCATTAGATCCATGCACAGAGTGCCCCATCTGCAGATGAGGCACATCGCTACCTCTGATAGCTCCCATTCTCTGGGGTCCAGCTGTTGTTGGCTCAGAAAATCCACTTGCACAATGTCCGTGACCACTATGTGAGAGGCCAACAGCGCTAGATGTTGCTCTGCCCAGCTGATTAGATCCCGGGCTTCCTGAGCCACAGCCCGACTCTTGGTGCCACCCTGTTGGTTGATGTAAGCCACTGTTGTCGCATTATCTGACAAAACTCTCACCGGCTTCCCCCGCACCAAGGGCATAAACGCCTGTAGAGCTAAACGTACGGCTCTCGTCTCTAAGCGATTGATGGACCACAAGGCTTCTTCCGCCGACTACTGCACCTGAACGGACTGGTCCTGACAAACCGCTCTCCATCCAGAGAGAGACTGGCATCGGCGGTGATGATCATTCAGACCAGGTTCTATAGGTCCACACCTCATCTCAACTTGTCTGGGAGGAGCCACCATGAGACTCTGGACCTGGCAAACTCCTTAAGTAGAAGTGGCAGATTAAATTGCTCCGACAACGGGTCCCAGCGGGATAGTAAAGCCGACTGCAAAGGCCTTATATGAGCAAATGCCCATGGAACCAACTCCAAGGTGGAAGCCATAGACACAAGAACTTGCAAGTAATCCCAGATCTTAGGTACCTGTTTCAACAATCCGCAAACTTGAGTTTGCAATTTGGAAATGTGCTCTTCAGGGGCCCCCGCAGCCTGGGAGGGCCTGGCTTTCCTCCTCCACCGTCTGCTGGAGATAGAGAAATACTGAGGGCCTGCAGGTGGACAGAGAACGTTTTACTGACACCATCTGCTGGAGGGGAGGCAAAATCCAGGAGTCTGGACTGATCCGAGTATGTACAGGGGAACTTAACATTATAATAATAATAATTAAAGAATACATGATTGGATTGTCGTTTCCTTAAAATCCCATGCTCTTTCTTCAGAAATGATGATTTACAGAGAATCCACATTCTTCCATGAATTACAGCCAAGCTACCTTTTATTTTGCTCTTCGGCCAGCCTTAGATTCTCTTCTGCAGTCTCCCTTCTCGCTCTTTCTTCCGACAGTCTTCCTGCCAGTTGGTTCAGCTCTTGTTGAGCCGAGTCATATTGCTGCTCAATCTCCAAATATCTATGGTAAAAGCAAGTAACTTTTAAATACATTTTGTATCCAAAGACAGAATAACCAAAGAAAAGCTTCCATTAATATAATTTAAAATGAAAATCTGCTCCAACTCTTTTGCTTCACAAGTTAAGTTGGTTGCTCACAAGAGGTATAATTTAATTAGGATACTGTACAATACGGCATATAACAGTCTGGCAGTTATCGCCATTTTACTTCACTACATACACAAAGTCAAAAATACATAACCGGATGTTCTCGTTATCATCCAGATGTTAGTCGTGCAGCTTTCCATCTGGAATTCCAATTAAAATGGACAATATTCCAGATTGCTACTTCCCCACAAGCACTTGAATAAGAAACTGATTCATAAGACTAGCCTTAGAGAAAGAAAAAATCTACCTGCTTGATTCTGTGAACTACAAAAGTAAACAAATGCAAATCCAATATATACTGACCTCTTCCACTGGTCACTCAGCTCCATACTGTGCATTTCCACAACCACACTTGCTTTTTCCTGTGGGGCTCCTGGAGGAACCTCTGCTCTCAATTCATCCTAAAAAGAAGTTATGTTAACTTGGGATTTAAAGCGACATTTCTTTCATATCATAATCATCTGTCTATTCTTATGAAAACCTATTCAGCTTACTCTAAATTTCTTTATAAACGGAAACCCTCCTGCCTCCTATACTGACATAATTGCTATTATTTTTTTGTTTAGAAGGTAAAGAACAGACTAACAGACAATTTTACTACAATTTCTTCAGCAAAGAATTGTGGTTGCTGTGTTAGTCCTCTTGGATAAATGGATTTTACTGGAGTAACTTAATACATCTGTGACAAGCTTTTGAGAGTTATGTCTCGGTTTCACTGATCTGGTGAAGAGAAGATAAACTCTCGGAAGCTAATCACAGATGAATTAAGTCCAATGAAAAAAGTCTCCCAGCTTGTTTGTTGTCCCTGAATTCCACTACAGTTTCTGAAATCCGAAAGTAGGTTATGAGTGATTGAGCATAACTTACTTTAAGGTTACATGTTCTGACATTCCTTGCTCACCTGCACTCTGCCAGCCTGGTATTCCCTCTCCAGTCTGTAGTAGCGATTTTGCAGTTCACTATAACGTAGCTGGGTGTCTCTTAGTGTCTGGGACAAAGCCTTTAGCTGAGTGGCGAGCACGTTGTTTTCCTCTGTCGAATGCCGTGCCTGAAAGGATTCCATTTTAGTAGTACTGTATGCTTTGAAAATCTAAGCCTCACTGATTCAAGATTTCATTTAATTTTGAATTTCAATTCCACTTTTCATGGCTGGGCAGCCGCTCCAAACAGATTACAAATGATTTAAAGGAAGGCAAGTTACGTCATCATTACAAAGGGAATTGAGGAATATTTAATAGGTCTGTAAGAGAAGCTAAACAAGAAAATCTTTTTAAAACAATAATACAGGACAGAAAATAAGTGAACGGAAAATCCATACACCATTTACATGATTCTGATTTGCCATTCTCGAAAGGAAAAACAAGTGCTTAGCTTGTGAACCCTTTTGCCAGTCACATCTCCTGCGAGAAAGTAAATCATGATGCTGTGCTGCTTATTATTTCAGATCTAAGTTCCACCATTCCAACTAAGGAATAGCTGAAGAGTGATCATGGGTGAGAATGTTAAAGAATGCTCTGGTTATGATGGACCCCAGTTACAGAATGTACCCCAGTTTCAGATAACTGAAGAATAGTCCAGGCAAAAATGTGGGCAATCAGAAATGCATTTCTGCTAATAAATGAGATGGACATTGGCTACGACAGGAATCTTCCAATGCCTTGGCATAATAATGTGGGGGGAGAGGGGGAGCTTAGGTTAATGTAAATATTGTTTTATGTGTTCCGGTGAGATTTCACTTAACTTCAATAAAATCGACAACTTTATTTGCAAGAAGTTTTCAAAGAAAGTTCATACAATGAACTCAAGTACTTTTAAAATTCAATTGATTCTATTTTGAAAACATTTTAAATAATGGAATACATTCCCTACTACTTCTCTTATTTTAGGTAATTTTAACGCTGGTCAACCCAGTTTTTACAAGTGTGGCCCCCACACTTGTAAAAACTGGGAGTGCACTCAAAACATGCTAGACCCAAAGGCACAGATCTGCAAGGAAAGTTCTGGTAAATCTGACCTGAGGTATTCTGTGCTCTCTAAATCATTCCAAAGTAGTATTTTATTATTCTTCAAATGAACTGAATCAATAAATCTCAGTAGTAAAATATATATATTTAGAGAGAGAGAGAGAGAGAGAGAAAAAGAGATATTTACCCTGTCTTCATTAATATTACTAATGAATGATATTTCCTTGGTTATCATTCCTTGTTGTAACTTCTGCAGATCTGCTATCTGACGGTCCTTTTCAGCCATGGCCACACTGAACTGGTCTCGCAGTGCTCGAGACTCTATCATGAGCAAGTTCTTTGCAGTTCTAAGTACAAAGATTAGCAACTTAGAATATCTGATTGCTACAATTCATCAGATAAAAGCATGAAAAAAGTCTAATGTGAACATTTCTACACCAGCATCAGATCCTTTTACTGCATTATCCTCCACTTCCCTTATAAATGCATTCTCGCAATAGCTACCTGCTTACTTTCACAAGCCTGTGCTTAGAGAAACAGATGCATGAAAATACCTGTATGTATTAAAGCGGGCCAATAATTCACCTCTCAGGATCTTTGACTAGCTGTCCCTGCTTCTAGCTGAAGCAAAACTGTCTTTCACTCAGAAAAGAGCACTTTTAATAATTTTGTGTCATTGGCAAATTTGATCACCTCACTCGATCCCTGGGGCACTCCATTATTCACCTTTCTCCATTAGAAAAATTTATTATTAAGTCCTACTCTGTTTTCTTTTAACCAATTTGCAATCCACAATAGGACACTGTCTCCTATCCCAAGACTTTTTAAATTTCCTAAGAAGTCTCTCATGAGGGGCTTTGTCAAATGCTTTCTGGATCCAGACACACTATAACCAGCTGGCTCACCTTTATCCCCATGTTTATTTAGGCCCTCAAAAAAAAATGAGGCAGATTAGTGAGGCAAGACTTCCCTTGGCTAAATCCATATTGGCTTTGTCCCATTAAACTATGCCTATCCATATGTTCGGCAATTATTCAAAGATGGAAGATGTACAAGAGCTCTGTAGATCACACAGATCACTTCTTTGGATATGACCGCACCAAACAGGACTAGTTTTATAATAACACAATCTGAACCAACAAGGTATCCAAAAGTTTGATCTACTGATGAAGGGTAATGAAGTGGGGGCTTACACATTGGTTGCTCTCGCCTCAAAGTCTTAGTTGGGGGGACGGACAGACAGGGAAGTGCTGAACATACTGCTCGTGTTACCAGTGCAATCAGAGCCTGAACACAGGAGCAACTGAGCAGCCAGCACAAGGATACAGAGGAGCAATATATTTTAAAAAGGCCAGACTGTAATTACGAAGTCAGTGAGGTTTTCTACCATTACTTCATAAAGGAGAGGTCGTAACTCAGTTTTTATTACAATTCTTACCTTAATTCTGCCATCTCACTCTGATATGATGAGACCTCTTGCTCTGTCTGCTCTTGGGAAGTTTTTGCCTGCTGAAGGGCTTTTCCCAGATTGTTTACCTTTGGAGTTGTGAGGTCGGAAGTATCTTTCACCTAAAATAAAAAGCCATTTAGTAGTTGCATATCCATGTTTATCTTCTGAAGTAGGTTTATCCATAAGGACTATTTTCAGTTTTTATTTTCCTGGGGAATTTCAATATTATAACAAAAAAAAAAATCTGTGGAAAAATGACTGTTATAACAGACAGGATAAAATTAAGTGGAAAAGTCATTTTTTCTTTGACTTTTTTTTTTTGGTTATAAAGTTGAAATTCCCAGAGAAAAGAACATAAAAGCTGAAAGAGAAGGTCCCTATGTATTCATTAGCATCAACATGCTTATAAAGAAAGCACAAAACCTTGTGTAGGATAAAACGAATAAAGAGATAATTAATAGTTAAATGGAATCCTATTAAAACCTAGCTTAAAAAAAATGTTGAAACTAGTCCTTTCCATTTTATCTGAATTCAAAATGGAAAATAAAACAGCTTTTCTTTAATGTTGCATGAATGCAATACGACCTACCTGAAACACACTATGACTGACACTTACCTGTTTCTCTTCATCAGTTTGAAGCTGTTCCAAATCACTCTTAACAGAACTGAGTCCGCCAGTGTCAGATGCTCCGGTAACTGGAGATATCCCCTGTTTTGTTTCATGGACTATCTGTAGTTTCTTCAAGTGCTGCAGTAACCTCCCTCTGTCATCTTGAAGACTTGCCATGGCTTTGGAAAATGCATCAATCTGCTGAGCGTAGTTCCTGCACTCGGAAGACAACCTGGCAACCTCAAGGTCTCTATCGGCAAGTGTCTTGCACATGCTCTCAATTTCACCAACAAGCTGGTCCTCAGTGACTTGGTCATCAGCAGTAGTAAGTGTCAGATTCCACACTGATGTTTTTGTCAGCTGAGTTGAGAGTCTTGATTTAAACCTGTTCAGCTCAGTTTCAAGGTCGTCCCCTCGTATTTTTTCAGACCTAAGTTCTGAAGCGTATCTGCTCTGTAGAACCTTGAAGTCCTCTATTAATCTCTCTCTATCATCTTGTAAAGCAGCCATTGCTTTGCCAAACGACTCAATTTGAAACAGGAGGGTTTTATTTTGAAGCTGAAGATCTAATAGCCCTTTTTCAGCCTGGTCTTCATCTGGGTTCCTCTCATTTCCCAGCTCTTCTAAAGTCAACATATCCTTACCAAATTTGCCCTCCAGTTCTTTTGCCTTCTCATGAGCTACTTTTTCAACTTCTGGGAGCTTGCTTTCGAGTTCTTCCAAGTGTTTCATTTTGAAAATTAATTCTTTAATACCTCCTTGAAACGCTTCTTTAGATTCGGAAATTAATGTCACTTTGTTAAGAGTAGCAATTAGCACTTCCAAGTCATTAATCTTAGATTTTAATTTTCCATTCTCAAGCTCTAAGCCATCCAAGGTCTGCTTTTGTGCTGCACTAATCTTTTGAACTTCTTTCTTTTGTTTTTGGAGCTCGCACTTTTCTTGCTCGAGATTCTTAATGTGATCTAACTTCTGTTTCAGCAGTTCTTTCAACTGGTGATCTTTCAGAGACAACACTTGGTTTAGGTCCTCTCTGTACCTTATGAGCTGTGCTCTTAGCATGGCTGTTTCTGCGTGAAGGTCATCTACTTGGTTCAAAAGATTCCTTAAGTCTTCTTTTAAGGCGGTGTTTTCACCAGCACTGTCAACTATTATGTTGTTTTTTTGGCTTAAAACTATTTGATGGCGCTGTTCCAGATGTTTGAAATCAGAGAAGATGTGATCTCTGTCAGCCTGAAGTGAGGACATTGATTTTCTGAAAGCATCAATTTCATTTGCAGTTTCATTTTTGTCTCTGACTGCTCTGTCAACTTTTCCCTGGAGAATTCTTAATTCGTTTGCCATATTTCGACAACTTTCACCTGACTGTTCCTTTTCAGTCTGCAAAGCACTTAACTTCTTTTCATACTCTTCCGTCTGCTTCGTGTGTTGGCTCTGAATCAGTGCTAGATATCCAGAAATTTCTCCATCTTTTGAAGAAAGGAGCATTGAAATCTCTGTATCTTTGCCCTTCAACATTAATTTCATTTGCTGAGAAATGCTAACCTGCTTTTCTAAATCTGCGCCCAGCTTTTCCTTTTCTGACATAACCTGATGGAATTCCTCCTCTTTTTGTGCAATAATGTTCTCTAGTATTTTAACCTGTTTTGCTACATCAGTCTTATCAGCTATCTGAACTTTAAGAGAACGGTTTTCCGAATACAGAGTTTGCAACATGTTCTCTTTAGACTGAAGAGTCATTTCCAACTCTTCCAATCTGCTTAAAAGAGTAAAGTTGGTTTCCTTTACACTGGTTAGCTCATTTAAGTGTGCTGTATCTTTATGGCTTTTCTGCATACTAATTTCTTTATTAGCTCTTTCCAACACAGAGCACTTCATTTCTAATTCCTGAAGTTGACTTACTTTGTTCTTGATCTCTTCTTGTAAATATAGTATTTTCTGCTGACTTTCTTCTACCTGTTTTTCTTTATTTTCAATAGCATCTTTAAATTGAATTTCCCACTTTTTCATTTCATCAATAACTCTGTCCCTGTCATTTTGAAGAGATGACATACACTGAGTGAAAGCTGCTAACCTGGCCAAACTTGTATTTAAATCTCCCTGAAGGGTTTTGTTTTGCAAGTCTTTAATAATAATTTGATTTTGCATTTGATGAAGTTCTTCAGCTCCTCTGTCCTTTTCTCTCTGAAGGGCATCATGTCTCTCCTGAAGATTCATCAATTCTTTTTCACTGATTATTCTTAGATCCTGAAGTCTGCATTCTATATCTTTTTCATGGTTTCTCTTTTGCCCTTTCAAATCATCTTCTCTCTTCTTGATTTCTCTTTTCAAGCTTACATTTTCTGCGGTAAGCAGAGACATTTCGTTTTTTGTCTCTTCCATCAAAATGTTATGAGAATAAAGTTTCTCATTAAGAATGTGTACTTCTGTGTTCGACTTATCAAGCTTTTCTGCTGTACTATTCAAATCCTTTTCAATTTCTTTGCTTTTAGACTGTGATAGCTTCAGAGATCTTTCCAAGTCTAGAATCAGTTCTTGAAATTGTATAGAATCCTTTTGCAGTTGACTGATTTCTCGCTGCTTTTCCTTCAGAAGATCTTGCAGCTCTTTGGAATTGCTTTTTGCCCCACGGTTACCTCTATAAGCAGATTTCACTTTCTCCTCAAATTCTCTTACAAGCTGCAAATGCTGCTCTTCCTTTTCTCTAATCATAATGCATTTTTCTGCCTTTATGCCTTCAAACTGCTGTGCCAAGAAGTTGTGTTGCATTTGTGCGGCCTTCAGTTCATCTGATAAATGATCAGTCACCTTTTTATTATTAAGCAGCTCTGTCTGTAAGAGTTCTCTTTCATATTTTATTTTACAAGAAGTTTCTTGAACATTTTCAAGCTCTTCTTGTAAGAGACACTTGTCATCCTCTAAAATCTTAACTTTTTCACTCAGGCTAATGATTTCTTGTTTAAGACCTCTTACTTCAAGTTCTAATTTGGAAAGCAAGCCATTCTGATGCTCTAAAGACTCTTTACCTACTTTGAGTTTTTCCAAAATTTCATCTCTCTCCTGCTCCATGGCAGTTACATTTTTCGCCTTTTCTGCAATTTCATTGTTTAACAAATTAACCTGATATAATAAGGTTTCTTTTTCACCAACTACTTCACTGTGTCTAGAGTGCATATCAGACTGGTAAGAGTCCATCTGGACCTGAAGTTCTCCCAAAGCATATTTAATTACATGGATGTCATTTCGAAGTCTCTCATTTTCATTCTGATTCTGGTGCAAAGACATTTTTAGAGTTTCAGACGTTTCTTTTAACTTGTTATTTTCTTCTTCTAACTGACTATTCTGCTGAGATAACCGACCAACAAAAATCTGTTCTTCAGTGGTTGACTTTAATACACTGGTAAGTCTTTCTACTTCAGTATTTAATTCATTAATTTCTTCTTGCCTTGATTCTGCCAATTGTCTTAGCTTGCCCTTTAAATCTTCATTTTCATGATTCACTTTTCGAATTTGCTTATCGGACTCCTGCTTTTCCAATTCAATTTCTCGGAACTGATGAATTAGGTCTTGTTTCTCTCTTCTGGCTAGCTCAATAATTTGCCTCATTTTGCCTATTTCATTACTGATATTTTCATAGGCTTGCAAAAGTGATTCATACTCTTTATTTAATTCAGTGTGTTTAGCTTTCCAGCCTGATAGTTCAACTGTCTGGGAATCTTTTAAGGAATTCAACTGGAAAGAAAAGGCTTCTTTCTCCTCAACTATGGTCTCCATGGTAGACTTGAGGCTCTCACATGCAGCAGTTAAGTTTTCATTGTCTGTTGAAAGTCTCTCTCTTTCTGAAGCAAGGTGTTCCTTCTCTCGAGATAAAGAGATTGTAATATTTTCTCTCTCTTTACATAATTCGGATAAACTCTGCTCCAGGGTGGAAGCTTTGATTGCCAATTCACCATTTTCCAAGAGCAGGCAATCGATCCTTTCCTTCAGGGACCTGTTTGCTTTCAGAACTTCTTTGCGGGAAAGTAGAGCAGCCTGACGCTTTCTCTGGAGCAGCTCTTTCGAGTTCCCCTCTGCATTCTTCATACCTGGCTGCTGGGTGCTGTTTGTTTCCAATTCTTGAACCGTTTCCGTTTGCTGCTGGGTCTGATGTTCCACAGCTTCTACGTGCTTTTCTCTTCCGGAAAACTCATTTTGCAATGACTGCATATTGTTGTCTTTACGTGGATTCTCTTGTAGCACTCTGATATCAGAAATTAAATGCAATTCTTCCAGATCACTATAACTTTCTTTAGCTTCCTGATACAATAGCCCAATTTCTGTGGTACACTTTTCTGTCTGTGTGATACTTACCTTGTGTAATAAGTTTTCATTTTCTTTGCAGTTACTTACATGTGCTTTTAAATTAAATATTTCTACATTTAATTGTTCTAAGACACTAGCAGTTTCTTCTTTTTCTTTTTTGAGACCTTCACAAGTTGTTCTAAAATGTTTTACATCTTCCTGGGCTTCTTTCAAACTCTTCTGCAATTGCAGAATTTCTCTCTCCTCAAGTGTGTTGCTTTGCTCTTTAAGAGAATATAGTGCTGCAATCTCATTTTTTTCTGAAATCTGTTTGATTGCTAGCTGCAGAGCTTCTTGTAGGTCTTCAATTTTCTTCTGATTGTTCTTGTGTTCTTCCTCATGT
Organism: Rhinatrema bivittatum; assembly: GCF_901001135.1. NCBI lineage: Eukaryota > Metazoa > Chordata > Amphibia > Gymnophiona > Rhinatrematidae > Rhinatrema > Rhinatrema bivittatum. The sequence continues at coordinate 8,402,238 of NC_042631.1, read as the reverse complement.
GTTTGTGAATAGGTTTCCTTTTCATTATTCATTTGCTCCAACCTACTTCTGATACATTCAGCTTCCATTTCAGATATTTCAACTTTTTTCTGTAGTTCATCTATTTCAGTTAACATGGCATCTTTATCTGTTTTAGACTTCTGTTCAAGTTCATTCAAGGAATTTTTCAACTTAATGGTCTCTTCTGTTTTCTCAGCAAGGTCAACAGACAGTTGATAGAAATCATCCTGCCATGTTTTTGTTTCCCTCAGAAGCTTTACATATTCACCATTTAATTTTTCCAACTCTGCATCTTTCATTAGCATTTCAGAGCTTATTTCAGCCACTCTCTTTTCACAGGCTTTGCCGTTTTCCAATTCCTGTTCCATGGCTTCAATTCTGCCTTTTTGTTCCTCCATTTCCAACTTGCACTGGTTCACAATTTTTTCTTTTTCAAGGAGACCCACCTCATAAGTCTGTAACTCTTTCTGCAACGAGGATATCAGCAACTGGTTATAGTCAAATTCATTACACTTATTTGTGTATTCATCCTTCAGTTCACTGTGCGTCTTCTTCAGGAAATCAAGATCTTTGGTTTGTTCTGTAAGCTTTGCTAAAAGTTTATCAAGATTGTTTTCTTTCTGAGGTTGCTTAATGGTTTCCTTCCCTTCTGAAAGTGTAGCTTCATTTCTTTTTTGCAAAGCTTCACTCTCTCTCTCTAACATGTTTAATTGATTACTTTCATTGTAGAGAATTTTATCACTACTACAGGTGTCCCTAGCAGAAAACTGCTGTTCCACTGATTGACCATGCAAATTATCCTGCTGTTTAACAATATCTGCTTTAAGATTTTCTAGATGCAAAAGGAGTTGGGAACGTTCTTCTCCAAATGCCCTTTCCTTCTCACTTAACATGGATTGTACATGGTCAAGCAGGGAATCTTTTTCCTGGACAGATTTTAAATACTCAAGCAATTCAACTTCTTTATGGACAATACTGTCCCTTAACTCTTTAACACTCTTCTCAAGTTGCTCCAGAAGGGCTTCTCTCTCAGAAAGTGTTTCGTTCATACTATTCACATCACTGTCTTTTTCTAGTAGCTGTTGCTTCAGTAGTTCAAGATGATACTCAAGTTCTTTGTTGCATGTTTCAACAGAATTCGTCTGACATGTTAACTCGTCAACTCTCTTCATTAAGTCCTCTGCTTTTTTATGTTCTTTTTCTATTTCATCTTGTCCACTTTCAACTTTTTTCATTAAGTCCTTTCTTACTAGCAGGGCAGCTTGAAGTTTTCTCTTCATATTGTCCTTTTCTTTGCTTAGTTTCTCAACCTGGAACTGCATCTGATCCTTTGCATTTACCAACTCACTGATTGTTGTGTCTTTTTCAGCTAACATGACCTGATGATGCTCCAACTGCCTCTTACACTCCACCAGTTTCTGAGTCACGTCAGCTACATCAGCTAGAGAGCTATTTTGCACAGATTCTAAGCACTGAATTTGGCTAATCAACACATTTTTCTCATCTGAAAATTTTACCATTTGATTAGACATGGATTCCATAACCTGTGTAACAGAAACATCTTTTTCCTTGAGCTGGTGGCTCAGTACAGCAACTAAATCCTTCTGCTGATTGGTCTGTGAAGTTAGGCTCTCTAACAAGAATTCTTTTTTTCCAACTTCTTCCTGCAAATCTAATACCTTTTTACCCTCAACCTCAAGCTTCTTAAGACAGATTTTCAGTTCATTTTCTAACTTATCCAACTGCTCCTGTTGCAAACTAAGGTGCTTCTTTTTACCTTCTAACATTTCCTCTTTTTCTTCCAAGAGAAACTGCTGCTGCTTTAATGCCTCTTTAACAGATGCTACATCTTTTAACAAACATTCTACTTCTGACTGGTGTTGGTTTTCAACCTTTTCAATGTTACTTTGCAACAACTCTTTCTCTTTCTCAAATGACATCATACTTTGTGTCTTATCTTTTGAGATATCATCAATGTACTTATCTTGTTTAGAAAGCATCTGTCTTAATTCCGCTATTTCCATCTCTTTACTTTCAATTACAGACATAATGTATGAGAGTTTCTCTGATCTATCTTTACAACATGCTAATTCTGGATTAGCCTGTGAAATCTTTGCATCTTTCTCATCTAAATGTCTATTACCAAGCAACACGGATACATTTTCACTTAACTGCTCCTCTAGAAGATCCAGATCTTGCTGCAAAGACTGGATTGTACCAATTTTCAATACCATTTCACTTTCTAATCTGCTCATCTGTTCACTAAGAATGGCCTTTTGCTGAGAAACACTACTGAGCTCTCTTTCTGACTCAAGCAGACTTTGCTCTAGCATTTCGGTTTTCCCTTTGAATCCAGATAGTTCTTCAGCCCGCACACTAACCTGCATTTGTAGCTGGTCTTTTTCTCTGTTCATCTGCAATCTGATTGTTTCTGCTTGCAACGCTGAGTCTTTTAAGGCATGTTCTAGCTCTTTATGAAGGTCCTGAAGCTCTGCTGATTTTTGGTTTAATTGGCTCTGATATATAGTTAGAAGTTCTTCTTTTTCCACAATCAGTTTGTTCCTCTCTTCTTGCACGCACGCTTTCTCCTGAATGACGGAATTAATTTGTACCTGAAGATTTTCTAACAAGACTGCTTTTTCGTGAATTTCTTGCGACATCTTAGAATTTAGATTATTTTGTTCTGCCTTCAGATTCTCAATTTTTTGAGACTGGTCAGCGCACATCTCCTGAAGAGCTTGCAGAGTTCCTTCCTTCTGCTGCCATATATTAATTTGGTCCATAGCTTTCTGGTGCTCTAGTTTTATAGACTCTAATTCAGTTGTTAATGAATTAATGGTCAGTTGACCAGCAGCAACAGTTTTGTTTCTTTCCCTTATTACATTCGCAATATTTTTCAGTGCTACATCATTATCTAGTGCCTCACCAAGCCCCATCTCATTGGTAAGTGCATGAATATTGCTTTCTAGGAGATGTATAAGGCCATCTTTCTTCTTCAAAGAATTAAGAAGCTTACCAACATAGTCTTCTTTCTCTCGAAGAGTTGTGCTTAGTTCATTTCTTTGCTCTTGTTCCATTTTAAGTTTTTCTTGCAAACACAGGAATGCATTTTCTTTTGCCTGCCCGAGTTCTTCAGACTTTTGCAATTCAAAGTTCATGCTGTGCATTTGGTCCTGAAGCTGAGAAACTAAGAGCGCCTTCTCTTCTAACTGGGACTGAAATAATTCGTTTTTATTCGCTTTATCATTTAGATTCTTTAGGAGGTTTGTTTTTTCTAGCAGCAATGCTTCTTTTTCTCTTATAAAGAGCCGCATCTCACTTAAATCTCTTAACCGATCATTTAGCTCTTTTTTCAGGGTTAATGTCACCTCTTCAAGGTTCATAACTTTTTGCCTCAAGGCCTCACATGTGGTCTCTCTATCTTTAAGCATTAACTTCAGCTCTTCGTTGGATATTACAGTATTTTTCAAAGCAGACTCCTTTTCTAGCACAGCTTTTTTCAACTGACCTGTTTCAGAAATCAAAGCTGCTAACTGTCCCTGCTGCTCACCACAATTCTCTTGCAGGTCCGAAAACTGTTTCTTCAGATTAACATAATCATCTACCTTATGTTTTAAAGCCTCATCTTTTGCATTACTTAATTGATTTAACTCATCTATTTTTGCTCTCAAAGTTTTAAGCTGACTATGAAGGTCAGAAATTACTTCCATATTCTCAGAAAGCTGAACCTTAAGCAAAACAGACTCCTCACTCTTATCTTTAAACAATTTTAATTCCACAGCTTGATTTTTTAGTTCATTTTCTTTACTGTGTATTGCTTTTTTAAGCTGACTAATCTCAGAAACAAAACTCTGTACCTGATTCTGCAAATCTTCCCTTTCCAATTTATTCTCCTTAATTTTCTGAATCAGTGCCTCTTTCTCAGCAACAGCAGTTTCTTTCTGACCAAGAGCAGCTTCTTTTTCTACAAAACTACTTTGCAGTTTTTGGTTTTCGGCCATCAGTGTGTCAATTTGATCTTTCAGAGCTAGAATGGTATGTCGCTCCTGAGACAAATGAGAATTCAAGGCAACAATTTCGCTTGCCTTTTTAGTCTCAGAAGCGTTGGCCGTTTCAATATCTGCTCTCAGTTGTCCTATCTGCATGTTCAGTGCATGTGCTTCTTGCGTCAGTGATGCATTTTCAGACTGGTACAGTGTAACTTGTGAAAGAAGACTATCAGATTCATTCGATTTTCTATTTAATGCAATGGAAACCTCTTCTTTTTCAGATTTTAACATACTTAACTCTTTATTAATCATTTCCAGTTGACTACTTAACAATGCACTTGACTCGATTCTCTTATCAATCTGCTGATGTAGATTCTCGAGCTCTATTCCTTGACTTTTTAAAGCAGAATCCCTATCTCCCACCAACTGCAGCAGCTTCATGCTTTCATCTCTCTGACTGTGTCCTTCCTTCTCCAGTCTGGCAATGTGGTTTTTATTCTCTTCCACTTCTTTATGTAAAACATTCACCTGTGTGCTTTTTTCTTGCAAAGACTTGCTTTGTCCTTCGAGACTGGAAGTTAGTTCTTCAATCCGATTCTGCAAGACTTCTACTTCAGCTCTATTTCGGCCAAGCTGTTCAAGCAATGTGCTACATTCAGCAAGTTTATTATTGAGATTATCTTCTTTTTCTAGCAATCCATCATTAGCTTCCTTCAACTGAACTTTCAAAGAACATATCTCTCCTTGCAACTGCTGTATTGTTTCTGTACTTTCAGAGAGCTGTTGATTTAAAACATTACATTCCTTTATCTTCTCCATCAATTCCCATGTGACTGAAGTTTCTTTCTGTTCTAAACCTACAGACATTTCTTTAACCTTGCCTATCAATTCGTTTTTATCACAGGTGAGCCCAGAAATTACTGACTGACAATGCAAAACTTGCTCTTCATTAACAGAGAGCTTGTTCCCTAGCTCTGAAACACTTTGGCGTAGGGTCAAAATTTCACTCTCTTTTATTTTCAGTTGTTTTGACAAATGTTCATTTTCAGTGACTACTTGTTGCTTCTGGTTGCCCAAATCATGTATGCTTTCACTCATATCCTCAGCTATTTTCATTTGATCTGCCAGACAAACTTCTTTCTCTTTGAGGAGACTCTGTAGGTGTTTCTTAGTTAAAGCAAGCTCTTCCTTCTCGGCTTCTAACTTACCAACTTTTTCATTATTTTCATCAAGTTGTTTTTGGAGTTCAATGTTTTCTTTCACTTTGGCTTTGAGTTTTCCAGTTAATTTCAGTTTTCTTTCTTCATTCTGTTGCTGAGCCAACTGGAGCTGTTCCTCCAGTGACTTGGCCAACTCTGTTTTTTCCTGGAGTGCCGTTTTGATCATTTCTCTCTCCTTTGAGTGCTCTGTTAGTTGTTTGGATATTTTATCCAAATCTTCATCTTTTTTAGCTGCTTCAGCAATTAACTTGTTGTATTGCTCCTTCACAGATTTCAGTTCTTTCTCAAAGGTCTTCTCTTTGTTTTCTCTCTCCTCCAGCAAACTGGTAAGTTTCTCTTTAGCAGAGTTGTTTTCATCCAGCTGGGACTGCAGGCTCTCAGTCTCCTGCCTGTGTTTTGATTCAGCATCTTTAAGCTTCTCTGTCAATATATTAACCTGCCCTTTCAGTAGAGAAATCTGCGATTTACATTCTGCGACATGGTTATTGTGGGTGACTGTGTGTGTCTGAATTTCAGAACGAAGCTCCTTAATTGTCACATTGTTCTCAGTGATTTGCCTAATTAGCTCTACGGCTTCTTTGGCGCTAGCATTTTTTTGGTCTGTTGTTTTGTTCAGTTCCAATTCCATCATATTAATTTTTTCAGAGAGGGCAGAAATCATGCTGCTTGCATCTTTTATATCTGATGACTGTGCTTCTCTCAGTAAGTGGCTCTCTTTCTCAGACTTGGCTAAGGCATCTTCCATTTCTCTCACTTCTTCCTCTTTGTACTGGACCTGCTGTTTCAAAACCAGAATCTGTTCAGAATACTCGGTCATGTTTCTAGAAACAGTGGAGATTTCATTCTCTTTTTCAAGTAGTATTTCTTTGAGATTATCAATTTCTCTCTCGCATCTTTGAAGGTCATGGATAAGTTGAGCTCTCTCCTCCATATGGCTTGTATTGAGTCTGTCAAGCTCTTCATTTGTCTGGTCAAGGTCTCGTTGTGTCATTTCTAAGGCATTCTCTTGTTTTAATACCTACAGGTTTAAGAAATAACATGGAAAAATTGCTTTAATTGAAACCTGAAGAATTCAAAGTTAATCTTTACCCTGTATAAACACAAAGTGCTGTAGACATACCATCAGTTCCCAATTCCAAGTTGAAAAAGGACTACAACAGAAATGCTTGTAGATAATAAAAAGTAGAAAACTGTATACTAGCAACAGACATTAATATGTGAAGAGGGGGATAGGAAAATTGGTTCTTCCTACTAATTTTCGTTCCTGAAGTACCACGGATCAGTCCAGATGAGTGGGTTTATGCACCCCTACCAGCAGATGGAGGCAGAGAACAAATCTTTGAGGCACTGCTACATAACAGAGAGTGCCATTGCTGTCCCTCAGTATTGACCTGTACCCAAGTCAAGATGTCTACCTTAACAAACCCCAATAAACCTTGGGCGAACAGAGACTTAAAGATGAAGCACTATCCTGGACATCCTTGAGAGCCGCCACTCCCTTTACCGGAATGGTCGTATTTTTAGTAACTGCCGACACAGCTGCATCCATCTTGGGAATTCCTAGGCAAGGGTCTCTTTGCCCCTAACTCCTTCCTGGCTAAATAAGCCTCATGATGGAGAAGCACAAACCCTATGGAAATAGCCTCTTGGTCTGAGGAGAAAGATTCCCGAGTGGCATCTTCATGAGCCCCTCCCTGCCCCTGCCACCAGCAGGGTCCTTTCCCCAAAGGCAAGAGTGTGGGGGTAGAATCCCATGGCTCAGAAATAGCAGCCTGCATTTCAGCACGTGCTGCCAAATTAGCCACTGCAGCTGTCCCAGCTGCCTACACCTTTGTGCCATTCCCTAGGGGGTCCTGCTCCCCCCCCCCCCAGGCACATGTGCGGCAAAACGAGGCCGCATTGAGGTGAGCTTGCCTCAAACCGCAGCCACGGGCATGTCGGAGCGGTCAGGCCTGCACATGTGGTCAGGCCTAAAAATAAACAGAGCCTCCGCAATCGCACTCGCTGCTGTCCCGCTGTTGAAATTCAGCACTCAGTCAACCCTAAGGAGGAAAGTAATTTGGCCCGCCTCTTGGCAGGAAAACAAATACTTACCCGCTCCTCAGCCCTGCACAGAGCCTCCACTGCTGCCAATCTCCCCACTTCTTTTTTTTTTTTTTTTTTTTTAAACTAAATTAAAGAGATAGGCCACAACTAAAAGGGGGAAAGAACTACTTCCCTGCTTCTGGAGCTAGGAGGTTGAGGAGACAGGCCCACGGAGGGAGAGAAGGAACCAGGACCCCTGGCTATCTACCCCCCTGTCAAGAAGGGCCGAGTCCGGACAGGGATTACCAACCCCCCGCTCGCCCTGCTCCACCTGAGGGATGGCCCACGAAGAAACCTAACACCTTGGGGAGCCAAATCCGCTTATCTTTTTTCTTCAAAAAACTCCAGACTGCAGGTTTGCACCTCTACCCTCTGCTGGAGACAGAAATACTGAGGGACAGCAATGGCACTCTCTGTTATGTAGCAGTGCCTCAAAGTTTTGTTCTCTTCCTCCATCTGCGGGTAGGGATGCATAAACCCACTCGTCTGGACCGATCCGGGGTATGAACAGATTACTAAGACTAAGAATTCATAGTTGTTCCAAATTACCTTTTCTTTAAGTACAGCAACTTTATCTATTAGATCCTTGTTGCTCGATTTCAATTTGGAACACTCCATTTCATATGTACCAAGTTTCTTCTTTGTGTCTTCCAGCTTTGCATCATATAATAATAAAAGAAAGATGGAAGAGAGCAAATGGTGTTTAGGTACCTCATGATTATCTGTAACACATGCACAGTGTATTTTAAAAGCAAAGAAGAAAACAGTCAGGCAATATCAATGCTCAGATAAAAATAAATGTCTTTGGGACTTTTAGCAACAGTGAAATACAAAACACTTTAAAATAATTAATGAAAAAAAAAAAAAAAAGACAGCTAACAAAACTGGCAAAGAAAGTGTTCAACATATGAACTGAGAGATTTGCGCAAAAAAACTCTTTTTTTTTTTATGAACTATTTTCCAGATTCATTTAAGACTGACAGAATGCAGCATTGCTTATATTCGAACTTTTTCAACAGCAGCAAACTGTGATGTTAAAGAGCATATCACTGAATCAGGCAGGAGAAAATGGACTAGCATTGGTAAAATACAAACATTTCAATAGCAAACAATAGGAAAAAACACAAAACAAAAACCAGAGTAACTGGGTTTAGGGAAAATATATTTGTCTGAGTTTGCACGCCAGCTTCAAGACAGACTTGGGATCCAACTTGTAAAAGAGAAATCTATTAAACAGCATATCACAGCCTGGTGGCCTCAGTGGCAGTGCTGGAGCTGGAGATACTGAGGAGGCGGTGTTCACAGCCGCTGGGGGAGGGAGTCAGTCCGCATGCAATGGCCACACTCGGGGCTCATCCTTACAGGCTTTCAGAAGAATCCGCCGTGCATGGGCCCAGTCCAAGAACGGCCGCTACAAATTACGGGACTAACTAGAGTGGATCTAAAACAAGGGGGGGGACCCCCAGGTGGCTGGGAATGAGGAATCATGGCACTGTATCGCAGTCCTGCTTTCTGACTAAGCTAAAGCCCCAAGGAGCAAGAGAAAACCGCTGTGTCAGTGATTCCAACTTACCTGCTGATCAGTTTGTGCAAGCTTTTCCCCAAATTCCTTGTTCAAGATGTCTTTTTCTTGAAGCAGCTGCCTCAGACTTTCAGTATGTTCTAATTTCTCCGTCACACCCAGCAGCTTCTGTTCTTTTTCCATAAGCGATGTTTCAAGAAACAACTTCCTGTCACTTATCCTGCATCAAAACAGAATTCAGATTCTCATCTGGCTCAGCAGTGCAAACCAGATAAAGTTCCAATTCTTTCCAACTAAGATTATAAATCAAGAAAGCTGCTGGATGAAAAATGACGACATTGTATTAAGGAAGCATACGAAAATGCTGAATTTGGCATCTTACAGACAAATAATTTTAAAAAGTACCCTGGCTTAACATTAAGTCGAAATATTCTTAATACTAGAAATGTAAGGCCCTCTTATTATAAAGGTTTTTTTCTGTCTTGAGCCCATGAGAGAATTAACGCATCTAGACAGCATCCTCATTTGCAGTTTATTTTACACAGGATAAGGATTTGATTTGCTTTTACCCCTTGAGTTGCTCATTCAAACTGGACACAAGGATCTGGTGATTCTCTGCCTCCTGAGCGTGCTGGCTGCGCACTTGTGTCACCTGTGCTTGCAAGCGTTCGTTTTCAATCTAAAATGGCAAGGAATAGGAGTGCAGACATAAATCTCATATTTAATCAACCTCAAGAAAATCAACTCTTTTCTCTTCTCCTATGGTGGCTCCATCACCCAAGTGCAACATAAAAAAATCAAATATTTGCACACTGTGTAAAAGAAAACCTATACCGAGCACGAGCTTTATAAATAAAAAAAAAAAGTACTTTCAATTTGTTCCTGAGGACAGTAGAAGAGCTTACTCAAATATAATTCAAATTATTGCTACTCAATTCTTACTGCCTTAGCTTTAAGTTGCATTAAATTGATTTTAATTAAATTAGGCCATTTAAACAAGGTAAGGTAATTTCACACAGTGCATTTCTTGCAATGCCTTTTATTACTGTAAACCAGATCCACCACAATCCAAAAGTAAATTAGAAACTAGAGGCAGTACGTCCATGTGAACATGTATTGGACAAACACCACTGCACCATTTTTCACCTCTTGGAGGGGGGGTGGTATCTGCTAAGCCTTTAGGAGGGGATAAGGGAAGAACACACCTTTATAAACCTCAAAGGCTGCCCATCTTCATCTACATCAAACATTACCTGTATTAAAAGGTTGTGTTATAAAATTCTCGAATACAGTTCAGTATGTTATTTGCTATCTGCAATTTCCATAGATAAAGTAATATTGGGTCTTACCTGCTAATTTTCATTCCTGTAGTACCACAGATCAGTCCAGACTCCTGGGTTTTGCCTCCCTGCCAGCAGATGGAGACAGAGAAAGTTTTACTGACACTGTATATAACCCAGTGTTCTACCTGTAGTCCTTCAGTATTGACATGTACCCAAGCTAAGATGACGACACCACCAAATAAAACCTAACACGAAACCTCTCCCTCCCAACATGTAGAAAGAAGAGACTGCCCAAACTGGAAAATTTGTTCCCAACGTAACTATAGAGAACAAAATTGAAGAGCTCCAACAATTCTGCAATAAATATACCCTACAGAACGAGTGGAAGACTCTCCCCCCTACTATTAGGGTGGATCTCTGGACTGATCTGAGGTACTACAGGAACGAAAATTAGCAGATAAGAACCAATTTTCCTTTCCCTGTATGTACCCAGATCAGTCCAGATTCCTGGAATGTACCTAAGCTCCCTCAAACTAGGTGGGTCCTTGAGAATCCTGCTCATAGAACACTCTCACCAAAGATCATGGAAGTTGGAGCTCCAACATCCAAGAGATAATGCCTGAAGAAAGTGAGTAGCAAACGCCAAACAGCTGCTCTGTCAATCTCCTGCTGCTACACTTATTGGGACTCTGCCCAATGCATTGCTGGAGAACGAGTCGAGAGAGCTATCAAACCCTCAGGCACAGGGCGACCTTTAGAAATATAAGTTGATCCGACCATGTCTTTCAGTCACTGTGCGATTGTAGCTTTGGAGGCTTTGCCTCCTTTCTTTGGACCACTACAAAATACAACAAAAAGATCTGACTTACGGAAAGCATTAGTAACCCTAAAGCTCCTCAAACATCCAAGAGCTTACTGGATGTAAGAGGCTAGAAGAATTCCAAATCTGTCAAGGATGGAAGCTCCACTACCTAAGAGGAAACAATTAAACCATTTTGAGCAGAAAGGACGGTACCATATGCAACGATATCCCCGAATCAGAGACTTGTAGAAAAAAAAACCTCTTAAGTGCTCAAGCTTTTAACGTTGCCCTCCAAAAAAATTTCAGCCCGAATCAAAGGCCCTTAGACCTGCACCTTGGACTCTTCCAGCTGCTCTATTTTCTGCTCCAGGTCATCCTTGTACAAGAGCCTGCCCTTAACAGCCATCCACTTCGCATGCACTGCTGCTGAGAAGAAAAAAAACAAGCAGTCGAAAACTAATACCTCAGCCTGCCCAAGCAGGAAAGCAGAAAAAACTTTATTTTTAAAAACTTTACCGCCAAACAAAGTAAAAATACTTCCCTGGGTTAGGCTGGAACACAGAGCTGCATGTGAGAACAGGTTGCCAGACTGCTTCACAGAGCCTCAAGCCACTTCAGTAGCCTTGTGAAGGGGGAAGGATCTGGACGCCCCCCCCCCCCCAGCTCATCTGCCTCAAACCAAGGGGGGTGGTCCCACCAGGACCTAACAACCTCCAAGAGGAAGGCTCTCTCTCTATTATCTTTTATTTTTTTAAACTGCAGAACTGCAGGTTTTGCACCATCTACTATCTGCTGGAGACAGAGAAATACTGAGGGACTGCAGGTGGCACACTGGGTTATGTACAGTATCAGTAAAACTTTCTCTGTCTCCATCTGCTGGCAGGGAGGCAAAATCTAGGAGTCTGGACTGATGTGGGTATGTACAGAGAAAAGTTACCAGAAAATGTCATTTTCTGTAGAATAGAGAAGGGGTTACCAATACAAACCTGAAGGGAGGGAGGCTTCGAAGGAATGTGAGATAATACATTTTCAATCAGAGGGTGGTAGACACCTGGAACACGCTTCCAGCAAGGTGGCACAAAGCCAAACTGTGGAAGAACGCAATGTGCTTGGGCCACAGCTCAACAGCAGGAGAAGGGAGTGAGAAGACCACAGGCTGAGAAGGACCCTGTGACAGCACAAATGGGCAGACTGGACATGGGGGAGGGGGGAGCCCATTGTCCCCATATCTACCGACATCTTCTCAGTTTCTATGTATATATGCAGGACGTATCAACCACATTCAATTGAAAAAGATACAATTAACTGAAATTTTGCAAGAGAAAGCACTTCCCTCAATTCTTTCAAGAATGTGCATAATTTTTTTTCGTGCCTCAGCAGTTTCCTTCTGCGTCTTTGGGCTTCCAGCTCAATTAGAAACAGTCGTCTTTAGGGTATTGCACCATAAGCAGTCATTAACAACCCCCGCGGTTTCTCCCCTGTTTTACAACCCCCCCCCCCCCTCAACTCACTAAAGCCCAGATATGACAGCAAAAATCCTTGTCTGGTGACGAGGAGAGTAAGAAAGGGGATGGATATGAGCAAATGGTCTGAACTGGATAGAACTGTCATACGAGCTCCTCACGTCCAAAAGTACAGTGCCTGACTGGGAGCCAGAAGATCTCCAGCTGGTAAAAAACAAAAAAAACCACACACGACTGTGGCACTGCAAAGCATGGAATCCCCAGAGGGCTCCCGCCAGGACCTGCAATTACTGGCTCTTAGGCTGGCTAAGAGGTGTCACTGTTGCATAATGACAGGAACACGGGGGATAGGGAAATGCCTATAGTACCTGAACCTAACCTGCTTTGAAATGCCTGAAAAGTGGAACAGAAATCAGATCAAATAAATAGATAACTTCCTCCTCCCCCAGGAGCTGTGAACTCTGCTTCTGCAGTGACCCCAACCGGAGAACAAAGTCCTGCCCTGGGAATCTGCAAGGCAGCCCAAGAAAGTGCAAACAATTGAGTACATAAACATCTACATTGCATCAAATAGTTAAACTGATAGATCAGTGAGAAAAAGGCACACTGAATTACAGCAGCAGTGATAAATATCAGCAGAAGGAATTTCTGTTAACATGGACCATGTGTCACAATTGTTTAACCATTTCTGTATTCGCCACCTGCAGAGATTCAACTCGATTGGAAAGTTGCAGTCGATCTTCCAAGTCCTGACAACGTTCCTCCAGAGACAGAATTTGCTCTTGCAGTAGGTTTCTCTCCAGTTCTAACTCTTCCACTACTGTTCGCAATCCTTAAGTTAAAAAAAAAAATAAAAATTTATTTTTAAGGAGTTCTTCAAAAGGAAAAAAAAAAAAACAACAAAATTACACACACATGCATTTATATAAAAATGTCCCCTTACAAAAACAAGCTGAGCTTAGCAACATACATGCAGTACAGAAGACATGCTGCAAAGGTTTGCTCCAGTAGAAAAAGCCTTGGTCAATTATGCTTTGAGCCATAAATGATGGTTACGACTAGCCCATCAGAGGAGTCTGCCTTGCTTTGCTAAGTTATGGAAAACATTTTAAAGGGTTTTTCCCCCTAGATGAATGGCACCGACTTTCCTGTCTAGTTTGGTTTTAGTCCAATTAATCCCATAAAAAACTGGAGAAATTACTTACCTGATAATTTCGTTTTCCTTAGTGTAGACAGATGGACTCAGGACCAATGGGTTATGCTCCCCTGCCAGCAGATGGAGACAGAGTCAGATTCCAAAGCCTGAGGTGGGACAACCGCGCTCCTCGTACTAGGCTTCAAATCCGGAGGGAAGACGTATAGCAACTCTTTTTCCGACCAGGTTTGAACAAGAGCATCGATCCCCAGGGACCTCTGATCTCTTCTACGACTGAACAATCGGGGAACCTTCGCAGTGTGAGATGCAGCCAGCAGGTCAATGGACAGGAGGCCCCAGCAATCTACTGTCGGTTGAAAGGCTTCAGCCAACACCCACTCTCCTGGATCCCTGCTTAGAAAGTCTGCTCTGGCGTTGTCTTTTCCTGCGATGTGCGAGGCTGAGAGCGTCTGTAGATGTATTTCCACCCATTCCATAAAGAGGTCTATCTCCTGAGACACCTACTGGCTCTTGGTTCCCCCCCCTGGCGTTTGATGTAGGCTACTGCCATTGCATTGACTGACATTATGTGGACCACTTGACTCTGGAGTCTGTGGTTGAATTGCAAGCACGCCAGTCTTACTGCCCGGGCTTCCAGGCAACTGATGCTCCAGAGAGCCTCTTCCTCCGTCCAATGTTCCCCAGCCCCGGAGACTTGCGTCCTTTGTAAGAACCAGCCAGTTCGGAGAGGACAGAGGTAACTCCCCTGCTCAGATAAGCCTCCTGCAACCACCACGAGATGAGAGCAGACTCCCATCAGTAAGTGGAACCAAATCGAATAGTCTTGAGACTGCGGGTTTCAACATGACACCAGCGAGTGTTGAAGTGGGCACGCGTGCTCTCACCCACGGCACTACTTCCAAGGTTGCCGCCATCAAACTGAAAACTTAGAGATAGCTCCACACCATCGGGTGTTTTGTGTTCATCAATTGACGCATCCAAGACATCAACTTCCGTATCTGTGTGGACGAGAAGAAGACCTTGCCCTGCCTGGTGTTGAACCGGACTCCCAGATACCCCAATGATTGGGAAGGCTTGAGATTGCTCTTGTCCAGGTTTACTACCCAACCAAGTTCCTGAAGCAAGGAGGTCTCCCTGTTGATCACCTGGAGACTTTCTTCCATGGACTTGACTCGGATCAACCAGTCGTCCAAGCACGGGTGTACCAGGATACCTTCTCTTCTCAACGCTACTGCCATGACCACCATAATCTTGAAATATTTTCTTGGGGCAGTGGCTAGGCCAAAGGGCATTGCCTGGAACTGATAATGGCGACCTAGCACGGCAAAGCATAGGAAGCGTTGATGTTCTTGATGGATTGGAATATGTAGGTAGGCCCAGGGATGTTAGGAACTCTCCCGGTTGTATGGCCATTATCACGGAGCGTAAGGTTTTCATGCAGAAACGACTCACTTGTGACAGCTGACACTCTTGAGGTCCAGGATGGGGCGAAAAGAACCTTCCTTCTTGGGTACGATGAAATAGATGGAAAGCGCCCCGTATTTTCCTGGGGTGTAGGTACTGGGATTACAGCCCTCATCCTGAGAAGCCTTAAAAGAGTAATCTCCACTACCTGCTTTTTGTGCTGGGCGTGGCAAGGAGACATCATGAATATGACCTGAGGAGTGCTGCAAAATTCCAGCGCATATCCTTCATGTATGACTTCCAGTACCCACTTGTCCGAAATGATCTCGATCCACCTTTGGTAAAAGAGACAGTCAACCCCCTATCTCCTCATTCCGAAGATGGGTTGTTAAAATTTCATTGGGAGGTACGGGACAATCCTGAGCCTTCCCCTCTCTTGACTGTCGACTATGAAAGGACTGAGCTCTTCCAAAGTGCCGAGCCTTCTGAAATGCCGAGTTTCAGTAGGGGCGGAAACATTGAGAGCCCCTGGGCTGGCCCCTCATAGGCGAGGGGTGCTGCAACAACTTCCTCATTTTCTGGTAGCCAGGGGACTAAAGATTCGCCCCATTTACTGGCTAATTTTTCCAATTCGTTTCTGAATAGGAGTGATCCTTTAAAGGGCATCTTTGTAAGTTTGGCCTTGGAGGTTGCTTCGGCTGACCAATTCCGCAGCCATGCCTGTCTTCTGGCCGCTATCACTGAGGCCACACCTCTGGCTGAAGTAGGGACTAAATCATAGCCCGTGTCTGTTAAAAAGGCAGCAGTGGGTTCCATAGCCACTCTCTGGGGTTCATCCCAGAGTCATCCACTTCTTCAGAAAGAAGAAGGCACAAACTCGCTGCCAGGGCACAAAAAGAAGCAATCTGTAAGGTCATTGCTACTGCATCAAAGGCTTGTTTAAGGATAGACTCCAACCGTCTATCATGCGAATCCTTTAAGGCTGCTCCTCCTTACACTGGTACAGTTGTTCGCTTAGAGACAGCACAGACCAGTGCATCCATTTTAGGGAAAACACAAACACTCTCTCACTGCCAGATCCAGTGGATATAGAGCTTCTAAAGCTCGTCCCCATTTAAAACTTGTTTCTGGGGCATCCCATTCCAGGTCAATCAACTCCTGGATGGCTTCCAGTACTGGAAAGAAGCAAGAGGATTTCCATAGGGAAATCAGAATGGGATTCTAGTCCACCCCAGGAACTCCCAGCATCTTCAGGGTCTGGGAAACGAGGGCCGGCAATTCATCTCTATGAAAGAACCGTAACATGGTTCGATACAGTTCAAAGGATCTTGCTCTTCGTCTGTGCCATCAGGGTCCCCACTAGGCCCCACAAGGCCAAAATGGCGCCGCAAAATGGCGCCAGCCGTACGGCAACACGATTCGACTGCAGGAGGTCGTTCCGGACCCCCGCTGGACTTTTGGCAAGTCTTGTGGGGGTCAGGAGGCCCCCCCAAGCTGGCCAAAAGTCCCTGGGGGTCCGGGAGCGATCTCCTACGCTCCTGCCGTCGGGGGACAAAAAAACAAAATGGCGCCGGCACTACCTTTGCCCTGTCATATGACAGGTCAAAGGTAGCGCCGGCGCCATTTCTACAACGCACGGAGGTCAGAGAGTGAAAGATCACACCGGGACCCTTCCTCTGGACCCCAGGTAATTTAAGGCATTTTGGGGGGGTTCGGGAGGGTGGGGGATTTATTTTAAAGGGTCGGGGTGGGTTTTAGGGTTGTTTTAGTGTGCCGGTTTTCGATTTACACGATTTACACGATATTTAAAAAACCCAAACTGCGATGATCCGATTCCCTCCCCCTCCCAGCCGAAATCGATCGTTAAGACGATCGATCACACGATTCACATCTCTATTATTTACCAGCAATGCTTAGCAATGGCTGGAACTTGCCCTGGGCATGTGAACACTGCCTCTGCAGCCTCCCCAGTCCCAGCCAGCCTGGAAAATGAACCCAGGGCCTCTGCTTGGCTGGTTCCATAAAGCTGAAATCCCAAAAGAGGAGAAGGAAAACTGATGAGCCAACTCCTCCCCAGACACACACACAAATAACTTGCACTTATTGCATAACCTAATAGGTAACTATGCCATTCACAGATACAAAACTGGTATTAGAATATTTATAGCCTCCACATAATTAAATTCATAAGGCCCATCTAACATTTGCAATACATGATTAGCAATTAAGGAATTCTAGTGAGTGTGTCATCCTCACATCAATGTGAACAGGACATGTAAGCCTCCTACCCACACCACTAGCAAGCTGCTATAAAATACTGCAAATAATCTCCTTCTAACAAAATCACCACCACCACCACCACAGAATAGCACATGAAGCGAGAGCAAGACCAGTGATCACAAATACAAGGAAAGAATGAATCGTTTAAACAAAAGAAAAACATTACTCTTACCATGTAGGATAACATGCTAAAATCAGGATACAAATTAGGAGTGACCCTGGAGATTTATGGGGACTATGAACCAAAACTAGGCAGTTCATCCAGCACGCACATGCTTCAAAATCAAATGAAATAAAAATTCTAACAAGAGTTAGAATACACCACAAAAACGGGTTATTAATTAAAATAAATTGTCTAAAACAAAAAAAAAAAATGAACACAAACTACAAGTGTTGTGCATGCTTTTAGAGACTGTCTAGTGGTTGTCACACCTGTATTAGGAGAAGTGAACTCTGGCCACCAACCTCCCATGTTCTCCCCTGCAGTCAAATCGCTGCTCTCCATGGTGCTGCTCGGATCTTCAGCGCATTTTCTCTCAAAGTCATATCCTTCCTACCGGCAGGTCAGGTACGAAGGGAGATCAAAGAGAAGAGAACAACTGAAAATACACTCACAGGCATAAGACATCAGAGGAGAATTGGCAGGGCCTCGATATGTTGGCTCACATTGCATTTAAGTCTCCTACTGAGAAAATTCTAGAGAAGAGCACCATAAATGATATGAATCAAATGCAATATCCCCCATTGTACAAATTAGAAAAACTGTGTTTTAAAATGTTAATATGTGCAGGTCATACATTTTAACAGCTATTACCTTATATCATAAAAATAAAAGAAATCATAAGCAATTATTTAAGATTTGTATACTGCTTATTGACCAATTAAATGAGGCCACCAAACCAAGTGATACTTAACCTATGACTTCTGATTCTTCTGTGCTAACAGTGAAGCTACATAATATGCCAGCATTTTTTTTAAAGAGATAACTGAATAAAGTAATATGTCATTGTAAATTTAGTCCATTTGGATACATAGAAAAAAAAAAACAGATAAAAGTCGAAGGCTGTAACTTTAGTTGAGTTTTATTTTACTAAAAGACAGAATCAGATGGAGCTAACGCTTACAGCTGAACGTTAAAATAAAAAAGGACATCTGAACACAGCTCGCTGAGCTGGCTGTAAAATAGCTCGCGGAGTTGCTCTCTCTTGTGTAGTGCCCTGTACCCTGTGATGCAAGGTTTGCTACCCATGAGAAGGTTTCATGCACAGACCCACCTGCAGCTTCCTGGTGCTCGGAATGCCTTGCCTTCTTGCCTGGTGCAGTCCAGCAATCCTTTCAGCGGCGGTCAGTTCCTCCTCCAGCTCCTGCTGCCCTGAGACTATGGCTGGATCAGAGCAGCCAGGAAAGAACCAGTCATCCTCAATCAGTTTTGTGCCACAGGAAAATCATTTATACGTACACAGCAAACGCAAACAAGACCGAAGGCAAAAGTTCCTATGAACCACAGGCCCACGTTCACAGGGGCCCGCCAGAGCATTCAGTTTGTGATTTCCTCAATGTCAGCTATTTCACACAGCAAACAAAATAAGTCTCTTGGACTAGTGTAAAAAAAAAAAAAAAATAGATGTCACTTCCTTATCAGCAAATAGGGATTTTAGTATTTTAACATAGAATTAAACACACAACTTATTACTCTGCCAAATTATCTCTCAATTCAAGACAGAAAAGTTAAAAATGGAGCTATATTTTCTATGACAAAAAGTCATCAGCTGAAATTGCTTCTTTTTTTTGCAGCTGAACAATCAAATGCATTTTTATGCAAATGAAACTGGTTCAGCTGGCATCTTTAATTTTAGCAGAAACTTACAATGCAAGATAATTTGAGGAAGTCACAAGTATGTGATACACTGCAAACTGGCATCAAACCATTCTTTTGCACATCAATGGCTTGATACTTTGTCAGACAAAATTTAAAAGATCATTACAAATACACACTTGGCAATAAAATTCAGATTGTGCAAATAGATCTGTTGCACTTTGCTCAACAGAATCTTGCTGTTGTAAATAAGTGCATTCCCATCTGTTTTGTGATCTGACAAAACACAATTAGATGACAGAAGTAGCAGTTTGTGTTTCATGCAAAGCAGGTGAAACAGAAAAGCAGAGCACAGAGGTGACTCCACATGTCAATCTCTGAATAAGCCTGGTCTAATCTCAATGGCATCTCTATATGTCGGCAAATCAAGCCAATTTACTAAATATGTCTAATGCCATTATGAAACTATGCAGAACTAGTTACTTTAAAATTAAATTCAGGACTGTTCTCTTATTTCCAAAAATGTTTGTATTTAATATTTACAAGGTCAATATGGAGTCGCCTGGTATGTACAGAGAAAGACTCTTGTTACACAAATGCAAAAGTAAAGAAATTCCAAATTAAAACTAAACTCAGCATGGCTGCATGTATTGTTAGGAAGAACCTGGATACCAAAGCAGTTTTAGCACACTGCTGACAATTTCCCTGCAAGATCAAGCTTCGAGAAGGAAACGATCAGCAGTATGTTAGGTGCTGTTATGGCTTATAGTAAACCTGCATGCACAAAACTGATGGGAAACTGTGTTCTCAGTGGCTGACCAAATCGCAGTGTAGGGGGGGTAGGAGTGGAGGGGGAAGGGACGCTGAGAGCTCATCAGGCACAACATGGCAGAAAGAAAAGAAAGAAAAGTCATGCTTGACCCGGGAAAGAAATACAAACAAAGGTCATTTCTAAACGGGCATGGGAAGAGGGCTGCACAATTTTATCTTGATATATTTCAACCTGGAACCGAAACAGATACAATAAAATGGCAGATGTAGACCCCACTGATTTAAGAATATACAAGTCCGCCCTTACAACCAGGAGGAATGGCCCCACAAGGACCTGCCAACCTCCTAGGAGACAAATCTTCTTGGAAGAAAAAAAAAATTTTTTTTTTTTTTTTGAGGTTCAGAACTGCAGGTTTTGAACGTTCTGCTAGAGACAGTATATGTGCCAGTGGCTGTGAAAACTTCTCTGTCTCCATCAGCTGGAAGGGAGGCAAAACCCAGGAGTCTGGACGGATCTGGGTATGTACAGGGAATTCATATTTTAACATTTAAGTAATGCTATCATGCAAATCAGATGTGTGAAGAATTTGGTTATCACTGGCAAACATTAGAAAATGTGCTATGAATTGCAGACTAACTCATGGCAAATACAAGTAAGAATTAAAGTTAACAAATAAGGAAAATGGGGATAAAAGATCTGTAGAAAATGCCTCCTTTATTATGGTTTCTAAGAGAGCTACTCGGGGTTGTCTCGGTACTTGTACAATTGGGAGTGAATTTTCAAAGGAGTTACGAGTTTAAAAATGGCATCTCTCATAGCAATTTCCAAAAACACGGTTTCATGTGCGTAAATCCTTTTGAAAGTTACTTCCTTAGTATTGGGGGGGGGGGGGGGGGGGGGGAGTCCAGTTCAAAAGGAGAACTGTGAATTTTGCAGGAAATTAAACACAAAGTCATCGCTCACCAGAGATGACAGTGATTTCTGTTTTATATACGGTGCTTGAGATGATAATTTTATTATTTCATTTTCCATACAACTGATCTCCAAGCTCCCCATTTCGAGGTGTTGTTGGGTATTTTAGAATTGAGCAGGGATTGGAGGATTTTATACAGGGGAAAAAATTTTTATAGTTGAACATTAATCAAAATTAGCCTTTTGTATCCTGATTAAAATATGATTACAAGCTGTTTACACTGCAATCCAATGCTAATGTACTGGTTAGGTTTATATAAAAGCTTACTAAGGAGATGAATACAAACATTCCCTCCTATATTGTGAACAGGAGGTTAAAAGAGTGGCAACTTGCTTTTTAAATGTCACTGCAGGCATTAAACTCCTGCAATGAAACGGCCGAAGTTCCAGATGTGGAGCCTCCTTCCTGCACACTCGAACCAATGGCAAGCAAGCTGGTAAAAATGCAAACCAAAAAGAGCCCTGCATTTCTAAACAGACGTGGCTGGAAAATTGCATCCTGGTCTGGAAAGAGATCAGCGGGGAGGTAGGTCTGGTTTATTTCCCCCCTCCCTCATTGCAGTGGCAATTTTTGGCTGAGGGCCGCGCACCAGGGCACCTTCAAGAATCTCGAAATCATGGGCCACTAGGGGTCCCCCTGAGATAATGACCATGACACCCTGCTCCCGGGGCTGTGAACGCTGCAGCACATAGTAACAAAATTACCCAGCTAAAACTGGCCGTCTGAAAATTGCCCATCCCATCCCCCTGAGAGTCAACGCCGGCGAAAGAAAGCAGGCGGTCTTGGGTGGGGTTAGATTGGCAGGGGCAACAATGCATGTAGTTTTGCATTTTCGTGAACTACGTGCAGGATTTTTTTCCCCATGGAAAAATTGCTCAAAAAAGCAGGTATAAATCTATGCAGGTACGTTTTCAAAAGGGAACGTATTGCACATAACTTGCCCTTGCAGAAATGGTGGAAGGTCTGCCAGTAAAAGCACCCCTGAACTTTACAATTATGTGGGCAGAGCTCCAATAATTCTTTGGTTACGCTAACCACAACATACACATCTATAATCGCTGATAACGAGCCACGAAAGCCTTCACTATTTCTCTGTAATATTGCTGCTGTAATAAAGTCAAGCACGTGGCTCAACCTCATCTTCCACGTCCCTGCCAGCCCGGGGTTCATGGGAGTCAGGCTTTCTGTATCAACCCGACAGAAACTGGAGGGTGTTTGAGAGTGGGACAGGAAGCAACAGACCCATACTTTGCCTAACGCCAAGCCAACACGTGAGGTGTCAATCACAGACACTGCAACGTATTTTTCACCAGTTAAAAGAGGTTTAGCTAGCAGAACAAAAATAAAAGTGTCAGAGGTTTTGATAAAAACAGACACATTAGGCAGTAATATCTATTTAGCAAAAAAAAACTGATGTAACATACAAACTGAATTCCCCAGTTTTATGAACGAGAAGGAGAATGCAATAAAGGAGGCATACAATGAGCTGAGAGGACTTGCTACGGCCCTTACGAACGTGCATGAGCTGACCTTCTCTTTCTTCTTCAATCTGTGCCATTCTCAGAGCTATGGCTGATTTCTCCTCTCTGACCGGGTCGTGGGCATCTTCCGACTCTGGTACCATCTCTTGCCATTCCAGAAGCCGATTCTGTAACTCATCCACACTACCAGATTCACTCGTCTATGGAATATTGCAAACACCATGGTGACTTATAAACATAAGCAGCACTGAAATCCTACCAATTACCTATGGGCTCAAATGAAAATCACAATGAACCTACTGGAAGAGGACTATACTGGTTACGTGGACATGCAAGAACTAATCTAGGTTAAAATAATCAAAGCAGATCAGAACAGAGTAGCAGCTTAGTGGGTGAGCTTCTCAAAAGAAGCTAAAAATGCAAATAATCTGGGGCAATTATAGTTTATGTCATATCAGATTGGTTGGGACAATCCTACAAAATCTAACATCAATCCAAGTAAAAGCAAGCAGAAAGTAACCTGTGAGGCCGCCCTCTTTGTAACTTGCTCAAGATCTGCCTGTAACTTTCGCTGCTGCTCTTCATAGAGCTCCAGTTTGCGCAACAGTTCCTCTGCAAAAGAAAAGTAAATTAGCTGAAGTATTCATTCATAGATTAAAACCGAAGAAATTTTAGTGTTAGAGAGGATAAAATGCAACAAAATGGAATAAAATAGCATCCCCGAATATTTAGCAAAAGGTAAAAACTGACTAGATAGAGCAGTGTGTTAGTCAAACAGAGAAAAAGGTTAGGATTTTAGAAATATTCAAACCTGCAGCACTTTGTTTTCTGGAACCTTACTCCTAAAGTGGCATTTGACCTAGCTGGCCTCCCAAAAAAAGTTCCCCCTCAAATTATGGGAAACTGTTTTATCACTCTCCTCCTATAGAAGAGCAATTGAGCTTAGCAAAGCATTCAGTTCAAACCCGGTTAGAAAGACAAGTAGGACAAGGTAAACAATGGACAGCAAAGAATAGGAAGAGATAGAAGACATTACATACGTAATAGGGAACCAAAGGTTCCTAGGAACCCCTGATTTATTTAAGGGGCTCACACCAACCATATCTGATCCCAAAGAAATAACTGTACGCCCTTCCCAGCTGGCGCTGTATTCAGGTAAAGGGAAGAAAGGGGGTTAAGTAGTGTGGACCAACTCTGGGATAAGCAGGAGTTTTGGGGCTGTGGGATACTGCAGGAAACCTATCAAGTGCAAGCAATGGATTTTTATGGAATCATGCAACTGAGACACTATTTGGAGCATAAGGAGATAAGATAATGTTTAAACACTGTGTCTAGTCCAGTGTTCTTTATTCTGTTTTAGACAGTGATTTTCTTGATTAGATGTGTTTTGTTTTTTTATTATTTGAATTGTCTATTTATATTAATATTATTGTTTTATGTTGGTAATGTTTTAATGATTTATGTATGGTGTAGGATAATTGATTTAAATAAATAAATCAGAACTGTAATATAAACGGATAAAACCCCTCTCAACACTATGTATTAAAACACAATTACTGAAACG
Organism: Rhinatrema bivittatum; assembly: GCF_901001135.1. Lineage (NCBI taxonomy): Eukaryota > Metazoa > Chordata > Amphibia > Gymnophiona > Rhinatrematidae > Rhinatrema > Rhinatrema bivittatum. The sequence continues at coordinate 8,378,428 of NC_042631.1, read as the reverse complement.
ACTGATTTCTAAACTGTATAGGATATTGCGTCCAACATATTGGGGTGGAGGGGGGTTGTTTAAATTTAAAGCATGAAGGGGCATGGGAAAGGGAATTCAAATATCATATCCTAGAGGAAGCACAGGGTGAGAAGAGAAAGGGTGTCAAAAACATCCATATCAGCAAACCTGACAGAAAATAGCTAGAAGGTACACTCCAGGTGCTACCCGACAATGTATCACGTACGGAGGAAAAGGTCCCGTCATCATGGAAAACAGGAAGAGAGTATAAAATCTTATTCATTGGCAGGGTGGGGCATTTACACATGTTAAGTTTTTTAAAATTACCCTGGAAATTATACATGTAAAAGTACGTGCAGAAACGACTTCATGCACACGTGTACTACAAAGAGGGATTCACAGGGCATCTTTACAGCGTGCTTTCAATTTCTGAAGCATCCTGGAAATGTTCATGTGGATATTTACCCATGCCGAGCTAAGGTATATGCAGACCGCTAATGGGTGCCGAGCTAAGGTATATGCAGACCACTGATGGGTGCCGAGCTAAGGTATATGCAGACCGCTAATGGGTGCCGAGCTAAGGTATATGCAGACCGCTAATGGGTGCCGAGCTAAGGTATATGCAGACCACTGATGGGTGCCGAGCTAAGGTATATGCAGACCACTGATGGGTGCCGAGCTAAGGTATATGCAGACCGCTAATTTTCAAAGCAGACTTGCATGTGTAAGCCCACTGTGTAAATTAGGGCTGAAGTCCGTGTGTCCCTTCTTAGCCCTATGCGAGCTGTTATAAAATTATCCTCCCTAAAACTAAAGTCCTTTCAGAACAATGACTGAATTACCTGATTGTATGCGTCTACGTTCTGTTAGAACAATGCATATGGGGATCTGAGGTCTTTTCCTCCTATTGATTAGCATTCATCTAACATCAAAATAATTTATACCCGTATCTGTGAAAGCAAGACATTGTGCGTTCACTGAAAAGAGGAAACCACCTTAGGCAAAAAAGAAGGAACCGTACGTTATGAAACCCCCTCCTCCGAAAAATGCAGGAAAGGGTCCCTGCACAACAAGGCTTGCAGCTCAGAAATCCTTCTAGCTAAACAGAGAGCCACCAGGAAAACAGCCTTCAGAGAAGCCCTCTTAACTGGTTCAACGGGAGGACCACACAGCACCCGAAGAACTAAGTTCAGATTCCAAGCTGGACAAATCTTCTGAACCGGAGGACGCAGATGTTTTCCCCCTTGAGGAAACAAACTACATCCGGATGAAAAGCCAACAGTCTTCCCTGAATCCTACCTCGAAGGGAACCTAAGGTTGACACCTGAACCCGAAGGGAATTATAAGCCAAACCATTAGCCAAACTGCTTTGCAAAAAGGCTAGAATCTGCGAAACATCCAACTTCAAAGGCTGCACCTTGTTCTGCAAACACCAGGATTCAAAGACTCTCCACACTCAGACATAAGCCAACGACACGGAAGAGCTCCTTGCCTGAAGCAAAATCATAATCACAGGTTCCGAATAACCTTTCAAGCGGAGCCATAGCCTCTCAAAGGCCAAGCCGTTAGACAGAAGCGATCCTCCCAGTCTGAAAATATGGGTGCCTGTTGCAATAACACTGCAAGTTGGGCCAAGCAAATGGAACCGTCCACTGCTAGACGGAGAAGATCCACAAACCACAGCCACTCAGGTGCCACCAGAATCACCATGGCACTCGACCTACGAGAGGCCAAGGAGGAAACATGTACAGCAACAGGTGTGTTGGCCACGGTTGAACAAGAGCGTTGATGCCCTCCGATCCGACCTCCTTCTGCGACTGAAAAAATGATCAGTCTTTGCATTTCCTGGAGTCACCATAAGGTGTACTGCTGGTCTGCCCCACCTGGCCTGAATCAAAGCGAAGGTCTCCGCCAACAACTCACACTGGACTGCTCCTCCTGAGCAGACCCGCATTCAGGAAGCATTTACCATTCTGAGTTCTGAGCTCAGGAAACACTTCCAGTTTCGTTCTCAGCTCTTCATTTTCATTTTGCAGCTCCGAGACCCGACTGGTTAAGTCAGAGAGATTATTCTTTGTTGCCGACTGCGGAGAGAGGAAAGATCAGGTTTACTGAGACATAACGAATAAAGGAATTTCTAAAAAAAATATGAGGCTGGTTTTCCTCTCATGCATAAGTGACAATATTTGTTTATAATTAGGTAAGTAAAGGCAAAAAGGATGCCTACAACTAGAAATCCAGGAAGTTCACAGAAGATATATTTATAAACTTATAGAAAATCAACAGACTGCAAAAAACATACAGATTTCAGGAAAGCAGCAGTTAAGCTAAAACCATGGAACAAAATGTCCAAGTGGAGGGCTCCATTCCCTCTGTTTAACCTACAGTATAAAAATACATTCCTGGAATCCTCCAGAACGCAAAGGCAAAAGCAGCGGTCTTCTCTCAACCAACAGAAAATATAAACTTTCATGCCTAAAGCGCTGTGCTACAGAAAAAACGGATACACTGTGCTTTGCTATTTAATAAAAGAAGAAATAAAGTTACATGGAAACTTTTAAGTTCGTCCTCCAACTGTTTGATCCTGGATTTGGACCACGCTTTCATTTTAAGGAGTTTTGCTTCGGATTTGCTTGCCTCATCGACTTTCATCTTCACTTGTGCTGTAAACATAAATAAACCATTATTTGAAAGAGCTACCAAAACTATGGAAGATAACTTCTGCTTCTTAAGTTACATATCCCGAAATTATACTTGGCCAAGAGAAGACTTAAAACATTTACATGGTTGCCCAAATTGAGCCAGAGTGCTTACTTTTGGAGGAAATTATTTTATTAAAAGATACTCTATGTTGTGGCAGGAGATTCATTAAAATAGTAACCAGAATCAATTACATTACGGAGTATAATGCTACTGCAGAGTGTCATACTGCCGAAGCACTACATTTTTAAGCATAAAAAATGCTGTATAAGAATATTATCCATGCACATCTAGATAAAGATTACTTGGTCCATCTTCCATGAGCAGCTCCCCTAACTGTCCCCAGCCCAGTGCCAGTGGGCAGCAAGGAACTTAACCCCTGACAAAGATTTAGGACAATAAAAAAAAACTAACGAACGTTTGTTCCGATACCTTCCAAGTTCTCCATTTCTTGTTTGATGGCAGAATCTGTATCCATGGCTTGTCCGGACGTCCTCTCGCCATCTTCTCTTCGTTTCTGAAGCTGCAGCAGGGCTCGATCCTTCTCCTGAAGTTCCATCTCGTGCTTCTCTTGGATTTCCTGCATCTTGGCACCATGCGTCTCACATAGCTTTTTCAGTTCGTTCTCGTGTTTCTCCATCATGTCCCTGAGCTGAGCTCGCATTACATGCTTCTCAGCATCCAGCTTAGACTGCACATTCTCTTTCTCCAAATGAAGACGTTTACATTTGTCATTTAGTTCCTGTGCAACATAAAAAGATTTCATGACATACATAAGAGAATGCTAGGGGACCAATGGACTATCATAGCTTTTTGGCGCACATTCCTTGTGTGCAAAGTCCTTTTAACAAAGAGAACTGTGTATTAAATGCAGAAAACATCCAAAAAGAACATGCGCTAGCATGCATTAAGCACACATACTTCTGCACAATAGAACTGTATGCAGATGAGCCTGGTAGGTAAAGTATGAGAGTCCACAAGGTGTAACTTAAATACTTGCAATAACTTATTTGCAAAGCTGTCATGCGTATTTTAGCGCTGCATTCATAGCTAATAAGCTGCTTTGCATAATTTTGTATCACAGTAATTCAGCATAGTTTTAGTGCAGAAACTTGCAAAAGTAGGGATCAATAAAAGTGAGTTATTGTGACAGTGTAAAAAGCGGCAATTGCAGATACAATTCTTTGCAAGTTTAAATACAGTTTGTACCACTGCACCATGAAGACAAGAAAAGAAGCAACTGCATTCTGACTAGCCGCACCAGAGGATCTCTCCCACCTATAATAGTCATTATCTAGTTGCATTATTTCATTTTTCCCTAACTGTAGGCTGACAGTCAAACTAACTCCTACCATCAGTTGCTGGTCCTTGATATCCAGTTCTTTCTGCAACATATCAATCACCTGGGTTCTACCAAGCAGAACTTCCTCCTTTTCATGTAGCTTTTGCTTCAAGGCTTTCAGTAACTAGCATAAAAATTACACAAATAGAAGATCTTCAAAATAAGAAAGACGTGTTCAATTGACTCGTTCAGAAATAAGACAATGTCCAACCTTTGAACACTGCACTCCACAGACCATTCTAACTGCCATCTTGAATCACAGACACCCAACACTGAAGATGCTAAAGGTGCAATAGCAGAGCTGGGCAGACTTTTGTGCCTGAAGGTCTCCCCCCAGAAGTCTTAGATCCGACAGGCTGGCAGCAACATCACATCGGCCTGACAGTCACTTATGTCTGGAAGTAACATGCAATGGACACCTCCACGCACTGCAGGAGAGAGGGGGTGCCAGCACGGCCATTTGGCTAAGGCCTACAAAGTTCAAGGGGCCGACTTTTGTTGGGCAAAATTTAAAAAAAAAAAGCTAAATATATCTATTTCTAACAGGTATAAATAGAAATTTCAAGTGTAACTGAAGAATTTGCTACCAAAGAAGCTTGTAAAGCCTTCTTAAATAAATAAATAAAAATGATTTCTCTTATTAAGTATCACACACAGGGGCCTAATTCCTGCTCTCTCCAGCCCTGCCTCCACCTCTGTGCTAGAGTCTCTGTAGGAGGTGTAAAAGCCAGCCGTTATTAATTATAAGAGCTGGGTTTTACTATACAGCGGGTGCAGCAGGGGTCTAGTAGCACGAGAGCAGGTTTTACTGCTAGGAGCCACCATTTATTTAAACATCAACACATGATATTAAGTAAGCAAGCTGAAACATATAGAGAAAGTGCTCCTCCAAGAGGAAGAATTTACAAGATGTCAATTCAACATAAAAGAACTTTTGCAAATCTTAGGAACACGAAAATGGGAAACCAAGAGCAGAAGATGTGGTTGACAGGCAAAAGTTTTGATTATTAGTATTTTAGGTGAGGAAGCAAGATCAACTATTTCTTGGATGCTCCTCTGCACCCTTCCCTTCTGCCATGGGGGCTCCCAACTCCCTACCTGCTCTAGATCAGCGCTCGCATCGGATTTTGCAGCTAGCCTAAAAAGCTCCTGCTCGTGCTTCTGCGACTGGGTCATCAGCTCCTTCTCTTTTTCCTGAATGATACTTTGAAACATCCGTATCTGAAAACAACCAGATATTGAAAAATGTAATATTTACAAAAGCACTCAATCCTGAGAAGTCAGGGCATTTCATCTCACATTCCACCTTTGTTTTTCCTGGTTAGAAAGATTACTATATACCGTAACAGCAGTCCTACAAAGGCCCACAAAAAAAATTAAATATATTGCTGACACTCTAATATAACCTGGTGAGCCACCTGCAGTCCCTCAGTATGGACTTGTACCCAAGCCAAGATATTACTGAAAATTAACAAATCCGCACATAACAAGTCCCCCTTATCAAGCAGTAGGATATGGAATCCAATAATGGGAACAATCCTTTCCAACCTTAACAGAAGAAGCCAAACGAAACCCGTGCCATTCTTCAGTCTATTTACAATAACAGATCTAGCAGACTCTCCAGTCACCACATCAACTGGGTGGGACTCTGGACTGATCTATGGGACTACAGGAACGAACATTTTTAAGGCTCTGGTTCTGCTCCTGGAGAAGTCTTGTTAGGTATGCAAGCAAAAGGTGAAGTTAAAGAAGAACTGGCAACTGAATATTCTGAAGCATTTAGCTACTATTACTGAGGCTTTATGAATCTTGACGCGCAGAAAGGGATCACACCTTCTGAAACAGCATGACCTCCCAAGCAGCACATGTCCCCGCTCAGAATGAGGATTGCTTTACTTTCGCAGGCGACTTACATTTTCCACATACATGGCTTCCCTTTCCTGGAAATGTTGCTTCTCCTTGTTGAAAAGATTTTTAAGGCTCTGGTTCTGCTCCTGGAGGAGACTGTACCTCTCTTCGTTGTCTCCCACCTTTCTTGTAAGGCTCTGAATCAGAGCCTGCATGTCCTGCATCGAGAACTCATTCACACTTGGCTGATGCCATATAATCCGGAGAAGAAAACAAAATTACAAGAACTTTAACCCTCAATTAAAGGAAAAACTCCACCTCTAAGCGCAGATATTACAGACTTGTGAGCAGAACATTAGCTTGAAGTCACACTATCAAAGTTGTACCTGGACTACTTTCAAGGCCCTAACCATAACCTGATGGTCAGAAACTTACTCAATTGCCAACAAAATGTTACCTAACAGTCTTAAAGCATAATTGGCATTTTCTTTAAACTTCTGAATGTGTCAAACTAGAAAGTCTTGAATTGTTTGCTTGGAAACAGCTGTAAACTGTTCCATCCAAGACCACAACAGAGCTTTAATGCATTCCATAATAATTAAAGAAACAAATGATAAGAGGCAGGGAGCGGCAGCAGAGTTTAAAATAAGAACTCGAGCCACCAGACCATAAGGGATGAGGCTGGTGATGAGTTCTAACCGTCCTGAACTGAGCCAGCTACACAGCCAGAGTGGTCTCTAAGCTTTCTATACCCTGTACTCACCAATCCAGTAGTTTGTGTAATTTCTTAACAATGCCACAATCAATGTGTTTTCATTAATTTAACCTGCACTAAGCTTCATGATTGGCTTATTTTAGAATGGAACTATCAATTCTTTTCAACTCTATCAGCACAATTTCCAGCTGCTGGATTATGCGTGCCACTTAAAAGCTTTCAAAATATTGAGAAACACAGCACCTTTTCCGAGATGAGATTCATTGGTGATTGCTAAATGTATCACATTAGAAGGTCAATTTTTTTTTTTTTTTTTACTAATCCAGACAGTAAGATTTTTTTCTAATTAAAAAATGCGTAGAATTCACAAATGTAACAGTTGAAATAAGCATCAGCAGAGCACTTCCATGCCTTCTACACTCAGCAGCAGTGCAGAATCAGTTTAATCAGCTCCCCAGCTAGAATTACTGTGCAATCTACAATGAACTCAAGCTGTACCTTTACATCCTCAGCAGGAACTGCTACTTCTTTGGCAGGGTCACTTGATCCAGCAGCTAGCTGCAAGTCAATAATGTAAGCTTCTTTCTCTGCCAATTTCTTGTCCTTCCCCACGAGCATAGCATCCAGTTCAGAGCCTCGCTGACACAGGGTCTCAATTTCTGTGTTCTACGAATAAAAACATAGTATTATTACTGTATTGAAACATACACATTACATATGGCATAACTGGCACTGAAAAATCTTCCTTTAGCAGCTAAATATTTCTTTTTTCATGAAGTTTCTTGGTTTATGTACAAATTAGTCCAGCTTGTTATATTAATATCCGAAGGCTGCTCTGCATGTGAATAATACTTTATTTAAAATTACTTATATACTGCATACACCATTGATCAAAGGGTTTACAGTTAAAAAAACCTCATAAAACAGTTAGGAACATGGGATATAAAATAAGACAAGGTATAAAAGCATATAAGCAACTACAGCCAACATTCAAAGGTCCTAATCCACATTAAGTAATTAAAATTTATATCAATAACATGATATAAAATAATACCACCAAAGGCATCTAAATACATAAATATCTACAGCCAGCATCAAAACTCCTGATCCATCTTCATTAAACACTTAAAAAGCCTGCCTGAGAATACCCCCTTCCTTTCTTAACAAAGATCTGTAAATCACCCGTCTGGTTTCTCATCTTGAATGCACAGCTTTACAACGTGGATGTTCAAGGTTTTACAATGCATTCGTGCGACAATATTTATTCCACTCTTCAAGAACAGTGAAATAAAAAAAAAGTCCCTGCAAAAGCATAAACCCAAGGCCCTCGCCTCTCACACCTTTTTGTGTAGCTCTTCATTTTTCTGGGAAAGTTGAGATTCCAATTCTTCCACCCTCCTCCTCAACACCAGAATCTTCCCTCGGTTTGCAGCAGCATTTTCCTGATCGCTCTCCCCAGGTGCCTGCAAGAAAACAAAAGTCCAGAGACCAATATATATGTTCTCAGAGGTCATGTAAAAAAGCACGGCACGCCTTTCCTTCATTGGGGGCTGCCTTGCCTTTATCTGACCCCAATGAATATGAGCGTGGCTACCAATCAAGCGTGGAGCAGTCTGCTTTAATTGCGTGCTACTTTTATACAAAGAAGCAAGGCAGAAGCAGCCCAGTACCAAACCCACTGCAGTCCCACCCTGTACAATAAACCTACCCTTTTACTCGCTCCTTTCTTCTCCTGGGATCCAGATGAAATTTGCTTCTTAAGTTCTTCCAGCTGAGAGGACAGGGAGGCAACTTTTGCTTTGTTTTGAAGTTTAGCTTTGGAAAGTTTGACTTCAGAAGCTTCTTTTTCTTCCTGCAAGTCACAGAATATTTCTGATGTTAACATTTGGATAACAAATGTAAAAAAACTCAGATATCATGTCTCTGTGACAGGAAAAAAAAAAAAAAAGCATGTGCACTTTGGAAAGATGAGCTACAGCATTATTTTAGAATGTAAGTTTGCTTTTGAACATTATTCCTGTAGTGGTCACTGTACGCCTTATTTGTTGACTCATGAGGAGTCTCTAATAGAGATCATCTCTCGTTCGCAATGTAAGTGTAATGACCATATGGGATTAAGCATGAAAAGATACATTCTGTCATCAATTTGGAACTGATGAAACCAGTGATAACCTTTTAAAAAAAAAAAAAAGAAAGAAATATGGATAGAAATTGTCATCCGTTGAGGTCTATGCAATCAAAAGATTTTACATACAAACATAGAAATGATGGCAGAAAAGGACCAAATGGTCCGTCCGGTCTGCCCAGCAAGTTTATGGTTTGCACCAGCCGTGCCATACGGGTCGTCCCCCCCCCCAATAAAGATATCATCATGGGGTGACATCTGCCTTGCAAGTTACCCCCCATACTTATTTTCCCAAACCATTAAAGTCAGGGCCCTTGCTGGCTGCTGTCTGAGTCCAATTCCCCTTTCTCTCTCTGAAACTCTCATGATGAGTCTGGAGGGCATTAAACTCAGGAGTAAGATAAGGAAGTATTTCTGCAGATGAAAGATGGTGAATGCATGGAACAGTCTTCCTGAGGAGATGGTCGAGGCAGAGTCATTATCAAAACGCAAAAGGAGCCTTGATAGTGAGAAAGGTCCAAAGATTAGCTAGGGATGCAATGGCAGGAAGAAGGGCAGACTGAATGGTCCTTGTAGGCTCTCTCTTGTACATTTCTCTGTTTAAGTTTCACTTTCAATGTTAAAACAACATTTTGCCTACACTGTTTCTGCAGAAGATCTCTTCAATCTGTGTCACCACATCTGTTCTCTATTCACAAAGACCCACTGTACTCTCCCCTGCAGCTGCCATTTATAACCCTGTTTTAGTGCTTGTGTGTGCCTGAACTGTTACATTACCTATACTTAATCAGCAAAAGGTAATGCCACAGAAGAAATCTCAAGCCTACATGCTAGTGATTAGAGGCAAACATGATGGAAAGCAAAACCAATTTCTTTTTTGTGGCATCTAAATCGAGATTTCTGTACCTTTAACTTCTGATCTTTATTACGAAGTTCGTTATCTTTCTCCCGGATAAGTTTCTTGAGCTGAACCACCAACTGTTCAGTCTGAGCCAGCTGTTCAGTCAAATCACCCACTGACACAGCATTTCCCCCATCTTGTGCTCCAGGAACCTGCATTTTAAATACTGAAAATATAATCTTCTGCATAAACTCAACAGGACAGACATTGCTAAGTGCATCAAAAACATAGCCAAAATCTGCTTTCAACAAATTATAACCACTGTTAAAATAATCAGAGCAATGCTAGCAACCCTTCTCCCAAGTTTGGACAACTAGCTTAAAGCAGTTGGGCTGGCTACATTCTTCAAAATACTAACCTGCCCTGTTGTGGCTGTATTGTTTCTGATTTTAGTCTTACTCCCGTGTCTCTTAAATATAACAGCCATTAGCATATATAAATGCAGTGTTTATTATGCATATTAATGCCTGATGCTAATGACATACAAAGGATAAAGAAGGTACATACTCCAGTACTGAATGACCCTGGGAAGCCAGGGTGTTTGCATACCATTTTGCTGCCATAATAAACAATGAGTAATTTTCCATTGTTTTGCATTTCATTAACTCATTAGCATAGATTTCAAGATTAAACTATTGCAAGCTAAATTGTCTGTGCTAAAAGCACTAACAACACATGGAAAACTATTGCCGCCCCCCCCGAATCAGCTACGTTTTATTTAGCTAGGGCTATTGCTCCAAAACCACCTAACAATGATTTTTGAAATGCAATCAGTATGAAGAAGAGCACAAGATATATATATATATATGCTGGTAATGGCACTGGAGAAATTTAAAGAACAATGATTGATGATTTTATACCCATTAATCAGTCACACAAGATAAGAAGATGCCAGTTTTCTTCCTACTACATTCTCTGCTTTGGATACTGTACTGGTAGAGCCAAACCACGGAAAACGACATAAGAAGTGACAGTGGAGAAAGTACTTACATCTGCTCCGGAGGAAGACTCTTCAGCAGAGTACCATTTCCACATGGTGGCAAAATGACTGAGGAGCAAGACAAATAAACCCTCATTACCGCCCTCTCTGGGATGCATCATTTCTAGGATTATTGATCAAAATATTCACTTTCCTGTTTCCTGGTTTTCCTCCTACACATTTCTCATTTGATAGAATAAAACAACATCTCCTAAGGTCACTTTTTCACTGTTTGTGCTTTCTGTCTATCACCTTGATGCCTACCTGGCGTTTCACTGGTCAGCAAAGCAACAACCACATTTCTTTAGATACAATATTGGAGTACCCACGTAGAAGTAGATTTTTCAAACTTTAATCATTCCTATATCCTCAGGAAGTAATTAGAAAAGGGTATGGTTACCATTAAGTTTGTCACACCAGCCACAGAAGTATGTAAATTATTATTACATCCCTGCACCCTTCCCCCTTCTCCAAGGAGTGAGGTTATAACAGAACTCCATAAAAACCAAGTCTATGTTACCGGGAAATCCTAGAAAGTACAGCACTAAATGAGCCAAGAATGGTGATTACTAGATACAGTGAGTTTTAAATGTGAAAAGAAAAAGGATCCAAAATGTTCTAATGCTCCAACAAGTACATGCTATGGCCCAATATTGAAATCAAACTCATTTTCTGCTGGGAATTACTGCCCTCAGAGCCTCGCCTATAAACACCAAATAGGAAACTCTCTCCCCCTCCTAAGGCCGTCCTGTCTCATGTCACAGGATTAATGGCACAGACTTTGCTCCGTATTGGTAGTCCTTCTCGGACCTGCTTCTATTCTGTCTCCAGAATTAGATTTTTGTACATCTTCTGATTTTGCATAGTGGAGACCAAGGACCCTAAATAGCAGGCTGTGTAAAGTGATTATTTTGCATTTCTAATTGGATTTGCTTATTTGAAATTTATAATGCCTTGCATGACACATAGGCTCTCTCAAATGTTATAACATTTAATGCTGTATAAAGCCTTACAAGATGATAAAGCTATTTAAATACCTGAAAGCTGTTAATATTGCAGAAGCAAGTAAGCATTTATCAATGGAAAGGAAATTCTAGAAGACAGGATTTTAGTAATCACCTCAAAGGGGACAGTGTGACTCCAGAGAATGAAACCAAAACCATAGCAGAATTCAAGAAAGTCTGGGAAAAGCATAGATCTTTAAATGCAAAAATAAAGTTTGACATTGGGTCGGGTCTGCAGTGTTGCATCAGGAATGGGCAGACTAGATGGGTTTTGTGAATCTCATCTGCCACTATTTTCTATGTATCTACAAAACCCAAGTATCCTCTCAGCCAGTCGGAATATCTTGTCTGCGGAACGAGTAAGCCAATGTGTTAATATTCAGTCATTTATGTAGCTCAGTAATTTTGCATAATTGAAGCCCCTGACATTGAAGGAATGAGAGAACTTGCAAAGCTACTGTTATTGCACCCACAAATAATTGTACTTAGTTTACTGATCTTCTCATTTGTTGGTTGGTTGTGTGTGAGAAGCCTATTCCCTCCTTGCAAAAACTGTATTGCAACATGAGCCCTTTGTAAAATGCTTTGAACTCTTTTTACTGGAAAAGCGTGAAAGAAATGCTACTGATGACATGACTGGGTAGAAATGACAAATGTTACCTCATCAGTGTTTACCAACCCTCTTCTGAAGGCACCCACCTATCCAGTCAGGTTCCCAAGATTGCCAAAATGAGTACCCTGGGTCTCCAATGTATGCAAATCTATCTCATGCATGTTCCTTGTGGATATCCTGAAACCTTAACTGGTTAGGTGTGCCTCCAGCAGAAGGTAGGGAAACACTGGACTAAGCCACATATGAGTTAAGGTTGAAGGATATTTAAAAAATATTTTAAGATAAGTAAAAGCAAACAAAAAAGTATTACAAATACAATAGGAAAAAAAAGTACACACCCCAGAGGAAAACAGAAGGCTTTTAAGTTCTAAGGTCCAGTAAAACTTTTATTAAGAATTGGTAGCTCAGAAGAAAAGCCATTTCGCCTGCATCCAAAGGTTGCCTGGAATGCCAGACACACATCAGTACTAGGTCAAGAATCTTTTATCAACATGCATTCAGAAAAAAATGTGATCCCTTAAAAATGTTACATTCACATAAACTTCAGAAGGGCATATCAAACGTTAAAATAACTGCACAACAATGTTAGGTCCAACTGTTTTATTTATTTATTTTATTTATTTATTAACTTTTATTTACCGACATTCGTGAAACACATCATGCCGGTTTACAATGAACTCAGGCGGGAGATACAGTAAAACAGTATAACATTAAAACAATATAAAATTATTAACAAATAAGAAAACAAAAACAGAAGCAAAACAAAACTGAAACAAAAAATAAAACTATAAAACAATGAACCAGGGGAGCAGAAATTTTAAGGGAGAAATAGGGGAAAGGAGAGGAGGGGGAGGGTATAGGGGTAGGGGGGGTGTGGGGAAAAGGGGGGGGATGAGGAGGGGAAAGGGAGAAAGGCATAGTTAAACTGAAATAAAGAGGAAGACTATAAAATAGAATAGAGGGAGACTATGTACAGCGGACTTATGTACAGGTATCACTTAATTAAGTAGAATTACGGAAAGAGTTGAAAAGAGTTGAAAGGGCGGTATTCACTGGGATGTGGTTTCTTCAAAGGGTATATTGGAGGAGTGGGGGGGAAAGGGGAAAAGGGGATAAGGTGGCGGCCGGGTGTCATGGGATCGAGGGGGGTGGCAGAGGGGAAGAGGAGAAAGGGATAAGACGGGCGCGGGAGGGGCGAGGGTGGATGTATTTGTATTTGTGGGTAGCAGAACACTGTGGGGTAGATCCTAAAACCTGCGCGTGCTGTTGGCTAAGGGCGCGCGCACAGGAGGTAGCACGTATTTTGTATAGCGCCGCGCAGACATGCGCGCGCTTTGTAAAATATGGGAATAGACTGTCCGGATTTTGTGCCTGCTGGTTGGCGCGCGCAAATGCCCTCTCGTGCGCGCAACCTCACTTACGCGCGGGTTCCGCCAATTTGTGGGCGCAAGTGCAGTTGTGCGCGCGACTGCATTTGTGCGTGGGCGGGTCCGCACGTGCGGTGTTTTTACACAACATGGCGGCCAGGGGGCAGAGGCAGCCGAACTTTACCAACCAGGGACGTTGAACTGCTGGCGAGCCCTGGTGGTGGCGAAAGAACGCAGGCTGTTTCCCATAAGGGGAAGGAGAACAGACTTCCCAATGTTAAGGAGGGCCTGGAGGCAACTGCAGGCCAAACTTAATGAGAGGGCCTCCCACCCACGTGGGGTAAGTTTACAGTTTGTACTACCGCACTGTGGGACTGTCAAGATGGGGTTAGGGCTGGGAGGAGGGGAAAAAGTGAGAAACAGAGGGTTATAGTACAGGCATTTGGAATGAGAAAAGATAATAGGTAATTAGCAACATGACTGTCATAGCCCTTCATGGTTGCCAAATGTATGTTGAACAGTCTTTGCCACACTGCAGAATCCTGCATCATCACAGTACACTCAGGTTTGTCTCTCCGTTTGTTGTCATAGATAGAGGATTTGAAGAAGAAGGCACGTTGGCTGCGCCTGAAGAAGGGGAGGTGGCTAGAGCGGCTGCGGGCCGAGCGCGCGCTGGGGCTGGTGGTAAGTAATCCCTCCATGATAAGGGCTACATTTGTTAGATATGGGACAGACCGTTTCATAATATGCGTGTGCATGTTATAAAATGGTGGGGTAGGGCATAGTGCACCTACCATGTGCGCAGGCACACTGCCGTCCCTGTTCCCCCCCCCCCCCCCCCAGGCAGGTAGGGAATCTGAGCGGCCTGGAAGGGACCTTTCCATTACGCCCTGGCCCCCTCCCCAGCCCTAAAGTAATGCCAGAAACCATTGTTAATACCTGTTGTGTCTGCAGGCTCCCAGTGAGCATGCGATCCCTGCCACAGCAGCAAGTGGGTGCCGTGGAAGGACCCTTTCAGCCCTATCGGGCCCCTACACATCCCAGTCCCCACTCCTTTTTCATGTGGCAGGGAGATAGGTGCATCTCATCCCCTTTTCACATTCACCCGGCCAAGCATCACCCATTGAAGCTCCTGCCATAAAGAAATGCTTGCTCATGAGTTTGCATATTCATGTACAGGCTTAGTCTCATCTGTTGGTTTACTTTACAGGTCCTGAAGAAGAGAGGCCAGGACCAGCTCCAGCGCACGGAGCAGCAGCAGCAGCAGCCGCTCCGGGGGGGGGGGGGGGTGGTAGATTCTCCCCCCCCCCCCCCCCCACACACACCACGAGGAGACACCGGAGGCAGAGGTCCCCTCCCCGCCATGAGGCGCAGCCCAAGCCACCCCCCCTGTAGGGTCTCCTCCCCGTTTTGCCCGGAGAGTTAGGAACGCAGGGGCACCCAGGGGTCAGCCTTTGCTAGCCCAGGTAGGGCCTTCTTGTGCCTCGACGGCCCCCCCTCACATCACCAACACAGAGGCTCATCATCGGGAGGACGGTCTCCCGATGATGAGCCTCTGACCAGAGGCGAATTTCGGGCATATGTGAGGGGGATGCATGGGACACTGGGGGCCATCTCTGCCTACGCAGAGAGGATAAACAGGACCAATGGGCAGGTCCCCCGGGCTCTACAGCTGCTTGGCGCAGCTGGGAGAGCCCTGGGGGGGATGAGCTCCAGCGGTCCTGATTATATCCTCTCTGGTCCCTGCCTCCCTAACTTCCCGGGGGGTTTGTTTTCTGTAAATAGTTTTTCTCCCTAGTTCTTCCCATCCCATCCCTTTTTATTTTGTATATAGTTTTTACAGTTCTTTTAATAAAACATTTTTATATTACCATACCTGGGTGGTCATTGGAAAAGAGGGCCTGGTGTTAGGAGTAAGAAGGTGAACGGGGGGGGGGTGAAGGGGGGACATGAACAATGCAAGATACTGTCTATCGGTGAAGAAGCAACCACAGACGTGGAACCCAAGGTCCTCTGGCACACTGACCATCCAGGAGGAAGTCAAAACACCATCTTCAGCTACACATACTCACTACCTACATAGGAACAGAGCTGATGGCCAAATACCACGCTGTTTACCTATTTCTTCACGGCAGTGGGCAGCATGAAGCCACTCATATCTGTTATACAGCTGCACCTTCCATATAGGTTAACTCTACCTTTCAATACCTTCCCACATACCATCCCTGACCACAGATATTCTGCAGAGCCCCTACACTGGGAAGAGACAAGGTTACCCCAACAAAACCAGGATGGTGAAAGTCTCACAGTCAGGTGAGAAGCAGAGACGACAGGGTTGAAATACAGAGTCTTGCAAACTCTGAGAAATCACCTCCAAACACTAGTTTAGCAGCCCATACATACATAATGCCAGGTTTGATTATGTAGTATCTTGACCTACGCATTTCACTGTGCTTCCTTTATCAGCAGCAGTCAACACACCAGCAGGTATAGTTCTGAACATAGCTGGATCTTGACAGCAGGGTCACAGAGCAGGTTAGCTCAATCAGGGACAACTGCTAAACAGCACCCAGCAGGGCAATCAACCCCTCAGCAGGGTATTACAGTGGTAGCTGGTTAGTCTTAATTACCCATGGGGGAAGTGAAACAGCACACACATGTACCCTATAAGCCATAATTGCAATAGAGCGGCACATCTGAATGTAAGTTAACAGGGGCTGCGCGCACATTTCCATTACCATCAATAGGAGTTGGGCGCACAGCTCCTTTGAAAACTCTAGGAGATGCGCGCACATCTCCATTATGAGCGGTAGTATTTGTGCGCACATCTCCTTTAAAATCATAGGCGGCGCGCGCAAGTGTTTTTTGCGCAGATTGGAGCCACCTGTGCGCCCAATTTACGCGGGTGTAGTGGTGAAACGCGCAAATTAGCCTGCTTACAAAAGGATGCCTCCTCCACTCAACTGCCAGCTTCACCATGTTTCAGGCACGTGCAGCTCAGATTCGCAAGCCCAACTTCTTACCACAGGAAGTGGATATGCTTGTCCAGCAGGTCATGCGGCACCAGGATCTGCTGTATGGTCCACGGTCTCGTACGTTGGGTGCATACAGGAAGGAGCGGATCTGGAAGCGGATCAGGCACTGTGTCAACTCTGTGTTCCACCACAAGCGGAGCATTGGGGAACTGATGCACAAGTGGAGGGACCTGAGAAGACTTGTGAAGCGGAAGCAGGCCAGGAGGATTGCAGAGGGAGAAGGCAGCCACGTCAGCTTCTCTCCCTCTGAGCAGCTGATACTCAGCACCATCTCTGAGGCAGCTGTAGGAGGAGCTGGCCAGCTTGACACCGTGCCTCGTGTTGGGCAGGAAGGTGAGCAGATTTTTACTATTTCTGACCCCTGTACTGAAATGCATGTAGCACTTCTACATACCCCTTGCTGTTCTCCAGATATTCAGCTAATACCGGTTTCATGTACTGTATGGCAGCTAGCATAGATGCCATCTCTATCTGTACATAGAGTACAGTGGTGTGTGTAATACCATATAAGACACACAGTTCATTGTATTGTGAACTGTAATTATCCTAGGATTGCAGGAAGGCCAGGTCTACACAAGCCAGCACACAGCTCCCAAGTGTTGGTCATATAAGCTCATTGTAAATGTATAGTGCTCTTTAATGTGTATATGCACCAATGCTCTGAATGATATGTGGGAATACAGCTCAGGTATTAGGTGTTCCTGCAAAGGCAATATACAAGTCAATGGGGGAGGGTATTTGAGACAATGTGGGTTGGCTGACTACCAGCTGGTGAACGTGCAATACCTGCAACACACTCCAGGCTTTCCACAATGTATGCAAGGACATGAGTACAGGAATGACACCAGGTTGGCCATGAAAGCTGTTGGTACTGTAACCAGCACTGTATGGGGTTGTCCCCCTTGTTAAACACCTGTATCCTTGCCCACTGCACACCTCACTAGGTTTCTAGCAGCTAGCACAAGTCATGTGTCCCTGCAGGCATATAACACTGATGCCCTCATCAATTTCTGTTGGGTATGGCTCCCATTCTGGGGTATTCCAAGGACAGGGCTTCCTGTTAGTAGATGTGGTGGAATATGTCCCTATTCCATGCAGCCACACTGAACATGCCCGGTGTTATTGGAAAAGCACAGGCCTCCCTGTGCCACATGGAATACCCCCAGGACTCTACAGCTGGGTTAGGGCCTACTTATAATGCATGGTCCATGTATAACTCAATACCACATGGGTATTATTGAGATCAATAGTGTGGAATGTACATAGGACACCTATTGGCAGTGTGGTGACTTGTGGATGTTATTTTAGGGGAGCCAGATGATGAGCAACCTGGACCTGCACCTAGACGACCCCAAAGGCTG
The DNA here is from genome assembly GCF_901001135.1 of Rhinatrema bivittatum. Classification (NCBI taxonomy): domain Eukaryota; kingdom Metazoa; phylum Chordata; class Amphibia; order Gymnophiona; family Rhinatrematidae; genus Rhinatrema; species Rhinatrema bivittatum. Next base: position 8,360,438 of record NC_042631.1, on the reverse strand, counting down.
TACCCTAGTCTGCAGGTGATCCTTGACTCCTCGGAAGAGGAGGAAGGGGGAGGCCTGGAACAGCCTGAAGAGGAGCAGCAGCAGGGAGAGGAGCCGGAGGACCCACTGGCTGATCTGCTTCATGATCGCCCGCAGGACAGCCGTGAGTCGGACCAGCCCGAACCTGAACTGGTTGCCAGTCAGGCGGAGAGACTGCTATTACAGCAGAGCGCTGGGATCTTGGACGCTATCTCCAGCCTGTCTGATGTGGTGCGGCAGGAATTCCAAGCCATCAGGGAGGACGGACAGGAGCTTCAGCAGGTGATGCGGGACCTTTGCCGGGCTACTCAGGAACAAACCGAGGTGTGGAGGGAGCTGCTGCAGCGGTTGCCTCCTGTGCAGCCACAGGCACCAGCGGCACCATGGGCTTTCATGGGGCCCTGGTTGCATTACCCTCCACCTTATGGGCCACCCTTCCCGTGGATGGCACCAGCACGTGCAGAAGAGCCTGCCGTGGGACAGCCACTTGCGCCTCAGCCTGGTGTAGGCTATCCATGGATGGCACCCCCACCCCAGCCACCTGTCATGCTTCCAGCACCACCACCAGAGCCACACCTGCCACTGGCTGTACCTTCCTGCAGCCATGAACTGCCCCAACCTCCTGTGCCCTCTGAGGGTAGCGTCAGCAGTGGGAGGAGTCCACTGCGCAGGAGCTCCAGGTTGAGGCAGCCAAAGCTTCCTGAGGGCCAAAGGAGAGGACAGCCAAGGAAGTGAACTTTTAAGTATATTGATCCTTTTTATTTTCATTAACATTTTTAGTTCTGTGAATAAATGCACTATCACATTATGAAATGGCTTTCTATGAGTGTTCCTTTGTATAGCCTGCCTTTGACTCAAGCAATGGATTACTGGCAATGCCTCCTGAGTCAGATATTCTGTCTCATTCTCTTCCGGGGCCGCCTCCTGCAAAGGGATGTCTGTTCAGTGCAAGGTTATGTAGCATACAGCAGGCTAGAAAGATCTCGCACTTTAGGGGGGGGGGGCTGTACAGAAGGCATCCTCCAGATCTTTCGAGACAGCAGAAGCGGGATTTCAGGATGCCAAAGGTTCTCAATGATAGCCCTGGTCTTACGGTGCACCCTGTTGTAGCAAGTCTCAGTGGCAGTTGCTGGGGAGGCCATGGGATCATGAGGCAGGTTTTAAGGGGATAACCTGTCACCTGTAGGAGAAGACAGCAAATGGTTACATTCCTTCTGTGCTTCATGGTGTCAAAGGGCAAGCAAACAGAAGGCATGCCGTGCCACCCTAAATAGAAGCTTACCAGACATATAGCTGGGAGGTATTATGTTAGACATTAGTAAGCTTACCTAGGAGCCATCCCCCAGTGATGTGGTCATGAATACAGGATCCTGGAAAGCAGGGCACCACAGTGGTGGTGATGCCCTTAGCATTGCACACCACTTGCATGTTCATGGCATGGAAACCCTTGTGGTAGGTGTCCTCATCTCCTCCTGGTGCCCTTAAGGCCAGGTGAATGCAATCAATAGCTCCCATGACTGAGGGGAAGCATGCAATTTGGTAAAAGTCTCATCTGTTGCTGTTCCTCTTGAGGGGAAAGGAGATAAAGTGTTGGGTTTTTTCTGAGCAAGGCAGCAAGGAACTGGTGCAGACACCTTGATGTGGCAGACTGCGTGATTCCGGAAGTCACGCCAAGCAGGGTTTGGAAGCTGCCAGTAGCCAAAAAAGCCAGAGCGGTAGTCACCTTGATGTGTACAGGCAAGGCATGGCCCCTTTGTGTGACAGGTTGCAGGTCCGCCTCTAACAATTGGCAGAGGTCGCCGCATCTCAAAAAAGATATAATTGCGATGGAGAAGGTACAGAGAAGGGCTACCAAAATGATAAGGGGAATGGAACAACTCCCCTATGAGGAAAGACTAAAGAGGTTAGGACTTTTCAGCTTGGAGAAGAGACAACTGAGGGGGGATATGATAGAGGTGTTTAAAATCATGAGAGGTCTAGAACGGGTAGATGTGAATCGGTTATTTACTCTTTCGGATAGTAGAAACACTAGGGGACACTCCATGAAGTTAGCATGGGGCACATTTAAAACTAATCGGAGAAAGTTCTTTTTTACTCAACGCACAATTAAACTCTGGAATTTGTGCCAGAGAATGTGGTTCGTGCAGTTAGTGTAGCTGTGTTTAAAAAAGGAGGAGAAGTCCATTACCTGCTATTAAGTTCACTTAGAGAATAGCCACTGCCATTAGCAATGGTTACATGGAATAGACTTAGTTTTTGGGTACTTGCCAGGTTCTTATGGCCTGGATTGGCCACTGTTGGAAACAGGATGCTGGGCTTGATGGACCCTTGGTCTGACCCAGTATGGCATTTTCTTATGTTCTTATGGTCTCCTTATTACATCTGAAATGGTGCATTACTTCCTCATACAGGTCCAGAAATTGTGTGCAGGTCCTATAAACTCTATGTAAAGGGTACCTCTGTCTCAACACTCTTCTTCTTCTCCTCCCTCTCTTCTGAGCCGTAGAGAGCACAAAACCCATATCGCTATTATAAGCATGTGTAAAAAAACAGGAATAACCAGGGAATAGCTGAGTTATGGGCTCCAGCAGCAGTCAGCTACCATTCACACACTTAAACCTTGCCTAGGGCAATCGTTTGCAGTTCACCAGTTAGCCCCCATGACCTCTTCCTTTCTCCAGAATGTAGGGTCCCTGAGTGATGAGAGACAGCAGACCCTTCTGCAGTCACTTGCGCACACAAGCAGGCAGTAGTAAATATGTGCGTGACTATGGCAGCACGCACCGGTGGATTTGTGCACCGCACCTATAAAATACGTCTTTATGTGTGTGAAAGTCAGGTATATACCCCCTTATGCGCATAATGTTACGCACACAGGGCCATTTGCGTGCATAAATAGCACTAGGCAAAATTCAAGTTATTTGCGCGCCTGTCATTTACACGCATAAGTGCTGTTTCCGACGTGCGTAACCCTTTGAAAATCTACCTCTGTATTTTCACTTTCTTTACACTAGCACAACAAATAACCCCCTTTAACTATTTTCTCTAAGAACAAAAGGCTGTGATTACAAACCAATGCACCTAAACCAAAGTGTTTTTAACCACTGTAGCAACCATTGATTATCAGAATATAGAGGATAAAGTGCAAACCAAGCTATAAGCACATATGTACTGTGAACTAGTAATATTAACATCCATCTACAATTACATATCAGACAATAGTCTCTCCTAAAACAAAACCACTGGCATAACTGGTAGGCCTGTTGCTATGCACAGCAGATTAAAAAATAACAATTATTATCCGTGTCAAGGTTAAGTCCAGATTTTAGCAACAGTAATAAATGACTACATATTACCCACTAAAATACCTGAACATTCATTCTGAAAAGAGATTTCTACAGTTCTAGTTATCTAATCTGACTGGTGCATGCCAAACTCCAGAAAGCAAGTCAAGAAATGTATTAAGTTAATGCAATAAAGGTATCACTTTTGTGTTTGCTGACCCTGCATTCCAAGTGGATTAACACCTGAATAGGTGGCGGAGTAGCCTAGTGGTTAAAGCTGTAGGCCAGGGTAGGCAACTCCAGTCTTTAACTCAAGCATATCTGGTTTTCAGGATATCCACAATGAATATGCATATTATCGGATAACTAGAACTGTGCATATTCATTGTGAAGATCCTGAAAACCAGAGATGTACACAGTGCATACAAATCTCTCTCAATCAAAGCAAGTTAAATTTCAGATACAGTAGGTATTTCCTTTCCCCGGAGGTTTACCATCTTAAATTGCACCTGAGATAATGGAAGGCAAGGTCACACAGAGCTGCAAACAGGCCTGGTTTTCAGAATATCCACAATGAATATGCACAAGATATATGTGCATGCAATTATCTCTCAATCATATCCATTATGAATATTCTGAAAACCAGGCCTGTTTGCAGCACTCAAGGACAAGAGTTGCCCATCCTTGCAGCAGGCTAAGAACCAAGGAAGCCAGGGTTGAAATCCCACTTCTGCAATTGATACTCCATATGACCTTGGACAAGTCACTTTGCCTTCCATTACCTCAGGTGCAATTTAAGATGGTAAACCCTCTGGGGAAAGGAAATACCTACTGTATCTGAAATTTAACTTGCTTTGGTTTGTAAAGGTGAGTAAATTACATCCAAATATGGCAACCATATTACTTTATCAACAGATTGAATGATAATATTTCTTGAATACCATCCCACTTTCATTCTTTTTAATATGCAAAAGGTCATACATGATTGCAAGATAGGCTTCTGTTAATTTCTCGTGTTTATTTCTATCAGTTCTAACACTTGCTGAAGTCATTTTAAAGGTTTGCAAACAATATTTGAGAAAAGGCATCAGGGATCATAACTCAAGTCCCAGCATCAATATCACTGCAATGCTATTTAGTTGGTGGCAGTAATTCAGCTATTCAGGGGGCTATAATGTTCCTTTTTGAGGCATTAAATACGGCTGGGAAATTTTGAAGAAGTTCCCATCTTTAATCATTTACCCAAAAACAAAAGATTTATTGTAAGCAGCCTCAGTGTCTAATCTGGACAATGAGCATGACCCACTAGGCTTTTTTTTTTTCTTATAGTCAAAGAATGAGAGAAAACCTTTGTGCTTTTGCTGATATATGGCTTGATTTCCAATCTTTACAGATCAAGCGCTCAGTCATGCAGTGCATTGTCTTTAACACGTCATTCATCATACCCGTCCTTCCACACCTCAATGTTAAAAACACCTGGAATAGTGCCCTCCCTGCCACATCGATCCTACGTAAGACACGAGCTGAACATGGGTCGGTTTTCACCCCAAGGACTTGACTTTATGGATTCCCCCCCTCACGCCTCAGACATAGACTTGGGTGGGGGAGAAGGTCATTAAATCCAGCTCTTAAAAAAATAAATAAAAAATAACAGGCTCCAAAAAGCTAAGGCAAGCTCATCTCTACGAGCAAAAAGATAGCACAACCTCCAAGGTAGCCTTACCTGCAAAATGAAATATTTATTTTACACAATTCGTACTCGCTTTAAATCCAACACGCCTCAAAAGTGAGGACCGGAACCCGAAGGAGCAATATAAAGCAAGCTCGAGCTGCTTGTTCTTGCTCAAGAAGACATGCAAATAAGGCATGATTAAATCTCTTGCATTAAGTAGACGACTAAGAGCAAGGCAGCAGTAGCTACAGCGTTGCTGGCGAAAAGATCTTACTTCAGAGCACAGTAAACGAGGAAAGGTGACCCCTTAAAAAAAGGAGAAGGCTGCAGCAGGCCTCCCGGGCACCGGCCTCCTCACCCACCTGCGCCTCTGCGGGGAGAAAGCCCGACGCTCTCCGTCAGCTCTTCATAAAGCACAGGGAGGAGCCGCCGCCGCCGCTTTTCTCTTCTGCTGCTGTTTCTCTTGGGTACCCCCCTCCCCCGGCCGGGATCGTGCAGCCCTCCTCACCGGCCGGGGGAGGGGAGGGGAGGGAGCTTACTCGGCAGCCATCTTTGTCAGGTGTTTGGGGGGAACAGCTGAGCGCGGCCCCGCGCGAGGGAGCGAGACGTCGGGGGACGCAGGACGCGAGCACGCCCTGCGTCCGCAGGAGGAGTCCCCTCCCACCGCAAGCCAGGCCTGCGGGCGAGCGTGCGTGCGTGCTGACGCCGGAACGAACCGACGTACAAACCTGCTCCCGGAGGAGAGGGGCGGTGCTGCCGCCGCAAAGGGTTTGAACTGAGTTTGGCGGGAAGGCGGAGCTGGCGGTGGGGTCGGCTTCCCAGCAGGCACTGCGGGGGCGGCAAAGCATGGCGGCAGCTGCGGCGATGGAACGCAGCTTCGTGGAGCTGAACGAGGCGAGGCGCGAGGTGCGCCGCAGGTTCCGGGACTTCGCTGTCACTTCAGGTGCGGGATTGGCGTGCAAGGCCGCCTGCTCATACGCGGCGTCTGCGGTGAGCTCGGGGCGGGACCCGGAGGAGGAGGAGGCGGCGGCGGCCTCGGTCTCTTCCCCCGGGCAGGGAGGGCGATCGATGACACATCGGCGCGCAGCCTGGCCCGTCCGCTCTCGCGGGCGCATGGACAAAGCCTTGCCCGGAAAAGGAGCGCTATATTCACAGGCGGCGTTTTGCCGAGTTCCCCCCCCCCCCCGGTTTATTTGTAAACAAATTGATTGCATGTTCCACTGTGCCCTGTTACATCACCGGCAACTGAGGATCGTTGTGCATTTGAGTGCAGCTCAGCTGCTTGCCAAATGTGCGTGTGAATCTGCAGCATGATTCTGAAAACCCCGAGCAGGGCATGGGAGATTTACACTTCTAGCATGGGAACTGGAGAGATCCGAGGATTTTAACTGCCTGCTAGTCTTTTTGTGTAGATTACTTCATGCAAGCAGATAGTTATAAGAAGTCGAGTTGTCATGGATCGATAGCTGAGGAGGTACAGCCTGCAATGAATATAATTCGCAAGTGACTCGGGTTAGGGAGCTGTTTTCAGTTTTTCAGGTGTTGTTATAAAAACGAAGTTATGTAATAACCATCCTTTTATAATGCAGTTGAAAAAACGTAATCTTTTTCCAAAGCCTTGTGATGAAAAGATTGGCTTTTTTGTTTGTTTTTAAATACAAGTATTTTATTTATTTACAGTAACTTGTATTCCTCCTATTGCCTGTTCTAGGCAGATTCCGAAAACATAAAACACGGATATCAAAACAAAACATAAAAGCAAATGTATAAAGCCAAGCATTGAGATTTTTGTCAGGTAGCATCTTGTGACTGCATGAAGGTATTTGATAAGCGAAGGGTAGACTCTAGTCACCTAAGGAAGTATTTCTTCACAGAAAGAATGATGAATACATGGAGTAATCATCTATCTCGGTGTTTTGTGTTTCTCCTAATCTAATGTATCCTGGAATTTAAATGACAGGGTAGCTTTAATAGTGCTCAGTAGCATCACAGTATACCCAAGTTGGTTCTCAATATTTTTTCCCTCGTGATGCACCTGACAGATGATGATCTCATGTGTGATGCATTGCACACTTCATTTAACAGCTATACTAAAATAAAATATTCCTAGCAATTTTATTGTTCAAAATGATTCAGGAGAAAGATAATATTTAATTTCAATAACTGCTTATAAAATATTATTAAATGTTGTTTTTTTCACAACAATTATAATCTTTGCTTACTGCATCATTGAGAAATCTGGGACTGAGATAGATAGATAGATATAGATACACAGCACACAGTTCTTTGATACAGACAAACTGTCATGCAGTTCACTGTCAACCTCAGAAAGTTCTGACCTCTTCTGGAGTTCATACGGAGCAGAGTTAGGAAATTTCCCCTTTCAACTCACCGTACAAAAAAATATATTGAAATTCTGATATCCCCTCAGTAACAGTACTTCAAAATCCCTTCCCTAGCAGCCGCTTTGTGAAATAACATGAAAACCTGCTAAAAAGGCATTTAGAAATGATATCGCATACCAGCCATACCATAAGAGTACTAACACCCAGGATTTGAACAGCAACAATATTACTTATGCAAAAGCAAGACTGCAAATACAGAGCACATTACACCTACTATTGGAAAAACAAAGCAAGCCAGACTGCTCTAGATTCCTACACAGAATCTACATCCTAGTTAGCAGCATCCCTCACTGCTGTCAAACATGCAGACTGATTCTTATCTAATACAGAATACAAGCCCATAACTTATAAACAAGCATACAGAGAAACTCCAAGGGGGGGAATACAGCATGCCTGCTACATGTCTGGGTAGTGGTGGCAGTGATGGCCAGGGGTGAGGGGAAAGTAGCAACAGGGAGCGGAGATGAGGAATTTTAAGTCCCAGCACTCTCCTCAAAGAGCGAGCACATGTGGCTGTTATAGAAGACAAAGGCCTGTTATATTACATTTTTGGTGAGACACTGGTTGAGAACCAATGGATTAGGCTATGCATTAGTGCAGGGGAGGCCAACTCCAGTCCCCAAGGCTTACAAACAGGTCTGGTTTTCAGGATATCCACACTGAATATGCATGCACTGCCTGCATTGTATGAAAATCCATCTCATGCATATTCAGTGTGGATATCCTGAAAACCTGGCCTATTTGGGGCTCTTTGTGGGGCAGTCACTTCTGCTCCCACCCCTGCCGGTTTTATGCTTATAAATGGCACTGGCAGACCGAGACCAGTGTCGTTAATTTCTGCTGCTTGCCTGGGGGGAAAGATGGTTTTTTGTTTTTGTCTGCAAAAATGTTTTTAAATTAATGAAAATGTTTGTTTTTCTTTTTTCATTTTAAAAACTAATTGAAACAAACTGGGAAACTTCATTAAAATGTCCTTTTTTTTTTTTGTTTCAAATGAAATGCTCATTTCTACTGATTGATCGGTTTCTCTGTAGTTTTCAGACGCATTATTTAAGCAGACTGAGGTCTGGAAAGTTAAAACATATCCAGGATAAGATTATGGTAGTGTCTGCTATATAACTTATCTTTTTTTTCCTTTTCATTTCACTCTCTCTAGGTGTAAACCCAATTTCTGGAGGTATAAAATACAGCGAGAGTGCTGGGGGTTTTTATTATGCTGAAAGTAGCAAGTTGCTATCCATCACTAGAAACAGGTTCATGCACTGGTGAGTTAGCTGATTGCCTTGCTTATTAATTGGATTACTTTTATACTGAATGCTAAGTTTGAAACTCAGAGCTATATTTTATGAGTAGGCGGAAGAATTTTGCATTTATTACTAGACTGTGGAAGTTTATAAAAGATATGGGGCCCCAAACTGAAAACTGGCCTCTTAAGAAACTTAAGCCATATATGACTAATGCAGCTAAGTTACAATGTATATTCAGAGGTGTGGCCAAGCGACGCATGTATGTACGCTCTTAGACTGATAAGTCTACCTGGCTACGTTTTGACCTGCTCTATGGGGCATCTAAGCTTAGATGTAAACTTATACGGCTTCTGACATTCAGAGTTAGCCATATAAGTTATACAGCTAACTCGCTCCGCCAAGTCCGTGCCTACTTTGTGTGTGTAACTTTTACCTAAGCAGCGGCCGCTGAACGTAGGCGTCTAGTCAGCAGCCGATACTTAGCTATATTAGTCCCGCTTATCCGGATAAATAGCACTGAATGCACTTTGAATATTGGGCCCGTGGCATCTATTCTGCCCACAGTGTTTCACAAGTCTCTTATTAGGATTTCCATTCATAATAATTAGGGGTTTTATTTCTTTGTAATACCCTGAGAGGTGGTGGACTTCAGGAGAAGCTCATGCTGGTTAGAAAGTCACTATAATAGTGCTGTGTATGGCACTTTATTTACATGGGTTCCTCCTGTTTGTCAATCCTTTATGGTACCTCTTACAAATATATTGAAAGCATACATAGTATTTTCAGTGTTTCTTTCCCTCTTCTTCCACATCAACTGTTGTAGTGAGATAACCATCTTGTACTTAATCTGCACTTGAGATGACCATAGATTAATAGCATACAAATTACATTTGGCAGAACTTATGTATTTGTTTTAATTGTGAGCCGATCTGAACAGCTCGCATTTAAAACATACATAAAAATCAGTCACACAAAATCAACTAATAACATAAATATGATATTAAATCAGTACAAATTAAAAAAACAAAACAGAACTAAAGTATCGTAAAACAATGAGAGAGAATACCTAAACAGTCAAATGCATTGTGAGGGTCCTGCTTCTCACATGTTTGAAAATGCAAGATTGAACAAAACGGTCCTCAGCATTTTCTTAAATGTCTTGGTGCAAGTCATCAGGCATAGGGATTCCAGGAGTGAGTTCCATATCTCGGGTGCTGCAGGTGAGAAAGACCTTGCACGAGTCTCGCGTAGACTCGCCGAACGCTCTGAGGGCACATCAGGAAGGCCCCTTTGGGAAGACCTGAGCGACCCTGAAGGATTATGTATGTGCGGCATCAATTTTATCCTTGGTGATGGCTCTGAGCTGCTCATTCTGTGGGTGAGGCAGGCTATCTTGTAGTGTATTCTAAAAGTCACTGGGAGCCAGTGTAGCTCCTTCAAAGTGGGAGAAATATGCTCCGATATTAGCTGAGCCGTCGAGTCCCGCAGTAACCACGAGGCACGCAGTGCATAAGCCGGTGACCTCATGTAAAGTGCATTACAATAGCAGAGACCAGGTAAAATCATTGCTTGAACAAGAGGCAAGATGTGTTTAAGAGGCTTCTGCATGCTGTGCTGCTTTCCAATCCTCCATGTCTGGGAGAGCCCAAACACCGCTCTCTTATGGGCAGCGCACGTCTATCTAATAAATTGCAACATAGATGTAGAACCCCATTCCAAAGAACAATGAAAGAAGGATAAACTTGTTCACTATGGTCACAGAGTAGCTGAAATTGTCTGTCTTTTTTGTTTTTTAGGACCTCCTCGGGTGATACCTTGGAGCTGGTGGAGGAGTCTCTGGACATTAACCTCTTAAATAATGCTGTTCGCCTTAAGATTGTGAACTGTAGTATTCTTCCAGGAGGGGTTCATGTCTGTGAAACGCAGAGCCATGTGATCGTCATGATCCTAACCAATCAGACGGTGCACAGAGTCGTGCTGCCGCATCCTTCTCGTATGTACCGGAGTGTAAGTAACTTCTTGTCATCGGGCTTCCACTTCTGTCATGTCCTTCTGGCAGTCCTGACTTTCTTTCTTTAAGTTCTTTGCCCAGTAGATTTTCTCATCTGTATTTATCAGGTCAGTTTATATTCTGCCTTTCAGACACTTCAGAGTGCATTATATTCAGGTACTGTAGGTGTTTCACTGTCTCCAGAGGGCGCCGCGATCTAACTGTTCTGTTTATCAAAATGCTATAAATATAGCAGAAATAGTGCCTGTGATTTAAAAAAAAGGGGCGTGGTTAGGCTAATTATCCTGCATAGGCAATTTCTGCAAGGCGCAATACATTTTTGCGCCGATTAATACATGGGAGCGGGAGTGCCTCTGTTTAGAGTCAGTCTGACACTCTGTACACTATGTACCACTGCAGGGGGGGCACTGTGAATCGAGGTATCTTCGGAAGGTGATGGGGGGGGGGGGGGGGTTAGAGGGCTGACGTTCAGAAACATTCCCAGGTATTCGTAGTAAAATTGACATTACTAAAGATTTGCAGTCATTATAATGGATAAAACCTACCCTGATACTTATATAGAGAGAGTGTCAGACTGAGCCTCTCTCTCTCTCTCTCTTTACGTTATTTATGACGCGTGCAATGATAAATGACCCTGTAATTTTGTATCTCAGGTAAATGGAGAGTAAAGTGACTTGCCCAAGGTCACAAGGAACTATAAATGGGCTTGAACCCTGGGCTGTACTCCACTGAGAGATTGGCTTTTCTAATGTGTCAGAATTCTCTCTCACCGAAGTATTGTTCTACCTAAACACGTTTACCTAACTCTGTTTCCCCGTAGTACGTGTTGAACAAAATTATGGATGTTACTTTTGTAAACCGTTGTGATCTTCACTTGGAACGATGGTATATAAAACAACTGACTAGATTAAAAGGCTTTCAGAGGTCCATTGAATTCAAATCTTCATCTCCTCTGAGGATATCTTCCTTTATTTTAAGTATTGGTTTGGAAAGCAAACCCAGAGTAGTTAGCTGTTACATCCTTTGAATTTCATGCTAGCTAAGCTCCTGCTTGGAGAGACTGCTGCCAATAGTTTGGTTTATAAATGTTTTTATTATTTCAAAACCCTTGTAAGAAAACATAATTAGATTTCTCAGTTTGTTATTGTGCCAAGATCAACCCAACAATGAAAGTGAACTTGCACGCACTGACAGAAAAAGACCATATGGCCCATCTAGTCTGCTCATCTGGCCCATTTATGTAGCCCTTACAACTCCCACCACACCCTCCAAGATCTCCTGCATTTCCCCTGCTTTCTTCTTGAATTCAGAAACTGTTTTTGTCTCCTCCACCTCCACTAGGAGGCCAATCCATGCATCCACCACTCACTCTGTAAAGAAATATTTCCTAAGATTACCCTTGTACCTCCAACTTTGGCAATTTGGAGAATGTAAATGCCTACACAGTTACATATGGGAAAGATGACCCGTGACTAAGAGACCTGCGTGACCTAGGAAGATGTTTTAAGATGTGGAAGTTAGGCCTTTTGTTTCTGGTAGTGAGAGTAAGGAGCAACTTGATCAGCTCCTTGGCAATTTAATGACCATGCATTGGCCGTTCAGTAGAAAAGAGTTGTTTTGTGATGTTAAAATGTACGAGGGGAGGGAAGGGGGTGAAGGTTCAAATATCCTTGCCAATGTTTAGTTTTGTGTACAGAGTACCTATCCCTGTTTCTATTCAGTTGGTGATGGTCTTCTGATTAACACTGAAAAGTAAAAAAAAAAAAAGATGTTTGTGTATTTGCTGCAGTGGCAGAGGGAGGAAGGTTCCCTAATATTGTATTCTTATATGGAACAGCAGGAGTGTAAAGCTGGTGTTAGGATTTTAAATCTGGACATACGCACGGGTAGAATTCCCTGATGTGTCCTTGTATTGTACAGACTTATGAGAATGCAGTTGCCACCAGAGTATCGCCGAGTTCTGTTCAGAAAGTCTGCGTCCCTGTTCATTTCATTTCAATATATGAAATGAAATGCTGGCCATTTTACTTGAATGAATATCGGTATCCAAAAATATATAAACAAAATAAATATAAAGTGAAGTAAATGTGTTTTGACTGGTGACGTATGTTTCTTTTTTACAGGAGCTCATAACAGAGAGTCATATTCAGTCGATATTTACAGATATTGGGAAATATAATTTTAGGGACCCCTCAAACTATTATGTGCTTCCCTCAGTGCCTGGACTGGCGCCCACCTCTACTGCCTCGGCGGCTTGGTTAAGCAGTGATGGGGAGGCCGTCTTTGCCCTTCCATCAGCCTCTGGGGGGATTTTCATTCTAAAACTGCCCCCTCTGGATGTGCCTGGTAAGCATGAGGTCGCAGCTCACTGTACCATTCAAGACCCTGTCTGATGTTGCAACGTATCTCAGTCTGCAGGGTTTGAGTTAGATGCGTAGCCACCGTCTGAAAGTAACATCTGATTTCATATCGCTCGCATCTCGCTCGTCTTCAGCGCTCACCAGCTGCGTTTTTATTTTTACCTCTGTAATGTGGCCACTTTGTTCTGTTTTATTGGGGGTTTTTTGTTCTGTCAGGGTACAAATAGTCTTGGCATTGTGCAAACAAAAAACGTAGCTGTAAATTTTGCAGTGTACTGAGGAAAGCCGCTGTTTTTGTTAGTGGGAATCTGTTTATGTGCCGGCAGCAGTTCCTGACCAAGGCTGCTGTTGAATTGGTTAAATGCTTCAGCATTTTGCACTTTGTGGGTTATTTTGTGTAACTGTTGTAGTTACCCGGGAGGTCACCACTTGTCTCTTCCTTTTAAGGGGTGGTGTCTGCTTTGGAGCTGAAACAGAGCTCAGTAATGCAGCGCATATTTACAGGCTGGATGCCAACTGCTATCAGGTGAGTACTGCTCTTTAATGCATCGGATTGTTATTTGCATGTAAAGGAGATGTGCTGGTAAAAGGTTTTGCTGAATATTGCTATGCAGCTGTATATTCTTACAGTTTGCATCTGTCATGTGAACTGACCCAGGCTGTCGTGAAAGAAATGTGCAGATTGTGTCCTTTTTCTATTCCAGAGGGGATCAAGGCCCATCCGACCTTCCCATTAGTCTTTTGGTTCACTGCCTTGAAAGTGATGCTCTTCTCTTCGCACTGTGCCAGGATCATAAACTTCGGATGTGGTCCTACAAGGTAAGAGCTGCGAGGTGCAGTCTGCGTGTTCAGCAGGAAAACCCACGGTTCCCTGGAGCCAGCTTAGGTGGAGACTCGGGGTGGTGTTCACATCCTCCGGGAGGATGTCTGTTGGACACAGCACAGCAGAAACATAAGGGCATCCTGCTCGGAGTCCCTTGGCTTCAGGGTTTCTGTTATGATGGCTGGGGCTTGGGGGTTTCTTGTTTTGTCCTCCCATCTGCTGTAAATAAACTCACGCCATTTCAATGGCGCAAAGCATGGGTGAATGAGCTTTAGATTGTATCGTAAGGCCAGGAATCAGAGCAGCCTGTTGATACATCCCAGGAGTCTCGACTCATCTGGGTACGTACAGGTATATGGGAATGAAAACAGCAACAGAAAAAGTATTTAACAAAAAAAATCCTGCAAGTTGCTTTGTAAAATATGTCCCGATAGGGCAGAAAAGGCATTGGCCCCTGGAGCTCAAGTCCCCCAAAAGATGAGAAAGTTTTATGATCATTAATATGTGGCTGGCAAGTAGCAGTTTTGTGGGCTTCTCAGTAAAATGCCTGAACGGAATTATTTTTGTGTGTGTTGGACAGGACCAGATGTGCTTGATGGTGGCTGACATGCTGGAGTTTGTGCCTGTAAATAAGGACCTGCGACAAACGACTGGCACCGGGCACAAATTACGACTGGCGTTTTCGCCCTCTCTGGGGCTGTACCTAGGAGTGTACGTGCATGCACCAAGACGAGGACAGGTGCGGGGTTTTGTTCTTTTATAGCCATCATTACTGATCATTTTCTGTGTCTTTACAGCAATGCAAGTGCTGAAAATCTACAAAGCAAACCCACGTGGGAGCCAATCGTCTCCTGCTCTCCCAGCTGTTTATATTCTTGTCTATACTGCCCATAGCCTGTTGGCAGTTTTCTGGGTGCTTATATACACGCGTTGATGCCTTTTGCTTCTTATTTCTGCAGTTCTGCGTTTTCCAGTTGGTGAGCACAGAGAATAATAGATACAGTCTTGACCATATTTCATCATTATTCACAAATCAGGTATGCATCTCAGTTATTTTTTTATAGCTGGAAATAAGATCTTTCTTTAGGAATAGACTAAAGGGACAGCGGTGCGGCATGTTAAGTGTTGTTTAAGGAATTTAATGTTTTGACCTTTTTTTTTGGTTTTTATTTTCTTATTGGATAGACCTTTGAGTGTGGATCTTGAGCTTTGGTTATATTTTGTGTATTAAGTGAACTGAGTTCAATTTTTCTAGGAAACGCTTGTTGATTTCACTTTGACATCTACTGACATTTGGGCTCTGTGGCAAGATGAGGAGAGCCAAACCATTGTGAAACACATCAATTTTGAACAGTAAGTCTTTTTTTTTTTTTAGCCTGTACAAGTAAGATGGCAAATTTTTATTGAAATAGGGTTGATGGATACTACCCTGTATGTACCCAGATCAGTCAAGGCTCCTGGGTTTATGCATCCCTGCCAGCAGATGGAGACAGAGAGAGTTTCATTGACTCTGCTTCATAATCCCTGGTGCCGTAGAAGGTTGTCCATTGTCTTCTCATCCCGATGTGGTTACATTTCTTCGGGGAGTTAAGAATTTGCGCCCTCCAAAGAGAAGAGTTTGTCCATCCTGGAATCTTAATCTCATTCTTCAAGATTTGTGTGAGGCACTTTTTGGACCTCTCCGCAGAGCGACGCTTAAGGATTTGACTTTAAAGTTATTCTTTTCAGTGGCCATTTGTTCTGTGAGGAGAATCTGAGATGCAGGCTTTCTTTCCCCAATCCATTTCTTCAGATCTCGCACTCGGGAGTGTCCTTGCGGGATGGTACCCTCGTTTCTACCAAAGGTGGTATTGGCTTTTCATGTTAATCAGACAGTAGAGCTTCTGGCTTTTCCAGAATTGGATGCTTCTGCATCTCATGCGTGGGAGCTTAAGCTGTTGGACGTCCGCAGGGCTTTGTTGAGATATCTCAGGGTAACGAATGATTTTAGGAGGTCTAATCTTTTCATTTTATGGAATGGTTCGAAGAAAGATACTCAAGATTCCAAGGCTACCATCGCTAGGTGGCTCAAGGAAGCCATTGGGTCGTCATACGTTCTCAAGGGGTGTCGGGTACCTGAGGGTTTGAGGGCTCACGCTACATGGTCTCAGGCAGCCTCGTGGGCGGAGGCCCAGTTGGTTTCACCACAGGAAATTTGTAGCGTGGCGACTTGGAAGTGGCTGCATACTTTTGCAAGGCACTACCGTCTAGATTTAGGGGATACGGAGTCTTGTTCATTGGCAAGAGTGTCTTGCGAGCGGGTCTCTCCAGGTCCTACCCTAAGTAGGGAGCTCTGGTATCTTTGGACAATATCGAATCTTACCTGCACAGAGAGAGAGAGGGATATGAGTCTGGACTGATCTGGTTATGTACAGGGAAAGGAAAATTAGTTCTTACAATTAGCAGGTAAGAACTAATCTTCTTTTTTCCTTTCAACCTCCTGTTATAAGTTTTTTTTAATTGTGACAGCTGGACAGGCTAAAGAATGCAGCTAAGGTTTGATAGTGCCAGCAGTTTTAGATATTGTGGTGCATTGTCCTAATTCTCCCCTTCATCCCTTTTTACCCACATATTGAAGAGACCTCAGAAAATCTGCATCCGTTCAGAATCGCATTCACTTTATTCAAAAGGTTCAGCTGGCTATTTTTATAGCTGTAATTTGCATACTTAACCTTTTTTAATTAGACTGTTATGGTGTTAATCTTGGTGATTTGTTAACCTTGTGAAAGCAAATCTTGATCTGTGTTTGGTTGCTCAGTGATGTGCCGGTAAAATATTTGGGTTTATCGGTGCACTCAATGTCCATGCAGTGAAAAAACAGAAAAGAAATTGGAGGACTTTAGCTGACCTCATTGGTCAGGGATCCTGACATCAGCTCAGGCTTTTCTTGTTAAAAAAAAAACAAAACACATTTTCTGCTGCTTAAATTTTTCATTCCCATTTGCCTGTAATCTGCAGCAGCTTCTCCTGCAGCCTTGCATCCTGTATACTACCCTACAGCTTTTCATGTGGAGAATGCCCCCTAGAAGACAAATACCACAGGTCAAGGAAGCCTGCAGGCGCTAGCTCCCTATGGCCATGGCTGGGTTGTACTCGCTGGTCTCTCCCGTTCGGGGAGGGTTTGCGCACCGCTGCTGCAGCTTTCATTCTGGCTTGTTCAAAAAGCAACATCTATGAATCTGAATCTCCTTTTAGCAGGGCTATCCCTGTGCAGCCAAGCTGCCGCTTAGCAAGCACATTAAATGGAGAACACCACGTCCTTGTTTATTTCATTGTACTCCTCACTGCATGGCATTGTGTATAAACCGAAACGTTTACATGATGGATTTGCAGCGGGAAGGAGCTGAAACTACTTACTACTATAACATTTTATGTTAGTAATCTAGCCGGCCAGTGGAATCAAGTTTTTGTACAGCCACTTCCAGAAGAAGACGTGAATATTGATGATGACCAAGATCCTAGGGTGAGTACTTAATTATTCCAGTTGCTTGTTACCTGCCCATATTGGCCACATAAAGGGCCGTTTGCAGACATCAGAATATCGCAAGAGAATGGACTAGAAGGGCATGTGGAAGGCTGCGGTTCAGCATCTTCTGTTTTTCAGACCAGCAAGAGCTGACAGTGCTGTGGAGGCAGCATTCGTAGCCCATAGCAGGGAGGGAATCTTAGCCATCACACGAGCAGTGGGATTCGGGGTGCACACGTTACAGGTTCCCAAGAGGGAGCCGTGTGGGGCCTACCGATGAGGACTGTCGCTATAGTGGCTGAGTTAGGGAGGAGAAAGGGGGAGCTGTGAATAAAAAGCTGGTGTTAGATAGGTATAATATGATCTTGGACTTGCTTTTGGTTAGCGCTTCCAGAGTTGGCGAGATTACATGCCCTCTTCCTGTTTGTTCCATTCCAACATTACTTCTAGTTTGCAGAAAATGTTGCAGTCTCCAGCACCTCGAGCGTGACTGAGAATATCATTGGGGAAAATTATTCTTAAATAATTTTAAAACTTGCACTTCAGATACAATTTGTAGGGGGTCTGAGAACTTCACAGGACAATAATTCTATAAAATGTCCCACTGTCCTTTTTGTCTGAATTGGGTTTCACAGGAAACTTACCTGGAAGCTCTCTTCACTCCTCGACAGTTCAGCAGTGCCGCTTTACTCAAAGCCCTACAGGTGAGCAGGAACACTTTTTAGTCTTTTTTTGTCCTGAACAAAACAGAGCTGAGTCTGCTCTACTGTTCTGAAATCTATCGCATCTTAACCTGCACAGAGAGGAATATGAGCTGGACTCTTCTAAAATCCAAGTGACCAAATACCATTCTGTGCATTTCTGGTTTTCTTGTGAGCCTGACCTTTCTGTTTTGGTCATCTAGTAAGAATACTTTTTTCAAAAGGAATTTCCTTTGACATGTATGGGGGGTGTTTCTTCCAACTAGATCTATCGCCGAGGAGCTGGAAGGATCTTGGATATTTCCTGGGAAGAGCTGAAGAAGGAGGTTACTTTAGCTGTAGAAACTGAGGTAACGTTGATTTGTGTTGGTCAGACATTTGATTCTCGGGGACTGTGTCCAAATAAGTGGTGATGGCAGGCCAGTGCAGTGGCTCAGGGCTAGGGATGCTGCAGAGGCAGCACTCATGGTCCATGGGGGGAGAGTCCAGTCCTGGTGCATGGCCCCTGGCTGAGGACTGGGTAGTAGTGAATGAAGGCTCATGGCCCCGGTTGCTGTAGAGCTGGAAATCCAAAGCAGCAAAGGAAGCCACCAGGCCAAAAAAGAATAGATGGTGATAGGAGTCTGAAGAACAGCTGGAATCTTATGGATGTCACCGATGCATTTATGAGACTTAACACTAAATGCTAAACTCTTGGTGTTAGGAAAGCAAACTGGGGTAGAACTTTCATCCAGAATCTTATTGCTCGTATCTCTGATCCGTGACAAAACTGAGGTGAATATGCAGCTTAGTTAAGCTTTCTCTCACTGTTTTTGGCTATTACGTATGCAGGATTCCTTCTGTCCGCTAATGATCCAGCAAAGTTATGAAGGCATCTGGGCTGACCAGACTTCTGTAGCGTAGTACTTCAAACACTGCTCTTCACTTGCAGACAACGCTATGCAAAAGCAATAAAAGCCGAATCTTGCTGGCTAGCTGTGGTGAAGCACCTGTTCGGGGCTTGCCTCTTATGGTGCACTGTTTGGGTAACTTGAAATTCTGCTCAGCTCCACAGCAGTGTCACGGAATACGAGTTGTTGCAGGAGGAGTTCCCTGTATGTACCCGGATCAGTCCAGACACCTGGGTTGTGACTCCGCACCAGCAGATGGAGACAGAGCAAAACTTGTCGGGCTTCCCTACATATAGTAAGGTGCCACTCACAGCCCCTCAGTCTTACTCTGTCTCCAGCAGATGGGGCAGGGTCACTCACAGCCTCTGGGATCCCTGGGTGAAGTTCTTAGTTGGTCAGGGATTTTTGGTTTGTTTGTTTGGGTAACTTGAAATTCTGCTCAGCTCCACAGCAGCGTCACGGAATACGAGTTGTCGCAGGAGGAGTTCCGACAGCTGCAGATTGAATTTTGGTCCAAGTTCTATGCGTGCTGTCTTCAGTACCAAGAAGCACTTTCTCGCCCTCTTGCCCTGCACATAAATCCCCATACTAACATGGTGTGCCTGCTGAAAAAGGTGAGCGTGTTTGGAAAAAGTAAGAAGAGCTGTAATGGTTAAAGAATGCAATATTGCTAACGTCCCCAAGGCTGGGGAAAAACATGGCACTAGGATGCTCCACTGACTAATGCCTACCACCAGACCTGGGCAGAAGGTCCAGTGCCGAGGCTGGGTTGAGCCCCTGGGCCGGAGGAAAAACATACAGAGAGAAAAAAATGTTCATAGCTAATATTTTTTGTACCTTTTTTCCCTGGCACCTAAACGTTTTGGTTATCACCTCAGTTAGTGAAACTCCTGCTTATCATGTAGTTAAACTGTATGAACAGCGTCTATCGACCGTTTTACATGTGCATAACATCACATTTCTCAAAGACGTGTGATTAGCATTTTTCTCTTCTAACTTTGACCCTCATTTAAAAATAAAACAGACCAAGAATTAAAAAGCCTCTACAGCCCCCCAAAACTCCCCTTCAGATTTCTGCCAGCTGTTCAGACTGCCAGAAACGTAGTGGCCTGCAGCAGCAGTCGCTTGATGTTCTTTGGCCTGTTATCCCACAGAAGACCTTTTCTGGAAAAGCAAATTAACTCCCCAGCTCGAATACCTTGAACAAGTGTCTGCTGCGTGGTTACTTTGAATTCATCTTTGATTTTTGAAAAGGGGTTATTGGAGAATGACTAACTGGGACTTGTTTTCCCTTTTGTAGGGCTTCCTGTCTTTCCTTGTTCCATGCTCCCTGGTGGATCACCTCTACCTCTTGTTCGATGAGCATTTCTTGATAGAGGATGAGAGTGCAATATCTGAAGGTAATGGGAAAGGGACCACATTCGCTCTACCTTGTAATCTGCACCGGTCGAGCACGCATCCTGGCATGGACTTTCTAACATTTCTTCTGATAGTGTCTTCAGGTCAAGTTGCATAGTTTGATCAGGGTTCAAGCATCTGCTGCTAATCTGGCATGTTCAGCTCTTCAGTACTTCTTTTGTCCATGAAGTTAGTTTTTTTTTCCTTTCAGGTATTAAGGATGCATAGGCAGCTTTTCTCTGTCGTTGTGAGGGAATAGGAGTTTGGTGTTAAGCTAAGGCATGTTTTATCAGAGGCAAACATGAGTTGCTCGATCAGGTTATTAATTCTGCCTTTTTTTGGGTGCATTGAGTCTGTCTTTGAATAATTTTTGTATTTCTCTTGCAGACCTGGATATTGCTCATGACGTTATCTGTCTTATTCAATGCCTCAAACTCATCCGAGAAGCCATTTCTATGGACACGACATTTCTCATGGAGAGAGCGTGCTTCCACCTTCAGTCGCCAGAAGTAGCTGCAGAACAGATCCTTCAAGACTTGATATCTAATGACACGTAAGGGAAAACTTTGGATGAAATTTCTCCTTGCCTGTCCTTCCTGCCCGATTTGAATAGCGCAATCTCCTGGGCATGGGCAGCACCTCCATGCCAAGCACGCTGCTGTTGGGACAGTGTTGGTCGGCCAGGTCATTCCTTTTCTTGCCTTTCTGGAACCTCTTGCAGGGAGCACGTGATGGATGACATCCGCAGTAAGTTGCACAGCACCCGGAATCCGGTACAGGCTATTGGGTGGATTCTTCGTGAAATGGACTACGAAGCTGAAATGGAGATGGAAAGGGGATTTGATGTGGGTGAGTAGTTGATGGATATAATTCTGCCTCTCTCCAGCTCATCAACTTAGACGGATAAACTTACCTGGCAAACCTGGCCCAGATGAATTTATCCAGCCAATAAGTAGCCGGGCCGCACAGTGCCCCCAAGCTGTTCCTTACCTATCTGGATGACTGTTTAACATGATAAACGAGTGGCTGTGGCGGCTGCTGAGCGCGGCCAAATATTCAGAGTGCCACTTAGCCCGGCTAACTCGGTAATACAAGTGGCGCTGAATACGGACCTTGTTGTGTACAAGGCTTTGTCTGCTTCTGCATTTCTCCCTCTCACCTGTTTTGGTGGAAAGCTGGCAGCAATTCTTAACTTTTTTTTATGTTTTAGCTCAGCCAATGAACGTGCGTATGAATCTGTCCCAGCTCTACGGAAGTGACACCGCAGCCAATATCGTGTGCCAAGCAGTGTTCTGGATCTCCTCCACTCGGTTCCTGATTTGCCGAGACCTGTTGGTTCTGCAGCAGGAGATGCTGAGGCAGGGGGATGCTGTGAGTATAGGAAAGGGAGCTGGAGGTGAGAGCAATCTTAGGCTCCTTCCAGAGATAACGGAAATCAAGAGGGGAACGCCCTTTTCTTGTGCAGGACGCTGCTGTTGGAATCCCCTCCCTAAAGAACAAGTTGACCCCTGATCCTGCCACTTCTAGAAAGCTCTGCAAGGCCTGGCTGCTTGAGGCCGTCTGTGATCGTTTCAATCGCGGAGCCGAGTTTTCTGCATCGAATTTTGGTCAGAACTGTGCGGGGACATCGTTCCCTTGGCTGAGATTACCATGTTTTGCTGGCTCTTCCTGCACAGTTTATATTTTCCCTGTAAGTAGCCAGATCAGTGCAGACTCCTGGGCTTTTCCTCCCTTCCAGCAGATGGAGACAGAGAGAAACTTCGAGAGCGCTCCCTCTTAGTCCGGCGCGCCTTTATATTGTTGCTGTGCTTGCCTGTGATCTTTTTATTCTCTTTCAGGTGTTTTTTGGAGGGGGGCAACTGTTACAGGCGCAGCAGGACCTAGTGCCTCGCACGTCTCACCTGCTCTCCTCGTATTACCTGATAAGGTGGGGCAGTCAGTGCCTGGCTTCAGCGGTTCCAGTTAATACACTGTAAGCTCACTTTCTGCCTGAACTTTCTGCTGCAGTTTTGGAAGGCGGGAGGGGCTTCTTCAGTAGTTTCCCTTCTTTTCTGTTTGCCTTTTAAATAGAACTGAATGTTTTCTTGTTTCTTTCTGAAGGGAATCCAATCTTCAGCATTTATCTGTTCTAGAGCTTTCTGATTCCCCAGCCTTAACCCCGGCACACAAGTCAGGTAAGAAGTCTTTTTTTTGATTCTGATAAATGTCCTGTCTGTCTCTTTCTCTGTCTGTCTGTCTTGGCTTTTTCCTGACTAGAGCAGGCATCTGCCTACATGCCCTGTGCTGCAGACTATACTATGACAGACCAAACCCGTCCTGGGGGAGCCCCCAGCCACTCAGGTTTTCAGGATATCCACAGTGAATATGCATAAGTTCCCTGTACGTACCCAGATCAGTCCTGACTCCTGGGTTTTGCCTCCCTGCCAGCAGATGGAGACAGAGAGAGTCTCACTGACATTGTACATAGCCCAGTGTGCAACCTGCAGTCCCTCAGGATTTCTCTGGATCCTCCCAGGGGGTTGTGAGGTCCTGGTGGGGCCACCCCCCCCCCCCCCCCTGGTTTGAGACGGACGAGCAGGGGGTTGGTGACCCTTCTAATAGCTCGGTCCCTCTTCCCCCTACGATACAGTGGGGGGGAAGCTGCTGGCAGTTCCTCCCTGCAAGCCCAGTGGAGCAGGGAAGTGTCCCTCTTATACGGTTTGTCCTGGGCTGGGTTGCGCAAGTTTGGTGAAACGAGACAGATATAGCCAGTGCTCTGGCTCTTTTCTGAGCTACCATGCGGCCTGCACTCCTGGAACTGTAACCTCTGCACCAAAGGAAAGTGTTGGTTTCTATGCATCTCTATTTGTTCTTGGAGAGTAAAAAAAAAAAGAGAGAGAAGAAGGATCTAGGTAGAGGAATCTGTGCAGCAGCGAGGTTCCTGGGGGCAGCTACCTTCGCAGCTCTGGGAGCTCAGCGGTGGGGTTTCTCAGCAGCTTTTCTGCCTGCGGAGGAGACAGTGTTGGCTCCATGGGGCGCTGAGGGACTGTTCCCCTGCTTGCCCTTGAGGTGCTGGTGGTGCGGGTGAGTGAGCCTTATTGGGCAACTCCCAGAATCCTTGTGGGGCCTGGTTGTGCCAAAGGGATAGAGGGTGCTTAGAGGACATCCTCCGGGCAAGTGCCTCTTCTAAGGTCTGGTGCCCAGAGCACCACCATCTCCCACTCCTTGCTCTCAAAGCCGAACTAATCTAGAATATCAGTGGAACTAGATCACTCCAGACTACCTGCATTTCCCTATTAGATTAAGAGCAGTTTTATGTTCTAAAGTCGGTACCACTGCTCTTACAGTGAGCTCATTTGGGAATATTTTCCCTCTGATTCCTGCGTTGTAGTTCCAAATCCTTTTACGTGGTATTAATAAATACAATGCGGTTAAGATAGCTTTATGACCTGATTGCATTTACTGATGTTAGTGTTTTGGATTTTGCTAATTCTAACAGTGGTGTGGTATTGTGGTAGTCTGGGTAGGAATAACACATTGCTGTGCTCTAGCCTGACATCCTTTTATTCTTCTTTAACTTGCCTTTCTAGTGTCCAGCCCTCAGACTGTGATAGAGCTATTCTTTCAGGATATCTCTAGAAAGCAAATTATTGCTCATCTCTTCTCCCAACCAAACACTCCTCTTAACCAGACATCTATGAACTGGCCTCAGCTGGTTGCAACGATTGCCAGCTACCTTCTGCAGCAAGTGTATCCTTTCAGTGCTCAAAGAAATCATTTATTTTTCCCTGTACGTACCCGGATCGGTCCAGACACACCTGGGTTTTGCCTCCCCTCCAGCAGATGGAGTCAGAAGTTTTTCAAAACAAACCCTGGCATATATACCAAGGTGCCACCCACAGTCCCTCAGTCTTACTCTGTCTCCAGCAGATGGCAGAGGTGCAAAACCCACAGTCTCTTCTGATTAAAAAAAAAAAAAAAATAGGAATAGTTTGTTAGGGACTTCTGTTCCTTTAGTTGTTTAAAAAATAAATAAATAAATAAAAAATAGAAAAAGAAGAAGCCTGTTAGTCTCCCAGGGGGTTGGCAGGTCCTGAGGGGACCATCCTCCCTGGTCGAGGGCCCTACCTTGGTGGAAATAGCAGCACTGGGGTGACACCGGGGAAATACTGAGGGACAGCAGGTGGCACTCTCGGTTATGTACCAGTGCTTGAAAAGTTTTTATTCTCTGCCTCCATCTGCTGGTAGGATTGCAAGACCTTGTCTGGACTGATCTGTGTCATTCCAGGAATGAAAATTAGCAGATAAGAACCGGTTTTTGTATACAGCTTGTTTTGTAACCCTTTTCAGAGGATTTATGTGGTGTAAGGCCTGGGTAGGTCTTCTACATGCTCCTTAACCTGCTGACTCAGATGGCCCAGTAACCCTGGCTTTCTGTTCCCAGAGTGTTTGATGGGAAGCTGCCAGTATACCCAGCTACAAGTAAGCTAAGCAGAAGGTGGCAGATGTATTTCAAGCATTAATTCAGTGCACTGCTCTGTTATCTCAGATTATTGGAGACCCCTTTGTGATCCAAACCAATATGAATAGCTCTGCAGTTCCCAACACGAGCCTGTTAGTTAAGTTTCTGCTTGTTGTTTGTGCTTCTCTTTAATGCTGAGAGCATTGCTGATCTGACTGACTGGCAGGTTTTCCAAGCAGAGTTGTCATGAGAAATATTTTGAGCCCAGTAGTCAGAAGCCATTTAGATGGATAACTGAAAAGTTATCCATCTAAACAGCAAAGCGGCAGTATTTGAAGCCATACGCAGCTAAACTCTAGCCATGTAATTTGGGAGCAGACGGGAGATGTTTCGGGGTTGCCGAATATACTGGTTAGGTATATCTGGCTAACGTAAAGAGGGACCCTCAGTTTTTTACGTCCTCTGAAATAGCTTTACAAGCAGGCAGCATGTCCTGTTACTGACTTAATCCGACAACAAGTGGGTTACACATCTCTGCCAGCAGATGGAGACTGAGCAAAAAGTGACGTCACGGCTATTTAGTCCTGCCCGGGCATCAGCCCATTAGTGTTCTCCATTTCCCTTCAGGGGGATTGCCTGTGAGTTTAAAAAAGAAGAAAAGTTGGAAAGGAGATGTCTATGTAGCGCCGCCTCCCTCCTGAGGTGATACCGTGCAGTCCCTCTCTCAGTAAAGTGCCTCAGTCCTGTAGCCTTGACCGGTGAGGACCTAAATTCCAGTTAGCAGTTGCAGGCCGGTGAAGGCTCTAGCCCTCTCCCCCATAGCCAGGACCCATTCCTGCTCTCAGCCAGGGAGTTCTGAGCTCAGATTAAAAAGTTTAAGTTAAAAAGTCAGCAACAGGAAGACAGCAGGAGAAGGGTCCGTTTCCTCGGCGTTCAGCTGGCCCACTCACGCGTCCGGGGGAGTTCTGTGAGGAGAAGAGTGCAGGCACGGCAGATTGCGCAGCTGTTTGGCTAGCCTCCACTTCCGGGCTTCTCCCATTTTGGCACGCAGTGGGCAGTGGGGTACTTTTCGCATGCTTTTGTGCTGCAAACTGGCGCAACTTGTGCGTCCGGGTGTGCGCCCATTCTCATTTGTGCATGCATTTGGGCGTTCTTCCTTCTGGACGCACATCTTATGCACCCAGTTTAGACGTCTGTCCTGAGCGCCCAGTTTGGGGGTCCTCTGGGACAAGTGGTGCAGGCTCGTGGGCTTGGATGCACATCTGGGTTGCTGCGTTTCAGGTTTGGGCCTATGGGGCCTGGAAAGGACCCAGCCTCTCTTTCTTGGGTGAAATTCTTCCAGGGATTGCAGACATTTCTACAGGACCAGTCTGCTGAAGCGGCAGGTCCAGGCACTACGAGCACTCCTCCACCTGTTTCCACAGTCAAGCGCCGTAGCGCAGTGCAGTCTGACAGAGCTCGAATGCAGGTGGATCAGGATGATACCGATGATGATGGTGGGGGCTCTCCTGGTGAAGAAGGGGGGTATTTCCCCAGATTTGGAGCCATACAGAACTACATTTATTTCAGCGAGATGAATTG
Source organism: Rhinatrema bivittatum (assembly GCF_901001135.1). Classification (NCBI taxonomy): domain Eukaryota; kingdom Metazoa; phylum Chordata; class Amphibia; order Gymnophiona; family Rhinatrematidae; genus Rhinatrema; species Rhinatrema bivittatum. The sequence continues at coordinate 8,334,102 of NC_042631.1, read as the reverse complement.
CTAGGTCAGATATCTCAAACCCAGAAGACCCTCAGAATGACTGGGCCTGATCCTTGGGGACGCAGAAGAAGGATCCCATTTTTGTCACCCTGCTCAAGGCTTCTTGTCTCTTCCCCCTCTTGGATGCTATCCAGAGTTGATTGATCTGGAATGGTATACTTCCAAAGTGTCCTTTAAAAGAGGATGCATCTTAGCGGGTTTATATCTCTTGGATCTACAGGCCAAAGAGCAGTTGCATTTTCCTAAGGTAGATGCCTTGCTATTTCTGTCACCAAGTTCCCGGTAGAGGATGGTGCGGCTCTGAAGAATGCTCAGGAAAGGAGAATTGAGGCTATCCTGAAGCAAGCCTTTGAGGCAGTGACAATGAACTTGCAAATTGCTTCTTGCACTTCGGTAGCTCGGGCTACCTTGAGGCTTTTTCAAGAATCTGGTGGCTTTGGATCCAATTTAGGACCTATGGTAAAACCGGGGGCCGCCACCTTGGCTGATGCAGGCTGTACCTTTGGTACACACAGCCGCCAGAGGAGCTGCTTCAGTTATTGCGGCCAGGCGACAGCTATGGCTGTGCAACTGGTTCGCAGATACTGTTTCAAAGTCCAATCGGACTAAGCTGACAGTCGCCTTAGGTGAAAGGAATCCTTTATTAATTTTGTAATTAAAAATCACAGAAATGAATAAAATATGCCTGACTCAGTCTGATAGCCTGTTTGTGCTCCATGGTGGAGGTAAGCAGGGAGCACCAGTGATGCGGGCAACGATTGCCCGCTGGGTTAAAGAGGTCGTCATGGCAGCCTCTGTGGCTGCTGAGGTTGCCTTACCGAAGTAGATTAGACCACATTCCACAAGGGCTCGGACGGTATCATGGGCAGAGCTTTGTTTGTCGCTTGCTGAAATTTGTCAAGGGCAAATTGGTCATCTTTGTACACCTTCTCGAAGCATTACCGCTTGGCTGTTAGGACTAGGGAGGATGCTGCTTTTGCATGGGTGGTTTTGACCGGGCCACTGGCAGCCTCCCACCCTTTTCAAGATTAGCTTTTGTACATCCCACTTGTTGGGATTATCCTACCTGAACACTAAGGAAAGAGAAATTACTACTTACATGATACCCTTCACTAAAGGAAAGGAAGTTAAGTCAATCCCAGACCTGCCCTCGGCTGCCAGATTTGGATTTTGTGGTTAGCCTTCTTAGAGCGAGCGATGCAAAGTATGATTCCTGCTCTTCGTTGATAATCGGTAAGTGGCTTCTCTAGCTCCTTAATTTGCTAGATATGTTCCTTCTTTTGGCTGAGTTCAGTGTTTTGGTTGGTTGAGAAACACAAATGGTTTAATCAGGTTTGTCCACAGTTTGGTGGGCTGATGTCGGGGCGGGACTATATAGCTGTGATGTCAACTTTTGCTCAGTCTCCATCTGCTGGCAGAGGTGCATAACGCACTTGTTGGGATTGACCCTACCCTTCACTAAAGGAATGGAAATGATCAGGTTAGTAGTAATTTCTCCTTCCCACTTCTGACTCATGGTGTCTGCCATTTCTCTTAGGAATATGTGCGCCTGCTGCAGTCCTGGTGTCAGGTGAATGTAGGCTCCTGCTGCTTTGTGTTGGGACAGTGTTACCTCGTGACTGGAGAGGGACACAAGGTAAAGAACCCTTTGGGGGTTTGTTTGTTTGTTTGGGGTTTTTTTGTATTCTTTTTTTAAAGAACAAAGTCAGCTTATTTGGTGGTCATTATTGTTTCCCAGGCATTTATAAGGTTACATAAACTTTAGCAACCTGTTCCCAGAGGGCCTTAATGAGTCCATTCACTATGACTACTGCTAAGATCAGTAAAATGTATTTCCGGAAGCTGCAAAATGCCTGATGACGACTCTTTGATCCGGAGAGCGTTTCCCCACTGAGCATCCTGTTGCCTCCAGGCCTGATGGAAGTAATACGTCATTTTCTATGCACACTTTCGCCGTTCTGCTTTTGATTTTCCTGTAGGCTCTGGAGTGTTTCTCCCACGCTGCCTCCGAAGTTGGGAGAGAGGAGTTCCTAGACAGACTGATCCGGGTAGAGGATGGGGAGGCAGCTTCCACTCCTCGTTTGCAGTATTACAACAAGGTACGAGTTAACTTGACCCCACCGCCAAAATATCCGTTTGGAAAACTTAAATGCTAAATCCAGCATAATTTTGTGATCATTATACGCTGAAGCTTTAGTCTAGTGTTGAGGGTTCTTTTTTTTTTCCTGTGGAAAATAATTAAGGGAAAGTGATGATAACCTGACAGTGCTCATAAGATTAATCCTTGTTTGTGTCCTGGTTTCCTGTAGGTTTTGCGTTTGCTGGAAGATGTAGGGCTACCCGAACTAGTGATTCAGTTGGCTACTTTAGCAGTAACTGAGGCTGCTGATGACTGGAGAAGCCAGGTAACGCCTAGTTCTCTTTGTATTGGTAGTTCTTGCTCTGTATAACATGACAGTTTACATGCAGATTTTAATGTCTCTTCAGGCCGCGCTGCGAACACGCATCTTCAAGTATCATTTAGATTTGGGGCACAACAGCCAAGCGTATGAGGCCTTGACCCAGATTTTGGATTCTAGCAGGTGACTTTTTTTTGTGTACTTTCGGAATTTGCCTTCGCAATTAGTCCAGCTTTCCAGGATTGAGAGGCTAAGACGCAAGTGGCTGTGAAGCCCATGCTCTCTCTTTTGGTGGTAGGGAACGGGATCGGGAGAAAGAATGGTACAGTCCAGTCACCACCTGTCTACTCGGTGGATGGATCGAAGGATCTATTTTTCCCATGCTCAGTCTGCCACTTTTCACAAACACCAAATCCACTTAAGAAATCTGTGTTAGAAGTAAAAAAAAACAAAAAAAAAACCCCAAGATTGCATTTGTGCATTAAATCCAGCTCATTCTCCTGACAGGCAGCTGGATTGCTTGCGCCAGTTAGTGGTCGTGCTTTGCGAGCGCTCCCAGTTGCAGGATCTGGTGGAGTTTCCCTACGTGAACCTGCATAACGAGGTATGTGATTAAGCGGCACAGTGAAAGAGAGGAGAGCTGGGGTAATTAGCCTGCTGCTTGACCGGCATTCGTTCCTGTTCCTGTCAGGTGGTTGGCATCATTGAATCTCGTGCCCGAGCTGTGGATCTGATGACGCACAATTACTATGAGCTACTGTACGCTTTCCATATCTACAGACACAACTTTCGGAAAGGTAAAACCACGCCTGAGCTCAGGAAGTGCTGTTTGCACCCGTACATGTTTGGGGAAAAGAGGATTTTTTTCTGAATGTGTATTGTATTTTTTTTTCAGCGTGCTTGCGGTGCTTCTGCAAGGCAAAACCAAAAAAGAATAAAATACTATATTTTTAAAATTTGTCAAAATTGAAAAATAAGAAAAACATGGGGAAAGGTAGTAAAAAGCAAGCAACCGGTTTCAATTTTGTTCTTCTCTTGATTTATTATAGTTCCCTTTTTAGTTATAATTAATTCCAGGATGGCATTGGGTTCTTCCTTAGATACTGCCTTGTGCAGGATGTATCATGCAGAATGATATTGCAGTTCACTGCATTCTTGGTTTTGTACAGTAATTAATCGCGTTCTGAATCCTGGTGCGTTTGTAGTGCGTGAGCCCAGCTCAAAGAATAATCCGTCAGGTAGTTTTTTAGGGCTTAGCTTAAAATGTGCCTAACAGTGGATGAGGAGTGCTACGTGTTCTGGCTCCCCGTTTCTCTTTCATTATGAGGATCTGATTTTTATTTTCCCCCCTTCCCCCTATAGCTGGCACCGTGATGTTTGAGTACGGAATGCGTCTTGGTAGAGAAGTCAGAACTCTCCGGGGGCTCCAGAAACAAGTGAACTCTTACCTTGCTGCTCTCAATTGCTTGCGTCTGATCCGTCCAGAATATGCCTGGATAGTACAGCCAGCGTCCGGCGCAGTAGTAAGGAAATGGGATTCTTTTGTGTGTTTTGAAAGGTTTAGATTTCTGTTTGCTGTCATTAATTTAAGTTGTGTGGCTGAATTATTATATATATTTTAAATCGACCTATACATTTTTTTAAATGACATTTCTATTTGCTCCAGTATGAACGCCCTGGTGCATCTCCAAAAAGGAGCCATGATGGCGAATGCACAGCTGTCCCAGGTAAGCCAGGCCTTACTTTCACCTCCTGTCATGTGCTCTCCTTTTAATGCACCCCGATCTGAGATCTAGACTTCTAGTCATGACGCCCGCTAATAAATGCAACACCCATTGTGTCTGTGAAACAGCAGTGCGGTCAGCACTTCCTGTCTGCAAGCCTGCTGCCTCACGGGACCTTTTGGGAATGGTGAACAAAATGAAATGGGGAAACAAACTAGGGGGAGGAGGTCATTCATCATTTTGCGATAGGCCGTTATCGTGTGCGCAACAACGGGCTGTCGCAAATCGCGTATGCAAATTATACATTTATTGTTCAACAGGGAAGAGTTTGGGTGGGGTTTATGGAGATTAGGGTCTGCCAGCGCGCTGTGCGATTAAACTATTTCACACTAGCATGGGCAGTTTCGCGGGAAATAGCTATAGGTTTTCCCGGGACACTACAGGGGCGAAAATATCATCGGCCACGCTAGTCACCACGTGCGTTACTGTACGCTATGGCTGCTCATTTGCCTGCCCATGCCCCTTCTATTGCGGAGGATCATGTCACTATAGTTATAGCGAAATGATGAATCTAGGCCTAAGAGATAAAGATATTATCTTTTTCCCATTCTTATGTATGGACGCTTGTGATTGTGACTCTGGCAAAATTAATATTTAGATACTTTCTTTGTATGAAGTCTTCTGCTTGTTTGTTGCTGAAGTTGTGTAAACCTCTGTAACAAAGTCCAGAAAAGAGGCAGAGAATGTCTAATAAGATAATGTTTCCAAATGTAGAGCAGGCTGCAAAGTAAATTTTGCTTGGCTAAAATTGTTTCAGCTTAATGAATTGTTGCTTTATGTATGAAGTATTGTCAGGATGAAAAACTTAGGAGGTTTTTAGCAGCCTTACCTGCAGTTTTATTGGGTCATTATGTAAAGAACAAAGGTGTGCACCAACAACTGATGAATTCTGTGCACGTACAGAAGATAAGCTGGCCCATTGTCCGTCCAGTAGCTGTGTATAAATTGAACGATCAAACGTTCAGAGACTAATAGTCATGAGGCAGGGAAGATTCCACTGAAAGCTATGCGCAGTCTTAAACAGTAAGCCACAAGAAGCTGCAGTCAATAGAACTTGGTTTACTAATTCATGGCATTTCTAAGCAGTAACACAGAATACTGCTGCTGGCCTTCTGTGCGGCACTTTCCAGGGTGAATAGACATCCAGACTAGACTGTTCTTTCTTTCTTCGGTGTCCGTAGCGAGTCGGCAGATTGAGATTCTGGAGCTGAAAGATTTGGAGAAGGAGTATGTTCTTGCTCGCACACGCCTGACTCTGGCCGAGCATGATCCATCAACAGCTGCTGTTGCAGGTAGTGATCCCAATGCAGACTGGGAAATTCAACTAAATGCTGCGTAATCTCTGGTCCAGCGAGGTTTCAGCCTGCTTGGGAATTGCGACTGATGGGTGTTAAGATCAAAAACAATATCGAGTACCTTTGACTTATGTGGCCTCCTATTTTTCTGGGAGGGGAGGGAGTGTTCATGCGTAACTGTTTTGTTATTAACTATGGGCTTAGGTTTATAAATTAATGAAAACATAAGAGAGGCCATGCTGGGTCAGATGAAAGAGCGTCAAGGCCAGCATCTTGCTTGACAGTGGCCGGTCTAGATTACAACTGTCCAGCAGATCCCAAAAAGTAGAAATTCTTTCACCTAATCTTAAAAGCTTGCCTCTTTGTGGTATTTGGTACCAGGAGTGGGATATTCTAACCAGCAGTGCCTTTTTGTAGGCAGCTCTGCAGCAGAAGAAATGGTTGCTCTCTTGGTCCAGGCTGGGCTTTTTGACACTGCCATCTCGCTTTGTCAGACTTTTAAACTTGCTCTGACCCCAGTCTTCGAGGGACTTGCTTTCAAGTAAGTGCAAGATGAATTGTACTGCTTTACAAAGGAAACCCATCACTTAAGATCTGGATTATGTAAACATACAAGCTTGTGATACTGTGTGTACTCGCTGGGAGGCTTTTGATTTCTGGTCATATCCATGTGTGTATATGAACTCTATGCCACAAACTTGTAAATATACAGTCTTACCTTTAGAGCCTTTCTGGTGTATACATGTTCTCTCTTAGTGGAAATGCAATAATTGCATGTTGGCTAAATGTAATTGGCCGAAGATGTGGGGTTGTGGAATTGAATAGATGGAGAAAGAGGGGTAGTGTATGTAAGGCTGCAAGAGAACAGGAGAGAACAATTTGATCTGAGCATTACCAGATAGGCATGAAAGGATAGACTGGACCATTTTTCAGCACAGACTACTGCAGCCAACTGAGAGAAGCCAAGAGCTCAAGACAGATTGAAAAGGAAAGCAGTTGCTCAGAGCCAGACCTAGATAACAATCACCATCAAGGTATTTAGGATTGAGTAATGAGAAATGTAAGAGGGCATAGACTGTGAGGGCATGATGGCAGGCTTGAAAAACAGCAGAATAAGAGTTTATCCATTTCAACGCAATGCACGATGAACAGAAATGACTCAATTTTTCGGAAAACCATTAACGGTACTTACCAAAAGCAATGAAGCAGGGGTAACGATAGAATAGACGAAATGTTGTCCTGAACTGTTAGCATAGGAAAGAAGCACCACTGAATCAAGGAGGGCTAGCTCTATTTGGTCCTGAAGAGTAACAAAGAAAGATGTTTGAAACTTTCCTTAGTCTTTCTTTGTTGACCTCAGAGCAAACCCTATTGTGCTCTGAGGGAGGGAGGATGCAATTAAACAGAGCCATGGTGTAATATGAAGCATCATCAGGAGGTCATTTCTGGCTGTAGAATGTCTGGGAGTTGGAGTCTGAAAGGGATGAGTGACCAGGACAAATTCGGGCAAGGGCCAGAAAGGTGACCAGAGAGAGCCATCATCAGGACAGTGGAGAGATGTTGTAAACAAAATGTCAGTCTTGAATAGTATAAAAAGACTTATTTGATCTCGCTATATACACGTTTGTAAATGTTGCACATTATTACAAGTTGCCTCTGAAATAAGATAGGTGGGCATCTTCAGTGGCTATCTTAGAGTTCCTGATCATACCCAGATCAGTCCAGACAAGATGGAGAGCAGATGGAGTCAGAGAACAAACTTTGAGGCACTGCTACATATCTGAGGGTGCCACCTACAATCCCTCAGTATTTCTCTGTCTCCAGCAGATGGTAGAGGTGCAAACCTGCAGTCTGGGGGGGGGGGGGGAGGGGAGGAAGTCTCAGGTCGGCAGGGGCCGCCGCAGCGGTGGCCTATCCCGCAGCAGATCCCAGGCAGGGGCTCGTGGTCACCAGAGACAGAGATTACCCCCACCCTTCTCTTCTGTGGCACGGGAAACTCCTGATGGAGGAGGGGATTCTACTTTCATCCTGCGGAGGCAGGGGATGGATGACCCTGGGGCTGTTGTGCTCCTCATGCCTAAGGCCTTCCTGACAAGGAAGGGAACGGGGGGAAGCGTCCAAAGGAAAGATCGCCTCACCCCCATGGGTAAGAAGTGTAAGATAGGGTCCTACAGAGGGACCCGCCTGGGACTAAGTCGGGCGGATTCAGAAGAGCCGCAGGAGGACCTTCTGGATCAGCAAGCGTCTGATCCGGATGTGGCTACGGTTGCGACCCCCCCCCAATGCAGGATGCTAAGGATGACTCTGATCTGGAAGAATTTCCGATTTCGGAGCAGGACAATCCTAGGGTGGTCTGTTTTAAGAGGGAGGAGCTGAGGCCCCTTAATCCCCAGGTCTTGGAGGAATTGGGGATTAAGGTGACTCAGGAGGAATCAAATAATGAGGGAGTGAATCCGGTCTGGGCGGACTGAGGGGTCCTCCAAGTGCCTTCCTATTGCCTAAGAAGGTCCGGCGGTGGCTCTGAAGGGGGGTAGGGCTATGGCTAAGCTTTACCCCCTGAGGGAAGAGACTCGGCAGTCAAAATGGACTCGGCAGTGAAAAAGAAGACAACTATTCCAGTGGCTGGTTCTGCCGCCCTAAAGGATGTACAGGACCACAAGTTGGAAATCCAGCTGAAGCGGATGCTTGAGGTGTCTGCTATTTGTGCCAGCTTGATGCAGAGAGCTTGTCTGTGTTGGGTGCAGAAGGCCCAGGAACAAGTGGCGACTGGAGAAGGCAGTGCATTGCAGTCGGCCCGCCTGGAGCCAGGGGTGGCTTATGTAGCAGATGCTCTGTTTGATTTGGTGCGCGGATCAGTCCAGACTCCTGGGTTCATTCCCCCCTGCCAGCAGATGGAGACAGAGAAAAGCTTTGCTGACACTGCATCATAAACCCCAATGCCCCCTGCAGTTCCTCAGTATTTCTTTGTCTCCAGCAGATGGCAGAGGGTGTGAATCCTGCAGTTTTGCAGCTTTCCTTTTTTTTACAGCAATCTTTTCCTTTTGAGCCTTCATCCCGGAGGTTTCTTTTGTTTTTGTTTTGTTTTGTTTTTTTTGAGAATCCTAGTGAGTTCTGCCTTGTCCGGTTGAGGCGGGAAGCTTCTCTTTGGGGAGGGTTTGGATCAGCTAATGAAGATGTTGTGCTAATCGAAAGGGAACCGGTTGCCGGAGGATAGGAGAACCAGTAAGAAGACTTTCCAGCCCGAGCCCGGGCTGGAAAGGTCTTCACTCATGTTTCGGTCAGTCAAGACCTCCGCCGGTGCAGCTTCAAAACAGGGTGGGGGTCATCAACAGTTCTTTTGTGGAGTCCGCAGGTCTTCCAGAGATGGTGGTGGAAAGTCAACTCACTGAAGCCAGGCTAGCCCGTTCCTGTGTAGAAGGCGCAAGGGAGGCTTGTAGAGTTGCATGCCATAGTCTCTGTTCTGCAGAGGGAACAAAGGCAGGGAAGGTACTCCATTTACTTTTGTGTTCCCCAAAAAGGAGGGCACATTTCGTCCCATTCTCGATCTGCAGAAGGTGAACCGGGCCCTTCGGGTTCTGCAATTTTGGATGGAGCCGTTGCGCACAGTCATTGCGGGAGTTCGCAAGGGAGAGCTCCTGGCATCCCTAGATCTGACAGAAGTGTGCCTGCATATTCCTATTTGGGAAGAACATCAGAGGTTTCTTTGGTTCATGGTGCTGGGGCAGCATTTTCAGTTCAGGGCTGCTCTCTTCAGCTTGGCAACCTCGCCACAAACTTTCACCAAAGTGATGGAGGCAGTAGCAGTGGCTCTGCACAAGGACGGAATTTTGATGCATCCGTACGTGGACGATTGGCTTATTCGGGCGAAGTTGATGGAGGAATGCAAGCAGTCCCTTCAGAGAGTGATGAACACCTTAAGGTCTCTGGGTTGGATCATAAACATGGCAAAAAGACACCTGGCACCAACTCAATCCTTGGAATATCTGGGGGCCCTCTTCGATACTCAAAGGGGCAGGATATTCCTGTCGGCGGACCACATGGTAAAGCTACAGGCGTAGATAGTGTGTGTTCTGCGGCTCTCGGTTCCAACAGTGTGGGACTATTTCAAGTTCTGAGGCCCGTGGCGTCCACGTTGGATTTGGTGCCATGGGCATTCACGCATTTGTAACCTCTTCAACACATGCTCCTATCCAGGTGGAATCCAGTATTCGAGGAGTACCACTGCATTTGTCCCTTCTACGAGAATCCAGATCCAGTCTATCATGGTGGCTGTCACATCGCAGTTTGGAAAAGGGAGTGGTTCTGGAGCCACCGGTCTGGGTGGTGCTCACTACGGATATCAGTCTCACGGATTGGGGGGGCGGTGTGCTTGGGTCACTCGGCTCAAGAGCTTTGGTCTCCAGGGGAGAAGTCCTAGTCCATCAATTGTCTCGAGGGTGGTCCGAGCCCTGGAAGTCTTCCTTCCACTGGTCAGGGAGTGGGTGGCATATATTAATTGCCAAGGCAGAACAAAGAGTCAGATGTTGGCGCTGAAGCTCTACATTTGTTTGCGTGGGAGGAGCGCCATCTTGAGGGTATGACTTGACTGGTGTCGACAATGTGCAGACAGATTTCCTCAGCAGGCAACAACTGGACCCAGAGGAATGGAAGTTGTCTCAGGAAGCTTGGAATCACATCTGTGCCAGGTGGGGCGTTCCCCAGCTGGATCTCATGGCGACTCGAAGCAACGCGAAGACAAGTTTTTCAGTCGCAGAAGGGAGGTCTGCTTAGTGGGCCTGGATGCTCTGTTGTCCTTGGCCAACAGTGGTTCTTTTGTACGTGTTCCCTTCTTGGCCCCTCATCGGTTGGGTTCTGAGGCGCATAGAGGTGCATCCTGGAATGGTGGTGCTGCTGGCGCCGGAGTGGCCACATCATCTGTGGTTCGCAGATCTAGTACAGCTCGCGGTGAAGGAGCCCCTCAGACTGGTCCATCTTCCAGGGTTACTACATCAGGGGCCCATTTTCTCAGTTCGGGAGGATTGCTTCTGTCTCACAGCTTGGCTTTTGAGAGGCGGTGGCTGCTACGACTGAAAGGTTATTCGGAACAGGTCATTGCCAATGCTCCCTCAGGCCTGGAGGCCTTCCACGTCCTTGGCGTATGTCAGGGTCTGGAGGGTTTTTGAGTCATGGTGTTTGCATCGGTAATTAGACCCCCTGTTGGATTTCCCCATATTTTGGAATTTTTGCAAGAAGGGTTGGCTAAGGGGCTAGCCTACAGTTTGCTCCACGTGCAGGTGTCTGCCTTGGGCTTCCTCAGGGGAAAGTGGCGAGGAAGGTCTCTGGCCGCTCACCTGGATACGATTAGTTTCCTAAAGGAGGGTGAAACATTTTCGACCACTGATTCGGAAAATTATATCCTGCTTGGAGTCTCAACATAATTCTATGGGGGTTTTGTGGGGCCCTGTTCTAGCCAGTGCGGAGAGCGACGTTGAAGGATTTAACTCTGAAGGCGGTGTTTCTGGTAGCCGTCTGTTCTGCTGGACAGATTTCGGCATTGCAGGCTTTGTTCTGTAGGGATCCGTTTTTGAGGATTTACAATGAAAAGGTCACATTGCAAATGGTTCCCTCCTTTTTGCCGAAGGTGGTGTCCTCGTTTCATCTTAATCAGTTGGTGGAGCTTCCGGGGTTTCCGGAATGGTCGAGAGGTTCCCTGCAGGACAGGGAGCTACACTTTTTAGACATGCGGCGGTTCCTGTTGCGGTATTTGGAGGTTACGAATGAGTTTCTCCGGTCTGATCACCTTTCTGTACTTTTTGGTGGAGTAAAGAGAAGAGACAAGGCCTCATAGGCTACCAACACTTGATGGCTTAAGGAGGCAATTTGCTCGGCTTATATTTGTAAAGGTCGCCAGGTGCCTGTGGGGCTTAGGGTGCATTCCACATGTCCTGGGCTGAGAGTCGGCTCCTGTCACCCCAGGAGGTTTGTAGGGCTGCAATGTGGTCCTCGATTCATACTTTCACCAGACAATACCAGCTGGATGTGAGGGCACAAGACTCTGGTGAGAGTGTTCTGCGTGCAGGTCTTTCGGGTTCCCGCCCAGTTTAGTAATGCTTGGGTACATCCCACTTGTCTGGTCTGATCTGGGTATGTTCAGGAAAGGAAAATTGGTTCTTATCTGCTAATTTTCATTCCTGTAATACCTCTGATCAGTCCATATTCCAATCCGTCGATGCCGAAAGACTGATTTTCCTGCACAAGCTTTTTCTTTCTCGGTGCTGTTTGGCAGTGTGTACATAGTTTTCAGATACGTTGGTTAGGACTTGTTAGAGCTCCAGTTGAGGGGGGTTTCCAGCCCCACTATTACTGTCGCCCAATAGAGGGGTTTAAAAATTAATCTTGTCTTGGGGACTGAGGGGCCTGCAGGTGGTGCACTCTGATATGTAACAATGCCTCAAACGTTTATCTGCCTCCATCTGCTGGAAGGGATGCATAAACCCACTTGTCTGGACTGATCTGTGATAATACAGGACTGAAAATTAGCAGCTAAGAACCAGTTTTCCTCTTGCAGCTATAGACTGGCTTGCAGGCTGCCTGTGCAAGGTTTAACCTGTGTCTGATACGCTCATTGTCTGTAGGTGTATCAAGCTGCAGTCTGGTGGGGAGGCAGTGCAGGCAGAAGCTTGGGAGTGGCTTGCAGCAAATCAGCTCTCGACCGTTATCACTACCAAGGAGTCCAGGTATATTTTTCTAGTCTCTGGACATTTACCGTATCTCTAAATGTTTTGTTCTTAACTAATTTGTTACAGTTCACATAGACTTTATACTTTTAGGTTAAGAAGTGTTGAATATCATTGTGTGTACAGCTTTGCTGTAAGGACCACCCCAGCACATCTTATGAATTTTGTAGAAAGTCACAAAAGTTCCTCCCCCTCCCACAGTCCAGTTGCTGTTATGCTGCCTCTGATAGGGAGTGGGCTGTCAGCTGTTTAAGCAGTGTGGCTTGCTGAATGCTGCCTGCTGCAGTGTAGTCGCTGCAATAATATTTTCCCAGTGCTTATTGACTGTATGGTAGAGAGGGTTCTCTTTTTAATTTGCCAAATGAGCTCATCTAAGATTTCTGAGCGTATAGGAAGAAAAATGGGGCAGGCCCTAGAGCCTAAAGAGATGCTTCCAGACTGCCTTAATAGCCAGTAGAATAAACACTTCCATGCTTTGGCAGGAATTGGTGTACTGGAACATATGCAGCTGTTTAACTCACATTCAGGCTGATACAGTAAAGTTTGCGGGAGAGCAGGCGAGCGCCCGCTCTCCTGTGCGCGTGATTCACTAAAAAAAATATTCAAATTAGGGCCCTCAGTAAAAAAAAGGCGGCTGTCAGCGAGTTTGACAGCCGACGCTCAATTTTGCCGGCGTCGGTTCTCAAACCCGCTGACAGCCATGGGTTCGGAAACCGGACGCCGCCAAAATTGAGCGTCCGGTTTTCAAGCCGCGGGCCGATTTTTAAATTTTTTTTTTTATTATTATTTTTAACTTTTGGGACCTCCGACTTAATATTGCCATGATATTAAGTCGGAGGGAGTACAGAAAAGCAGTTTTTACTGCTTTTCTTTGCACTTTCCTGGTGCCGGCAGAAACTAACGCCTTCCTTTGGGTAGGCGCTAATTTCTGAAAGTAAAATGTGCGGCTTGAGCGCACTGTACTGTATCAGCCTGATTGAGTGGTGCTTTAAATTGGGGGGGGGAAATGAGTGATAACTTTTTTTTCTAATTTTTGTGTGACGTAGTGCGACTGATGAAGCCTGGCGTCTCTTGTCGTCCTATCTGACTAAATACAAGTCCCAGAATAATCAGTATCACCGCTGCATCATCAATCAGCTGCTCTCTCACGGTGTACCATTGCCCAACTGGCTGATTAACAGTTACAAGGTGAGTCTGGATGCTTCTGGCCATGGCCCGGCAGGGTATACAGATACTGAAGCAAAATTCCTCTCTCATTTACTTCATGGATTTGTCTCCTTGCTGTTTTGCACTTCTGTAGCTTTTATCAGTGTCTGTTTTAAAACAAGGGACATATGTTAGGAAGGTAATGTGAGCACCACCAACCTTACAGAAACAGTCTCAAAAGTTAGCCCTGCTGTAATCCATAAGCTGAGGTATCCACATTCTCCATTTCATTCTGCACTTATAATCATAGAGCCTTATAAAAGGGCATGCCTGTATCATAGTTTTCTTATAACAAAATGTAATGTTTCTCAGCAGCAATGCTTATCTTGAGTAGGCCTGATGCATGCTCTTTCAGTTCAAAACTGACCCCATATCCAGGGCACTCAAGGCATTTGACTAGAGAGCAGTATTACGCATTCCCTTTACGTACCCGGATCAGTCCAGGCTGTGGTGTCAGAACAGTTTTATTATTTTAGCCAGCAGGACAGAAGAAGCATCTTGTTTTTTCCTTCCAGAATTGTAAACTGAATTAGTTGCGTGGATGGGCAGACAGGATAGGCCATAAGGTCTTTTTGTGCCCTCACATTTCTATGTTCTTAAAAATGTCCATCTTTCCAATACCAAGGAACCCTGGGTGGACTACAACTCCCAGCATGCCTTTTCCCAGGCTGTATTTTATAAGCTGATGTCATTTTCTCTACTGTAAATTAGCTTTAAGACCACATTTATCTTTATGCTGAAAAGAGTGAAAAATTATAGATGCTGCATTTTTAATGAATGTATGGAAACAAAATAAGCACAAAAGTCTACTAGTGCCTCATTCATTACTCACCTAAGAGATTCCCAACTTGTGGTTTGGAGATCTCTTGAATTGTGACCCTTGTGCTTTACGCAAGCTCATTTTGACAGCACATGCACTGCCCTAAGGTAGTGAGGGACAGGAAAGGATAAGGCTGAGGCACCAGAGTCCTATCGTTTGTAACCTTTGAACCCTGTCAAAACTCCCTCTTCCTTTTTTTAAATTCTAAAACTTTATTAAATCTTAATTGAAATAACAAATGTCGGTCTTAGCGTACAACACGCCCTACAAGTATAATCTTAAATCCCAATTTCACCCCTCGCCACATGCCCTAAGAAATAGGAAGAAAGCTTATTGAGTAAACTAGAGTAGAAAAAAAACAAAGAAAGTGCACACTAGTAGTAGTAACCTGCATCTCCGTGCCAAGGTTTTATAGCAACTATCTTCCATCCAGCAATGCACAGATTGCAGCTTTAATCTGTAACCCCAAGTCTTGCACTGTGAGAACCTAAAAGGTAAATGTGCGCGCCGATCTTATAACACGCACACATGTGCTGACTCACGTGTAAGGGGGGTAAATGTTTCTAGGAAGCGCATGGCGACATGATAGAACCTTTCCCCAGTTCCCTCCCAGTCTGCACCAGTAAAGGAGCGGACTGGGAGGGAACTTCCTAAACCCCCTTAGCTAACCTGCCTCCCTTTTCCCCCTATCCTCCCTGACCCCTAAAATCCCTCTAACTTTTTTTTTGTTTGTTGGTTTGTTTCTATACTTACCTGCTCTCCGGAGCAGTAGTAGGTTGCGTGGGCCTGCTGGCTGCCGGCGTGCGCTTCAGCAGGACACCTCCCAATGGCGCTGTCCCAGCCCGCTCACGCCACCCCTGGCCCACCTGTTTTTTTTTTTCCCAAGCCAGGCTTTGGCGCGTACTGGGAGAGACGTGCGTGGCTGTGGCCCGGCCACGTGCATGTATCCTGGTTTTAATGCTAGTCGGCCCTTTAAAATTAGGCCGTTACGATCCAGCCTGCACATGTTGTCATGCCATACAGCTGAACCCCTCCCTAGGACCAAGGTGTCCAAGTCTGTCCCAAAGCAAAGCCTGATCTGTAGCTCCCAGCCTTGATATATCTGCTGGTATGTCAATTTATTAATATCTTACAAATATACTAAGAAGAATACCTAATGTTAAACTAACCCACCCCAATGATCCTGAGCAGGCTTTTTAATTTACAGGCAGTGGATGCTGCGGAGCTGCTGCGCCTCTATTTGAACTATGACCTTTTGGCAGAGGCCTCTGATTTGGTTTTAGAATATCTGGATGCACTGCTGGGAAAAGGACACCAGTATTTTGGTATTGAGGTGAGTGGTGCGTTAGTGACTGCCTTCTGTTTTGTGTGTGCTGCCCTTTTACTCTGAGTTCCTCTAAATGGAAACCTAATTGTGGTCTTGTTTGGAACATAGGACAAATGATTATTCCTTTTCATCCACACCAACCAGCAGGTGAAGACAGAGATCAAGAGGCTCGCTGATGTCACTCCTTACACGTATCTCTGCTGATACCAGCCTGCCAGTATTCTTGGTCTCCAGGAGGTGGCAGGCGAACATCCTGTGCTGTGGACTGCAGCCTTGTAGGCTGAAAAGGAAAAAAAAAACTTCAGAGACCTCGGAGGTGAGGGACTAGCTGGCCCTCCCTCAGAGTAGGGCCCTAGCAATTGAGATGCAAAAAATATATGTATTTTCCTAGCATGTAGCCAGATAGACTCAGGACCAATGGGATATGCTTCCCTGCCGGCAGATGGAGACGGCATCAAGATTTCAAAGCTGACGTCACCCTAGATACAGCCCTGCAGTGACCTCAGCCCTTCAGTATTCCTCCGTGTCCAGCAGATGGTGGACGTACTTCTCCCTATGGGGATTGCTGGACTTTTTGGAAGGAGAAGTTCTACATTTAAACTGGAGAAAAAATTGAGCCTCTCTCTCCTGCAGTGATACCTAAAGGTCCCTCCCCCAGTTGAGAATTCCTGAGGCGATTTCTGAGATCTCTGAGGTGGGCCTTGGTCCGGTAGCCGGTTCCCGGCACGGACTTTGCTGCTTAAGCAGCTGAAAGGCAGCGGGTGCAGGAAGCCGAGCGCAGCGGTGATGGCCAAAGCCCTCTTCCCCCCCCCACAGCCGGAGACTGTCTGTGTACTCAGCCGGTAAGCACTGAGCCCAGGTAAGTTTAGAAAAAAAAAAAAAGCAAGAAGATTTGGAGGTGTTTCGGTAAGATTGCCTCTGGTCTCCTTGCTCGGTGTGTCATACCGACATCATTCCCGAACCTGTTGGGGGGGTAAGGGAAAGTGGGCTTCCGAGCGGGTTAAGCGGACCCTCCCGGTGGGCTAGGCCCCGCTCTAGGCTTGGTCAGCACACTGCGTGGTAGGCCACAGAGGCGCGCCATCTTGCACGCGCCACTTTGCCCGCCATAGAACGTCGGTACATGCACTGCGTCGGCTCTGCGCACGTGCACAACCTACTAAGCGCAGGATACTGGTAAAGCCGGGTGCATGGGCTGTGTGTGCAACTCGCCACGTCCCACCTAAGAGCCCAAAATCTGTGCACAATAAATTTTAAGCGCGAGCCAACAGAACACACAGGTACCACCACCAATGTCTCCGGCAGCCAAGAAACATAAGCATCTTTCACTCTCCGCTTCTTGTCATATTAGGGCTTCACAGTCTGACCTGGATTCCAACTTATGTCAGCACTGTGAGGAAGCCCAGGGAGAGTTGGCCTCCCCTGACTTTGCTAAGCCCGGCTCTTCCCATTCAGAGGATGGGTTAGCCACAGGCTTAACTGGAAGTACTCAGATCTGAGTACCCCCGGGACTGGGTCATCCATGGGAGAGGGAAATTCAGCGGCACCTATCCCAGTACCTCCTGGGCTAGGCATGGACCCAGCTGCCTTGTCTTGGGTGGAATTTTTCCAAGGCCTTCAAGCCTTCATACAAGCGTAGTCTACTACATCACTTGCCCCTGTCCGGATAGAACCTCAGCTGGTAAGCCCTCCCTCTCCCATCCTATCAGACCTTGAGGCATGCCTAGCCTTACCAAGGGTATCCCTGGCAGGGACCTGGACAGCACAGTCAAAGAGGAGGATACAGATTTCTTTGAAGATGGGGAAATTCCCCCTGGTTTAGAACCATATTGGACCATGTTACAGCTTTTCCATAGAGACAAATTGCCGACCCTGGTTTCCCAGACCCTGAAGATGCTGGGAGTTCTTGGTGCGGACTCTGACGGAACCATTCTGATTTCCCTACAGAAAGCCTCTTGCTACTTTCCAGTACTGGAAGCCATCCAGGAGTTGATTGACCTGGAATGGGATGCCCCAGAAGCAAATTTTAAAGAAGACAGAGCGTTAGAAGCTCTATACCCACTGGATTCGGCAGCGAGAGAACATTTGTATTTCCCTAAAGTGGATGCTGTGGTCTGTGCAGTCTCTAAGCGAACAACTATCCCAGTGGAGGGAGGCGCGGCCTTAAAGGATGCGCACGATAGATGGATGGAGCCCATCCTTAAACAGGCCTTTGACACAGTAGCAATGACCTTATAGATTGCTTCTTGTTGTGCCCTGGTTGCTCGTTTATGCCTACTCCTCTAAGGAGGTGGTTGACTCGGGGGTGAATTCCAGAGCGGTTATGGAACCTGCTGCTGCCTTTTAACAGACATGGGCTTGGATCTAGTCTGTACTTCGGCCAGAGGTGGCAGCCAGAAGACAGCTCTGGCAGTGGAATTGGTCAGCAGATGCAATCTCCAAGGCAAATCTTACAAAGATGCCTTTTAAAGGATCACTCCTTTTCAGAAGCTAATTGGAAGAGCTGGCCAGTAAATGGGGCAAATCTCCAGTTCCCTGGCTACAAGAAGATAAGAGAAAGCAGTTACAGTGCCCCTCGCCTTTGAGGAGTCAATCCAGGGGCTCCCAACACTTCGCCCCTACAGAAACTCAACATTTCAGAGGTCTCAGCCTTTTGGAAGGTCTCAATCCTTTCGTAGTCGACAGCTCAATGGAGGGGCGGGCTCAGGTTCAAGTTCGTCCCAAACCCCCCAGTGAAATTTTGCCAACCCACCCTCTGAACAAGGACATAGGGGGTCGACTGTCCCTCTTCTACCAGAGGTGGGTCTAGATCACTTCACACAAATGGATACTGGAGGTCATACGAGAAGGATGTGTGCTGGAATTTCACAGCACTGCTCGGGACATACTCTGATGTCTCCTTTCCACTCCCAGCACAAGAAGCGGACAGTGGAGACTACTCTTTTAAGGCTGTTCAGGATGAGGGCTATAATCCCCATACCTGTGCCCCAGGAAAGTACAGATCGTTATTCCATCTATTTCATCGTACCCAAAAAGGAAGGTTCCTTTTGCCCCATCCTGGACCTCAAGAGCGTCAACCGACATCTAAAAGTTAATCATTTCCCCATGGAAACCCTACAGCCTCCCTGGACCTATCAGAGGCCTACCTATATATTCCAATCCATCAAGAACACGGTTTCTTATGATTTGCGGTACTGGGTCACCATTATCAGTTCCGGGCACTGCCCTTTGGCCTAGCTACCGCCCCCAGAACATTTCAAGATTATGGTGGTGGTAGTGGCAGTGGCAGTGTTGAGAAAAGAGCGAATCCTGGTGCACCCATACTTGGATGACTGGTTGATCTGGGCCAAATCCGTGGGCGAGAGTTTTCGAATGACCAACAGGGTGAGCTCCTTGCTTCAGGAACTCAGTTGGGTTGTAAACCTAAAGAAAAGCAGTCTCAAGCCCTCCCAGTCCTTGGAATATTTGGGAGTCTGGTTCGACACCAGCAGGGCAGTGTGGCGCTATCTCCAAGTTCCTGTACATACTCAGATCATTCCAGACCAGTGGGTTGTGTATCCCCACCAGCAGATGGAGTCAGAGAACAAAAACTTTGGACACTGCTACATAAGAGAGTGTGCCACTTGCAGTCCCTCAGTAACTGGTAATTTCCGCTCTGCTGCAGGCTAGGCAGCCTTCTACATGTATGGCATATATCAGGGGTTGGAAAGCTTTTGAGGCTTGGTGTCTTCAGCAACAGCTTAGTCCTCTGTCAGTGGGAGTCCCGCACATTTTGTCCTTTCTGCAGCAGGGCTTGTCTAAGGGCCTGGCCTATAGTTCGCTCTGTGTCCAGGTTGCAGCCTTGAGTTGTCTGAGAGGCAAATTGCGGGGAAGGACTTTGGCCTCTCATCACGATGTAATTTGTTTCATGAAGAGGATTAAACATTTTACGACCTCCAGTTCAGAAGGTGTGTCCAGATTGGAACCTCAACTTAGTTTTGCAGGTTCTCTGTGGAGCGCCTTTTGAGCCTTTAAGACGAACTTCTTTGAAGGACCTTATGTTGAAGACGGTATTTCTGATTGCTATTTGTTCAGCTCGGAGGATTTCGGAGCTTCAGGCTCTGTTTTTTTCTGATTGCATACAGTTCCATCTCTTTTTTTTTTTTGCCAAAAATGGTTTCTGCTTTCCATGTGAATCAGACAGTTGAATTGCCTGCATTTCCAGAGTGGTTTAGCGATTCTGCGCAGGATAGGGACTTTCATCTTTTCAATGTCTGTCGCACTCTGTTGCGCTGTTTGAAGGTTACTAATAGCTTTCGACGATTGGATCATCTCTTTGTGGTGTTCATTGGAACGAAAAAAGGGGAGAATGCGTCAAAGGCTACGTTGGCCCATTGGCTGAAAGAGGCTTTGCTTGGCCTGTATTTGTAAGGGTCGTGCAATTCTGATGGGTCTCAAGGCACATTCGATTAGAGCGCAGACGGCCTCTTAGGCAGTGTGTCAGTTAGTGTCTCCCCAAGAGATATGCAGAGCTGCGGTGTGGTTCTCTTTGCTTGCTTTCACCAAACATTACCAGTTGGATGTTAGAGCACAAGAGAATGTGACTTTCGGTGAAAGTGTGTTGAGAGCAGGTCTTTCGGGTTCCTGCCCGGTATAGGGGTGCTTAGGTACATCCCACTTGTCTGGACTGATCTGGGTTTGAACAGGAAAGGAAAACTGGTTCCTACCTACTAATTTTTGTTCCTGCCCCATTTTTGCCGAAAGACTGAATTTCATGGTGGATTTCTTCACTGTTTATCAGAAATGTTTTCACACAGTTCATAAGTTGTGTTTTGTTTTTTGAGTGAAGCGATTTTCAAACTGGTTTTTGGCTGGAGGTATGTTGGTCTTCAGTTCAGGTGGTTCCAACCCTGGGTTTTCGGGTTCACCTTGGGTATGTGGCTTGGATACAGGTCAATTCTGAGGGACTGCAGGTGGCCCTCTCAGATGTAGCAGTGCCTTACGTTTTTGTTCTCTGCCTCCCTCTGCTGTAGGGATGCAAAACTCACTTGTCCTGACTGATCTCTGTGGTATTACAGGAATGAAAATTAGCAGGTAAGAACCAGGTTTCCTTTAAGAATTATAATGGGAAATGCGGAATGTCAAATGGAATAAAATAAACTAATAGTATTGAAGAAATGCTGGAGAGAAGAGCTTCATCCTTTTTGAAATGTGCAGATATTGTGAGGAGGCAGTTGTGCTTCCTGTGACTATTCAAACTGTTTCATTTCTTTTTTAGCACCCGCTTTCTGCAACCTCCCCAATGGTATGGCTCCCTTACTCCGCCATTGACCATCTGCTTTGGGTATTAGCAGAAAATCCCGCCAACCTGCACAACACATCAGTAAGTGTTGCTCAGACTCTGTATACAGTCTTTATACCATGGAACCAGGAATGGGGAGAAGATTTGTATTTTGCATTCACTCGCTCACCTTTCCAAGTTACAATTCAGGTAGAATTAGGTAGGTCCCTCTCCCAGAGCACCAGCAACCTGGGGCCGTGCAGGATGAAATGACTTGCCTAAGGCAACAAGGAGTATTCATGGGAGATGTGGGATATGGACCCTGTGCTAACCACTAGGCTGCTACTCCACTCCATTTTTTTTGGGGGGGGGGGGTATAGTAATAGCATCTTACAGTAAATGATTTACCTGGATAATACGGAGAGGATGGAGCCCTTGGATTGATGAGGAGGGAAGGAAAAGTGGTTTGCAGTTTGTGTGTGTGTTGGGGGCCAGAGGTGTTGTAGGTTAACACTGTGCTTGCAGCAAAACACAACATCAGGATCCCCCAGGGTTCCCTTCCTTGGGGGAATTCACTACTCTGAAACTCAGTCAGGAGCAGTATCCCCCCCCCCCCTTCACCCTGAAAACACAACCCAAACCAACATCCTGCAGGCTCCTTCTGTCAGGATCTGTTAAACGCAAAGCACCGCACTCTGAGTCAGCAGTGTTTATTATGTGGTCGTCAGAAGGCAATGCCGCAAAGTATTAGAGCAAAGGCAATAGTTACAGCAATATAGCAATGTCATTCTCTCTCTCTCTTGTCACAAAAGCAGTACAGCTCTGTTGCTTCTAGTTACTCAGGATTGCAAAATTCTTCTCCCCCTCAGTTATACCCTTCATTCATCTGCCCATCTGAAACGTTGTTTTGGGAAACGCAGACGGTATCCCAACACGGCTGGCTTTCTTGTCATTCCGCACCTCTGTTGTTTATCTCTCATGTTCTCACGGTTGTTGCTGTCTCATGATGTGCGAGAACCTGCAGTCCACCTAGGCCTAGCTTCTGATTACGTCCCTAGCCAGAGAGGTCAGACTCATGTTTGTAGGGGCAGGTAAATGTGTGGCTTTGTTGGTAGCCTTGGATTTTAGGGAACGGAGGGAAAGAAAGTCCTGTCATCTTTCAGGGAAAAGGTGAAGGAGGTGGCGGGAATCATTAAATCTGTTCCTTTCCAGGCATACCAGAAGCTGCAGGAGAAACTCCGTGATTATCTCCAGAAGGTTGATATGGCGACACGTGATATGTTATATCGTTGCAATAAGCGGTGACTTGAAGTATCTGCGCTTTGTCTGTGCCTGGCAGGGTTCAATACCAAACCCTTAGAAAACTTCCTGACTCCTTCGGAAACCGAATTTAGGAGACAGTTGTAGAAAACTGTAAATCATGTGTGCAATTCAAACTCAATTTGGCTGTCACATCAGTGGTGAAGTGGGATGGAGGCCTAGCATATTGCTGATGGTGCTAATGTTTTACAGAGTTATATTTTTTCAAAAATGTCTTAATTAGCTGTTGGTGGATCTGATCTTCAAAGGCCGGTAGAGTTTATTTTTGTTAATGCATTGGAAACGTTTCAGATTGTAAATACACACACTCGACTGCTCTCTGTTTTGTGTTATTGTGCTTGTAAACCCTGCTTTGTATTTATGTGGGATTCTGTAGATTTTCTGTTTTTGTTTGGTTTTTGAAGTGGGTTTTTTGGGTTTTTTTAATACTTTTTCCACTTCAGCTAACATTTTTACCTAAACTTATCTTTCTCCTCTGTGTTGTAAATGGAAACTATCACATTCATCCTTGTATCTTTTTATTTATTGTGCTGTATGACCTCTATTAAACGTACAACTTTGTTAATAGGTATGTATGAATTAGTTTCTTCCGATTAAAGCATAGAAAGGGAGATTCTGTTTAGAAACACATTCACAGCCTTTGCTTTCAGCACATTGCTGTATTCATGGAACCTGTGTATGCATATAGTTCTTAAATATTACCAAACCCCATTACATTTGTCACATACAAATCAGACTTAGTAATCATGTAAGAAAATATGTACATGGCTTTCTCCTCAGCCCCTGCAAATCCACACACCCTGTGCAGTATGAGAAATAGAAAGAAAAGCTACTTCAGCAGGGTCCCCCTGCACAGCCTGGAGTCTGCTGCAGATACAAACCAGGTCTGAATTAGGCTGTTCACAGCGAAGTTATCAGCTGTTTCCTGTTCATGCCCCAGATCAATCCAGATAAGTGGGCTTTGTATCCGTACCAGCGGATAAAGGCAACGAATGAAGAAAAACTTTTCAGGCACTGCTCCTTGTGAGCGCCACCTGCAGTCCCTTCAGTGCTTCTCTGTCTCCAGCAGATGGTAGAGGTGCAAACCTGCAGTCTGGAGTTTATTACAAAAAATAAATAAATAGATAAGAAGAATTTAAGCAGTTGGTGAAGAGTGGTGCTCCCTGAAGTGTTAGGTTCCCTCATGGACCAGCCCTCGGCTTGGAGTTCCCTGACTCAGCCCTCGACTTCCAGAGCGAGGGACAGGCAAGGGTCCTGGTCCCCTTGCTCCTAGACCTCCTCGCCAAGAGCAGCCAAAAGCAGGAAAGTCTATCTTTCTCTTTTTCTCTGGACTTCTTGGTTGCTGTTGCTTTAAAAAAAAAAAAAAAAAAAAAGTTTTGAGTGCATGGCCCGATCAGTCAGCTGTGCCTGAGCCGGGTACGGAGGGCGAGAGGGGAAGAGCACGGCCTGGCTGCAGCACCGGGGATCCGGGGCAACACTGCGGTGATTGCAGCAGTGGTTATTTTTGTCCGCAGGAGAAGCATGGCACCTCCCACGGAGCGCAGGAAAGTGTCCGGCCTGTGCTATGAGGTGATGGGGCCTCGCCTCTCTGTGTGCCAGCTGGGCCTCTGGTGAGGAAGGAACCTCCACGGCGGCTTCTTGAGGCCCCGGGGGGGGGTTAGAGGAGACGGCAGCCCTGTTGCCTCCACGGGGCAGCAGGCAATGCTGTTCCTAGTGAGCACAGAGCCTCCCCTCCCTCGCTGTCCCCCCGTGGATCAACGCTGTGGAGAAGGGTCAGGGGGGCCCTGTTCTGAACTTGTCAAAAGGAGGTTAACAATAAAACAGGCCACGCTGGGTGATTAGAGGGAGGAGAGCCTGTCGCTGGAGCTTGGTGCCTGCTATTTAAAACTGGTTTTCCATCCTCTGTTGCTTATGGGGAAAAGGCTTTATTGCATAAGGCTTTTAGAACAAGAACAGAGTCAAATTTTATAGGACCACAATGTGAGAACTGCACCTGATCCAGCCACCTTCTCACAAACCTAAATGCTGTGTCTCTTCCTCTCTTATTTTAGTGCTGTGCTGGTTGGCAGAGGAGTCAGTCTGCGCTATGAAATCCGATATAAAAGGGACAATTATTCTAAGGGTGATGATTTTATACGGGGGCCACCACCTTCACCTCTGCTCCCAAAATAAAAGCATTTTCGGAAAGGATTCAGAAGGAGTTTTAAGCACAGCCAGAACAAAGCACACTAGCTTTACAGAATTTGAACTGTGAAGTTGAGTGTTTGCTAAATTCTTAGCCTGTTTTGTTTTCCATTTCTTCCTGTGCACACTTTTTTTTTTTTTTTAAATCTTGATGTGCAAACCTGCCTCCTGCCATGCAGCTGGGTGTTCAGGAGATACGCACTGAATATGCCCGAGGTACAGGTGCATGCAGTGGAGAGAGAGATGCAAGTTTTGCCTGCATATTCACTGTAGAGATCCTGAAAACCGGACTGGCTGTGGAGCCACCTAGAGTGATAAAGCTATGATCCAACTGGAGCCAGGTTACAAAAAATAAAGTTGCTCAGGAGAGCTGACAGGGCAGCACTTTCTTCTGTGCTCCTTTTATAAGAAGTTGCCTGAGCACAGTTACTGTAGTTTGATGGTGCCCGGCCTGGATGTACTTCATCTATCTCCTTTACTTCCCAGAAGGCTACACTGCATGATCAGAGCATGAGCAGTCTGCATCACACTGGGGCAGCTAGGTTTTTGCAATTGCAAAATAAAGTTAAATGCCAATGTGGTTTCTGTGCCCCACTGCAATACTTTTGTTCTTGTCCTTTATTTATAGAGTCTTTAAGCTACTTCTGTTTAGAAGAATAAGCAGGAAACCCCTCAATAATAGAAAATCAAAAAGGGCAAAGGAAGAGGAACAGATGCAATATCATAGTTATACTAGAGCAAGGTATCATAAGAGGCAGAGGTTGGCTACGAAGTGTGCACAGAAGGATGAGGGATGCTATATTGTAAACCTACCTTAGCGGTTTAGAGACCAAAAGGAAGGCCCATTGAAGACGGCCCAGAACATTATTGTAAAAGTCTGCAAAGGACACGAGCAGCACTCGCCCATAGCCTGGCGTTGAAAAGGACGGAGCTTGAACAAGACAGGGCTATGAGGAGAGCGGAACGCAGTGTCCTTGGCATACAAGAACAGAGGAAATGGTGTCTCAGAGCAGCCCTAGCGAAAGACCCAAAACTGGAACCTCGAGAGATACCAACTTATAGCAGACAGGAGGGAAAGGTGGAAAATCAGGGCCTTCCAGCTGTGAAACTAGACGAAACCCGAGAAGCTGAACTTCAGAAGCCACCTAGCCAGGATGATTTGTTTCAGAAAGGTGGTGCATAAATCTTGGCTGTAGGAAGTGAGTGACCATGTGACAAGCAGCAGGATGGTTCTAATCCGTATATTTAAGTGCAGTAAAGAGCAACGTAGGAGAGAGTTACCCGGAAAGCTGAAGCCTTGAGACACAGTGTATAATAAAGGTGTGCTAGGCTGAGCACAAATCTACTTCCATTTCTGTGTAACTTTGTTCATGATTAATAAGGATTTTAGTGCACAGCACAGTGTGCTCTTCCAGGTCAGTCCCATGGTAATGAAGGATCTATATTAAAGCCTTAGGCTTAACTTTGTATTTGGAATTTTACTGCTGGGTCAGAGGTGAAGTCACTCAGCTTGCTGGGGCTCGTGTTAAGCTACGGTGCTCTCCTGTGCTGGTGTGGTCCAAGGCCTGTAGCTCCCAGGCGTGATGGTCCACCCTGCACCAAGGAGACCAGAGTCCAGCACCCAGGAACCTTGAGTCTTGGACCATGCTGGCACAGCACTATAGACTAAAACACCAGCCCCCACCTCTTGACTCAGTAAAACAGGATCAGCAGTGGGGGACTCCTGTGCCAGAGCCACTTTGACAGCTAAGAACATAAGAAATTGACATACTGGGTCAGACCGAAGGTCCAATAAGCCCAGCATCCTGTTTCCAACAATGGCTAATCCAGGCTACAAGTACCCGAAAACTAAGTATATCCCACGCTACTGCTGTTCATAATAGCAGTGGCTATTTTCTAAGTCAGGTAATGGACTTCTCCTCCAAGAACTTATCCAATTCTTTTTTAAACACAGCTACACTAACTGCACTAACCACATCCTCTGGCAACAAATTCCAGAGTTTAATTGTGCGTTGAGTGAAAAAGAACTTTCTCCGATTAGTTTTAAATGTGCCACACGCTAACTTCATGGAGTGCCCCCTAGTCCTTCTATTATCTGAAAGTGTGAATAACCGATTCACATCTACCCGTTCTAGACCTCTCATGATTTTAAACATCTCTATCATATCCCCCCTCAGTCGTCTCTTCTCCAAGCTGAAAAGTCCTAACCTCTTTAGTCTTTCCTCATAGGGGAGCAGTTCCATCCCCTTTATCATTTTAGCCACCCTTCTCTGTATCTTCTCCATCTCTGTTGAGATGCGGTGACCAGAATTGTACACAGTATTCAAGGTGTGTTCTCACCATGGAGCGATACAGAGCCATTATGACATTTTCTGTTTTATTCACCATTCCCTTTCTAATAATTCCCAACATTCAGGTTAAAGCACCGTCCTTAAGTTTTTAACTTGTACATTCTATGGTAAAATTCCTTTTACCGGCCTTTCTTCTTTCCAGCTGATTGCAAGCTTCCAAGTTCTCTCCCCCTGTTGATTGTAACTTTGACTTATTCCTACTTACTGTTATCTTTCGTTTACGTGAATTTGTTACTCCAGTTTTTCCCTTTGTTAAATTGTAAACCGATCCGATATGGTAATTTACTATGAAGGTCGGTATAAAAAACTGTTAAATAAATAAATAAATAAACATTCTATTTGCTTTTTTGACTGCCACAGTACATTGAGCTGACGATTTCAAAAGTATTATCCACACTATGACGCCTAGATCTTTCTTGGGTGGTGGCTCCTAATATGGCACCTAAGATCGTGTAACTACAGCTTGGGTTATTTTTCCCTATATGCATCACCTTGCATTTATCCACATTCAATTTCATCTGCCATTTGGATGCCCAATTTTCCAGTCTCTCAAGGTCCTCCTGTAATTTATCATAAGAACATGCCATACTGGGTCAGACGAAGGGTCCATCAAGCCTAGCATCCTGTTTCCAACAGTGGCCAATCCAAGCCATAAGAACCGGGCAAGTGCCCAAAAACTAAGTCTATTCCATGTTCCCATTGCTAATGGCAGTGGCTATTCTCTAAGTGAACTTAATAGCAGGTAATGGACTTCTCCTCCAAGAACTTATCCAATTCTTTTTTAAACACAGCTATACTAACTGCACTAACCACATCCTCTGGCAACAAATTCCAGGGTTTAATTGTGCGTTGAGTGAAAAAGAACTTTCTCCGATTAGTTTTAAATGTGTCACATGCTAACTTCATGGAGTGCCCCCTAGTCTTTCTATTATCCGAAAGAGTAAATAACCGATTCACATCTACCCGTTCTAGACTTCTCATGATTTTAAACACCTCTATCATATCCCCCCTCAGCCATCTCTTCTCCAAGCTGAAAAGTCCTAACCTCTTTAGTCTTTCCTCATAGGGGAGCTGTTCCATTCCCTCTATTTTTGGTTGCCCTTCTCTGTACCTTCTCCATCGCAATTATATCTTTTTTGAGATGCGGCGACCAGAATTGTACACAGTATTCAAGGTGCGGTCTCACCATGGAGCAATACAGAGGCATTATGACATTTTCCGTTTTATTCATCATTCCTTTTCTAATAATTCCCAACATTCTGTTTGCTTTTTTGACTGCCGCAGCACACTGTACTGACGATTTCAATGTGTTATCCACTATGACACCTAGATCTCTTTCTTAGGTTCCATATTAGGTGCTACAACCCAACATTGTTTAACTTTAGCATGGGTTATTTTTCCCTATATGCATCACCTTGCACTTATCCACATTAAATTTCATCTGCCATTTTTATGCCCAATTTTCCAGTCTCACAAGGTCTTCCTGCAATTTATCACAATCTGCTTGTGATTTAACTACTCTGAACAATTTTGTATCATCTGCAAATTTGATTCTCACTCATCATATTTCTTTCCAGATCATTTATAAATATATTGAAAAGTAAAGGTCCCAATACAGATCCCTGAGGCACTCCACTATCCACTCCCTTCCACTGAGAAAATTGTGCATTTAATCCTACTCTCGGTTTCCTGTCTTTTAGGCAGTTTGTACTCCACGGAAGGACATTGCCACCTATCCCATGACTTTTTACTTTTCCTAGAAGCCTCTCATGAGGAACTTGGTCAAACGCCTTCTGAAAATCCAAGTACACTACATCTACCGGTTCACCTTTATCCACATGTTTAACTCCTTCAAAAAAAAAAAGTGAAGCAGATTTGTGAGGCAAGACTTGCCCTGGGTAAAGCCATGCTGACTTTGTTCCATTAAACTATGTCTTTCTATATGTTCTGTGATTTTGATGTTTAGAACACTTTCCACTATTTTTCCTGGCACTGAAGTCAGGCTAACCGGTCTCTAGTTTCCCGGATCACCCCTGGAGCCCTTTTTAAATATTGGGGTTACATTAGCCACCCTCCAGTCTTCAGGTAGAATGGATGATTTTAATGATAGGTTACCAATTTTTACTAATAGGTCTGAAATTTCATCTTTTAGTTCCTTCAGAACCCTGGGGTGTATACCATCCGGTCCAGGTGATTTACTATGCGTCAGTTGGTCAATCAGGCCTACCACCGCTTCTCGGTTCACCATGGAGACTTTTGCAGAATGGTGACAATTGTGCTAAGGGTTGCAGTTTTAGGGGCAGGGATGTTCTCATGCCTGCTCCAAAGATGCTAACTTTGCATCTGTCTTGTGTGCCTTTGCAGTTTCATGTGCACGTTTTTATGATGGCACGCTTTAAATGCCTGATGCATTTTAATTCATTAGCTTACTGTAGCAGGAGTTTGCCATTTTTACCACACAAGTAAAGAAAATTTGAGCTAAAATGTAATTCTCATCTTTTTTCACTCACATGTGATTACAGTTTGTCCCAGTGTACTCTGTGCACCCTGAACTATAGGCTGAAAACAAAAAGAGCATTCAACGTGGTGGAATTGCAATTTATTTAAAAAGCATAAACCGCAGCAATGTATTATGTTTTACAGGTACTAAACCTACAACACATTGTAAGCAGTGCATTAAAAAGCCACCACGAAAATTCTTATTTCTTCATAATATTTGCATAGCAGTAGGGCATTAGCAAAAGGACTTGAATTTTAGGGGGTAAGGGTGCGATCCCCCCAGTCACCCTACTTGCCTCTCCCCTTCCACATCTGAACTAGTTAATGCTAAGAGCCACAGCTTCCCTGCAGAAGCAACTCTGCTTTTGGTTGGGTTTAGGTATCCTCTCAGCAGGGTTGTAGCCGGTTTCTGCTGCACCTTTCAGTGGTCGCTTTAGTTTTATGCAAGGGGCAGGGATGGGATTCAGATGTTTTTCAATCTAAAATGCTGTTGAGTTCTTTTTCTGTTTTTCGTTTGTGCCTTTTAGAATTGTTAAGCTGTTTTGATATATTTAAGTTAAACCAATTATGCATCAGCAAAAGGCTGCACCCTGCCGCCCAAGAAGCCAGCTTGTGGGTGAAATGCCCAACCCTGCAGGAAGGGAGGGAGTGGCAGTAATGTATTCTCTTGTTGCTAGCAGCATTTTGGGTAAGGGAGGCGAAGGCTGGCAGGGATCCACACAAGCTCAATCCCACTTCTACTTTCAGGGTGGAAGACCAAAAGGAAATAAGACCTTAGCAAAGCAGGGCTAGGGCGTCACATTCATGGCGTCTATTGCCTGTGGAGGCCTAGGGCATTGTAAGTAGTGCAGGCAATTGTGAAGAAGTTCTGCACCTCCTGTCTCCCATCCCCACCCTTTCTGGCTTTCACAATCTTGGCCCACACCGGGCTCTTGGAGCTGCACAGACATAGAGCAGTAGCAGATGCCATCCAGGAGAGAGTATGTCTAAGCAAGCCATGAATGATGTAACCTAATGACAGGGTGGAGGCAAAAAACAAGGAGAAGCAGGGTCTGGCTATTGTGTGGCTCAAGCTCTGTAAATTAAGCATTATATAAAGATAGGGATGTGGTCAGATCTTTGTATACTAATTACAACCTCAGCCTACAGGACTACATAGTGCAAGAATACAATGGTATACAGGACATGCATATTTATCACAAATTCAACTCTTAGGGTATTCTTGCTGATGGGGAAACGCCCTGGCTCTTTAATTGCTTGAAAATATCCACCAGACCACCACCTGATGTGATTTTTTTTTCCAGGCTTTTTATCAGAGTAACCACAGAAGAGCTGTGAGAGTGAGCAGGCCAAACAGTGTTTTATGCATGGTAGTCGTCATGGCTCCGTTACACAGGTCCTTGTCTTGGCAACAATAGTAATCTAAATTATTTGAAAACTCTTTGGAAAGTGTGTCCAGTTTGCAGTTGCCACGCATCTCACACCGATAGGTTTTCATGGCACCTGCAGAAGGAAGGAGCAAAAAAGTTAATTTCATCACCTTATTCGTATCCGGAAGCACTAGGGTCAGGGCTACCGCTGCAGCATTTAGAAGTCCGTAAGACCACTACCCACACTGACACTCCTCAATAGTGCACACTGACACTCCTCAATAGTGCCCTCGCCACCCAGAAAACCTCTCAAGATTCCCATACAAGGTGTAGTTCCTGCCTGATTTGGGATACGCTGCAGTGAGGGAGGATAAGTGGATGCCACTGCTCAAGCCATCATCTGTTCAAATGCCCAGAAGCCACACTATCATGCCCATAATCGCCAGCAATTGGCCAACGGCTTTATCTTTGTGGAGGAAGTGAACTCAGGCCTCGAGAATGCTTTAAGGAGGCCTCCCGTTGTTTTTAAAAATTGTTTTGTTGGCAAGCTGTCACTTCTTGAGGAGCTCCTGAAGATCATTTCCTAACACTATGAGCATTAACACATTGCCCTATGCAGAGGGCAAGCGCATGGTAATAGGCTGGAGATCGGGAACATTTAAGCATGCCGCTGAAGATCTGGGCGTGAGCAGAAGAACCACTAGTCCCTCACTCAGCCTATACATACCCACTGTGACCCTGAGGCAGGAATAGTCGCCGGCTGGGCAGGTTTTGTTCTTAGCACAAACTTTATCACTTGAAGTGCAGTCCAAGCATGTCAGCGCATACCCTGCAATGAAAAGAGACTGGGTTAGCCAGCAGCATTTTACATTTCAAAACAGAACCAAGCCACTCGCCTGCAAGCTTGACCGTCTCCAGAGCATCTGCATAGCAAATGGCTGAGGGTTTTAAGAGGGAAATGAAACCTGCCCCCAGCTCCTGACTAGAAATTAATTCTCAGCTGATGGCATCTGAAGTGCAGACTAATCAGTCTGCACCCCCTGTGTACAAATGTGCGCCAGCTTTAGTCCTGATGCAGCAAGGAGTCTAGAGTACAACAAATGTGCACATGGGCATGGTGGTCAGTGCACTGCCCTCACAAGCAAATCTAATGGAAAGATGGCCACTACCTTCATTACATTGGGCCTTTATACGGTTCCTTTTCTGAAGCAGTGATATCTATTTATCTAAAAACTTTTAATATACCGACATTCATGGAGCCGACCAGACAGGGGACAACACTTCTTAGAAAATAAAGCAGAGATTACTGCAAGCGCATGGAGCTTGCAGCCGATTGGGAGATAGCACAGTCTGCTTCTTATGGGCTCTGAAGCCTTCCACCTTTTTCCTATATTTAGCCCTTCCCTCCAGCCAAATCATCGCAGTGCCAGTTCTTGACCAGGGGCCTCAGGAACCTTCCATGCATGCACGCTGGTCTAGCCCTAAGGTGTACAGTAAATAGCCAAGACCTCTCTCGCTATGGCGTAGGATCAATCACCTCTTAATACTGTGTGAAGTCGCTAGAACGCCCCATTCTAATGTCACATTTGAGTCCTCTGTTGATCAGTTATGAAAAGGAATCCACCTGCCAATCTATTAGTGTAAATACAGTGCAACCATCGTACTGGGTACTGGCCCTTTAACCTTATGTGCAGTGGCGGGTTCCAGGCACCACCAACAGGCCCAACCTGTGCCGCTGCTGAAGAGACCGGGCCCCACCAGCGGAGGGTGGGTGACTGAAGTTAGTGGAGGAGAGTGAGATTTCCACACTCCCCTTCCTTTCCCAGGGCCAGACATGCACCACCCCTCAGCAAACTCAGGGGTTGACACCCCCTCCCCTGATTTGAAGTTTCCCATCACCTTTCAATAGAAAAAAAAGAAACTTTGGGAAGCCCCTTCTTTAAAGCCACCAGTCCTGCAGCAGTGATTAGTTATCTTGGCATCCACCACTTTCTTTGGATTTTCTTACTTTATAGGGGACCAGCACTGAACCATTTCCAGGGAGCCTCCTTATTACTGTCCTTGAAATCCACTAAGCCTCTGTGTGAGTGACCGCCCGTCTGCTCCCTACACCAGCTACGCAACACTTGAAACAGGTCCCCAAGTTACCAGGAGGTTAAACTTGTAAGTTTCGATCGTTAATGGCTCCAAAATTCCAAAAGATGGAGTTCCAATTATGTTCCACTATTCACAAAAGTCCCATAGCCACTTACAAAGCAAAACATAACTGCAAACAATAAAAAATCAAATACTATATAAAAATATTACAGCTGAAACACAATCCAACTATAAACTATGAAAATTGTCAGAGCAGAGCAGAATATCAAATACAAAATCTCAAAAAAGCATCCTGCTAAGATGCCTCACAAGCAAAATGAACTAAAAGACTGCATAGCAGCCTCATATAGACAAAACTATACACGAGAGCAAAAGCTCCAAACAAAGAGAATCACGATACTGCAAAAACAAAAATCACCCCCAAGCAATAAAAGCTATAGAAGATGAGGGAGGAGAAAACAATAATCAGCTCTAAAAAGCAGAACAGCTGCCTAAGAAGCAAAAAACAAATCACGGTAAAGTAAGTGAAAAGCTATGACTACAAATGCTCGTAGTTTGGGCAATAAAATCCCAGACCTGCAGGCCCTAATGGTGGAGGCGGACTTTGACATTGTTGCTGTCACAGAGACATGGTTCACTGATTCTCATGATTGGGATAAGGCCATACCGGCTAAAACTTGTTAAGGAAGGACAGAGAGGACAGGAAAGGGGGAGGAGTGGTTCTTTATATCGAAGACAATATCTAAGTAACTGAACTGCAAGGAATACAGGGTAGAGAAGAAGCATGATGGGCTGTCCTAAAAAAAAAAAAAAAAAAAAGATGATGCATCCATTTTTACTGGAGTGGTTTACAGGCTTCCAACTCAAAAGGAAGAACTGGACAGGTATCTGGTCGAAGACATCCAAAAGGTGGGAAAGAAGGGAGAAGTATTGATTGTTGGAGATTTTAATCTGCTGGATGTAGACTGGAGAATCTCTTCTGCAGAATCTAACAGAAGTAGAAAGATAGTGGATGCCCCGCAAGGGACTCTCTTCAAACAAATGGTAATGGAACCCACGAGGGAGGGAGCTATACTCCAACCTAGTGCTCACTAACGGGGATAATGTCTCTAATGTCCGGGTGGGTGCCCACCTCAGCACCAGTGATCAAACGGTATTCTTTCATATCACAAATAGGGTACAGAGAAGTCACACGAAGACCCGATCTTTGAATTTCAAAAATACAGACTTTGTTGAGATGGGGACGTACCTGGAAACAGAACTAGAAGACTGGGAGAAAATGAGAGGTGGAACAACAGAGGGCCAAACTAAAAAGAGCAATTACAAAGGCAAATAATCTATATGTCGGAAAAGTAAACAAAAGCAAGAGAAATAAGAAACCAATCTGGTTTTCAAAGGAGGTGGCTGATAAAATAAAAGCAAAGAACAGCATTCAAGAAATATAACGGATCCCAAAAAGAGCAGCAAAAGGAGAAATACCTGGTGAAACTGAGGGAGACAAAGAAAGTAATCAGGAAAGCAAAAGGTCAGACGGAAGAAAAGATTGCCAACGAGGTAAAGCGAGATGACAAAACATTCTTAAGATATATCAGAGAAAGTCCAAAGTGGTACCGTGAAATTAAAACGAGACAAAGATCAATAGGGGGAGAGCGACAAAAATGGCTGAAATATTAGACAATTACTTGAATTCGGTGTTCACTAAAGAAGACCCTGGAGAAGGACCATCACTAGTTAACAAGACCTTGTTTGGGGGGAGGAGTAGACGAAACTCCATTTACAGAAGAGAATGTGTGGGAAAAGCTAGGAAAACAAAACGGGGAAGGCCATGGGGCCGGATGATAGTGAACTATCTACAATCCAATGGATTGCTTGACCCAAGGCAGAATGGATTCACCAGGGAACGGTCCTTTCAGACAAATCTGACTGATTTTTTTGATTGGGTGAATAAAGAATTGGATTGAGGAAGAGCACGCAATGTGATCTACTTGGATTTCAGAAAAGCTTTAAACACTGTCCCACACAGGAGGTTTATGAATAAAATGAGAAGCTTGGGAGTGAGCACCAAGGTGTTGGAGTGGATTACAAATTGGTTGATGGATAGAAGGCAGCGTGTGATGGTAAATGGAACCTACTCTGAAGAGAGAGTGGTGTTAAGCGGAGTGCTGCAAGGATCGGTGTTGGGACCAGGTTGTTCAATATATCTGTCAGCAACATTGCGGAAGGGACGGAAGGTAAAGTTTGTCTATTTGCAGATGATGCTAACATCTGCAGAGTGGACACGCCGGAAGGAGCAGAGAGAATGAGACATGATTTAAGGAAGCTTGAAAGATGGTCGAAGATATGGCAGCTGGGATTCTATGCTAAGAAGTGCAGAGTCATGAATCTGGGATGTGGTAATCCAAAAGAGCTGTATGTGATGGGTGATGAAGGACTGCTGTGCACGGAGCAAGAGAGGGACCTTGGGGTGATAGTGTCTAACAATCTGAAGATGGCGAAGCAATGTGAAGGCTAAAGCCAGAAGAATGCTGGGCTGCAAAGAGGAACAACCAGTAAGAAAAAAAGAGGTGATAATCCCCTTGTACAGGTCCTAGGTGAGGCCTCACCTGGAGTACTGTGTTCAGTTCTGGAGATCATATCTCAAATGGGACAGAGACAGGACAGAAGCAGTCCAGAGAAGGGCGACCAAAATGATGGTGGTGGTGGTGGTGGTGGTGGGTGGGGGGGGGGGGGGGGGGGGGGGTGTTAAAGGACCTAAATATGTACACCCTAGAGAGGAGGTGCAGGGGAGATAGGATACAGACCTTCAGACACCTGAAAGTCTTTAATGATGCACAATCAACAAACGTTCTCCACTGGAAAGAAATACGAAGAACTAGGGGTCACAAAATGAAACTCCAGGGAAGGTGACTCAGAACCAACACAGGAAATATTTCCTCACAAAGAGGGTGGTGAATGCCTGGAATGCCCTTCCAGAGGAGGTGGGGAAGACAAAAACAGTGAAAGAATTCAAAGGGATACCGTGTGTCCCTAAAGGCTAGAGGATGGAAATGAGGAACAGAGGGCATGGGGGTAACTTGCTGGTGTGGCAGTTACTACCCTTAACCCTTAACCAATAAGCTTGATACCTTTTGATGCTTCCATAAGCTTGCTGGGCAGACTGGATGAACCGTTTGGCCCTTTTCTGCCATAATTTCTATGTTTAAAGTACAGTACATACCCTGTTTCCCCGAAAATAAGACATCCCCCGAAAATAAGACCTAGTAGAGGTTTTGCTGAATTGCTAAATATAAGACCTCCCCCGAAAGTAAGACCTAGCAAAGTTTTTATCTGGGAGCATGCCCGTCGCACAGAACACCAGAGCATGCAGCTGTGATTTTTTTACCCTGCAGGATTCATAGTTAGTTGTCATCACAAACCAGCATAACCAGACAACTATTCAGAATATAATAAATGTTCATTTTTTTGTTCAACAATATATGTGAATTCTTCTTCATGGAAAAATAAGACATCCCCTGAAAATAAGGCCTAGTGCATCTTTGGGAGCAAAAATTAATATAAGACTTATTTTCGGGGAAACACGGTACAATTTGTATAATATCGTAAAATAAGCTAGATTAAAAAAAAAAAACAGAAAAAGAAGCCAAACATATAATGACAACCAAGATGATCAACACAAACAAATCATAAGATCTGCCATACTGGATCAGACCAAGGATCCATCAAGCCCAGGATCCTGTTTCCAACAGTGGCCAATCCAAGTCACAGGTACCTGGCAGCATCTCAGGCAGTGGATTTCACCAAGTCCCTATGGACCTTTCCTCCAGAATGTATCCAAACCTTTTTTTAAGCACAGCTACACTAATAGCTTTCACCACAACCTCTTCCAACAAATTCCAGAGCTTAATTATGCAGTGAGTAAAAACATATTTTCTTTTATATGTTTTAAATATATTGCCCAGTGACTTCATTGTGTGTTCCCTGGTCTTTGAACTCTTTGAAAGAGTAAACAACCGATTAACGTTTACTCGTTTCATTCCACTCATTATTTTATAGACCTCTATCATATCCCCCCTCAGCCGTCTCTTCTCCAAGCTGAAGAGTCCTAACCTCTTCAGCCTTTCTTCATAGGGGAGCTGTTCCATCCCCTTTATCATCTTGGTCGCTCTTCTCTATACCTTTTCTAATTCTGCTACATCTTTCTTGAGATGTGGTGACCAGAACTTCACACAATACTCATGAGGTTACACCATGAAGTGATAGAGGCATTATGATATTCTCTGTTTATTCTCCATTCCTTTCCTAATAATCCCTAGCATTCTGTTTGTGTATGATATATGAACACAAGATGAGGCTGCACCATGGAGCGATATAGAGGCATTAGGATATTCTCTGTTTTATTCTCCATTCCTTTCCTAATAATCCCTAGCATTCTGTTTGTGTATGATATATGAACACAAGATGAGGATGCACCATGGAGCGATATAGAGGCATTAGGATATTCTCTGTTTTATTCTCCATTCCTTTCCTAATAATCCCTAGCATTCTGTTTGTGTATGATATATGAACACAAGATGAGGATGCACCATGGAGCGATACAGAGGCATTAGGATATTCTCTGTTTTATTCTCCATTCCTGTCCTAATAATCCCCAGCATTCTGCTTGCTTTCTTGGCTGCTGCTGCACACTGAGCAGAAGATTTCAATGTATCATCAACAATGACACCTCGATCCTTTTCCTGGGTGGTGACTGTGGCTATAATTTGGATTACTCTTCCTTAAGTGGACTTTGCACTTGTCCACATTTAACATTTCATTTTCCATTTGCCTGCCCAGTCTCCCAGTTTGCAAGCAATTCTCTAGCAATTTCTCACAATCCTCTTGGGATTTAACAAACTTGAATAATTTGTGTCATTGGCAAATTTGATCACCTCACTTGCTGCCATTTCCAGCTCATTTATAAATAAATATATTAAAAAGCAGTGGTACCAGAACAGATCCCTGGGGCCCTCCACTATTCCCCCTTTCACCACTGGGAAAATTTATCATTTAGCCCTACTCTGTTTTCTATCTTTTAACCAGTTGGCAATCCACAATAGGACACTGCTGCCTGTCCCGTGACTTTTTAATTTCATAAGAAGTCCCTCATGAGATTTTGTCAAATGCTTTCAGGAAATTCAGATACATTATATCACCTGGCTCCCCTTTATCTACCTGCTTATTTAAATATTATGAACACAAATAAGATGCTACAAATTGGCAATAGTATATAAATTACTTTCAAACAGCCAAGCACTAATTCCCACACCTTTTTTGATGTTTTCATCACTGCAGTCTATAGAAGCTAGGAAAGCTGTATGCAGCATATGAAGCCGTACATCTACCTCTGCTCAGAGTCCAACACATTAAGCTGGGAAAGCAGAGGCTTACTGTAAAGTCTGATCTGATAAGCAATACAGCTTGTTACAAGGCATTTATTTATTTATTTATTTATTGTTTTTGTTATACCGAGTTTCATGACAGGCATCACATCAACCCGGTTTACAATTAACAAAGTGTGTAAAACATAACATAACGTAAAACAATGTTCTCAAAAAGAACCTTGAACTTTAAATATCGTGAATCAGATATAGGAATTGAGAAAGTTACAATAAATCAGGGAAATCAACTTGGAGCTGGAAAAGGGGAGAGATTGCACAGAGCAATATTAACATTTCAGTCTATTAATGTAATAGAGTAGCATAGTGAGTAAATAAGAATATGTGAGAAACTGTGGCAATACCTCACTATGGAACGGAACATAAATAACCAAATGCATAAATACGACAGTGTTATGATAAAAGTTCAGCAGGTATTGATGATTGTCAATTTAAGGTTGATTGAATTGTATTTGGTCCAGTTATTGGATAAGAGTTTGTGCTATTTAATGGAGGAATTATTCAAGGCTTGGAAATGCTTTTTTGAAAAGCCAAGTTTTTAGTCTTTTCCTAAATGTTAGAGAGCATGGCTCCTGTCTCAAATCTGGTGGGATAGAGTTCCAGAGAGTTGGACCTGCTGAAGAGAAGGCTCTGAGACTCAATGATTTATGTTGGTAGGTTTTGGCCTTTGGTATTTGGAGTGACTCTTTGTAGCATTCCCTGATGGGTCTGGCGGAAGTGTATTTTTTAAGAGGTATTTGTAGGTCGAGGTGCGTGTTTTGGTTGATAGTTTTGTATATGATGTTATATGATGTTGATAGTTTTGTATATGATGTTAATGGCATGTACAAGACTCGTGCAAGAGGGTGGTGGATAACTGAAACAGACTTCCTGTAGA
Source organism: Rhinatrema bivittatum (assembly GCF_901001135.1). Lineage (NCBI taxonomy): Eukaryota > Metazoa > Chordata > Amphibia > Gymnophiona > Rhinatrematidae > Rhinatrema > Rhinatrema bivittatum. The sequence goes on along the minus strand of NC_042631.1, from coordinate 8,295,165 downwards.
GAGAGATAATATAGGCCAAGAGCAGCAGAACCCAAGCGTGCATGGGACAGACACAAAGTGTTGGGAAGATGGGGGGAGAACATGACAGACTGAGTAAGACCTGTCAGCATGGAAGGTGGGGAGACCAAGTGATCCCTTTCAAGTGATGTTTCTAGATCACCTGTCAAGATTTAGTGGCTTTTATGTGTCTTTATAATAAATGTACAAGTCCAAAGCATAAGCCTTTTACAGTGACAGGAGTCAAATTCAAGTCCAGGACTTCCAGGGTGAAGTTACCTTGAGCAGGGGTGAGCAACTCTGGTCCTCCAGAACCACAAACAGGCCCGGTTTTCAGTATATCAATGAATATGTACAAGATATTTGCATACAAATCTCATGGATATTCAATTGTGGATATCCTGAAAACCAGGCCTGTTTGTGGCTCTTGACCAGTGGAGTTGATCTCCCCTGCCTTAAGCAATTCCAAGTTGAAAGGTCACAACAGCTAGAAATGGCAGTCTGGCTGTTCTCAGAGCTGACAAAACACACACACACACATTTCTGATACCATTCAGCTCAGAGTAACCACCTGCTCTCATTTATAGCTACGGGCTGGAGGTATAGTATAATACGTAGAGAACAGCTGTGAACTCCTACCCCCTGGGTCCCACTCCGCTAGCCACCCACTCATTGTGCGACCTTAAGATATGGGTGTGTGTGTTATACAATACCTAACATTCACGTAGGACAAGCTTCCTCTAAAAGTCTTCCCTTTAGGGAACAGTCTGCATGCGGCACAGACAGAGAGTGCTGCTTTCACAAAGTTCTAGCCTTTTACATAGAAACGCGATGGCAGAAATTCCCTGCGGCCTATCTAGTCTGTCTGTCCACACAAATGCTGAGCTCTATTATCCCTGCCACTCCTTCAGAAATCCCCTGTGCTTTCATGAATTCGACATCTCCACCACCTCCCGCGAGAGGCTTTTCCATGCATTCACCAACTTTTCTATAAAGAAATATTTCTTTACATTACTCCTCAGTCTACAGCCCTCCCCCTTTCACTCTCATCCCATGACCCCAAGCCAGAGACTCCTTGTCACTGAAACAGACCCACTTCCTGTGCTTTGAAACCTTGAAGGTTTTTAGATGTCTCTCTCCTATCTGTCTTTCCTCCAGGGTGTACATGTTTAGATCTTTAGGTCAGTCCCCCTATGCTTTAGAACAAAGACCACTGCCCAGTACTATAGCCTCCCTCTGGCCTGACCCCATCCTGTTTATGTCCTTCGGAAGGTGGGGTCTCCAGAACCGTACACAGCATTCCACGTGAGGTCTCACCAGGGACCTGTACAGGGGCAATATCGCCTCTTTTCTGCTGACCAATCCCTCTTCCTAGCCACTCAAGCAGCTTTCTGGCTTTTGCCATCACCTCACTTGTTTGCCCACCTTGAAATCAGATAAGATTACCCCCAGTTCCCGCTCTTCCTTCATGCTTAGAAGAATCTCACCCTCTTATACCGGGCCTCTCCCTTGGGTTTTTTACAGCCTCAATGCATTTCTTTTGCATTAAATCTTCACTGCTAGTCTAGACCATTACTTGAACTTCACTAGTTCCCCTCTGTGTTTTCCACACTTTCCCCGACTGTCTACCCTGTTTCAGATTTTGCAGTTATCTGCAAAAAGCAACCTTTCCCCCAACAGTCCTTCCACAATCTTCTATACCCCTACTCAACATGATTATGTGTTTATGAGTTTTGTATACCGTCATTCGGAGAGGGGCACGATCACAACGGTTTACATCAAAACATAAATCATAATACAAAGTTTGTTCCTAACACTTAAGTTACCATCACTAAAGTATTACAATTAATTAAAAATAAAGCTAAATCATTCACAACACATTAAAAAATGTTAATATTTCATACTTCCTAAAAATCATATACTAAGACAAGTTACGCCCTTAAGGAATTTAAATACAACACTACCACTATCCACAGAATATTAAGCACACTTTTCTCTTTTTGGAGTCAAGACAGGAAATAAGCAGATGCTTTCAGGGTACTCACCAGAGCAGCAAAACCCAAGCACGAGACAGAGACTCAGCAGGGCACAGATCCATTTATTTCCACTCATGTTTTCCATCTGAATGGAGCCAAAAGGAGGAGGAAAAAAACCTGAAGGTTATACTTCTGCTTTAATATTAGGAAGCTTGAGAATCGTTTGCTAACGCTGTGGAGTCTGGTCCTAGCCCTTCCTGCCAGCAGCGCCTGCACATAGCTTGTGATCTCTGATCTGCAGAGAGGCGTTGCCTCTACATAGCAGGGGAAGGGGCAGGATAGGCACAGCTTTAGCCTCAGCTCTTCCCAGAAGGAGAGTCACATCCTTCTGGGTTACATCACCCAATTGTTGCTGCATAATATTTGCCAACTTATGGAAAGGAAGCAGGCATCTGTCATCCATGCACACACTGTAAGGTGGTTGTACTGTATTTGATGTTTCTTTCAGCTTGTGACAGAGCTGCAGTTGTGAGATGCTATTGCCTTCAGGCCAGATCAATGGATCAATTTCCACCAGAATAAATCTCACAACAAACTAAGTTTCCAGTATTAACAGCAGCCAGTGCCGGTCAGGAAGAGCCCATTGCTAGTCTAATAAACTTTAAAAAAAATAATAATAAATAAATTACCGGAGGGCAGAGATCATTTGAAATCCAGGAAGAAGACATGTGGTTTCTAAATATTGCTACATGCGGACTGTCGCCACACGAGCTCCATTTGCTCCTCAGCCACCTACCTAAACTCCGTCTCTTCCCCACCAAAATTACAAAGCACAGAGCAGCCACATTTTAAGTTTTAGGCTGATGGCAATAAGACGAGAAAACACATTGTGCTTTGATTGGTGGAAGGTCTGTAAAGCATCTTAAATACAGGTCCCGCATGGAAAATTTGGGAAATTGCTTTAGGAAAAATTGAGAGGCTTTACATTTTGTCTGAGCCCCATGCACACATCACACAGATTCTACATAAAAAGCATAAGGATACGAGCAGCCGAAGACTGGAAATGGGATTTTATTTTAATTTTCTAGACTGCCTTTCTAATGTTAGCTTTCAGGCCCCAGAGAATAAAAAGCCTGCAGACGCGTGGCTTCAGGAATGCTTTCCAACACAGATTTGTAGAAGGGGTGATGAGGACCTCCATCCTGCTCGTCCTCGGAGAAACATCCGGTCCTTGGGTCTTTAGGACACCCAAATGCAGTGATTCTCAACCCAGTCCTCTGGCCACACCTAACCAAGTCAGCCACGGCGAATATGCAGAAGAGAGACACCGCATGCAGATCTCTCCCGCATATCCTAAACATCTGACTGGCTAAGTGGATCCAGAGGACTGGGTTGAGAACTTCTGTGCTACGGAATACAAGGTTTTCGTGCAAATCTCTCTCATGCACCTGAGGGGTATCCTGAAAACCCAACTGGTGCGCAGACCCTGTAGGACTGGAGCTTGTCCATCCCTGGAGTACGGGATAGGGAAAACTTGGAAGGAGCCTTACATTCTCATATTTACTGCCTTCTTGCCCCACCCAAGGAGGACACCAAAGCAGTTTACATCAAATATAACACATTGTGGTGCTTGAAGTGTTGGCAACGCTTCATTCCAAAGGCTTCTCCCCACGCCAGCTCGCAACGTAGCCAAGGGAAACTCACATACACACATGGGTGAAGAGGGAAGTCTAAGAGGGGCGTGTGGGCGCTCCCCCCCCTTGCCGGCTGCTTTATTTCCACATCCTGTAACTGCATCCCTTAGTAAAGCAACGGGGATTTTTTTTTTTCAGAGGGTTCGTTCTCTGATGTTCTCGGCTTCCAAACGTGTTTGAGGTGCTCCCATTTTCTGCCCCAAACAGACTTGGATCCCTTTTATGTAAATCTTTTCAACATTCCATGAGTTGGCGCACATAGAGAGACAATAAAAGGAAGGAACAGCTTTCAAAACCTAACAAAAAACCAGAGGTATTGTGTCTGGAATGAACCATAGCAAAGGCATTCATTTACCTGTAATCCACTCAGCCTGACGGACCGGTGAGACAGAAATTGTGGAAAATAAACACACCCAGGCCTTTCTATTCAGCAAAACGTGGAGAGGTGTAGAACATCACCTGCAGCCTTCATTCATTTTTTAAAAGCCATAAGACATAGTTTTGTGATTTTTAGTTCTCGATTATTTATGGATAGTGTTTGCCCTGGTTTGGAAGCAGCCAGCCTAGTAACTCATACAGAAGGACCTGGATGTGTATCCTAGCTCAGGTCTTCAGCTCCCTGCAGCTGCCCATGAGCGCAGGGGTCGAAGGGGCCCCGTGTGAGTGGCCCCTGGACGAGGATGGTCGCTGCAACGGCCAAACCAAAGCAAATTGGGAAGGAAAATAAGATACAGGAAAAAAATCCCCAGGTAATCGCCACTGAAGGCTTAGGGTAGCAACTCCCAGCCCTGGTTCTGAATGAAAGGGAAGACTAGAGGAAGAGAGAAGAGGACTGCCCACTCAGGGGGAAAAAGAAAGCCAAGAGCTTGTGGAAATGAGCATCAAAACGTGATCTTCCTGCTGCAAATCCTCGCTGCCCAATGCATTCATTGGGATTGTCAATCTGCTCCAGTTCTGTTTCACCCCACCGTACGCAAGGATTTCTCCTGCTTATGGCCCTGCTATAATTTCAGCGCATGCTTTCTTTACTCACTTGCTAAACTCCTGGCACGGAATTTAAAAAAGATACAGAAAAAATACTCAGATACATGAATTGTGCCCAAATCCCGGGGGCGGGACTGTGCGCCACAGGCTAACATTAGCCGCAGAAGGTTCCTTTCACCAGGAGTTAGATCTCCAGTGTCAGCAGAGCATGAATTAAGTCTACACCTCTACATCGGGCAGTAAACCTTCATGTTTTCATTCATTTGGGATGTGCATGAAGAAACCCAGCAATAAAGCTGTACATGTGAAATGTGTGTACAGCTAAATGCAAGCTTATTACCTCGGCCTCTTTATTAGGAACGCAGCAGGGAAGCTGGAACAATGCGGCAAAGGCAGAAGCGACTGAGACTGGACTGAAAGAAATGGAGCCAGTGGGCTGTCTGCAGCTTCAGGAAGTCTCACAAAGAGACACATTTTAAACCCGGGGATTAGCCAGCCAGGATTTTAAAAAGCCCCAAATTGCCACATATCCGAATCTGTAAATGCTTACACTTTTCTTTTTTAAGACAAAAATAGGATCCCCAATTTTTCATAAACATAAAATGAATGTTTTGTTTTTTTTTACATTAAATTGCTTTTCGTTTTGGAAGTTACGTTTGCTTTGTCAGACTTAGCTTAGCTAGATGCACACATTTGAGGTGCACAATTAAAGCCTCATTTACATAGTAAGACTGGATGTGGAGGGTCTTCATTGGATGTCTGAAAGTTGTCCCCAAGGTCTGCAGCTCGATCAGGGTCCTGTGGGAACCAGCGTTAATAGCTAAGTATTTTTTTCTTGCCTTGGGCCAATGACTTCTGCTCAGTACCTGTTTGTTTGCGGTTCTCTAAAGCAAACCATCTGCTCCCCTGCACAGCCAAGGATGCTGCCTACAGTTTGATGCACAGTCAGGGTTCCAACTTGCCAAAATTCAACGGTTAACATCCAGGACCCTAAAATAAACTCACTGGGACGTGGTGGCACCGTATCAGCTTCTGGTTATTTCTGCGTATTTCTAGAGACCGTTGCAATGTTCGTCTTATTCCTTATTCCCAGTCATAAGCAAATCCAAACTGCAGCACGACCGTGTCATAAGTTTGTGGGACGAGGTGAGGGGCTTAGAAGCCACTTCAGAAGCCACGGAGCAGCTGCGAGTGGGGTCCCCTTCTTCCTGGGGGCTCCCTGCACCGCAGGTGCCTCTCGGGAACAGAAACCTTCACCACTGGCAGCATTAGTTGGATCAAGTGAAATCGCTTAGTCTAATTAATGCATCGCTCACCGGTGAGGGTTGCTTTCTTACGGGTATTTTTCAGGGGTGAATGTGATTTGCCAACACGCGCAGTGAACCTCCCTCGTCGCCACAGAAGACAAGTCACGGTGCTGGCTACCATGTTAAGAATTCCCTAAAGCTGGATCTCTGTAACTTTAACGGTTAAGGAGAGGAAGGGGGAAGATCCTGAAGATTGAATTAGAAGGCGGGTTATGTGATTGTGGGAACTGAATACCCTGAAAGCTACTTACTATCCTGGAGCCCGCCGTTTCCTCTTAATGACTTCAGATTTCTCATTGCCCACCTATCCAGGGCTCTCAATAACTTACCCAGAAAATTAGTAAACATCTTTATCCATGAGCGAGGCGAGAGTGATCCGAGCCTCCTCACCCATCCGCTGGTGCCCTGCAGGGATCCAATAGTTAGCAGTTTGTAGTGGATTACAAATGTGTCCTTAAGAACTGGCATTTTTTCCGGATCATTAAGAGGACGCTCACTATCTGCCCTATATTGAAACAAAAAAAATGCATTCCTGATTAAAGTTTTGGCCAATTATAGGCGGAGGAAATCTAACTTGCCGTTTTGGCAAATGCCTAGACCAGGCTGTGGATGCAAATGTTTTTCAAACTCCAGGTCCTGTAAGCTTTCTCTCTCTCATCATCTGCAGTGGATCAGGCCCTTACTTTAGATTCATAATTGAGAATGGCTAGATAAGAAAAGATTTATAAAGCTTGCCCTCTCTTCTCCGAGATGAAATAAAGATTAGATCCTAAGTGGGGAAACATGCCGAGTCAGTTTTGGGGCAGAGCTTTCGTCTGTAGAAGGGGAGGATGGGGGTGGCTGCAGACACTCCTGCCGTTTCCCTGGGACTCCTCTGCGCGGCCTGGTGCGAGGGATTGCAGATCGTATCGGTCTCATTTCCTGGATTTCTAGTAGAACTGACATAGCAGCAGGAGTGGATTGGGCAAAGCTTTTAGTGCATTTAATATATTTTTTTTTTAGTTATGAGAGAAGCTGTGTTAGGGAAGGAGCTTGTAACGTCAGTTTTACATGGCAGGAGGATCGCATGCTCATTATCAGAGCCGATGCTTAAAAGCCCTAGAATGATCCTTTCTAGCTCTTCAGTGCCAGGAAGGGGGCTTGGTAAACAGCATAATGGTTTCACTTTGGGAATTGTTTTGTCTGCATTTACTAACCCATGGTTTCTAGTAAATATAAGAATGACGGGATAAGCCTGTTAACCCTTTCCACCACAAGTTTCTTTTTTTGCAACAACCACAGTTGTATCAGGGGGGAGCATTCTCTACAGGGCCTCCCTTCCATTAAAGCCCTGACCACTACAGTAAGTCTCATTCTGATGGGACACCAAGCGTAGGATCCTCGCTTATCAGGCACCCCCATCGCTCAAAGTCAAAATGTTGCGTTAATGGGATTTTAATGCACATGTGGATAATACTTCTGCTAAGCAATTACTGGACACAACGACAGCCCACAAATTCATCCAGTTAGCATCCTGGCCTACTTATCAAGCAGGGGCTAATGCAACTTCAGCTCTACCTCAACTGTCCCTTGGTAATGGGGGTTTGTCTAATTCCTGGCCACACTTAGTAAAAACGGTCAGGTAAGAGAGAGGATGCAGAGAAGGACGATGTCCATGTCACCTGCTGAAAATGCTGTTAGGATCAGAGTCCTCTCGAGCAGGCCAATGCAGTACCGTGCACTCAGGCTAGCACACAGGTTAACCCATGCTTGAATGTACATTTTGTACGCACGCCCATAACCCTTGATGCAATAAGGGGATCAGCGCGTCCAAAATATGCTCCAAACCAGCACATAACTAATAGCGCTCATCACATGTAAATGCCACGTTGATGAGGCTATTAGCTACTACCCCGCAATGCAAAAAATAACCCTGAGCTCAACGCCAGCCCTGGAACTGGCATTACGCCTTGAGAAGCCCCAAATGTTTAACAGAAATTCATTCGGAGGAACCACAGAAAGCAGCACCAAGGAAAAAAAAAAATTTAGAAAAAAAAAAAAGTCTTGATGGCAGTCAGGTTCGGAAACAGACGCTCAATTTACGAGCATCCGTTTTCCTAACCCGCACACAGCTACTTGTCCTGGGTGTCCGATGCCGAGGAGGCGCTAGGGATGCACAATTTCCCCTAGCGCCTACTTTTTACCGCAACAGCTCATTAGCATACTGCATCGCACGTCCGAGACAGGTGGATGGGCATAAATTAGGTCTGCGAGTGCTCAATCATAAGCGCCTGCTTTTTTGCAGAGATGTGCATCGTGCCGGCGATCGTTTCTGCTTTCGTTTTTGTAAAACCGCGGGAAATTTCGTATCTCCCGCGGTTCGGTATTTTTTTTTTCATGTTGAATCATTTTCGGTTTAGTGCGCACTAACGGGAGCTAGCGAGCACTAACAGGAGCACTAACGGGAGTTAGTAGTGTGCGCTAACTCCCTTTAGTGCATGCTAAACCGAAAACCGATTTTTCCCGAAAATTCGGGGAAAATGCAATCGGTTTTTCGGTTTACTGATACATGACGAATTAGGAAATATCATACGAATTTCCTAATTCGTCAAAACCGAATGCACATCCCTAGTTTTTTGTGGCGTGTAGATGTCTCTGGGAACCATGGCTATTATTGCTTCTAAGGGCTACGCAGATATTTAAACTCAGACCTGCTTACGCGCTGAACCCATGAGAACTGTTAGTCAGAGTCAGACTGGGAGTAGCAGGGGCACGGAAGGAAACACCAACCAGTCCCAAGGTTTGAGAAGCAGATGTGCTGAACTGTGATAAGAACAATGAGAGGGAAGAGGACTCACTCCTGTTAGAAAGGTCCTATAAAAATGAGCAGAGCTGTAAGGATCTCAGCATCATTGTGACTTGTCAGACTTCAGAGCTGAGACTGCAGACGGATTCCTTGGGCCCATTTCAGCTTTCATTAGGAACCTAACATTTGCTATCTTTATATGCATCTTTTAATTCTTTTCTAGTGGTTATTGCTTGCAATCAGCTCTCTAGTGCTTGCTGTTATTTATCCTTTGCATTATCCTTTTGCTTAACAAGTGCTCAGATAAGCTTACATCCAATAGCTGGATGCTGGTATAGTGACTCAGTGTATGCGTGCCATGTTTGCATGTCCGAGGTATCTCCCTCTCTTCTGAGAATTGGCCCCTTGGGGGTGTGCTGTGTCCTGAACCCAGAACGCTTGTATTGAGTTTTGGTTGCCAGGTTGTGATCAGACCTTAGCTGAGGATTTCTGAGAGAGATAGCTGAGGATTTCTGGAGAATCGCTTAGGCACGGAAGCTTGCACTTCCGTAACTTGGTGAATATGAAGCATTGGGTACACTCTGCTTTGAAACATTCTCCCTGATACACCAGGCAGCTTAGAGTGCCTGAGGGTAATTAGATAACTGGACAGAGCCTGGAGATAAAATTCCTGTGATTGAACTTAATGGAGGCAGTAGACAGAAAAAAAAAAAAAAAAGTTACAGGCAATTGAAGTCTTGTTACTCAGCCAGGATGGAGACGTTAGTAAACCACAGATTCTTTTTAGGTACTTAAAAAGCTTTGTAAATGCTATCTTGCCAGCCTCCTAGGAGTGCTGTGCTAATCTTTTCTCAGTAAATGATGACTCAGAGAAGACCTATTACACAGCCTGGCACTGAGGCATTCGCTCCTGGGTCAGCTTGCGGGGTCCATGAATGTTGCTGCTTCTCCCTTGGACCCATGCCTTGCAGCTCTGGTTTCATGCAATAGGCCACGTCCAGGTCTCGTAGAGGGGGAGATCCCTGCTGATCTTACGCACTCTATGATGCAGCGTATGCCATAAAAAAGGGGAGCGGTCTTCACCCAGATCATTTGGACAACTAGAATTGCGTGGGGGTCAGGATTGATAAACATTTGCAAGCTACGTCACGTCTCACAGTTGTATCTTATGCACCAGCCCTGGTAAATTTTGCTGCAGGCACTTGTTCTGGTCTGCCTGCACTGCTGCCGACGCCTGCAAACCACTGCCATATCGTAGAGCGTCCTCAGGATGCAGCTGCACTGCTTAGGGGGCAGAATGGCCTGCCTTTTTCAGATCAGTGCTTTGGCTTTGTACCGCTGAACGTTTTTAAGATTTTGTGCTTGATGTTTAAAGCTATTCATGGTGTCAGCGCAAAGTATATGTGAAATCGGGTTTCTAATCTTCCCATCGGGGTGCATCAATCTGCTCAGGGCTTTTTCCTTGCTCTCCCTTCTCTGACAGGACACATGCCCTAGGGCCTTTCTGTTTGGGGCCACCCCTGTGCAATAGTTTCCTGCCAGACAGGAGGTCACTTCAGGACTTTGGGGCTCTTTTGTTAGGCAATAAAAGTCTTGGTTATTTCTTTTGGCCGATCCCTTCTTGACAGCTATAAGTATTTTGGGATATTTTGTTATTCTGATTTAGGGTGCCAGACGGGCCTCCTCTTTTCATTGTTGGTTATAGAAACCATACATGATATATGTAACTAATGCAGTATATTTTATTGTGCCGTGCTAGGGGTGCTTTGGTGCTCTAGCGTGAAAGAAACTTAAATGTACGCTATGCCTCAATATGGGGTTTCCCCCCTATCCAAGCTTTTTTGTTCTAAGTACAGAGGCAAGTCTGCTGGGCAGTCTGCCACATCAAGCAATGGAGCTTTGTTTGCTGGAAATACTGACCCCATCTTTCTAGTTTTCAAAACTCATCCAAGATATTCCCATTTTTTTCCAGCATGCCAATTCTGGAGCCTTTCCAGCCCTTCTTCAGGAAACAAACATATATTCCTCTTACATAATTCTTTCCAACAGACAAAAAAAAAAGAAAAAAAAAAGTTAGAACAGCCAAATACGAAATACAGGTTCTGCAAAACAGAACTGGAAACTTGTTACACATCTCATTACTGTATGTGACTTGCTGTCGCCAAAGGCCTGCATACAGAGAGGCACAATCAGGTGGCACGGCTCATCCACTGGAAACTGAAAACACAAACCTCAGTCTACCTAAAAACACTGGGAACACAACCCTAACAGAACTGGAGAACGAAGAAACTGTGATCGCCTGAGACACTCCTATTTCAACTGACAAGGCTGATGCTAGAAAACCCAATATTGTGATAAAGGAGAAAATCACGGCATCACTGATCGAGGTGCCAGGACCCAGTGACTGTTCTATGGATCCTATGGAGAAAGTGAAGGTCCTTTTGGAACAAGAGATGCAATCAGAGACCAGGTAAATGTGGCAAAAAGATACAGAAGTCGTCCCAATTATATTGGGTGCCACCAGCCTGATTAAGAAGAATTTCCAAGCACGGTGAAATGCTGCCCTCAAAGATTACGCCCTATAAACTCAAGGAGGACCTCTGGCACAATGCAACCATTAAAGTTGAGAAACTGAGATCACTTCCAACACACCATGGCTTACGAATGAGGTTCATGCCTGTCAGGGTATGCGCAAAGCAAATCCATTGGGAGACAGTGCCCCGAGAGAAACTGATTTTATCACATTTGATAGCCTTGTAAGCTCTTCGCTAGCCCTACAGTCATGCACCAATGATGTCACTAACCTTATGGCCAAGCACATTCCACATTTGTAATCATCAGAACACTATGGAAAAAGTATGAATTTGAAAGGCTCGATAGATCACTACTGTATTCACAGGCAACAGAGCGTGAGATAGTAAAAAATTTTGGAAAAAAAAAAGGATTAAGCCCTCAAATGTTATTCCTATTTCTTTATATGGCTGAAAAAAAAGCAAAAATAATTTCAGGCTAGAAAAACAAAATAGAATTACAAACTCCCCTAGGTTCTCTGCAATTGCATTATAAGGTTTTGTGTTTATTGCTCTAATCCCTGAAGGGCCTGCTCTCCAAGAACTCACTAATTGATACCTGCCTTACAAGCCACCATTCCCCACGGCAGCCTCAGTGATCAGAGGACATTCTAGAGCCAGCGCTGTCCTAAGAGCTTAGCGGAGACGAGACGCAGGGTGGAACTTTCCCCCGTGTCGAAAAAAAAATTAGAAACAATGACAAATACCAATGCCATATTAGGCAAGCTTGGCAATCTTTTGAATTATTTCAGTGTAACAATTTAAACCACATTGGCGTCTATTGGTTTTTCCCCCAAGATCAAATATTTCAGTTCAACTACTTGGCTACTTGAAAAACTCTGCCATATAAACTAAATTTACAGGTCAAAGGACATGCCAAGTCAGATCACGTATCTATTCAGGGAATCAGGAAAAACTGCATTACAAAATATTCTAGGGAAAATTATGCAAATTGTACGTGAAAGAGGAAAAATATTTCCAGAAAACCCAATCTCGGCACTTGTCTATGCTTATTTAATTTATACTGGGATGTCTGCAGGAGGAGACCTACCAGCATACGTAGAAAAGAAGGTCCTCTGGATGCCCGAAGCAGAGTTTCCCATCCATATGAGGCTCCAGTTCCATACTGGGTCCATGTCTTAATGGATTAGGTTCTGTCCTATGTAAGTGCCACCAACGCTGGAGTTCACACAATAGATGCATCATCCAACGCAAAAGCATCCCAAGGTTCATTGGTGTGCTAAAAGCTTGACAGGAGTAGATATCCACAGGGCTAACAACATACCCAGAGCCAACCTGATCTCTTTTTGCACCACGAAGAAAAGAGTCACAAGTCAAAAATCTGCAGCCAATCCCACTGCTCTGGAAATGAGCAAGATTCAAGGTTCCCTATGACATAACCGGGAAGTAATCAGCTTAGAAATAAAACTGCTTTTGACAAAAAAAAAAAAAAATAGTAGTTTACTGAGAAATTTTAAGTCATAAGGCAGCACGGGCCATTTCCAAAATACCACCCCCTGCCCCCGCAAGAAACAAGGACAAAGGAAAGCAGGAGCGTTGGGCTCGGAAAGCTTCATGTGGGCTTTAGGTGGTATTGCTTCTTGCCAGATGAGGGATCAGTGGAGCTGTGTGGAAGTTTTGCTTCTCTGGTACAGCTTTGATTCCGTACACATCAAATCTAACCTGGAATCAGAAATCCCATCTTTCTGAAGATGTAAATCTCACAGAAAGCCCCTCTGAGCCAGGTTGCAGGCTAAATCACTAGATTTATGACCTTTCTCAAAGATCCGGAGGGTCGGTTTCTTATCCTGGTCACAGAGCTTTATCATAAGACGATAGTTCTCTGTAATATTTATGCCCCCAGTACATATAGTCATATGTTTTTTCAGGTAATATATCAACATTTACTTCCTTATATTTCTGATATAATTATTGTTGGGGGCGATTTCAATCCCATCAAAGATCCTCAGCTTGATGCCTCCCAGAATCGGCATAGGGAACCAGGGATGGGACGGGGTCCGACTTTCCTGGAAACTGCTTTACATTTGGTCGAAGCGTGGGGAGAAGGCATTTACTCACCTTTCCCGAGCTCATGCTACCCATTCCCGCATTGATTATTTCCTCACAAGTCATCATGCCTTTTCTAATGTGCAGAAAGCCGGTATTGAAGAAATTTTGATCTCGGATCATGCTCCAGTCTGGTTAGACATTCATTTTCAGGCCCCTTTGCAGACAACCCGGATATGGAGGTTTCCATATTATTTGGCCGAGGATAAGAATTTTCAATGCTACCTTGTTTAAAAGTGGACTGATTACGCAAACTTGAATCAGGAGCATCAAACCCAGCCAACCCTGTTTTTGTACGCTGCAAAGGCGGTACTGCGAGGCAATATCATTTCCTACAAGGCACACAGACTAATTGCCTTAAATAAGCGGGTATTGCAGCTAAGCACGCAGCTGTGGAAGGCTAAGGCACATCTTCGCTCTAATACAAAGCGCACGAGAAATGAATATCTTTTGGTGCAATGTGCCTTAAATACGTTATTGCACCAGCGTGCGAAAAAGAGCCTGCTCTATTATAAACACCAATTATACCAATACAGCAATAAGGCGGGTAAATTGATGTCTTACTTGATCAGATCTTCATGCGTGCCCCTCTTTATTGCTGGACTGCAAAATCCCACAGGTCAAGTGGAGATCAACACTACATCGATTTTACTTCTTTTTCAAGACTACTATCTTAAATTATATCGGACAGAGGGCTGGTCGGAGGACGCCTGCTCTCATTTTTATGAGTCTCTTTCCTTGTCGTGTCTCACCGAGGAACAGAAGCGGTTGCTAAATGCCCCTATATCCATGGAGGAAATTAAGCTGGCTATATACCGCTCTAAGCGATTGAAAGCTCCAGGCCCTGATGGTTATTCTGCCGAATTTTACAAATGTCTTATCGATAAGATAACCTCCCCCTTGGCGTCATTATTCTCGGACCTTATTGTTCAAGGCAGTTTTCCCACCCAGATGAATATGGCTTACATATTACTCATCCCCAAACATGGTAAAGATCCCTCTTTACCTGAATCCTATAGCCCAATCTCTTTGCTCAACTTTGATCAAAAGTTGTGGACAAAGATCATGGCCAATCGTTTGGCTGTTTATCTCCCATCCTTGGTGGGAATTAATCAAGTCAGCTTTGTGAGGAAGCGGTATGCTCTTTCAAATATTCGGCAGGTGCTTGTAGCAATGGAAATGTGTCTATACACCTCAATTCCCTACATGGCCATAAGCTTCGATGCTGAACAAGCTTTTGATTGGGTGGAATGGAGTTATTTGTTTTACATCTTGTAGTTCAGTTTTTGTATCGAGACCCGCAAGCGAGTCCACTGGCTAACTGGGAGTAATCTGAACCTTTTCCCATCCTGAGAGGAACACGCCAAGGATGTCCTTTGTCCCCCTTACTTTTCATTTTACAATTGGAGCCATTGCTCGCTGCAATATAGGGCACTCTGAAAATCCGGGGCGTCCGCTTTGCGGTGGAAATTTTTTAATGTGCTGCCTTTGCAGATGTCCTATTAGTTTTTCTTACGGATCCTTGCAATTCGTTGTCCTCTCTTTTGGAATTGTTTGAGACCTTTGTGGTTTTTTATGTCTTCCGGTTGAAGAGGCAAGTCCTCCACTTTGGCCTTTCCAGAGGCGCTCTGAGAACGCTGGCGTGATCCTTTTCCATTACAATGGGCGGGGGAAGCCTTCCGATACTTGGGGGTTTATCTTTCGGTGGACCAGACTAGGATCTATCAATTTAATGTCCCTAGTCTTTTAAAATACACACGGGATACTCTTATGGCATGGAAGCCTCTCCCTCTGTCATTAAGCGTAAATCTATATATAAAATGGTCATTCTTCCAAAATGGCTTTACCTACTCCAAAATCTGCCCCTTCAGCTTAAGCGTCAAGATTTGGCACTGGTGGACCGCTCCTTGTGCCACTTTCTATGCAGAGGGGGGAAGGTTCGTATCCCTTTCTCTTGGTTGCAGAAGTGGTGGGAAGCCGGAGACCTGAGAGTCCCAAATTTAGCGCTATATAATTTGGCCAGTCATTTGCAAGTGATCCGGGATTGGATCTTGGGTACTTCCTCTTACACTCATCTCACAGCAGACAGTGCCCTTGGCAAATCCCGTAGATGTGAAATATGCTCTCCAGTGGAACCTGCTAAAACCTCAGCTTTCTTAACTACTTCTGTAACCATTCGGCCGATTAGACAAGCTTGGGTACATTTAACTAAACGGTTACAGCTGCCAAGGGTTTGCGCTTATCTTCTGCCTATAGCTGGCAATTCAGATTTCTCCCCGGGATCGCAATCTGCGGCCTTTCACTTCTGGGGAACATTGGGCATTACCCAATTGGGGCATATACTCCCACGGGACGGGAAACCGCTTTCATTCAGGGAACTGCATGAGTACTCTGGGGTGGGAGGGTCCTCGACATTTCCTTACCTGCAAATTGCCCACTATCTAAGCACAATCCCTATGGCCTTTTTACAACGGTCTTTTTCAGAAGCTGGAAAAAATTTTTAAATTATGCCAACCACAGACTCCCTCACTGTCATACTATTATAAACGATTGCGGGTTGAGGGGAAGGTGGAAATGTATATACCATACTTGCAGATCATTGGAATCGTGAGGGAGAATTCGTAATTACTCCTGTGATTCTCCATGTTTGCTATTGCCAGGTGACCAGGATCTCATATAACATGTATTATCGAGAACTACAATATAAATTCTTAGGGAGGGCATATATCTCTCCACAGATGGCACGCCAACAACATATTGCTGCTTCTGAGTCCTGTGGTAGATGCTCCCAGGCACAGGGCACATTAACACATGTTTTTTGGGCTTGCCCGGTCATTAAGTATTTCTGGGGCAAAATAGCAAAATATCTTGCAATAATTTTGCAAGTATCTATCCCAGTGGCACCACTGTGGCTCCTATTTGGTTGCATTCCTCCCCTACGCATACGAGATCCTGGTACCCGCTTATTTATTTATTTATTTATTTAAAGTTTTTCTATACCGGCATTCGCGATGGATATCGCATCATGCCGGTTTACAGTTAACAAGTGGAGTAGGAACAAAATAATAATAAATAATAATAATAAACATTAAACAAGTGACGACAAAAGATTGCAGTTACAATAAAACAAGGGAGTTACACAACTTGGAACAGAGAAAGAAGCTAGGATTTTAAACATGCTTATTGATCCCAAAAGCATGTTTAGTAGGGAAGAGGGTAATTTTGATGGGATGGCGCAGCGAGGATTCGCCCTCCTTTTGGGTCTGGCGAAACCAATGTTACTCATTAATGCATATGGAGCATCTGTCATCTCTGAGATCACTGACTCACCGAAGACGATTCCTGGACATTTGGGATCTATACGTACAGACTCTTCCGCACCGTGCACGGAGTCGGCTGATCAATGATTAAATTGCCTGTTTTTTTTCTTCTTGTGCCATGCGATGTGCCAGTATTGCTATCAAGTATCGCCAGCTGCCCATGTGGATCTTTACAGACATGAATCTGGGACCGGGTGTAGGGAAGGGGGTAAGGGACGTTATATCGACTGGCTTTTCTTTGGAATGACTAGGGAGTGTATCAGATAACAGCACTTCCTACATCGTTGTATGTTGTTTATGGAAATGCCAATAAAAACATTTTCTTAAGTCCCTCATGGTTAAAGAGTATCTTTCCATGGGCAGATGACAGGAGTTGGTAGAGATGTGGAAAGCCAGGCTCCTTGTTACATACATGATCGGCCTGCCCTGTTATAGTGGGGTTTTGTGAAAACAAAAAATTCAAGGATTCATAAGAGGAGGGGATTCATATAGAGTGGCAAGTAGATGTGAGAATGCAACCACATGGAAAAATAGGGTTCCGTTTCATAGGAATGGGTTCATATAGCGCATTAGGAATGTGCATCTTGTGGAAAAATTGACAACTTTGAGGAATGACAGGTCTTCTGTTTTTTCTGGGTATTTGGATGATTAGTATGCTATTAGTATCTATTAGTATCATGAGTGATACTTTAGGGAATGTTTTTGACATATCCTGGGAAGACATGGAGGATGAGGCATTATATCCATGTGAGTGTACAGAATGGCCTGATTCATTCGAGACCCTCGTTATACTGGGCACAGAGAAAGGGAGAAATGTGTTAATGAATACAGCTTAATTTTGTTTTTACTGCATTTCTGTTTTGAAGCCATTATCACCTAATACAATATTTGTCAATAAATATTAAAATTATTTATTTATTATTTATTGAGAGATTTTTATATACCGCGGTACGTATAGTTATACATCACCTCGGTTTACAGTAAACATTAATTTTAGCAACAGGCTTTACATTAAACAGTATACAAAAAGTAAACAGAAAAGTAAATATAAGTTAGCATATTTTATAATAAATATATAATAGCATAAATATAATTAGGCAGGCAAAGCCAGACTGGGTCCAAATCCAAGCAAGGTCAGTAATGTTATAAACTGCAAAAAAATCAAATGGTGTCTATTAGAGATTACAGTCCCTGGAGTGTTACTGTACAAAAGGCTCAGCTTATTTTTTATTTTTAAATCTTGACAGCTGTTTATACAAGCACTTAAAAACTAATGGTATGAAATATTTTATATTATGGTTCAAACAAAAAAAAAAAAAGCCTGAATTACAGGGCAGTAAAATACCAGAATGAATACACACACATAGAGCGAGAGTGAGAGAAGCTTTCCTTTCAACAGCAGTTGATTCAGATGGTCAAAAAATTAAGAGTTCATGCACTTAGCTCACTAAAATGAACTTTTTGATAAGTGCCCTCCAACTATTCCAACAGCAAAAATTAGTTTTTCCTATCATACAAGTCACAATTCCCTATTCTTGTGCTTCTCAATCCAGTCCTCAGGGCACACCTGGCAGTTCTTGTGGATGCAGATGAACTAACGGAATATCCTAGGCCAACTGTGGTCCTCAAGAGCCACAACAGGCCTGGTTTTCAGGATATCCACAATGAATATGCATGAGATGAGATATTTGTATAGCAGGGAGGCAATGCATTCAAATCTCTTGCATAATCATTGTGGATATCCTGAAAACCAGGCTTGTCTGTGACTCGAGGACCAGAATTCGCCAACCTTGCCCTAAACTCTAAAGCCTAGTGGCTTATTCCAGAGTACTAGAAAAAAGAATGGACCAGAACAATTTCCTCCCAGCACGCAGGGCCACCAGTGAGCAATGCCTGTCTTTATCACAAGGTCGAACTGGATGTGTTTATGGCTGGGTTGGTTGTTTGGTTTTTTCCCTTGTTTTGGTTTTACTTAAGCTGCATGAGTGCTAATGGCTGCGGTGCTATAAGGAACTGTGCTGGCTTATACCAAAGGCTGTCTGGTTGCTTTGTAGTAGAATCCTGTGATTTATTCTACTGTTTTGCGATTGCTGCTGGATTACGATCTAGCGCTCTACTGCAGTGGTTAAGATTACTTTGGGGAATCGCTGGGTGTGGGCGTTCTCAGGTTCCCCGGTGGGGACTGCGGTTTACGCACCCTTAGCAGGCGTTACAGGGGTAGAGAGTAAAACACTGCAGCACACCTGAAACAAAAAGCCTGCCAGGGAGGCAGGCAGCAGATTACCGAGGGCTAAAGGACGTGCTCAGGGCATTCTTTACCGAGGAGAACGTGGGAAGGGAACTAAAGCAAGCCTGGCAAAATGGAGACAATTCCGAGCCAGGCATGCGCTGTCGGCCCCCACCGACAGGCGCGCGCTATGACGTCACAGCCAGCGGTTCCCAGCCCGCTGAACGCCACGCCACGCCCACAAGCCAGCCCGAGCCGCTCATTGGCAGCTGCCGCGCCACGCACTGGCCGAGGCCGTTCCCTGCGCGAGCCCGCCGGAAAGCGTGACGGGAATGCCGGAGGTTGGGGCAGCAGCAGCAGCAGAGCGAATCTGCCCCCGTGAAACGCGCGCGCGCGGTCCCTAACTCCTCCCCTGCCTAACGGCGCCGACGTTGCCATTAACCCGACTTGTCCTTACCCGGCCGGTCGCGGAGCTGCAGCTTCTCGCCGAGGACCGCGGGGCTTGAACAGGTCCGGGGGCGGGTCCGTCGTCAGCTAAAGCCCCCTGGCCGGCAGTGCTTCCCGGGCAGCAGAGCTGTCGGGTTTTGAGCCGCTCCCTAATGAATATGCATGAGATACGTGCACGCGCCTCATTAGCCATCGAGGGCTGGTCCTGCTTGCCTTTAGGCTGGCAGGTTTTTTTGTTTAAAGTGCACACTCCTATAATGTTTGTTGTATAGGTCATTTAATATGCCTTTTTTTTATTTATAATAATTTTATTCTGCTCATTTCCATAAACACTCATAAAACAATATACAATAAATCCATAGTAAAACAATTCAAAACATGAACCATACAAAAGCTTCCCTAAAATAACACGCCATGCTGTATTTTGTTGATGGTTGTGCACACTTCCACTCAGCTTTTAAAATAGTAAGAACAGCAGAAAAGGAGCAGATGGCCCATCCACTATGCCCAGCTTCTTCTGGCAGGATCTGCCGCTCCATGCCGCATACCCCCATGTTTCTCTCAAGGGTAGTAGCGGCTGCTCCATGCAGCTACTCCCAAGCCTTAGAAGGGTAGTAATATTTACAATCAATCAAAACCAAACAACTGTCAAACCCATAAATTATTACTAGCAACATTTCTTACTGGGTGAAGAGCCTTCTTCATAATTCAGGCAAGGCTTTGCTTTGGTACTTGGCCATAGAAGCCTGACAACAGAGGTGAGCACTGGGCGGTATGGTGAGCACTGGGCGGTATGGGTAAGGAAAGGGAGGGAGGGACATGTCCCCCTCCCTGACCCCAGCATTCTTCTCTCCCCAGTAATCTGTCCTTCCCTTCCTTCCTTGATCTCAGCACTCTCCCTGCCCAACCCCAGCAAACTTCTCCTTTTGCTCCTCTTACCTCTAAAAGGCTGTGTCCCTCCGACCCGTCTGAGCCAATTCAGGAACCACAGCAGCTTCTGCTAGGAGAAGTGGAGAGTGGGCCACTCAGGAGCACAGGCACTCACGGATTCAATCAGGGATATGAGTGGGAACAAATCGCACGTTGAGAACAGATAAGGGTCTCGGGAGAGCAGAGACTTGGGGTTTGTAAGGCAGAGAACCACAGGAATGCAGCAGATGGGTGGGGGAGAGTAGTGAAGAAGGGAGGGACAGGAAGGGAAATGCAGAGCTGGATTAACTTCTTGGCACCCTCTTCAGGGATAGAGCTCTCTCTATCCCTGGGATGGGCCTCTCTCTCAAGCACCAATACTTGGATCTGTTCTACTTTCACCACAAGCAGAACAAGTTCCAGAATACAAGCAGCACAGAACTTGGGTTGTGGGAAACAGAGATCCATGCTCCGAGGTGTATTATAGCCCCAGTCCTCCTAGTGGGGGTGTTTTAAATACAATTTAGTGACCGGCTTTGTAAAACAGAGCCCTGATTATCTTCTTGCTGGGACCTGCAGAGCAGCACTTGTGTGAAACGTGAACTGCTATCCCTTGGAAAAGACTGCACCGGTTCCCCAGTGGTGTTAGCCTGCGGCACCGAACAGTGCAGCTTCTTTATTACTGAGAGCGTCACACACAGAATGCATCCGTTTCCCATCAAATAAGTTAGAATAGGGGTCGGGGAGGGCAAGTCAGATTTGCCAGCAGTGAAACTGATAAATAACCAAGCTCTTGCAACTGACTAATAGATGTGGCTCCCATTTTCCACTGGGAACATGGCCAAACTGTACTTATTGCAAAGACCAGAAGCACTAAAGAGCATTGAGCATGCAGAAGTCCAGAGGTGAAAACACAGAAAATGCTTTGCTAGGTAGTGATGTTCCCAACACGTAGAAGGAGGAACTGCCTTTTTGCACGTTCAGCTGTACATTGCCTCACAACAAGAGGTACTTTCTGCACTGCTTACAAAAGAAAGGCGACCCGAAAGTTCAGACTCTTCAGACACTTAGAGTCCGTGACCCGGGTAGCAGAGAGATGCAGTTCCGGGGGGTTTGGTAGGATTAAGTGCAAACAAATTTTGGGATCCTGCAGAAGCAGCAGATGTTTCTGTGCAGTGTTTGTTTTTCATTGTGGGGTGCTGGGGAGATAGGTTGGACTCAGCAGCTTCCTCCAGCTTCTTTGGGCTTCCAGTCAGAACCAGGGCTAGCACCCGGCACCACCAGCCTTCACTCGTAAGTACTTGGGGATTTTTCCTGCTAGTTTTGTATTCCCTCCCAGTTCACTTAAGTCATCCGGCTGCCCTTTTAAGTTCTCTTAAATTTCTAGAAAAAAAAGAGGTGACCTACAACTTATTGGTTGACCTTTAAGGACCTGCAGCTCACAACGAATCCAGAATAATACAAATTGTCTTTATTCATCTTCTGCTTTTATGAAGCTTAAATTGTCATAAAAATTATGAGTCCGGTAGTTCAGCATCTCTGGGCGAATGGCCGGCAGTCGACTTTTAATGGAAACTCGAGGGTTTAAGTATTTGGGGTCAATGACCTCTTTCACGGGTTGGTAATAGCCTGTGGTGTTCCAGGTTGGTGATTGGGGCATGTATCTTTGATCTGTTGCCAACATTTCATCAGCCATGGCAGGTTTATCCTGAACGCAACAAATGAACTGGTTCCTAAAATATAAAAATCAAAGGAAGATTAACAACCATTCCAACTGATATTAAACCTGTAACTTTCCCAAGATTTAAATTCAGTACGCCACAGAGCAAGTTCAGACTACTCCATCAATCAGAGGCATGCAGTACTGCTCTATGATGTTAAGTCATCAGGGACGATAAGTCCCAGCCCCAAAGACCTTACAGTCTAAGTGGACACCTGAGTCAATGAGAGATAAAGTGACTTGCTCAAGGTCACAAGGAATGTGAGTGGGAAAAGTGAGATTTGGTTTCCCCAGATCCCAGTCCATTGCAAACCCTTTGCAGATGTCTGCTAGTTTAAAATATTCTTCTGAAGGTGCACAGCAGCACTACAACGAGATTATACAGAAAAAGTTTATCTGTGCCACTAGGTCATCTGGTTGCAGGTCTGGTATCATCAGAGGAACGACCCCCTTTTAGAAAAGTAAATAAGCTATCGGCAGACGTCCCATGTGCCACCTCTGTACCTACTTATTCTAGCTGGTTTCTTCAGGCCTGTAACCTCGCCATCATTTTTTTTCATTTTCTATACGATTTACAAGTTTATGCTTCAATTATAATAGTGGGCCCTGGTCTGCACATCACATAAAAACTGAAAGAAGTCATTCATTTCTGTGGCCTTCACACGACAATAGTAAGTTAACATGTTTTAGAAATTAACAATAGTTGTAGATCTATACTAATCACTGTTGTGTTAATCAATAATATGAATGTTTCTCTTGTAAACCGTTGTGATCTTCATTTGGAACGACGGTATATAAAATAAATAAATAAATATCCTGTTGACATGGTAGATGATGGAAGAAAAGGCCGAATGGTCCCAATCTGCCCAGTTATTCCTATCCCCACTGGTAAGGATGTATCCCAGCTCCAGCCATAGAGCGTGATGCCTATAAGACACAGGTGCAGTTTGATGGGGGGTGTAGGAGGAGTGCAATCCTCCCCCACCCCCCAAGCATAAGAAGCATGTATGGGATGCAAATAGGATAGCATGTTCCTGGTGGCCTCACGGTGTGGAGAAGGCCGTGTATGATGGAAGGAAGAGGAGGAGAATGCCCTCCCATCTGCTAGTGCAGAGAAATGGGAACACGGCAGATTAACAGCTGAGAGGCAGGGTTAGAGGCTAGTGAAGTCTGGCCTGGAGTGAAGGGCGAGAGAGAGTGTAAGAATGCATAAGGCCGATGCAATGTAATCACATAAAAAACGTGTTTCCAAACTGGGTGCACGTTTTTTAAATGCAAGCACATCCACCTCTCCTGGGTGCTCAATGCAATAGGAAAATGAGCTGCCACACTAAAAGGGATGTCCAATGGATAATTTGTGTGTGCCTAGGCTCTACATCAAGCGCCCAGGAGAGTGGCTGTGTATTCACAACAGCCTGGGCCAGAGCTCCCGCCGCATCTCTCCAGCAGGGGTCGGGCTGTTCCCGACTGGTCCTTGTCAGGAAAAGGACCAATCCCCTTCAGCCTTCGGACAGTGAATGGACCAATCAGCAGAATGGGCCAGAACTTGGGGATGCTGCTTTCTGTGGTTCCTTCTACTGTATCGCGATGATATTAAAAGAATGAATCACAGAAAACAGGATTTTTTTTGGTCTTTTATTCGTGAACTCTTGAGCACAGCATGCTTTAATGCCAGCTCCTGGGCAGGTGTTAAATTTGCCACATTAAAATGGGCGCCTTGGCCGCGTGGCAATTTTTGGCATTACTAGGTAATGGCTAATAGCCTCATCTACATGGAATTTGCATGTGATGAGCGCTATTAGCTATGCGTTTGATTGGATGCGCTAATCTTGTATTGCATCAGGCGAGCACATCCAACCCCACGTTAAGTGGCGCACTGACCTGCGCGCCCGATACTGCATCGGCTTACATGTGTGTGAAGTTTGAGAGGGAGTGAGTGGGAGGGGGAGATAGAAAATGTGTCCTCCACCCCCTGCTGATATGCGGCAGTTGGAGTGAGGGACAAAGTTCATCCCCCACCTCCTCTGACTTCCAAATCCCTTGCCCACCAAGTTAAACATTCATATTACGCTTATGCTGTGGGCTACTTACTCCTTGTCCAGGACAGTATTTGTCATCTTCCTCCATGCCCCCTCAAACAACAGAACTGCCTTTTGCAACTATTTCTACTCAGGAAAGCATCATTTCTAATCAGCAGGTATCAGAGGAATTTCCCTGGCCAAGTTTTGTAAAAGAAATGCTATAATGCTGCCCCCTAGTGTTTACAAGCTGGAATTCTCCTCCAACACAATGCCAGAAATACATATTTAACAGATATATATATATATCAGGTAATACCTTTCAATTGCACTAACTTAATCCATTTCTTGACTTGCTCTCAAGAGCTAATACTCTCTCTCTCATGTCAATAAGTGATTCATAAAAGGTACGCAATGCCACGGATTAATGCCATAAGAATGGAAACAGTTTGTATAGAATGAAAGGAAGGGAGTTTGGTGAATAAGTACTGTGCACAGATCATGTCCAAGGTACCCTGTCTTACGAGCGAGGTATGCGCAAAACTAATCCATTTAGAGACACTTCCCCCCACCCAGTGAGTATCTAAATAAAATACAGAAGACTGAAACCAAAACAAGCCAATAATTCGACTTACCCTTTCATCATCAGAGCAGCAAAGAGCAG
Source organism: Rhinatrema bivittatum (assembly GCF_901001135.1). Lineage (NCBI taxonomy): Eukaryota > Metazoa > Chordata > Amphibia > Gymnophiona > Rhinatrematidae > Rhinatrema > Rhinatrema bivittatum. The sequence goes on along the minus strand of NC_042631.1, from coordinate 8,270,480 downwards.
TATAAAAAATATCCCACCCAGGATACATCCCATGGCGATTTTTCTCCACGCTGCAGAAAGGAAAACATTAGATGAAGCGCTTAACAAAGTGCCAGTATGGTGTGCAGTTCTGGAGGACGCAGACAGGGTCCAGAGGAGGGCTACCAGAATGGCACAGGATCTGGACCATAAGGCCTATGAAATGAGACGAGGGGGAGGGAAGGGAACGCTAGGGACATTCAAATACCCCAGAAGCTATAGAAAAGCACTGGAAGCAGACCTAGGACATGACATCATGGGACGACGTTGGAAGGATGCAAGCTCAGAAGTAACACTGGGAAACATTTATTTCACAGGAAGGGCAGGGGATACATGGAGCAGCTGGAGGAGGTCAAAATAGCAACAGAATTCAAGGAAATCTGGGATAAGCAAAGAGGATGCTGAGGGGGGGGAGGGGTGAAGGTAAAGCCTGAGATTGCCTGTGTGGCTATGAGAAAAAATGTATAAACTATAAATTGACATAAAACACTTACTTGTATCTGGTTTGGGGATTTGTGGACTGTAATCATTAGCTGTGGAAACACAAATCCAACACAGTGTAACCTCATGCTTAGCAAGACCGTTATTTGTACAATTTTATTTACTGCCATGCTTCTCGGCTCTGATCTTTGTGAACTCCCCTCACCCCCACCATGTGTTTCAGCAAATACACAATGAATACATATGAGGGGTAATTGCATACATTTCATCTAGGCATTAGGTTAATTTGCTCAAAACCAAACCGGTGTTTTTTCCCTAGAAATGTTCTAAGTGCCCGGGTGGGAACTGCATAATCCTTTGAAGAGCACCACAGCAAACAGAGTTTTCCAGGGAAGATCTGAATGAACTCTTCTAATGGATAAAGGTTTATAGTGCTCCTGTGCTGGGCCTGGACATGAAGTCTAGAACGGGGGTTTTCAACTGTGGTGCACTAGGGCTGGTTTTCAGGATGTCCACAATGAGTATTTAACAGAAAGATTTGCATACTTTTGGCCAAAAAGCTAGTTTAATTGTCATATTTTAGCTACTCTGAAAAGCAAACCTCAAGGGCTGGAGTAAATCTTCCCTATGCTGGAGCTCTCTTGGCTGTGAAGAGCTATGAAAGGCTTAGCCAAGAGCCTATGAATTAAACCTTTAGGCAACTGCTATAGGAGTGCCCTCTGGTCCTGGTGAGCACAGGGCTACTTGGGTTAAAATATTATAGCCCAAATACAAAAAACTCCTGCACTCACTCTTTCAGTGGATTTGATCTTCCTACTGAAGCAGCATATCACCCACCGAAAGCTGGCTGTGTAAGCATAGGTGTCGTATCAGTCACTTATTATCCGGAAAAACTGAACATTGAACACCAAAAATGTACTTAAGAGAAGACAGTATCAATTAACCAAGCACAGTAATGATTAAGTGATGTTCACCCAATGCTCTTATTTCAGCTTAAACAAATGAAACTTGTTCACTAAAAACAGATTCTTGTGGCCTGGTTTGGCCTTGATGGACCCTTGGGCTGACCCTGCATGGCAATTTCTTATGTTCTTAACTACACAGTTATTGATAGGCACTGTTTAACTTCTAGACAAAACCCTAGCAGGAACCCTAAGGGAGCCTGCGTCTCCAGGAGGGAAGAGGAGGCTGTATGCTGAGAGGTGGACAGATAGGCTCACTATTCCCTTCAGCTTACCCAGCGGATCGTAGCAGTACACAGGGGCGTTGAAGGTTGTATAGTCAGCACAGAGCAGTTGTGTGGTGTTTTTCCTGATTTTCACGATGCCTTCCTGGCACCAGCCATCTCTGTTGAGAATAAAGAATAGAAAATAGAACAGCTGCAGCCTTACAAATGCTCCGTGCATTGGCCACTGTTGGAGACAGGATACTAGGCTTGGTGGACCCTTGTTCTGACTCAGTATGGCATATCTTATGTACACATGCTTCTGAATCAGACTATTCGCCTAAGTCAACGAAACGACGCAATATCTGTAACCTCTGAGACTGGGTAATGGAATAGCATTCTGCAGAAGCAGGGGTCAACAAAATCCACGTTAAATATACTTCCCAATAATTAATTGGAATTTCAGTTTTTTACAAATGGGAGAAAATTGATGAAAAAAAATGAGTTCCATCTTATTTTAGGCTGGAGATCACAAGATATGGGCTACTAGAAAAACTGCAGAACATTTCCATATTTACATGAAAATTCATGATGTGTATATATTAGTTCTATAGTACTTTCTTTGTACTCAATGCTGTACAAAATACTCCACATGGTTATAATGTCTCTGCCCCAGAGAGCTCAATGAGGTTAAGTGACTTGCTCAAGGTCACACAGTGAGCTGTGGAAATGGGTTTGAATGGGGCTTTTCTAGATTTCCTGCTATGTGCTCTAACTATTACATAATCTGATGACAGGCAACAGTCAGCTCTATTAATTTAACACCTTAAAATGTTCCTCGGGAGCAATGGCCTCAGATAGGAACTCAAACCCCTGCCTTGTTCCTGATCTCCAGTGTGACAAGGGACAATCCACTTAAACCCTCTTTGACTACTGACTCTCACTAAATATTTATATAGTGCTACAAGGTATCTGCAGCACCGTACAGATACACATCAGACGCAGTCCCTTTTCTATAGAGATTACAGTCTAGTAATGCCAGACAAGACAATGCTTAGAGGAGTTTCAGATTAGAGGCTCAAAGGAGGGTTAGGAGGAGGGAATTAAGGGAAGCCAGGAGCCACACTACTTACAAGCCCACCGGTAACCGAATGCTTCCTATTTCCTCTTGGCTGGCTATGCTGTAACCAAATTTGACACAGATGTTTGTGGCATCTGTGAGGGAACTAATATTTGAGTCTGGATAAATGACGTATATATCCTTCTTCGTAACTGTGAAAGAGTTAAAGCAGAAAGTGGAAAAGTAATTACTATAGTTCATTGTTTTAATGTACCATCTTTCTTATACAAGGGTTTGTAATTGCAAATAAGGCCAATATTTAAAGCTATCTGGCTTTGTAAGTTAGCTGGATAAGCTACATGGCAATGTCACTGAATATACCCACATAAGTATTAAAGTTGGCCAGATAAGCATATCCAGCTAACTTTAGACCTGCTATGGATTATCTCTAACTTAACTGGATAAGGCTGAATATCTCTGTTTATCCGGCTAATTTAGTCAGATAGGTAGTACCACCCAGTTACATCCACTGTCCACCCACTGACTATACGGCTGACTATTTAGTTGGATAAGTGACTTATCTAGCTAATTTGCATAGCCAGATATTTAACAGTAGCCACTTAGCTGGATAAGTCCGATTTATCCTGCTAAGTAGCATTTGAATATCTACCCCAAATATGTTTATAATGAGAACATACACATAGTAGAAATAAAACTATATCACATTAGACATTCACAGCAGTGAAAGGATTCGTCATCTCAGCACTAGAGAATATTATTGGATCTTTACTTTAAAAACAGTGGCACCCAAAGGATTGAATGACTTTATAGATTGCGTTGAATTAATATGGGAGACATCCCATTGGCTATGTATTATTACATGAGTCAGGATTGGCTGGTTTAAATCATTACGTATATTTAATGGCCTTGTCCTTTTCCACTTTCCAGAAATATGGGACTGAATGCTACTGGAAGTCAATTCCCCTGTGGCAGAGATTTTTTTCGAAAAGCTGATGGGCATCAGGAAGACGCATACAGATAAGTTTGTAATCTTAACTAACAGTATGTTTTACATGCCACGATAAAATGAAAAACAAGACAAGATACCATGGTGGAGAATTTTATGTATGAAGGTCTCACTGATATCTCAATAATCTTTTTGACATTTAGTGTCCCAAACAACATAAAACAAAGAACATGCAATAAAAAACAAACAAACAATCAACATCTTACAATAAGAGATTCTAGTAAAGAGCAGAACAGAGGCCAAGATGTCACAAATGCTACATCTTAGGGCCAGATTTAAGACCTGGGCTGGACATGCAGAGACTCGTTTGCACAAAGCTCATCTTTTCTCCCTGCACCTTCTGGAAGGGAAAGATTTTTCCCAGAGGAAAACAAACCAAGCAAGCTCTTCTGCAGAAGAAGCAACTTTTACTCTGCGCTCGGCTTGCCCAGTTCGTTTGTGGAACTTTCTTTCCCTTCTTCGGTTGCAGGAAATGAAATCCTGGCTCAGACTTGATTTGTAGGAGTCCTGCACATACTCTTGTTTACACTTTTGCTTGAAGTTTATATTTGACGCTTAGTGGATTTTCACAGGAGGTCTACAGACTGCTCTCTCTCTCTGCAGTAATTCCTATAAAACCCACCCAGGGGACACCTGCACGCACAGAACAGGTTCATCAGTGCAAGGGCAAAGCAGATTCACCAATGGCTTTAGTGCCTTGATACGCTCCCGCCCACCCCCTGGCGTCATTACCGGCACTTGCAGACACAATCAGTTTCACCACTGGGGTGAGATACATTTCCTCTGCAATACTTAAGACCAGGAGACAGAATCCTGCTCATGTAGCATCTTCTCCTCTCTCACCATTGCGGTTGGTACAGAAGACTCTTGCTTCTATAGGATTTCCACAGTTTGGCAGCTGCAAAACGCCTATATTGAAATTCTCACAAGATTCATTGGAGTACAACCGGACCATCACAAGCGTGCCTTCCTGCACCCATCCCCACCTAGCAGAAAAGAAGAGAGGTTATTCTTCAGTAGGGTCGGTTTACCGGGAAACAGCCTGAGAAGGATGTAGTTGCTGCTGATTCCCCTACAAACATCTGCATCATTCCAAAAAATCCAATATTATAGCGGCACAGAGATGAAACCTTTCCTCCATCTTAATTGCTCCTTGATCTCTCCGCTCAAGCCCTGTTTCTCAAGTCACTGGTTCAGTGCTAAGGTGCACAGTAACCTGGAAGGGGAGGCTGGAGGGAGGCCAAAGGTTGCCTCACGCTCTGCTTTTCACAGCTGCATCTCTGTCAGCTTCTGTGGCAGTGATCCAGAGGCAGGCGGAAAAAAAAAAAGTGCTGTCTAACTTCCAGCAGGTTTGACTTAACTACCTATCTAATGCCCAAGAGAGAATTTCCCTAAAGAAGCAACCAACATCTAAGACCATCCTTGTAGCCACTCATCCTCCAGAAGCTCACAATGGATTCTCCAGCCTATTCCAGGTAATCTAGAATTACTACTTTCTCATTGTTCTGGATGTCATATTTTGTCTAAATTTGGTTTTTAAAGTCTGTGTCTTATTAAGTGTACTAACATAGTAGGGACGTGCAGAAGAAAATAATTCATTTCGGTTCATTTATTCATTTTGTGGTGATTACTATTTGTTTCACAGCAAAAAAAAAAAACTATTTGTTTATTCATTTTATTTATTTTTTTTGTTTACCATTAATGTCAATGCGGGAAGCACTGCAGACTATCTTGGGCTCCAGAATTGGGGTTCTCTCTTTAATTCTCATGAAAATTGTGAGAAGAAATCATCAGAAGGGGGAAAGAACTCCGTGGCAAACTGGCACCAAAAATGGCCTAAGGCTCCGTTACGGGGCAAAGGGGTATCAGCAGTGACAGGTGTTCTCCAAGGTTATCACCAGACAAGCAAAGACGCAGCAAGAAGGGGAAAAGCACCCCAAGCCTCCAAAAGAAGGCACCAACAACAGTGGCATGAACCCTTGAAGGCAGCACAAGAGGCAAACTGGCACCAGGAGTGGCATCAGCATGCTAAGGAACCGTGAAGGGGGAAGGAAGCAGAAACGATGGCAGAAAAAGTCCAAAGGCACTGATAAAAAGATAAAGCAACACAAAGCGTGGCATCAAGACACCAAAGGAACATGAGAGGTGAAAATCAGCCTCCCAGAGTGGCAGCAACACCTCAAAGTGGAAGGTCTGGGATAAGGCAGCATGGCAGAGTGGCATGGGAGACGTCAGTCATTCCGTGAAGCACTTGCCATATGTCGGAATTAGTATAAAAGAATAAACTGTGATAAATATCATTTTCATGACATATGATTTTATTATATTCCCTACTTAAACCTGATTTAGCAGCTGAGTGGAATTTTGGGTTTCTTCTCAAATTTGCTTTATGATTGAAACTTTAGTCACAATCACAGCATTAAAATGGTTTCTCTTCAATGTGGCTTTCCTAGTATTTTTGAGGTTTGCTTTATTAAGAAAGGTTTTCCCATATTCTGTAGCTGAATTCGGGCTCTTCTATTTCTTGATTTTCTGGTTTTGTATAAGTTCTCTCTCCCTAATGAAACTTTTACATTGCAATAGTTTTCCTCAGCATCTTTTCTCTTGTGCCTATTCCTTCTGACTGAGGTTTGGTTTTTTTTGTGGACAAAACACTCCAGTAGAACCAGCAAACAACCAAGATAGGAGAACCAGGCTACCAATGGGTCAGAAGAATGAATGGAAAACAAAACAAATGAAACAAATAGGATTTTGTTTTTTTGTGGGACTCCATTTGTTTTGGAGCCCCCTCAAAAGAAATTAATAGGGCCCCATTCATTTTGGATTGCCCAATCATTTTAAACAAATGCATATCTCTATAAAATAATACTAAAGATATTTGGTTTTGAAGGAAGGAGGAAACCATTGAGGCCCATTGTAATATTATGTGAATGGGTTTGCAGACAAGAGAGCAGTGTGCAAAAATGCCAAATTGTGCACATTAGCATGTATGCAAATTTGGTGATTTTGCATGCACTATTTTTTGTTTGTGAAGTAATTTGCAACATTTATGTAAAATCACTAATGAACTGAAAAATCATGCAAATCAGCTCATTAGCAATTCAGAGTGAATCACATTTTGCATGGAAAATCACATAAATGGCTGATTTACTGCAAAGCAGCTACATCTCAGAGAGGTGTCAAGTTTATTTGTGAAAAACTAGTGATTTCTCGATATGAGTTTTGCACAGAAGTTGCTGCGAGAGTCATTAGAGAAACAAACATCTCATGCCATCAGGCCAGTCCCACAGAGACTTCTATGGGTTAATCCATTGGACTCCCTGTCTTACAGTTTATTTATAGAATCAAGAATCCAATTATAAAAGATTTGTAAGTGCTGGACTTAATAAGGATTTACAATACTTTGTTGCCAAGTCTCCTCTAACCACCTTGTTTCTGAAAGTTAAAGGAACGTTGCCTGGGACCGGTCCAGTGGCTCAGTGTCATTGCTGCCTGGCTTCAAACTCTGGCTCAGATCTTCTGCACTAGGGATGCTGCGGAGGCAGCGTTCACAGCCCCTAGGGGCTGGGGGTGGGGAGAATCCCAGTCATCATACGATTCCCTAGTGGCTGGATTTAGGGCCCAGGATTGCAGAGTTCCAGGAGGATCTCTGGGGATTTAAATAGAGGGGAAAGAAAAAATCCCCAGTTAATTGGGATTGAAAGCTCCTGGTGCCTGATCCCAGCCCTGGTTCCGACTTAGCTGGAAACCCACAGGAGCAGGAGGAAACCGCCAGTCCCATAAAGAATAAAAACAAGGAACTCCGGATAAGTCTTTCCTTGATGGAAAACATCTTGACCCTGTAATTTATCTGCCCTTCTGTTCCTAGCTGTCCTGTTTGAAATGTCAGACCCAGAACTCTACTTCACACTCCTAACAAAGGCCGTATGAAATGTACAAGCGCAAAATAATGTCCTTAGTGTTTCATTCCACACCACAGTTAGCGACCGTACGGCCTCGGCTGCTGCTGCCTGGCTTGCTTTCTCCTATAAATGTCAATAGCACTTCAAAGCATTGACCCCCCCCCTTCGCCCTGCATTCTGCCTGCCCCCACCATTCACCTGTCCACGTTGACCTAATCTGCCCAGCTCCATCCTAGGAGGACGGTGCCCGCAGGGGAAGACTACAAGGGAGCTGCGTTATTTGCCAGTACCACTCATGCACCTGAAAGGACATTTTAGCTAAGAGGAACTGCAGCCCCCGAAATATCAAAAATAAGAAAGCGTGAGCGGCCCATCTCCCCGGCAGAGGGATGTGGGTGCCACTGCCGGCTCGGGTCTTCAGCTCTTTGGGCTGGCCGGGCTTTGATGCAGCAAAGGTGGCCTTCACAGCCCCGGGGGAGGGGAGAGTGCCAGTCGTCCAGAAACAGTAACACCTCAGGATACCGGAGGGAGCTCTGGTTGCAGGCCCCTGGCTGAGGGCTGTTGCTGCGATGGAAGGGGAGGAGGGATATGAGAAGAGCTGTACATGAAGGTTCATGGTGGCAGCGCCCGAAGGAGATTCGATTCCCAGCTCAGTCAGAACCAAAAGGGATCAGGGGGGAAACCATGCGGGGCGAGAGCGGGGGTTCTGAATAATTCGGATCTTACTTGCAGGTCTGGAACTTATTATCATAGGCCGCCTCCACTTGTGTCAGGTTTGCCACGGATGCATTGTAACAGCTGCAGACGTCACTGGCGTTCTTGCTGCTCACAAGAGCGTCACTTGCTTGGAACACCCCAGAAGCAACTGAGGAAGGAAGAAAGCCACCGAGATTTAACACCGATGCTTTCAATGGCCGAGGTCCAGCGCTCAGGCACCACCCAGCAAAGTCCGACAGTTTGCCCGTCTGGGTCTGCTCTGTGATTTCCACCTTTCTCCGCTTCCTGCTTAAAATCCTTCTGCATGCACTTACGCCTCGACATTATAAAGTTTGGAGGGTTGCAAACAATTACACTCAGGAGTAAATCTTCACACGCATAAAGTTTATTACATGCACGCGGCGAGGGACGAGGCCTTTCCCCAGTTCTCTCCAATAAAGGAGGACTTGCACAGGCCGCCTGGCCACTCGCATATCTCCCTGTAATGGCGCGCGCCAGCTTTTTGAAAATGTACCCTTTAGAGTGCCGGTGTCTTCAGATGGGATGCACTAGACGAGCCCAGAGTTATTGTTCAATAATGTTCATAATTACAATTGATTACTATTACAGTGCTGTTTAGTTTTTTTTAAATAGCGGTGCTATTACTTAACACCGACACAGGCTCAGTGTACACGCAGTGAGCTCTGATGGGATAAAAATATTGCACAAAAGAAGATCTTACCTTCGTTTACTTTGTCCATGTATGGGATATAATCCAGAGCTGTGGGAAGAAAAACAAAACAAAACCCAGCATGAAATATAAGAACGAACAATGAAAGGTTGCTAGCGAAAACAAACTGGAAACCCAGTGAACTCTCTAAACCTCTCCCCCCCCCCCCCAGTCTCTTCAGTAGGTACCGGAGGAGCTGCTCTGGACGTAGCTACGCCCAGATGTGGATGGGAAGGAGGGCCCTAGTGCAATTAATATTTTCTGAGCCACAGTCAACTCTTCTGATGTGGCTCATGGCAAATGAAGGTTAACCTCAAGTCAGCCCTGGAAAAGGGGCACTGTTAGTGTGTTATAGGGTCTCTGAATCACACATCTCCTGCCAGAAGTCATGGCTTTCAGCCACTTAAATCATGGAAAAGGCAACAATGAGTGAGGGGCTCAAATTTGCAGTGACACAAAATTATTCAAAGTTTGTTAAAACGGTGGCGGATTGTGAGGAACTGCAGAAGGGCCTTGCGAGGCTGGGCATCTGAATGGCAGATGACATTTAATGTGGAAAAATGCAAAGTGATGCACGTAGGGAAAAATAATCCCAACTACGGGTGCACGATGGTGGGTTCTATATGGAAAAGGACCTTGGAATCCTTGTGTACGGTGCATCGAAATCCTCAGCAGTCAAAGAAGCAAATAAAATGTTAGGAATGATCCGAAAAGGAATGGAGAATCCATATTGCCTATGTATCGATCCATGGAATGGCCACCTTATTATTAATTTATTTGTATACCATCAATCTGAAATGCAGTCTTGGCAGTTCTGGTTGCACCATCTCCAAAAAAGACTAGAAAAGGTACGGAGAAAGGCAACAAAAATAATAAAGGGATGGAACGGCTCCCCTAGGGTGAGAGGGGACACGATGGGAGTTTATAAAAGTCACAAGTGGGATGGAACAGGTACCTTTTCAAATAATCCTAAATCAAGAGGTCACTCCATGAAACAACCAGCAAATGTTAAACAGTTTATTTTATTTTCATTTATTTAAAGTTTCTTGTTAATCGTAGAAAGTACATTTCCACTTAATGCACAATTAAGCTGCGGGATTTGTTGCCCAAGGACGTGGCCTGGCAAAGTTTAAAAGCTGCTTGGACAAATCCCTGGAGGAAAGGTCCCTAAAGTTAAGGACAATCCTGGAGCGTCTCCAAAGCAGTTCCCCACATGCACAGAAGACACTGCCAGCAGCTGTACACCCACGACAGGGAAAAAAACAGCAGGAGCTGTTCATAGTGAATATCCCAGGATATTCTTCTGCATGCAAAAGTCGAAACACAAACTTGTTATGTCCACTTTAGCAACATCTGCAAAGGAAAGTCCTGGCAAGATTTTGAATGTGCTTAATGTTATGAGACATTAGCAAGCCACGTTATCAGCAGTCACTAGCCAGAATCCTAATGCCATATGTGATTTACTCGGTCACCAGGAAGAGCCTTACAAACTCGGCCTGCTCGGCGTGCAAAGACGTTTCCTTACCGAGAGGATCATAGCAGTACACAGGTCCGGTGACATTCGCATCGTCCATGCGCGGCTGCAGCACCGGCGTCCCATCTTCAAGCGCTGCGATGCCGTTCTGGAACCAGCCCGTGGTGCTGAGAATGAAGGTAAGGAGTCATAAAATAGTCAGTGTCGGCTACACACGTCCACCACAACAGCAACAGAAAAATAGGACGTCAAACCTTTTTCAGGTTATTAAAATAAAGTCATGGAACAGGCAGGTAGGGTAAGGTGAGCCTCCAAAAAGAGACGATATTCTTAGAGGTTTATGACAGAGTCTGCTTAATCCCTGGTTCTCCCCTCGCTTGTCCACTACTGAGGGTCCTCTGTGCTTGTCCCAGGCTTTACGCCTCATGCCTTCACTGCTTTATGGATCACCTCCTGGTTCCCCCTTACCCCAAACCATCCACCCCTAAAGCAGAGCCTCTCACAGTGACCAGTCAGACAAACATTAGCCAGAAGAAGCACAGATAAAAACCTGGGATGGGGGGTTAAATCATTCAATATATGAACTTTCCCACTCTAACAAGACCTAGGACGAGTCACATAGCAAACAAGCACAGTATTAAATACATACAGAAAGCACATACAAAAAAAAAATTAGAGCTACAGGTATCATTATTCAGTCATTGACCTGCATGGAGTGCATCCTTTTCTCAGTATTTGTCTTTAGTCAAATAAAACATGAGTTAAAATATCCATATGACACGCTAACTTCTGTGTTACTTACAAAGCCCCATTTGACAGCTCATTCATGTTTGTTCCTAATGTTAACACCTGGCTGGCTAGGACATCCCCTAAGGATGAGCACAGGTTGGTGGCTTCTGTGTAGTTGATTTTAGTGTTCGATGCAGGAGAAGCTGCATACACATTCGTCTTTACCACTGCAAAACAGGTACAGCCAGCATTTGTAAACGTGTATGGCCTAAAGCTGTCAAAATTGCTGTTCTTAGTAAACTTCACAAGGCATCTGTTATCTTTTGTAATGTCTTTATTTATTTAGTTGATTTATATTCCGCTTAAGTATTTTCTTTCTTTTCCTTACAAATTCTTATAGATCACTTTCCAAAGGCAAACACCACTCAAAGCGGTAATCAACAAGTAAATATCCAAATAAAACACAAATTACTATAAGAAAAGAAACACAATAAATAAATAATAAAACTATACAACTGAGGAACTTAAAAACATAAAAAATAATGCTTCTATTGAAAATAAAAATAAATAATTCACATACTATTAAGCAGTGTAATCTCTACTGCAATAAACAGAATATAACAGCAATCTTTCAGGGTCATTCATCAAATTGCGTTAGAGCCTTATGCTGCAATAATAGGCTCTAACGCACATTATATCATATACATTGCACGATATATGCAATATTTTGCATGTCCCTGCCCAGATAACCTCCCCTATTACAATGACCTCTTAGCATGCATGAATAATGCAAATGCATGCAAAGAAGGTCATTTCTAGGCAATCCGATGCAAATATTTTATCATGGCCAAACAAGAAGATGGTCAGTCGCAATAAAACAACAACAACATCGCTGACCCCGTTTCAACCTGGGGCCTCCGGTTGAGGCGGCCCTGAATCCTCTAAAATAAAAATGAGGTAGAAAGTATGAGGGCGGTGGTGGTGACCCTCGAATGGCTAAGTCCCCCCCTCCCCCAGCCCCTTGGCTCCCGCATCGGGGACGGACGCACCCTCGCACCCTTCCCAGTCAGCGCTAGGTTCCATGTGACTGGGGTAAGGTCCAGGGTTTGGACTCAGGCCACGGGGGAGAGGGCCACTGCCGCCGCCCGAAATTCTACTTTATTATTTGGGGGGAGGGGGAAATTGACCCCCGCTCAACCTCCCCGTTTGGCCATGGTCAATTTTTTGGGTGGCCAGCAGCCCTTTAAGACAATGCGGTCCCGTGAGATTGCGGCTGCCAGCGCGTTCTTTTGTGGCGCAGTGTTTGGCTGCGAACACAAAAGAGCGCGCCATCGAGCTGCGATGTGTTTTCAGGGGAGGGGCCCCACTATCACGGCGACTCCCCCCAGTGAAAGTGGGGACCCCTCCTTAGCTAGTAAAATCCTTCTGAAAAAGCCAGGATTTAATTAGTCTTGTGGTGCCGTAAAAGAACGTAAGCATGTACAAGTTAATTTAAAAGTCTTCAGTGATGAAATGCTGAATGTAAACATCTGGGTCAGACCAAAGGTCCATCAAGCCCAGCATCTGACAGTGGCCAAATTCTCTGGGATCCTGCTGGGTTCTTGTGAATAGATCCAATCTTTCTTTCTCATAACCAGGGATAAGCAGTGACTTTCCCAAGTCTACAGCGGTAATAATGGCTTATTATTACACTTTGTACCAGACAAATAAATTGCACCTAAATTATGTAATACCCTGAAATGTCTGCTGTTAAGTAATATTCAATATATTACGCACATGCTATAACTGGTCAACACCAACAGTGCTATATAATGTTGTTTAAAGAGCCATACAAGGAAGACCTACAGTCTTTCCTGAAGCAGAAGACATCAGAGAAGCCATCCAAGGAATTCACTTGCAGGAGTCCAATAGCTCCACCGGCACAGTGTGGATTACTTGTATGGCGGGGTAAGAAGGTCTTCCCTTCTTTCACCCATCCCATCCTGGAATAAAAAAAAAACACACTGCCAAATTAGGATCTCATACTATTATGGTATTAGAAAATATTACATGCCAGTGACAAGGAAGCATGAAGGAAGCTGGTGGTCATTTTTTTAACAGATTTTGGTAAACTGAATGCCTCCTCTGCATGAGACCTTTTTATCTCTACTAATTAGCAAAGCCATTCATCAGTGTCTCTGGCTCGCTCTCTGTCACGTGATTGGGAACTTGGAGTTAAAGACTGAACCATGGACCACCTTGCACCACCCTAAACGTCTACGTTTCCTTTCGCCTATTCCTTTATCGCTGATCTATTCTATCTTTATATCTGCTGATTTTAGACTTTTTTAATTTTAAGTCTATTTCTCTATTCTTTTGTTATTTATTATTTTAATGTTTGGGGGTTTTTTTAATTGATTATGAATGTATTGTAATCCACCCCAAACTTTGGAGGATGCGGGCAACAAATACTTTTAAATAAATAAATAAATAAATAAATACATGGATTATTAGATATTTCTTTCCCCCTTTCTCCCTCCTTAGAAAAGATCCAAATGTTCATAACCAGTCTTGATTGACCTGGTATGTCTTACATTTTTTTATTATTATTTATTTACGCAATTTTTACATAATTTACAAAGAATACTTTGCAACAGAAATACAGAAACAATTATATATTCTGAATTTCACATCCATATCAGAGGAAAAATAGTATAATAATTAGACCACAATCTTTTCTTGGGAGGGAGGAGAAGGAAAATATTAGGGAGTACCAGTAGGAATTTCTAAATTCTAAATTTCTAAATGTTCTCATTTCTTTACATTGTCTGTTAAGCCTGTTGCTATTTTACTGTTTATAATGATATATGACAAGTGTCACTGTATTTCATATTGTCTGTAAAGCCTGTTGCTAATTTACTGTTTATTGTGAACCGAGGTGATGTTATTAACGTGCCGCGGTATATAAAAAACCACCAAATAAATAAATAAATAAATAAATTAAACTTATGTTTAACAAGCTACACAGATTACCAGCATTTAATATAAACCTACTGTTCTACTTGCTCCTCCATAGGGGAGGTTGTTAGTATTACCCTCTTCCGGGGCATTGAATATATAAGTATCTTTATTATAAGTAACGACACATTTGCATGGGCATCTGAGTAGAAACTTTCCTGTCTCATAGAAAGCAAAGCTTTCCTCCTCTCTTGCGTTGCTTTCGATAAGTCTGGGAAAATCTGGACGCGTTGTCCCGAAAAACTTCCTTACCAAACTCCCATCTGATTCTATTACTAATGAAACTAGTAAAGTCGCTCTCTCAACTATTTCAACTGAGGATTCCAAAAATTCTGTCAGGTTATTGAAATCAAACTGTGGTACATTCCTCTCATTAGGTCTATTATATGACAGAAAATAGGCTTTATTTACAGATGGTAATTTATCGCCTGGAACTTTTAACACTTCTAACATATATTTTCTCAGTGTTACAAAAGGCTGTTCCCCTATAACCTTAGGGAAGTTCAAAAGTCTTCTATTAAGTCTTCTTAATCTGTTTTCTAAAAATTCCACTTTTCTGCTCGCCACCAGTTTATCTTGGACTGATATACTGCAAATGTTCTGCGTCGACTTAACCTCCTGTCGTAAAACAGAAATCTTGTTGGTGTTGTCTTGCAATAAATCATCCTAGCAGGGCCGGTGCAAGGGGATTGGGCACTCTAGGCACCTTCAGCCTTGCGCCGCTCCCCCCCCCCCGTGCTGCCCCCAGCCCCGCCCCCGGTCACAGCCCCGACTCCAGGGGCAGGGACCACATGCCACCACTCCTCCCCCCTCTCAACCTCCCCCCCCCCACCCCCCCAAAAAAAACTCACTTGGTCCGGCGGGGAGGCCGGGAGCGATCTGCCGCTCCCGGGTCGTCGACTGCCACTAATCAAAATGGCGCCGGTGGACTTCAGCCCCTACCATGTGACAGGGGTTACCAGTGACATTGGTTGGCCCCAGTCACATGGTAGGGGCTAAAGGCCACCGGCGCCATTTTGGTTAGTGGCAGCTGAGGCTCTGGGAGCGGCAGATCACTCCCGGGCCCTCCGCTGGACCACCAGAGGGCCGTCGGGAGGATGGCACAACGGGGGGAGGCAGGGAGAGGCGGGGACTGGGCAGAATTTTGAAGGGGCACTTTTTGCCCTTTCAAAATTCTGCCACCTGAAGTGGCCGCGAGTGATGGCAGTGCCCCCTAAATCTCAGCGCCCTAGGCACAGGCCTATCTCGCCTAGTGGTTCCACCGACCCTGGCTCCTGGTACTTCCGGGTTTTCAGGCTCCACCGGTGTTTCAGGGCCTCGGCTCACCGCTATGACTCCCTCCGATCCTTTGGTACCGCTTCCAGGATCATCGTTACTGCGGTAAGGTCCTGGGGCCACCGGATTACGCAGGTCTGGGGGCCTAAGAGAGATATCCCCAGATACAAACGACGCTCCCGAGGCCACTCCATCAGCGGGGTTAGCTGCCCCCATTTTCTGGTAAGCCACGGCAATCTCCGGGATTGTTCGCTGTTCTGGCAGAGTTGATGATACGGAGGGAAATACCCTTACTCAGCCTTTATGTTTTGGAGGCATTTTAGATTGTTTTCTAGGAAAAATGGAAGAAATCAAGAACAGCTCTGCGCTGCCGCTAGTAGCTTGCCGCCATCTTGGGCGACTCCTCCCCCCAGCTTCCTGTTTTATGTCTTACATTTAATGTGACACCAGTTTAATGTCTCTTATTCATCCCTGACGTGTGTCCTACAAATTGAGGTCAAGAAACCAGGTACAATGATATGCTCCTATTTTCTTATCAAAGGGGATGTGCCGCTTCCAATTTCTTATCCAAAGGCTCCAGTTTTCGTAAAATAATTTAAGAAGCTGGTCTGGGGAGGCTCCCTCAGCAATCGATCTCAGAACAGATCACCAGAGAACATCTGGGAAACTCTCAGTCCCAGAGGTGTAATACCCATACAGGTTTGGCCTATTTGTTTATATTTGTGATCCAAGCATTAATATAGGCTTCGGCCTCAATGTTGTACTCTGGTTCTCTTGGAAAATCATAAATAAAATAACAGATTTTGCATGAAATAATAGGACATTAAAGTACAATCTTCAGAGGTAAAAATATCACAACAACATGTATATTATATTTATATGCACTGTTGTGGCGTTAAACAGAAAACCCTGCAAAAAAACCCACTTGGAATCATATAATATTAGGCCTATATCACATCACATGTTGTGTGTGCACTTGGCACTCAAAACACCATGAAGATTAAACTGAATTACAATTACAATATAGTAAACCTCCCATACCAAAACAGCACTAACTGCCGGCACTCAAACAGCAATAATCCTAGCTGTGAATAAGTAACAGTGCAAATATTACACAAGGTCCTGAAACACCAATACACCTCCTATTAGGAAAAGAGAACAATCCAGCCAGTGCAAAGAACAGGAGTCAGCATCAGTGAAACATTCTTATTTTCCTAAGAGCGTGAGTCAAGGGCCATTAACAGAGTTCTTGCTTCTTAAAACAAATTCCTTTTTAAACAAACCTTAGTGCTAAGAGTGAGTTGAAATCATGTCGCAAAAAGCCAGGTCCTCAAAATCTCAAACCCCCTCCTTTTCAATCATGACTACCGGTCAGTGCTCCAGGCCCTCCTATTTTCCAAGCTAGACTATTGCAACTCCCTCCTCCTCGGACTCCCAGCGACCACCCTCAAACCTCTGCAACTACTGCAAAATGCAGCAGCCAGGTCTCTCACAAACAGCAAACGCTGCACCCACATCACAATACAAAGCCATAACCCTCATGCACAAGACCATCAACAATGAGAAGATAGACTGGCTAAAGGACACCCTCCATCCACACGACTTGCAAAGCAACCTCCGATCCAAAAACACTGGGCTACTAAACTATTCCTCCCACCAAACAGGCCCATCTCACCACAAGCCAGAGAACGCGCCATCTCAACAGCCGGCCCCTCACAACTCAGAACTGAACCCTCAACCCAGAATTTCAAGAAGATCCTAAAAACATGGCTATTCCAGAAAGCCTTCCAGCCAGCGAGTTAACCTCATCCCCTATGATATATGATCTCTCTCAACCTACCCTACATTCCTGGCGAAACACACTCCTCTCATCACCCCTCCCCACCTCCTCGATCACAGCCACCCTGTCCTTTTTCAAGTGGCTAAACTGCGTCTACATATTAACTGCCCCATCAAGATGAAAATGGCACCGCCACGTCACCTCTTCATGCTTTCTATACAGTTCCAAATGATGTAATTAAGTTACTTTGTTCTCTCTGTTTATCAAACTAGAGTTCCAAATTGTTAAATAATTTTATGTTTCGATGTAAAATTAATAAGACACTGTTGTCATATTATGTAATGAGTTACACTGTAAACCGATGTGATATTCCATATCGAATGTCGGTATAGAAAAACAAACACATGAATAAATTCTGAATACAATTGTTTCAAATTTGTAAACCTGACTCCTCTCTGTCCTTTATTTATTTATTTATTTAAAGCTTTTTTATAATGACGTTCGTTTATTTATTTAAAGCTTTTTTTTTATACTTATGATAGGATGTGTTGTGTATCACATAATCGTGGTCAGATTTTGAAACTGGGTGTGTGGGTGTATGTAGGGATTCCTAACTCCCTGTGAGCCACTCCCCAGGTGTCTATAATCCACCCTGAAGGTAAACTCTGCCGCATTCCCTTTGTCCTTTACCTGCACGTCTCGTAGCCAACGCTATAAGCAGTCATGAGCTGGCTTTCAGTGGCAAATGTTGCATTCAGGCTTTGACAAATTTCATTCCCATCTTCCAACATTAGACTGAATTTGAATTTGTCTGCGAATTTTACTTGAAAAATTCCTTTTACCGCTGGAAAAAAAAAGGTTTAATTTTCATTGTTAAAACCAAACGCTTCTAATGACATTCTTAAATGCTAAGTCAGTTTTCTTTGGCACAGATATTTGATTCACGGTGTTGGTCAAATACAGTAAAAGCTTGCTCTTCAGCCCGTGAAACCTCTGCTGTAAGGAGGATTTGCAGCTCTTTGCAAACTCCTGGTAGAATCACCTCCTGCTCTCGGGAGCAGGGTTAGGCGCAGTTTTGAAGCGGCTGCAGCGCATGGCACTTTTAGCCCATAAACCTGGCAGTCAGTTCTGAAAGGAAATGCATCAGCCTGGTTTCCCTTTGAAAATAAGGAGCCGCAAACCCCTGGCATTAAGCAATGCTAAACACACCCACATACCTCGCCCCAGCCATGAAAGAGCAAAATAGCCCAAGGACCTTTGAAAACCACCTGCACGCTCACCGATTTATCCTGCCGCCCAACCAAGGCCCTGCTTCTACCTCCTTTTAACCCAACTACAAACAGGAAGGACTGGCCTTAAGAGTGCACGGGCTGTGCATTTATAGAGAGCGTGGCCAGTGCCAGATACAGGCACAGGGCCTTCAGCTTAGGAATGGCTTCTCAATACAAAAAAACTACATTTCAAGTTTTACTTTTTGGGGTTTTTTTTAATGTTATGGGGCTTGACATAGCTCGGGGCCTCAGCATGAATTCATGCAGCCCTGGATGCAGCGGCGGCTTCGAAGGGGCCACTGCTGACCGCCGTGCTCTGGCCCCGGGGGGGTGGGGGGGACCCCGCCTGCCCGCCGTGCTCACAGCTCGTACGCTATGGAAGGCAGCACAGAACGGCAGGTTTCACTCAGGTCATTTTACCCGGGTTAATGGCTTTGAAATTATCCTCCCAAAGCTTAGAGGAAGAAGGCAAAAATAAAAGTGCAAAAGATCTGCAAGTCAGTTTGTTGCACAATTTTGAAACGGCGCATTTTTTTTTTTTACCCAAGTATTTACATTTCCTCTAACTTAAGGAAAGAAACAAACAAACAAAAAAATTTCCAACAAAAAAAAAACAACTTGTGCAAATAAAACCAAGAACTAAAAGGTGCTGTGGGAGTTTTACCTAAAAGGGGCTACACGAGGATGACCTTCGGGGGTTACGGGGCTTGGACCCTCCCACGCTGATAGGAAAGTGTTGGGGGAGGGGCTACCGCAGTGGCACATGTCCCGTGGAAGTCGCCCCCCATTTGCCCCTCCTCCCCGCAAAGACGGCCCTGACGCTATATTTGGGTAAAAGACCCCCCCCTGAGGAATTGTCCCCCTTCCTGACGTTAGGGCTGCCAGCTGGCTCCGTTATTTCAGGAGGGGCTGATCCAGTCCCCCCTCCCCCATTTAGCCTGGCTTTGCATAGGGGAAATCAAGTCCTGGCACCGGATCAAGATCCATGCGTCCTGGCACGGAGCCGGTTGGCAGCCTCCCCCGAACGCTTGCTTGACAGAGGCGCTACGCTTTTGTTTTTGGAAGCAGCGTGTTGCACGATTTCCTCTCTCTGCGCCCCCTCTAGTAGTGAGCGGAACATGATGTATTTTCTGCAGGGCCCCCCACTCACCGTCGCGCTTGTAGCAGATGGCGCTGGCCGCCTTGACGTACTTGTTTATGACCCCTGTGTTATTATTGGCGCACGTGGCGATAGGGAAGGCCCGGACCATGGCAAGCTGCTCTTCCATGACCCAGCCCCACCTAAGAGACAAGGAGAAAAGTTTCAGCAGAGTGGAGGGAACGAAGCAGCAAGGCAGCTGGGTCCAGATGTGTCCAGAGTAAAAAAAAAATAATAATAATTAAAATAAACCCCTTCGTTTTCTTTTGCTTTCTCTTTATTTCCTTATTTTTCTTTTCGTTTCTTTCGTTCTTAGCAGATGTGCTGCATCGCTTTAGGGATAGTGTGGAACAGGCTGGTTAATCCAATATAAAGGACATTATTCCCCCGTAACCTGGGACACCCCAAACGTTATCCCCGCTCCGAGCAGGAGTGAATGCGTTTGGGATGCAGGTGAGCTGGGTCGCAAGTCACAGGATAAGCAGAAGGCTGACGATGGAACAGCTCGGCTCGTTTTACCTCCTGCCTGCCCCCAAATTTCTTGTTTGTTTGGCCGAATGGGGTTTCCTCAGCCCCCAACAGCATCCCCCTCCCGAATAAACTCTTTCTACAGTGGCTGCTGCTTGGCAAACCCCGAATATCTGGCTCTGTTTGCCAAGTGGAAGCCAAAAACCGCAGTGATAAATTGAGCCCCTAGCCGTTGAATGCCTTTGATTGCCCCCCTCCGTTTCCAGCCCACCCCTGGCGACTCCTGCCACGCTCACCCCCGCTGTGAAGGGAAGCTTGGTCCTAGATGCTCCATTTGATACCCGTGCAATACCAGGGCCTCGCTCTGTTCTTTCCACGAGCCAAACAAGCAGCTGCTAGAAGTGTACTCGCCGCCCCTCATTAGATTGGGTCATTGGACCGCCTACGTCATTACAAGACTGTAATTTACCATTTTATCCTAGCTGAATACCTCATGCCTTGCCAACCATACTGTTCATTTTTGGGCTTAAATCTAGGAAAAATAATTTAGGAATAGATGTTCTCATAAGCTAAGTCTGCCATTCTGGCTACGCCCAGCTCTCCCAGCTCCGGAGGACCAACGATGAAGCAGCCACTCACTTAATAGTGGATTGAATCGAAAAAAAGCAAAATAGGACCTGGTCTTACTTGCAGCTCTGGAACTTTTTAGGTAAAGCATTTTTCAGTTGGTTTACGGTTGCCAGGGAGGCGTTGTAACAGTCGCAGGTCTCCTGGGCTCTGCTGTAGGGCACAGTGGCATTGCTTACCAGAAACACCCCAGATGCCACTGAGAAGGAACAAGATGGCAGAGATTTACTGCTCAGGCTTTCGAGTGGGCAACAGAGATTAGTAAAATGGAAAGTCAGTTTAACAGAAATATTTTTTTTTTATTACATGCATCAGAACCGTGGATCCACCCTGAGCTTAGGCGTCTGGTGCCACTGTCCCAGCTATTCCCCCTCCCCTATCATTGGTCCCACTGTCAAGCTCCGCTTTATTTTAAACAGCAGCGACAGCAAGCTGGCAATAAGATGCCACAAAGACAGAGGCAAACATAGGGCGTGGTCATGCCAGATCGCCAACCTGCAACCTGTTGGAACTGCAGCAAACTGCTTGTCCTTTTCCCCAGAGCAGACAGAGTGAAAGCTGGAGGCTGCCATTGACCTGGACCCAGTACCACGGGACACACGTATGCACACATCTAACCCAAACAGGCAGGGGGCACTGCGTTAGCTGATGAAAAGTAGCAGGTCAAACGTCCTATTCCATCAGCTTTATCACAAAGATTAATATTAAGGCGTCTATACATTAAGCAACAAAACATTAATTAATTAGGCATACACCTAATTTCCCCACTTTCCCCACCCCACCCCACCCATCCCCACCTACCCTCTCCCCCTTTCCTCACTCCCACCTTCAGGTTCCTCCTTCGCCCCCAATCTGTTCAGTCCTCCTACCTGCTCCTGATTTCTCAGCTCGCTTACTCCTTTAACCCCCTCTCCACCCCTCCTCCCCTCCCCGTCCCCCCTCCTCTCTCCTCTAACTCTACACAACTGTCCTTCTATGGCATTGCTATTTTATGAATATTTTGTATATATTGATACTCTATATATATTTGTAAATTTTGCTCATAACGTTTTGTTTGATTATTTCCCGCCTTTATCTCCCCTCCTCATTTGTTCATGTTAATTCGTTATATCTGTTCGATGTAAATCGCCATCCCAGGTGCCAGTTTCAGTTACACTGTAAACCGATGTGATATCCCTGATGAATGTGGGTATATAAAAATTTTAAATAAATAAATAAATTAATTAACCTTTAACACTGTCACAATAATTCTACTGTGGCTATTTCTCATTTCTTTAGCACTACTAGATGTACTGTCCAAACACACACAGGAGAGACCCTGGTCCATGGTGCTTCTAATCTAGGCAAGATACACAGACAAGGCAAATAGAAAAACCTATGCTAAAACTGGATTAAAAGGCCACAGTAGGCCCAGCGCTGTTCATTACATCGGCCCCTTATTTATTAATCATGGTTACAATCAACAATGGATTTCATCCTGAGGGAGCAGAGGGCTTGTATCACTGAGAGGGAGAGACCCAGCATCCACCACAGAGTTCAGATCAGATCTAAACCAGGAAGAACAATAAAGCCCATCTCCTCTCCCCTCCCAGCCTTACACATAGAGCTTCTGGCTTAATTCTACTTAAACAATGTGCTTTGATGCTTTTAATGCAACTGCAGTATACAGCAGGGAGAAAAGAGGAATTGGATTCAGACGACAACTGAGGGCCCCGAGGTCCATGGCCTAGGATACTGATCCACAGACATAAGGGGAAAAGCACAGGACTGCTTCAGTTTGCCAGGTCCTAAAACGAAGAAAGCCTGCAGGGGGGTAACTTGCTGGGTGTGGCGGTTACTACCCTTAACCAATAAGCCTTCATACCTCTGGTGCAACTCCCCAGCTTCAACGGCAGGGGAAAAGGGGAACTGGACTCAGACAGCAACCAACTAGGCCTCAACTTTTACGGTCGGGGGAACTGATTAGCATGGGGTATCCTGCATAGAGCAGCGGTTACTGCCCTTAACAGAAGACATGGGGATTACTGCCCTTAACCAATAAGCCTGGATATTTTTGATGCAACTCACAAGCTTCAATGACAGGGGAAAAGGGAGAATTAGACTCAGACACCAACCAACGAGGCCCCAACGTTTATGGTCTGGGGAACTGATAAGCTTGGGGGTATCCTGCACAGAGCAGCGGCTACTGCCCTTAACCAATAAGCCTTGATGCTTTTGATGCAACTGCAACATTGCTCTCTGCTTCGAAGGAGGGGGGAGTGGGAGCTGAAAGGAAAGAGGAATTTGGATTTAGGGACCACCAACACGAGCCAAGACTTTTTACAGTCTGGGGTACTGATGCGCAGACATCAAGGAAACAACACAGGACGGCTTCTACGGCCAAGTCCATAAGCAAAGCACATCAAGCAGCACTGACTGGTGCATCGGGGTAACCTGCACGGCGCAGCAGATACTACCATGGGGAGCTTGCTGGGCAGACTGGATGGACCACTGGTCCTCTTCTGCCGTCATTTCTATATTTGTTCATATTTCTGCCCTTCTACCTGCATTTATACCTTATTTATTCTTAAACACAAATTCCTGTTTTTACCTTCTTTATAATAGTGAAAATCAAAATAATTATTTCTCACCTTGTATTTATCTGTCTTTACATGTTGATTTAAAACAAATGTTTTTCTTTTGTGTGGGTAAACTTTCCATTTTAAACTAGTGCCCACCCTCTCCCCAGACAGTTCCTGCAAGTCAACTCAAGTACATCCATCTATATCTATCTATCTATATATACATATATATATATATATCTATATGGGCCTAGAGATATAGATAGCTGGATATAAACATTCCCACAGACTCACACACATCATTTAAAGATTTATGTTGGACACACAAAACAAACAGAACACAAAAGAGTTGTATCAGTACCAGTAAGGTGAAGGCTCCAACAGTCGCCCACTGCATAGACTTCAACCATCAACTCCAGGATTTCAAAGGGGACATTTTGGAGCATTTTAGACACGGTAATGGCACTAAACGCCTTAATTTGAGAGAACAAGTTTGGATATATTTTTTCAATAACTCCCAGAGGAGTTATTGTTGAATATATATTTTTTTGGATATATTTTGGATATATATTGTTGGATATATTTTTTCAATAACTCCCAGAGGATTGAATGTTGAAACTGAATGTGTCTTGGTAATTTAAATATAGGTCAATCCTTTCTCAGTATTTAGGTGGTTACCGGACATTTGAGTCAGCTTCCAGTGTTCACTTTGGCGCCAAAATGAGTCTATGGTGAAAGAAGGTATCGCTGGACACTTCTTCTGTAGAGTGGTTAGGGCAGTTAGTGTAGCTGGGTTCAAAAAAGGTTTGGATAAGTTCTTGGAGGAGAAGTCCATTAACGGCTATTAATCAAGTTGACTTAGGGAATAGCCACTGCTATTAATTGCATCAGTAACATGGGATCTTCTTAGTGTTTGGGTAATTGCCAGGTTCTTATGGCCTGGTTTTGGCCACTGTTGGAAACAGGATGCTGGGCTTAATGGATCCTTGGTCTGACCCAGCATGGCAAGTTCTTATGTTCTTATGTAAAGCTGTTACATTAAAGGTTTGCTGTGCTGTGCTCTTATGAAAATTTATAGGCTCTTATAACACGATTACTTGGAATTTAAAGCTGTTGATTTTTCTTTTAGTAATGTTTCAACATTAAAAATTCCATAAGAAGAGGTGGTTTCCAGCAGAGTGCATTCCCCTAATGCAGGATTACGAAACACGGACCTGTGTCGGGGAACTCCGTTTCACTCAAACAGCATTAAGAAAAGTTTATTTTAAGTCCAAAAAATAAAAATGTAAAACGTCTGATCACGGGCCTATAAGGCAAAGAAGGTATTTTGCTTGCTGGGAGTGCCAATTATGACGGCCACAACAGATGGAGAGAAACACTTGGGTGTGAAGGACTTGTGGTGTGCGTGGTGCAACGTGTGCCATCATTAGTAAATCCTGTGGCTTTCTCCCAGTGGGCTGGGTATTTAGCTAGCTTGTTCCAAACAGGAAGGTGACTGCAGAGTTAGCTTGCAGCTGTCTTGCAGCACCTGTATCATACACCCCCCCCCCCCCCCCCCCCCCCCGAACAGAAGGTGATACCAAGCACAATGCTTTCTGAGGGTTTAATTAGCGGTGCATAATTCCAACTAGAAGGGGCCAGAGCCGCTCCACGCCTGTCTCCCGAGATTGCCCAACGCAGTCTAACGAGGAATGCGAGCGGATGGCTGGGTTCCAGTTTGGTTGTGTAATTCTTACTGCATGGCCCAATGCTCCTGACTACCGGCTGAGCTCGAGCCCACTCTCAGCTCCTTCCTTGTAGAATATGTGATCCACTCTTATAGGTTTCCCAAGTGGATAAATAAAGCAGTCAGTATAAATCTGTTTGCTCTTAATTCTTTTCATTATGTCATAAAAAATTAATAAAGCCATTCTAAAACAGAAGCACAATTAGAACACTTTCATTAACTAGCAAACACTGCCAGATATGTAGAATAATACCTGTTAAGGCACTTGGTTAAGTTCGTAATCACACTTTTGCTTAACAAAACAGGACATTTTCCTATTTCTAATACAAGCTATTAAGTCAAATGTATTCAAATCAAATATAAATTGTATTTGTGGATAATGTAATATTCTGATTATTGCTGGTAGAAAAGAAAAAATAAATATATGAACTGTTCACTGCCTTCCCACTTTCAATAAACAATTATCAGTATTTATAATCTTAACTAATTCCTATGCTTTAAATAAAATAATGCTTTAGAATGCTTACCAAATAACATCTAAGCAGACTCATAGATTTATTTCCCATAGGCACTGTGCATATTGAATTAATTAATCAAAACAAAAATAGATACTATCCCTATGCTAACGCACCCTCTCCACATCCTCAGTGAGGCGTCTCCTTATCCCACCCTAAGCTTATTTTTGACAGCAAATATTAGTACACCAGAGGATGGAAAAGCCAAGCTGAGCAGCATCCTTACCTGGATCATAGATGACACAGTTGATACCTGGAAACAAAAGTGCCAGAATCAGCAGGACATCCATGGCTCGGAGCTCAACTTTTTATGTGAATACTTTTAAGGACTTAGTTGAAAATGGCAACCTGTTTAAGAGAAGGGAAATGGGCAGCCCAGCCCAGCCCTGGGGAGGAGCTGCAGAGCAGACACTGAGTGACCTCACCCTCGCCTCCTCCTCCCTCAGCTTTGGGATTGGCAGTGGCCCTGGCTGGAGAGCGAGTCCTCAGGGCAGTGCATACATAGCGCTCCCACCTGCAGGGGCAGGGCTGCCGAAGAATCCACGGCAGCTCACCTGCCCCTGCTAGGAGGAACGTGGCAGCTGCAGGGTTTTTAGAAAGTACAGTGAGGGCAACACACAGAAGCAAATTAAAAGACAACCAGAGCTGATCCCCTTCCAAGCCACAGGCCCTGCCTCAGTTCTTTTTACTTATGTTAGAGAAAATGTGCGTCTCTCCTGTTACTTAACCTTGTGCCTGTCAGTTCCAGTTTATCGTCCTCAGTGACGTGTAAGCATATCTCATCTTGTCTGTTAATCCCCCAGATGTTTGGGAAATTATCCAGTTTTCTCTTCAAAATGGCCATTAGACACAGGAGCTTGTGAACAGATTATCCCAGAAAATAATTCTTCCTTAAAATCAGATTCTAATTTTCCTTCTTATAGTCAATTTTTTTTTTTAATTTTAAAACATTTGTTATGTCTTCTGATTCTTCTCTGTTTTAGCAACCGTTATTCACATCATTTGATTCTTAACTTCTACTTGGAATAGTGTCTATAGGAAATTTCTCTAAAATGTCCCAGAATGAGTCCTGCTCCCCGGTTCACGTGCACTTGGCTTCATCGTTCTGTTCCTGTACAATTAAAGTTACAATTAGTTAGCAAGAGCTTGCCGTGACAAAAGACCACCACTTGCATGCCCTCCCGCCTGTACAAATGTTCCCTGACACAGCTGAGGGGTATGCGCTGGAGTGGGGGGGGGGTCACCCGTAGTCCCCGGAGAAATAAAATATTTTACTGTGGCCATTGGTGTTGGGAGGAGGAAGAGTTCATAGGAGTTTCCAAGAGGACCAACCACAGTACTTTTCAGAACAGCAAACGTGGTCGTTGACAATGACGCATGTGATGCCTGTAAATGGCCGCCTCGCTCCTCGAGAACTACGTCGTCCAAGGGTAGCTTAGTAATGAGAACAGCGGGCCGTGAAGCAAGGAAACCAGCGGTCAAAGCCTGCTTTTCCCATTGATGAGGACCACGGGCAAGTCACTTCACTCCCCATGGTCTCAGATCAGAAACCCTCTGGGAAGAGGGGAATATCTACTGCACCCAAATACACCTCAGCCAGAGAAGCCAATGAGACTAATATGAGCTCCATCTCAGAAAGGAGGTTCCATCCCCGAACAGGGGACAAAGAGACTTGGATGCCTCTGCTCTCCTCCAGGTGAAGGGGCCTGGCTTAGTTTCCTGTAAATAGACTACGCACCTGAGCCAAGGTTTCTGCACTTTTTGGTACAGAGTTTATTTTATTGCGTTATATTTTTTTTATTTATTCATCATGTTCACTGGGGGCAGAGAGTTGTGGTCCTTCCCTCACACCACACTCACTCTTATCTTGGATGCATTACGATATGTGATGAGGAACCGCATAGCAACACCTGCATTTTCACTGATCTCCCTGCCAAATAAGGCCGATACTAGGGATTGCCAAAAATATAAAGCAGACTTCCACCGAGTCCTACCTAAAAATTCTCCATTCCAGTGCACGTCAGCAAGTGAGCAAGAGTAGCTCCAGCTCACCCGCAGCAACGCTCCCCCCTGAACAAAAGTAGAAATACTGGAACTGACACCGCAGTGGGATAAATGAATGAGCTGAAGGTGGAGTTCACATACTGTACGGATTGCAAAGAAAGCTGCACCCGTTGCTCTTCCTCTGGTACATGGAGACTTGATGACTTGCAATGCCCATCCCACGGAAAGAATCTGCTGCACTCCCTGCAATGCATCATCTCTACCTCACAGACAGAACCCGCACAAGTGAAATCACCAGGGAGAGAAAGTCTGAAGGACTCATACAAGACCTATTGGCAGAGAAATGGAGGTTGGCAAGAGTAGCTGGGAACAAATGAATAAACTGCTTCTAGTGGCCACTGCTGAGATGGGACCTTGCAGACCCAGCTGGCTGAATGCTCCCTACAGTACTTTACTGCAGTCATATGTAGTGAGGAAGTAAACCTAGCACCTTCCCTGCAATTTGGGAAGCTTTTCTGAAGATGCCTGACAAAACCGACTGTGTTAAATCGGATTCATCTACTAGGAGGGAGTTTGGCAGCAAGGAGGTGGAATCCCTCTGGAAGAGTCCATGTTTATTTTACTTAATTTGTCCTTCTGTCTGTCTTTATATACATTTTCTATGGATGACCTGACAATGCATTACCTAAACTGGATAATAGTCTTAGCTAAGCTGTTTATGGATTATGTTTTTAAAACTTTTTAAGAAACAAAGTTTGATATATATTTTTTTCAGGGATATTTCACCTGTTCCTACCGGTTTTCACCAGCTTTATGGTTTGCTATCCAAGGTTGTGGGAGTTCAGCATTGGCTAAATTTGGGCAGCAAGACTGCTTGACTACTTTCTTTTGGCTTGGCAGCTTCCTCCTAGTTCTATTGCCTTCCATCTCTTCTAGAGCTCCATTCCTAGCCTCTGGGGTCCCCCCCCGGGTTTAGCCCAGGCCTCACAGCAGCACTCCTCCAGCTGGGAGGCACAGGCTGGTGTGCTCTGGAACCCACAGTAGTGTGCTGTCGGCAGGCCAGCAGGTGTCACTGTTGTACGAGGGCTGGGGCTCCCTCAGCCATTTCACCTTTTGATGGGGGCTCTGCAGAACTCACAAGTTGTGAAATCGGAACTGGTTTCTTCGTTGCATGTGATTTGGCAGGGAGCTTGGATTCCATTCTGTTGGGATGAGTCACGGGACTGCTGTGTTAATCCACTTGAACACACAAAAAAATAAAAGGTTAGCAAAGAAGAAAAGGTCTTGACAAGCTTTTGGGAATTCACACTCCTTTCCTCATATCAAAACTGAATGAGCAAGCAGTGCTGATAGGTTTTGTTGGTTAAAGTCAGTCCATAAATGTTTTCAATATTTTGGAACTATTAATTCACATCCTGAACTCTACTATTTTCAGTAATGGATAGGAGTGAATTGTACAGCTCAGGACATTAGTAAGGCAGATGTGATATTGACTTCATTTATTTTTTGCTTCACTGTTTCTGTTCTCACATGCACAGTGCCCAATTATTAAAATGAGAGATGTTTTCAATGTGCTTCCTAGGAAGTTACAACAATCAGTGTCAACATCGTTTTTCAAAATGGCTCCTTCCTTACCCATGAGAAGGGTGGCTTGGCTCTTAGTAGCGTCAGGAATGGATTTAATACTATGGCACCCATAGGCAGTGGAGTGGGGAGAGTTTCTCCCCTAGAAATCAAAAAGCAGCAGAGGGAGCCTCAGTTTTTGGCTCCCTAGCCCCCTGCTAATGGTGCCTGTGCCTTAATCTAGTCCTACATGGGTTTACAGGAAGTTTTTACAGGTCATTAGTGGAAATGCAGTTGACTTGTGCTTCCATAGAGTCATTTACTAGAGTTATTGTGAAAATGACAAACAAAAGCAGAGTAACAGCTTATGGGGAGGAACCAGTAGCGGTGGTTTGATACCCTAGGAGAGAAAGTGTCTGGCGCTGCGAGACGGAGCTTGAGCTCCGGTGCCTAGGGGAAGAATTCCTGGACAGCTTGGTTGGGAACGTGGGATGCTGAGGCACCTGTCCCTCACCATAGGCGTTCTCTGACTGGTAACTGGATCAGAGCCAACAGTAGAAAAGAGGGACACACAAGCTTGAAAGGAATGACAGTTTAGACTCTGAATATAAATTTTCCTATTTGTATTATCAACCAAACTGGCTCCAATTTTTTTCAATTATATTTTTGGCCTGGCTGCTTCCTCCTCTCCTTTGGGCTTCCAGCTCAGTCTCACCCAGCCACCATCTGGGTCTGGCACTACGGCCTCAGCTATTTTGCTCCTCACGCTGGCGGATCATCTGCTGCCTCTAAAGCAGATGGGATTGATTTCATAGAGGTGCCACCTCCTCTGTCAGCTAGGAGCCTATTCTCCCACTGATTGTCGTGTGTGTGTGTGGGTGGAGGTGTGAAGAGCTGGTAGAGGGCACAGTGTGCCATTGGCAGCACCCGCTCCATTGCATGCCTGGAGTACTACAACGAAGATCCTTTATGCATGCTCATTGATGCTGTAGACGCTGCCACCTTTAACTTTCAAGCTCCTTGCGATTTAGCATTAGCAGTTTGTTTTTTCTACTCAAACTCCACTGCCGTGATTGGTGGAAGGGATGGTGAACTTGCCACCATGTTTCCAGTCCTGTGTAGCGCCAACTGTTTGTCAGCCAATTTAAATGTCATTTTTATTTAATTACATTTATAACCTGCAGAACTGTGACCCAGGGGCCTTCTAGGAAATTAACAGCAAAACTAAGAAAATCAGCAAAGCTGCATCATAAAAAGATACAAAACACATAGTAATAAAAATGAAGCATAATATTGCACCACACACAAAGCAATATCAGCAAAAGCACTCCATTAATTAAAAGCTATAATACTTTAAAGCTCAGTCCATGGGAAACACCATTTGAAGTAGCCAAGACTTTACAAGTTTATGGAACTGTAATTTGTCCACCCAGAATCTGGCTTCACCCGGAAGAGCATTCAAGAAGGAGGGGATAGTTTGCACAGCAATTAATGTAGTGCAAGGCCAGGAGAGTAAGGGGAAAAGTCAGGCTGTCAGATAGGCCTGGCCTAGCTCAGGTAATGCTTTCAATGCCAGGCAAAAACTAGAACACCTTAAAGGGTTATAATGAGCATCATAAAATAAGTCATTGGACTGCAGTCACTGTCACAATGACATGGCCAACCTGGCATAACCGGTATAAGGTATCGGTCATGGTGACAGGCAAGCCTATGAACTTCTGATTTTTATAAACGCTGGCACTTAAGCAGCATTGCAGGGTCGGCTTTATATTTCCCTTCTAACCCCCGGCCAGCAGAGCAGAATTAGCCACAGAGTACAGGAAACGTTTTGGTACCCCGGCCATGGACCGTGTTTCGCCACAGGGGCTGCGTCAGGAGGGACAGAGGCTCAAAAACTCAACTGCCAACAAATGAGAATTAAACAAAGCAACTAAAGTGAGAAAAGAGCAAGGATCCATGACAGACAAAAAACAAACATCAACGCCACCAACCCGCAGAGCTAGCTGCCTGGGGAAAGCAAACAGAAGAGAAAATAATAGTTAAAGGAAAATTAAACCAAACAATTAAACATATGGAGAATTATGAATACAGCATCGATAATGTTTGAAACAATACAGAACACAGTGTGAAAAGGAGGGACACAACTCAAAAAGCAGGTACAATTAACAAAACCTGAGACAGGAGGAAATGGGTCTGAAAATAAAAGTTTAAAAATGAGGGTGGATTCCTTGCTGTTTTCTTGCTTTAATTGCTTTGTTTTATTCTCCTTTGTTGGCAGTTTTGAGCCTCTGTCCCTCCCGACGCAGCCCCGGTGGCGAAACTCGTCCGTGGCGGGGGACCCTCTGCCAATAGAAGTTGAAAATGCTGGAAGTTTCTCTCCATTGATTGATTCACAAGCCCAAGGACCCCAGCACCTTTAGTGCTAGACCATCCTTAATAGGTTCGCCAGTGTCTAGTTTACCGCTCAGCGTCTCCAGGAATGAAAATCTGCGGTTCTACTGCACAATGGAGCTTCTGAAATTGAAAGAACCTATGTAAAACAAAAGCCAGTGTGTGATGGCTCAAGTGCCAGAGGCTGCGGCAGCTCTGCTATCTGTCATGAATGGCTGTATCACAGACAGAAACCCCTTTCAAGAGGACAGGCTACCAACCCTACGCACCAAAACTTGGCTTCTGGCTTCCTTAATATCTTGTGCTTCCAAAACTCGAAATAAACAGCTCCCCACATTTAAAATTGTGAGACTAGCTGCTGTTGCTGCCAGCTGCTTCAATTCAGGTCAAGCAGCTAAACTGTACACACGTTTCACTAAAAAATCCATCTTCCTTTGCTGCATTTCCTACCTTTGGGACACATTTACAAGTAGCACAGCCAGGTCACTCTGCCGAATCACCGAAGGACAGCCAGGCAGGACAGTTCTGGTATGTCCATCCCTTCCAGCTTTGGCAGCCGTTAGGTGGTTGATATTTAAACCTGGTGCAGAGCGCAAGGCAACTTCTCTGCTGTGCTCTTCCAGACCAGCACAGGAAGCCAGAGAGCGGTTTTTAGTACTAAAAATACCAAAGAAAATCAAACAGAGGCCAAAGAAAATCTGATATTTCTTTAATCCTGAGGTTTAGTGACATTTTCTGTCTAAGCCCCTCGTTGGATCGAGCAAGTTACAAAACTCCATTCAGGTATCCAGAACAAAAAAAAAAAAAAGATATAATGTTACATCACTCATCACAAAGTTATGGATGAACATTTGAAGCAAATGACCTCAAACTTTAACTATTTACAAAATCTAAAATTGGTCGAGTCAAAAAGAGTTTGCTTTGCTAGTAAACACTGCACAGTATGCACCCGAGTGGCTGAGGCAGACAGGATGGACCCTGCGGTCTTTATCTGCCATCCCGTTCTAGGTTTCTATGAGCCCAGCGTTCCAAGTGTAACACAGAAAGTCTTGAGGAAAAACTAAGAATCAACAACATTGTCAACACAAGAGAACCAAATCAAACAGATCAAAACAGTCTAAATTATAACCCGGGATCTTCTAGCATCACCTTGTAATGCAAAATGTAGTATTTCTAAATCAGGGAGCAACAAAGTCTGAGTGTATAAAATCACCAGGCACGGAGTCAATTAAAAGATGGTGGGGGAGAGGACACTGTATGCAGTTTTCAAGAGCTCCTTTGTATTTTGGAGTTGGGTGGCTTAATGTACTTCCCAGCGGTGGATGGGGTTTAGCATTGTGACCCGTACAAGGCTGCAGGAGACGAGAACGTACTGAGAGCAGCCTTGGGAACGATGGCTTGTGCACACAGGGATAAGTAAGCCAGAAAACTCCAGCCATTGGATAAAAAAAAAAATATATATACAGGCTCCCGAGTCTTCAAAGGGATTTAACATTGTCCAAGGAAGGGTGCTGCTTACTCCCGAAAGACTGCACCTTCGAAAAAAGAAAAAAGCCCAAACATTCATTGGCCTTATTAAAAAAAAAAAAGAGATCCCCTCTATCCCATTATTATGTTGGTTAACTTTTAATTATCTCTCTTTTTCTTTCAAACGTCAGCTCCCCCAATGTTCTTGCAAATCCGGGTTGAAATGAATTTGGATTTTTATTGATCCCCCTGCCGAGAAAACCCAAGCCCCTGGCACAGAAAGCGATCACCTGCACAAGAAAACTCAAGAGCAGTGGGAAGTTCAGTTGTGGCCATCACCACCTATTTTTTTTAACAAAACGTATAAAAGAAACCAAAGCAATCCCCGGCTGCTCCTCTTCCTCCCCTCCCCAAGTGCCATTTCTGGATTATCAGCACAACCAAGAAATAAAGAATTAAAATGCAGAGTTACTTAAGCAGCCACTGCCCCGTCGCAGGAAGGGGAGAGCTGGCACGGTCCCTGGGTAATTCTCTCTAGGGTGCAGAGTCCCGGCTGCCTCTGTGGGATCTGGAGAGGCCCGAGCCGGCTCAGCTGTGCCGTGGGCAGCGGCCAGTGGACGGTGGCATGTCCAGGACCCTTCTTCTCTCCTCATACTCGTCCGTATCCGTGGAGTCCTCCTCCTCGTTCAGACCATACTCGTTGTGACTGGTTTCCTACAGAGCAGGAAAACGAAATAAAAAGCCGTCCCGTCACTTTGACCCTTACTGGCAGGTTCTTGTATTAGATTTAAGTATTACAGACATTTCATGATTTTACCAGGCATTAAATTGTTAGCTTCGTGCTCTTTTTGTAAACCAGCCTGATCTAAAATTTAGGAAGCTCGGTATAGAAATATCTGCAAACAAATAAACAAACAAATGCTGCCTCTTCCCCATTACCAGAGGCAGATCAGCAGCCTGCAAAGCTTGGTTTCCCAGCTCCCTGGTGTGGCAGTCCCGCTCGGGAAAGCACACAGCTACATTTCCTTAACGAAAGATCTTAAAAACCAAACGGCCCCTGGCTTTGTGACCGTGCAAGGCCCCGGAGGCAGGGCAGGCCCAGACAGCAAACCTGGAATCCGACGGCTGAGGGCACTGGAGGACCAGAGGAGGCTTCCAGCAAAGCACTCTCAGCAAGCATTTATAACGCTTCTCAGGTAAGGCGAAGGCTCATAAAATCATTTATGAAAAGGAAAGTGAGGTCTCACCCCAGGCAGCTGACAGCTCCGGTTCATGCAGGGGTTAGGCTGGTTAGAGTTATCTGTTTTCAAGGGATCCCTCCCAGATGGTTTATTTTCGAGGGAATCAGGGAGTTTAGTTTAAAATAAAATTTATAACCTGTCTTCCCCAGGCATTTAACTGCAACAAGGCACGGCACGATTAGACATCTAATATACTACAAATCCTAACGTGACAAGATAGATTGCTCACTTCCAGCTAGTAATGGTTTATGGACTTTTCCTGCAGGAACTTGTCCAAACCCCTTTTAAGCCCGGCTATGCTGGATGACCACGATCCCTAGGAAGCGTGAATGCCAATGCTCATAGCATGGGCTGTTTCTGTTCTTTACATCTAAACCCTCGGCAGCAGAACTGATGCTGTGCTGTGCTGAAATAATACAGCTTTATAAAGAGGGCCTCTGCCAAGGGCAGACACAGGACAGGATGTAATGAAAGACTGAACTCCCTGGAGCAAGGCTACGGCTCTCAGACCGCAGAGAGTACCCGCAGCACAGCTTACCATACGCACGGTGGACACTCAAGGCTACGACTCTCAGACCGCAGCGAGTACCCGCGGCACAGCTTACCATACGCACGGTGGACACTTAAGGCTACGACTCTCAGACTGCAGCCAGTACCCGCGGCACAGCTTACCATACGCACGGTGGACACTTAAGGCTACGGCTCTCAGACTGCGGCGAGTACCCGCGGCGCAGCTTACCATACGCACGGTGGACACTTAAGGCTACGACTCTCAGACCGCAGCGAGTACCCGCGGCACAGCTTACCATACGCACGGTGGACACTTAAGGCTACGGCTCTCAGACTGCGGCGAGTACCCGCGGCGCAGCTTACCATACGCACGGTGGACACTTTGAACATCGGGCACACCATGTGGAACCTGGGAATCGTGATGTTGAAGACCTCATCCTTGTTGCTCAGACGATGGAAGGTGTAGTAACCTTCCATGTACCCCGAAGTGGTGGAGAAAGTCGTGCAGCTGGTGTATTCATACACTTTGCCTGGACCTATTTTGGGAAATTCGCCTGAGGAAGCAAGCGACAATTGTTAAACTGAAATGTAATTGAAGGGTCAGTAGTGTCTTAGCTGGCAACTGGAATAGAGAACGTAATGGTACATTAAAGCCAGCACTTTTGTCACATTCAACTTTTCAGTTCGTGAAGTCGCTTGTCAGTATAAAGCAAAAAGCTCTTCCTGTCCAACGTAGCAGTGCAGCACGGCCAGCTCGAGTCACCTGACACACAAGTGTAAAAAAGTCTACACACCCTCCTCGCACAGAAGAGAAGGGAGCGGCTGTGGGTTCTGGCACGATGAAGGCCCTGCTACCTACCTACAACTCCTGGCCCCTGCACTTCCTCCACATCCCCTTTGGCGTTCATTATCCTCCAGTAGCGACTGTCCAGCTGGCAGGCTCTCTCAGGAAAGGCGTTCTTCGACATCTCGATTCTAAGCAACAAACAGATTTCACAGCTTGGGAGGTGGCGGCCTGCCTAATCCCCTTCCGACACGTTAAAGAGGCTTCTCGCAGAGGCCAGACACCCTCCCCCACCCCCATCCTCCAAAAATAAATCCTGTAAGAGCATTGGGCTCTTCTGACGTGAGCTCCACCACCTTTGCTTTTCCTCTAAATTATGAAATAATTCACCTCGTCGAGATCATTCGACTTGGCCTGTAAGAGAGCAGCAGGCCATGCCGCAGAGAGAAGGCTCTGTGAGGAGATTAAGAGAGAGCAGCAAATCCAATTTGACCGCTCTGTGTTTTGGGGAGGATAGCAGGTAAGTTTTAAAAGCGCACACAGCGCGGCATCACCTTAGAAGAGCCCGGGCATCCCGTTTTATAGCCACCCCGCCTTCCTAATTCCAGTCCAGATTACAAAATAATTCTGCAGTCCTCTCCCCCTGGCATTCTCACCTGATTCTGTAGGTGAAGAAGTAGTGCGGTGGGTGAACAGAGCTGAGCTCCGGCAGGAACGAGGTGGAGACTGAAACAGTGATGTCTCCTGTGGTGGCCACACAGCCTTTATCGTGAACATACCTAGCGGCGAGCAGAGGAGGCAGTCACAACAGAGATCCGGAGCATATATTATACGTCCGGGATTCAAATGCTTATCACGAGTAGTGCACCCGAATGAGGTTCAACTATTTAACCTGTACTGTGTCCACGGGGTATTAAGGACAAGCAGGGGCTTCTGTACATCAGCAAAGCGCAGAAATATAGAAAGGAAAACCTGCTTATTGGATTAGGTTAATGCATTTCAGCTCCACTGTACCTGAAGATTTGGTCTCGAATGATGGGGTAACCGCCTGTCACGACGTTGTTTACATACGTGGTAAACCATTCCGAAAATGATGTGCCTACAAATAAACAGAGAAAGGGCGGTGAAACCGGGCTGATGTTACTGCAATGTGCTAATATCAGAGAAGAGTCCCGGCTTCCTGTCCACTCCTACCTGCAATGAACATGTCGATAGCCGAGGGGTTACGCGCCATCTGATCCTACATCAAAAGAGAGCACAGCAAAAAATCAGTGAAAACGCATCTCCCTGGCAAAGGCCAAGCTGATCACGGCGGCTGCTCTGTGACCGATTCTACGTCATAGGCATAATGTAAGTAAATCCGCTAAGAAATCAGCTGGCGACCCAAAGTACGGATTTTTCCTTCCCCGGTTGGCTATAGTAAAGTGTAACACAAGCCCAACAAAATGCTCCTAAGCCCCCTTTACACGCCGTAACTCAGAAGACAACGCAATAAAGATGATGCATCATGGGGAGTCAAAACCTGGTCAAACGTGGGCCGCATTTCAAAGCAATGAAACTTAGAACCTCTCTCCTTACTGGACACTGGTAGAAGATCTCGTACTGAGAGCGGCCCTCCACGCTCTCCAGCGCCATGTACTGGCTCAGGCCCGTGTGGATGCAGAAGGTTAAAGGCAAGCACTGTTTCAGTCCCATCCTCTGCTGAAAGCCTCCAAGAGCAGTGTCGATGTCCAGCAAGTCCTCCGAGCGATAGTGATTGGACAGAGCCATGCTTCCCATCAGCCTGAACAGCCAAAAAGAAAGGCAGGTTATACTGTAAGAAGTAGGGCAACCAGGCAGCTCCACGTCCAGGGGGACAAGTCGAACTGGCCTGCAAGCAGGGAGATGTCATTCCGATTTCTCAGAGGTCCCTGAGAAGTGCAGGACTACAACTCCCTGCATGCAATAGGATAAGACCAGGACTGGCTCAGTTTGTCCGCTTGGAATTGAAACTATATGATCATCCAAGGAAAACAGCTCAGAAATCCAATCCTGCAATACAATGTCTGATGAATTACAGGATTTAATCAGACTTTAAACTATTTTAAGTATGTCAAAGCAGTCATTTTCTGAAGTGTTTTCTAACTTTAATATTTTATTTTTTATTGCTTTATGATGTTGATTTTGTAATCCACTTTGAATAAATAATACCTACTAACTTCACTGTGTGTCTGCTGGGTTTATAAATGCAGAGAGATGTGTTTAACCAGATAGATGACTGATTCTGTATTAGCTTGAAGATTAATGCGCTTCTTTTATATTGGATTTGTGATGAAACTGGTAGCCATTGTAAAGAGTACAAAACAATCGTGTTCTGCTTAAAATTCATGCTGCAGTATTTTGGATCAAATGTGCAGGTAAACCCAAGTAAAGAGATCTGCAGTGGTCAGGACTTGTAACACAGGACAAAAATCATGTTTCTCTATTAGTGGCTTTAAGCGTTTTAACAAATGTAACTTATAAGATGAGGATTTGACCACTGCAGAAATTTGGATTATGCATAGAGAGATTTGTGTTGAATATTACACC
Source organism: Rhinatrema bivittatum (assembly GCF_901001135.1). Taxonomy (NCBI): domain Eukaryota; kingdom Metazoa; phylum Chordata; class Amphibia; order Gymnophiona; family Rhinatrematidae; genus Rhinatrema; species Rhinatrema bivittatum. The sequence continues at coordinate 8,232,352 of NC_042631.1, read as the reverse complement.
TAGTCTCTCCCTGAAAGTTTAAAGAGGTTAGAAGGTCATGAGGTATCAATTTTACCACCGGATAAGAATATTATGTCAGTCTTTGGTAACCTCAGTTTCAGTCAAAGCCAGCGCTTAACAAAATTAATGCATAAAGGAAACAAAGGCTAAAGTGTCAGACCAAGAAGAGCTGCAAGGAACGAAAAACCGAATGTCATCGGCGTAAATATTGAAATTCACATCGAGACATTTGAAGAGTTGACAGAGGGCAGCGAGATAAACGTTGGCTGACATTGCAGAACCCTGAGAAACACCAGAAGACGGTAAATGATGAACCAGTTCTTACTTGTTGGGTTCTGTTTGATAGATATGAGAGAAACCATTCCTGAACTACACTAACAACGCCAGCAGACTGTACGGGTGCGAGGAGAATCTGATGACAGATAGCATTAAAAGCAGCAGTTATGTTGCGTAGAACCAAAATATAATCTACATTAGAGTTGAAACCAAGCATAAGCGTGTTAAATGATAATAAAATTTCCATGCTATAGCTTTTCGGAAACCATGTTGTGAATTCAAAAGTGAGTTGTCAGTAATACGAGCCGTAAGTTGATGTAGCACTACTGATTCCATGATTTTTGCAAGTGATAATGATATAGATATATCGGCTTGGGTTTATCACTGTTTTGTTTTCGTCATTCCATTAATGGACATCTTACCCCGGGACCACCAGCTTCTGTCCATTGTGGATACGGAAAGAGCAACGATAATCGTCAGGCAGCTTGCATCCAATCTGATCTTCCACTGCATTCAGGTCTTCTTCCTGCACGCCATCTATTAGCAGAAAACAAATTTCCTTTCAAGCAATCCTAGGATCTCATTCTCTACTGCAAGCTGGTGCCTAAAACTAATCTAGTAAATATGGCCACTGGGAAGCAGCCGAAAAGGGACCACTGCATAGAGCACTCTGCACCCCTCCCCTCTGACACAGGATGGGCCATCTTTCTACAGCAACGCTAATAAAAACCAAACAGAAAGGAGGCAGAACCTATCTGCAATAAAATTCATTCAATATTTTCAAGGGTTAACTTTAAAAACAAAACAAAACCGGTTGCTGCTTTTTAAATTTTGGAAACAAGTTTGACTGGTGATCTTTTGTTTTCTACATGCTAAAGAAGCCAAGTGCCATCCCTTCCTGTGACTCACAATAATACAACAAGTTAAAGTTTACTAAAATACTGAGAAACACCATCAATGACGACAGGCAGTGGATGGTGTCTAACGCTAGCCAAGTCCATGCCTCTAAAATTTGAAAAAAGATCTCCAGGTATAAAGGATCATTAAAAAAAAAAACCAAAAACCAACTTATTGGTCTGAAAAGTAATTAAACACAAGGAAATTGTAAGGGGAAAAAAAAAAAAGGCCCTTGAAGACAGTACCTTATTTTTGAAAGACAAAAAAAGTCTCCTACAAGCTTGAGCAGCTCAGGAACAGTCAGGAAAAATCCCTATTCTTCAGATACTTAGGAAAACTACATCCCTGGCTTGTTGAGCACAGAATGACACAGGCATGGTAGTCCCAGTCGATATAATATCAGAAGAATAAAGACACTGCAGGACTGTCTGCAGGAGAAACCTTACGCATGGAGACCTTCATAATTAATAAGACCGGTGTCAGTTTCTACAGGAGAATTAACTGTATTGCTCGCCTCTTTCTGGTTGTTTTCCCTTTTCCTGTTTAAATATTTCCTGAAGGTATCCTCCCCCTGTCTTGTAGTAGGTTTCTGCTATTATTGCTTTGTGTATTATTTATACAAGACTACTCTCCCTTGTGTTTCAAAGCAAATAAACAAAAACTTAAGATAATTACACAAAACATTTTGAAAAAAGAAAAAAGAATCCTGCTTAAAGAATTGTGTAAAAGATTTTACATGACTGAAAACACCGACGCGGTTTTCAGTTACCAGTCGTCCCTCGCATGGCTGAAAATGTCCGCCTCGGGTGCGAAAAGCGCGAGCAGCGAGTGCTCAGGAGGCCGGAGTCCCATACCTTTAAGAGAATTGATCATTCGAGGACACCTCTGTCCCAGGTACCTCTCCAGGTCATCCCAGGCCCTCTTCAGCGTGGCATAGTGTTGGATATATCGCCCCAGGTCCGAATAATAGTCCCTGAAACTTGCCTTCCAGCTCCGACTTCTGGGGGTCTTTTTGGACCTGTGGTGAATAAGAGAGGTCATTCTAACTTCTACGCCTGCTGGAAAACGTTTTAGCGAGGCACTGGAGAATGTGCATCAGGAGGAGCATCCGTCCCGTGGAATTGCTATGCAAACCCTGTGACAGTGCTGGCCCCCAGTACGCTGAAGCAATAAACGTCTGCAGGGCCATTCTAATTTCCCATAATTAGAAAAGATTAGAACTCGGCCTACTAAATGCAGATTTAAATATGTCTGAAGCTAGAAGTCTCATGGAAAGCGTGGTGAATGCATGAAATGTTCTCCCAGAAGAGGTGGTGATAAAACACAAAAAAAAAGAGCAAAGGATCAACACAGAGGACCTCTTGTGGCTGAAGGATGCATATGAAGAGAAGGGGTAACCCTGCTAGCAGCGGCAGTTACTACCTCAACACATTTAGAAAAACTTTTTTAAAAAGAAACTTGCTGGGCAGACTGGACGGGTCTTTATCTGCCACCATTCACAATGTTACTATGAATTTAGCTGAGGAGTTTACAGAAGATGTCAAGATCCGCTGCATGGTTTCTGAACTGAAATGTCTCTGCGGTCAGAGGTTTCTCAAATGCAATATATTCAGTCCACATCTGTGTGACAAAACAGAACGTAAAAAAGAAAGCCATTCCGCTCTTTCCCCAACGTACAAAACTGTTTTTAAGAAAATATTAGGCCAAGAAGAAATAAAGACATCAGTGACAAGTGATAAGCAGAAATCTCTGCCCCCCCAAACGGATCACAACCTCAGCTCAGCAGTGGAAAATACCACAGAATAAACATATTCATACAGAGAAGAGCGTTTTAACATGCACGCACGTGGGGTAGGTGCCTAACACTGCCCAAAAACGCCAGGCAAGGAGACTTACAGAGTAACATAATGCAACATGGTAGTTGATGGCAGAATAAGACCCCCCGTTATCCCTCTTCACGCTGCAGGAATACATCCTGGCGTCAGATGGTTGTCTGCCTTCTCAAACGTTTTCCACAGTCCTGGACAGACCACACACGATCCCAGCCCCAATCCAATACCCAGACCTCCACGCACCCCCCTCTATGCTTTACCACCCAGCTCATTAGAATGGAGAAAAATACAATGCTAAGTAACTCAGCCACCACCGTCGTTCAGGAAGCTGCAGCCTGCGTCCCAACCTGGTCACCCCACGGCCTGCAGGCACACTTTCCCCACCCCTCGCCGCCATTAGCACCACTGCAGACCCCAACCGAGCTCTGGCTCTCCCCTCACCTCTTCTGCATTCATCCCATGTTACAGTGCTGGTTTCCACCACCCCCAGCAGGAGTCCACTCCATGCATCCATCACCCTTTCAGTAAAGAAACTGTTTTGTTTTTTTAAACAATTTCAAAAGAATACAAAGAAAATCTTTGCACAGAAAGAATCAGAGCGATATACATAGAACAATCACGCATCAAATCATACAAGGTCACTTTTCTCTCATAAATTTAGACTTTCCAAGCAAAAGAGAGGAACAGGCCAGAGCATGAAAAAACGCAATCCATATTCCAAAAAAAAAAAAAAAAATAAAGGAGAGTCCTAACTTTAAACTGTTGGGGACAGATGAAGCAACCAGCTTTCTCCTATTCAAGAAACAAACACAAAAAAAAGGTTACATTCAGCCCTCAGTTTGCTAACAGGGGAGGCTCCAAGAGCCCTGTACTCCCCTGCTGAAAGCCCACAATTCTCTTAGTCTTTCTTGCATTGCCCTGGCTAAGTCCGGATAAATCCTAACCGGCTGTCCCAGAAAGACCACACTTATATGCTTAAAGTAACTTCTCATAAAGTAGCTCAAATCATACTCAAGAGAAGTAGACTCCAAAAAAAGAAGTCAAATTAGGCAACTGTAATGGAGCTTGCTGGCCAGAATTCAGCTTGAAGGGAAAGAAATACACTTTTTTGAATGGAGGAAGATGCAATATTTCCACTAAATATTTTCTTAAAGTCAGTTGAGGAAGTTCCCTCACAATTTTTGGAAAATTGGTAAATGGTAGATTTAGATACCAGAGACGACTGTCCACAGACGCCAATCTCCGAGCAAGAAAATCCTGTTCCTGAATAGCAGTGGCATTAACAGATTCCACTTTCTTCACAGCTCTTTCAAGGGACTGGATGTGGTCAGCTTGTTCACGCAGTATTTTTTTTTTTTTATAGTCCTCAGCAAGTGAGCTCACTTTAAGAGAAAGTATTAACCTTTTGATGACACTCAGAGGTGCTGACAAGAAAGTCCCACAGCGAGTTTAGTGTTACAAAACAGCCAGTTTCAGTGGAAGAGAGAAACCCTTTGCTATAGATGACTCACCCTCAGCCAGAAAGCCAGAGAATTGATTGTCCACATCAGCTAATGCCACCACCGATGTTTCTTGTGGTGAAAGAAACACTCAGGCTGAGGTTCCTAGCTCGTGGACCACATCCTCACGGCCTATTTCAGCCACGGTCAAAGACACACCACTGGTCACTCCTTCCACCAAGACGCCCCCCGTGACATCATCACTTCATGCCTCGGAAGCACCTGCTGCATCGTGATCCCTCTCAGCCAGCGGTAAGCGGCTATCCAACGGACTCAGCGATGCCACTTCCTTGGTCGAAGAGGGTTCTCCTCCACCCACTTCGACAGTGAAACTCAAGTCCCTCTCACCCTCCAGACTGGGACATGCAAACTCCACGATGGAACGCTGCCTCCTTTCCTCTTAGAACACAAAACAAGGAAAGCGTAGAGCGGCTGGGAGCAGAGTAGGCTCATGCAGCCATCTTGACTCCTCCCCTTAAAGAAATAATTTTCTGGTGTTGCTTCCGTGTCTACTTGTGTTGCACCTCAAACGTCAGGCCTGTTTTGCTTATTTGACTGACAGCAAACCCCTGCCCCCCGCTTCCCACCTCTGAACTGAGCTCTTCACTACATTCAGCAGACGGCTATAAGTGAGGCACCCTCTACCCACTGCTTTCCCGTGTTCAGGGCCTGGAAGCTTTTCGGGTTAATTACGTAGAGCTCCACAAGGTGCAGAGTGTTGGATTCCTCCGTCCAAGTCTCTGGTAGTTTTATAATTATTTATATAATTTTGGGCTATTTTGGTTTGTGTTGTATTTCTGGGTCATGACTTTCCCTTTTATTTTATTTTTTTATTTATTTATTTAATTTAATTTTATTTATTTTATGTTATTATTTTATTCTATTTCATTCCATTTATGTCTTCCGCTTTTCCCCACTCCTTTTTATACATACCTGCTCCCTAACTAAGCCTAGTACAAGAACAACAAATTTTGAATTATACATTTACTGGACTTTTATCACTTATGACCTTCATTACTATGTAATCCAATCCAATTCTTATCTACCTTGATTACTATGTAATTTAAATTGTATATTTAGTTTTTCTTCTCATTGACTATTACTTAAAGTTGCTTAAATGTTCATTGTTCCATGTAAGGCCGTCTGGCAAGTTTTTGTTCTTTGTAAACCGGTTTGATTTGCATCTAATGTAGGAAGATCGGTATAAAAAAACAAAAAATAAATAAAATAAAAATGTCTTGCCGTTGTTCTACTTCCCATGGATGTTTTTATTGGTTGTACCCCGCCATGATTTGGTGGATTAGAAATTAAATACATAAATACACCAATCAAATCCGTATCATCCAGCGCACGTTCCGCTAATGAGGGAGATCTGGCTTTAGTGACAAAAGATTATCTTTCAGCAACTGGTGGGGAAGACAACGGCAACCCATCCATGACAATGTCACCACCCCAGCCGCCTAAACGTCAAGGCCTCAAAAGCAACAGCAATGCCAGGGACGGCCGAGAAGAGACAGGAAAGAAAGAATTTCTATGGCATCAAGATCTTTGCACATCTTTTCCATGTGATCTTAAAATGCGGTTGTTCAATATTTTTCCAAACCTTTCAGGGAGTAAAAGGGATAGCACATGGAGAAAAATAAAGAGAACATTTCCTGTAAAATAGCGCCCTATTGATTTGTATTTTTATAATCGCCTGTACAATGGTCCTGGGCGGTTTACATTCTAAAATCAAAACAATGCAACAAGTCAGAGGTTCATAACAATACAGAACATATGACACAGGGATTGCTACAGCAATAAATCCAAGCCCATTTTAAAGAAATGCTTGCCTGAAAAGGAACATTTTTTTAAAACATTCTTAAAATGTCTTAGTGCAGCTAATTAATGGTAATTCTTGGAGCAACGAGTTCTGAAATGCCAGGGCAGTAATGGAGACAGCACACTCTTTTCTGTCAACAAGCTTCGCCTGCCGAATGGAGGGAATATGCAGCAGTGAAGAGCACAAGGTTAGAGCTTCCTGCCACTCATAGGGCTTGGACAGAATGAGGATTTACTTACTCTGAGAGAAGCCAGTACTTCTCGCAGTGCCTTTTCCACAGGGGATCATGGTTTACCAGTTGGTTGAGTCTTCGATTAACACAGCTGCAGCTACAAACAGAATCACATTTGTTTGAAAACGTTATATTCTAAATAACTTAAGCCTTGCCTTAAGTCAAGACAGTAAACCATCCGTGCTGTACATTAACTAGATTCAAAGAAGCTTTTTACAGAACTACATCAAGCAACATATTTGGTTTGCTCTCCTGAACTCCTTGCAACACTGTTCCTCAGAGAACCTGGAAACCCCCATGGCGGTATGGAGCATGACAGCAGCTCCCTCCAAGATAGGAACATGGATCGTGACAGCAGTCCCCATGGGGCAGGGATAAAGGGCAGAATCTGACAGCAGCCCCCCCCCCCCAGGCTGAGGGAAGTGGAGGGGAGTGGCAGATGCCCCCCTCCAGGCTAAGGGAGGAGGATGAAGTAGCACCCCTCCCAGGCTGAAGGGGGAGGGGAGTGGCAGTAGTCTGACACACACACCCCGGGGGGGGGGGGTAGGAGGCTGGAGAGCAATAGCACCCCCTCTTCCCCCAGGGAAAAGTGCTGGAGAGTGACAGCAGCCCCCCCCCCCAGGCTGAGGGAGGGAGTGGCAGATGCCCCCCTCCAGGCTGAGGGAGGAGGATGAAGTAGCACCCCTCCCAGGCTGGAGGGGGGGGGGGGGCAGTGGCAGTAGTCTGACACACACACCCCGGGGGGTAGGAGGCTGGAGAGCAATAGCACCCCCTCTTCCCCCAGGGAAAAGTGCTGGAGAGTGACAGCAGCCCCTCCCCCCCCAGGCTGAGGGAGGGGGTGGCAGATGCCCCCCTCCAGGCTGAGGGAGGAGGATGAAGTAGCACCCCTCCCAGGCTGGAGGGGGGGGGGGGCAGTGGCAGTAGTCTGACACACACACCCCGGGGGGTAGGAGGCTGGAGAGCAATAGCACCCCCTCTTCCCCCAGGGAAAAGTGCTGGAGAGTGACAGCAGCCCCTCCCCCCCCCAGGCTGAGGGAGGGAGTGGCAGATGCCCCCCTCCAGGCTGAGGGAGGAGGATGAAGTAGCACCCCTCCCAGGCTGGAGGGGGGGGGGGGCAGTGGCAGTAGTCTGACACCCCCCCCCCCCCGGGGGTAGGAGGCTGGAGAGCGACAACAGCTCCCTCTTCCCCCAGGGAAAAGTGCTGGAGTGACAGCAGCCCCCCCAGGCTGAGGGAGGGAGTGGCAGATGCCCCCCTCCAGGCTGGGGGAGGGAGTGGGGAGTGGCAGATGCCCCCCTCCAGGCTGGGGGAGGAGGATGGAGTAGCACCCCTCCCAGGCTGGAGTGGGGGGGGGGGGCAGGGGCATTAGTCTGACACACACACCCCGGGGGTAGGAGGCTGGAGAGCGACAACAGCCCCCTCTCCTCCCAGGGAGAAAGGATGGAGGGTGACAGCAGCCCTGCGGTCCCTCCCACCCGCCACTTTCCGGGCGCAGAGGCACCGCCGGCCGCTCGGCTCTGCCCGCGGCCATCGCCCCGGCACTTGCCTGACCAGGTCGCGGTAGTCGAGGAAGGAGAGGACGAGCAGCAGCGGATCGGTGGGCAGCGTCTCCAGGCTCAGCTCCACGGCCGCCGCCATCTTCCGCCTGGCCCCGCCTCCTGGCCCTCGTGACGTCGCCGGCGCGCGCTCGTGTGTTATCAATCGCGGCGCGGCGCCAAACGCGCGAGAGAGGGCGGGGCGGAGGCTCTTAAAGGGGCCGCGGTGCGGTTTAGCGCGCTGAGTAAGTCGTGCCCGGCCTGCAGCGCGCTGTGATTAGGCGAGTAACAAATTGCTAAAATAAAGAAATGCATTGTTACAATAGGATGGAGTGACGTGGGCAGCTCCGAATAGTATGCTGGGCTATTCTGCAGACCCTGGATAGGGACCTTCGCTTTCAGGTTTTATTTTATTGTGCCTGGGAGTTTCAAGATGTCAGTGGAACAATGACTTTGAAATAACACAGAGGAGAAAAACCATAGGAAACGGCGTTATCCATTTATTTCTGTGCTGTTCTAACGTTGAAATTCCCAGGTACAATAAAATAAAACTGCATATGTGGCGCATATCCTTTCTATGAACTGCATTTCCCATAAGCTTTTAAAGGAAAAGGCCCCGACTGTAGTGGAGTGGGAGAAAGCAGCATGGAATGAGCCTATGACAATTGTCCCAGCAGCACTAATGGAAGATTGTCCGGCCTTCTGAGGGAGGGAAGCAGGGTCCTGTGTGATTTTTAAAGCTCATGCACTGCAGCTAGGGTGGCCAGGTGTCTTGTTTAAGCAATGGACCTATGTCCTGCTTAAGTAGGATCATGAAACACACACTTGTCCTGTTTTATCAGTCTGACCAGAAAAAGAAATGACTGAGTTTCATACAGGCCACACATGGGCAGATCTAGTGATTCTAACATGGGGGAAGCAGGTGATAAAAATGCATCACCATCTCCTTACTTCTGGCTCCTTCCCCCTTCTCCATCTCATTCCCCTTCCAATTCTTCTCCATCTTTCCTTCCCATTTCTCTAAATGCTCCCCCACCATATTATTTGTCTCCTCCTCCTCGCCATCTCTTATCCCCCTTAAATTCATCTCTTCTTTTAATTTCCTGTCCAGCTCTTACCATCTACTCCATACCACCCAATGTTCCTCTCCATTTCCTTCTCATCCACTCACAGGTTTCTCTCCACCTCCATCCATGAAAGCAGCTAAGTAAATACAGAGCCAACAGCATTTGGTTAGGTCAGAGAAATTATCATGGCTACCCAGGAGTTTTACAGAGCTCCCAGGAGACCCTTTCTGTGTGCTTAAATCATAGCTGTTTTCTTGCTCCCATTATCCAAAATAGAATTTACTCTAATGCATTTCAGTGGAGTGTCAAGCTACAGCCAGCCCTTGCACCAAAAAAGGTTGTCTTCCCATTCTTCAAAACGTGGTGGTTTACACAACCATCCTACCCACGTGGTTCTTTGTCCTTGCAGCTGTAAACATTTTACATTCCTGATATCTACTGCCCATGCACAGGCTGATCTTTTGCTTGAGCTGTGGGCCTAGTGTATTGTGCAATAGTACTGGTCTACAGAAAAAGATATTTGGGATTTGCACAAACAACAAACACAGCCTCTGCCAGGGATCAGGAATTGCACAAGCTGACCATTCCCTCCAGCTCTGGCACCTGGAATCTCCAAAACACAGTTGCCACCCATTTTTTGTCAGCTCAGTAGAATTCTGCTCAGATGTTTGCTTCTGCTTCACAGTCCCAGTAAGGGCACAGCACACTTTTTCTCTCTAGAAACTGCTGAACAAAACAGAAATTTGTCTTCCCCCCAGTCCTTGTTCCTGCTCTCTTGCTAGGTTCTTAGAGCAGCTCAGCAGTGTGAGGCCCCTTTTCCAGGTCAGCCTGGCCTTTTGTGATGCAGCAGCTTATCTATGTGCTGCTGATACTTCAGGACCGGAGGAATGCGTGATCATTTAATGAGGAGAGGGTAATGCTGAGTTTTTCAGCAGCTCTTTGTTAAGAGAACAAAATAAAGTTACAATTTCCTTGACCTGCCAAAGGAAATGTAACTGTGTGACAAGAGTTGGGGAACATCCAGTCCTCTAGGGCCGCTCATCAGTCAGGTTGTCAGGCTATCCTTAAGAAATATTCATGAGGTAGATTTGTATGCATACTGCTTCAAAGGCATGCAAACTTATCTCCTGCATATTCACTAGGAGTATCCTGGAAGGCCCACAGGGACTGGGAGTTTCCTCATTCCTGCTTAATGGGTAACACTACAAATTAACACTAGACCTACCCTCCCCCCCCCCCCCCCCCCCACACACACACAAACACATACACAAACACATAGACCTTGCATGTTTAATAGTAGAATTATTACAACTACAGTGCAATGATGAAGGTCATCTGGACTTGGTGCATAATTCACATCTGCATCCCTACCAACATGTGAAAGTTTACCCAAGAAAAGGACAGGTCATTTTTTCCCCACTGATTTCTCTTGTGTTTGTTCTCGTTGCAGTAAACACGGATAGAGTTCCAGGAAAAACAAAATAAGAACTGAAAAGGAAGGTCCCTACTTATGAGGTAGAGCTGGGAGACATACGGTAGAAACGGTGCTGTCTCTGCACCTCAGCCGGTAATGGCAAACATTCTCAGTACATGAACTTGTGAGATTTTGCAGGCAATGCAGCAAGATATTGTTTTGCCGTCTGTCCACTTTCATTCAGTCCTTTTTTTCTGTTGCGCCCTCTGTCTTTCCAGCACTTATTTTCCTGAAGCATTTGTTCACATCACAGTCAGAAACGCTGGCCTTTCCTCTTTAATGCACTGTGAACCTTCACTTTTCCTCTTGCATGAAGCCCAGAGAGCTGCATGTCCTAGCCACCCCGATCTGGCATTAGCCACATACTGCAGAACTGTCATCAGGTTCTAGCTGGTGGTCCCAGTTTCTGAGACAGGGTACATTTTCAAAAGCTTAATTAAGATGTACATGCAAAAAAAAAAGTAAGGAATTAATGTGATATTTCAGCCACCTACAGCCGTATGCCTATTACTTGCACGATGAATTTGGCAGCATTAAAAGGGGGTGCTCCTGATGGGAGGGGGGTGATATGAATCGACGTGCATCAATTTCATTTTCTAAAAATGCCTGCATAATCCGCTCACAGAGAATGCACAGAACTCACCCCAATGGTTTGAAATAGGTAAAGTTGCACGCACATAACCTGATATTGGAACCAAATTTAGATGGGTACCTTTTGTTCCTAACTTTGTAGTTAGACGCTGTATGGAAAATATCCAGTCCCAGCTGCACGTACATTATCCTCCTCCTGGGACCATTGCCCGGTCACCGGTGAATGCTCAGAGCCTGCTAGGGATGCTCCTGCCAGAAAGGCCTCAAGAGAGGAATCGCAGAAAGATGGACCACAGGTCCCCCAAAACTGAGGATTGCGCTATAGGCTGGTAACCTGTTCCCATATGAATAAACCAGAAAGGCCCAGTGGATAGGACCCACAGACAGCTTCAGTGATAATGAAACTGGAGCAGGCACAATCACCTAATCTGTGTGAGACAAAGATAGATTATTTCGATATCTATGGATATCTATTTTCTTACTTAAAAGCACATTTTATACAAATATGTTGAGGTATTCTTGATTCATAAAGAGCCGTTTGCTCCTGTTGAAGCCAGGTTAGCCTGAAACCATTATTCCAGTCTGTAAACAGTGATTGCTGCAGTAGTCTGAGGAAAAGGGCCTCTCTCCATCCAATGCAGTACAAAAATCTGAGGCCGCTCTTTATTATACACACAGGCTTGCAAACACTGGCAAAAAGGAATGTGTTTGTTTGTTTGTTTGTTTGAGGTTTTTCTTACATTTTAGGTCAGCAGGAGGCTGAGTCATGAATTTATCTAATGCAGACCCACCCACATGTGAGGGGCTTCCAAAAATCCCCTTCCCGTAACTGTTAGGGAAGAGAAACTCCAGTGCAATGGTGCCTCTGCATCACGGTAATCAATACCATTTTCCCAGGTTAACCAGTGTCAAGCTTCCTTGGACTCCTGCCAGAGTCTTTGAAGGAAAGCAGCTGGAGGTTTAGGCAGGGCTGCAGTTCTGTTTACAGCCTGCTCTTTGAAACTAAGAAACCAAGCCAAGACGCTGGGCCTCCCTCAAGGCTTCTCCAGATTGCTTTATATTAACAAAGCTGCAGATTCCCTAAAGGAGCTGGGAGGGACTCTGCCCTGAACACAAACCTTCCCCCGATGATCCCAGGAAATGGTAGAGACCACCGAATCATTTTGGTTGTGCTGAGCGACCTCAGGATCCCAATATTCCCCCCTGCGTGCAAGTTTATGAAGTTGATATTCAAACATGGCATTGGCTGAGCAATTTTCTCCCATGTCTTAGGATGCCACGCTGTGGTCCAACCTATAAAGAGCAGTCTGAAGCATGCGGTTACTTTTCTGTGCGGCCGGGGGTGCTATACGTATGCTACGCTCTTTAAGCCCCTTCCCACCCCTCCTCCTGCCTGTGGTACCATCTCTGACAGCTCACTCTCTACCCTGCACCCCTTGTGTTATTCAGGAAATATACTGTGCTGACAAGAGCTTCCTCATTATGGCTGCCACTGGGCTTATCGCAATGGCTCAAGGATGCCAAGAGAAATAAACAAACAAACAAAAAAAAAAGGACTATAGTTGTGGTATTGCTTTTGGCCATCTCTCATGCCACTGGAAACCAAGTGCACAGAAAGGAAGTGTGAAGAAAGGTGGTGAGACAGGCCAGGCATTAAAGGCAAGAGTCAGTTCACACAGAGACAAGGGCTAGCCCCACCTCCAAGGGGGAACGCTTTTTGGAACCAGACCCCTGCAGCAATGATGTTATGAGCAGAATAAGTAAAGGGAACAAAAGTCTTTGGAGCTGACAAGAAAGGACTCAGACAAAGGTTTCTTATCTCATTATGAGCCATAAAAGTATACTGTCCCCTTCTCATCACCCATCAATCCCGCCTTCCTTTTCAAACCATCACTGGAAGGATTTACTTCTATTTCCTAGAGATGGCATCTTTCGCTCATTCTATTCTAAAACGTATTAAGTTAATCCAATAAAAAAATCTTATCTTATATATTTTTTGGAGGGTTTTTTTTTTTTTGCCTGTTTTTTATTTGCTAATCTTTATTTCCAGGCATGTAATAGTAAATACCGTAGTCTTTCCTGAGGAAAATATGCACAAAGCATGAAAACACCAGGCACACGAGGAGAAGGCAAAAACAGAAAAATAGTACAGCATGGGCGACCACGGAGAGGACCCTGAAAGGATCCTCACGATTCCTAATGTGGTGCAGATAAAGTGCTGTTAAACCAGAGCACGAGGCACACACGACCTGGAAGGGTGACTGCAGCCTCCTGTCCGTAATCTGAGGGTTTCATTTGACCTTTAGTAGGGAGGCCGAAGGGTGGGAGACTCTGGAGATTGTAAAGTGTGTATGGGGAGAGGGGAGTCCCTTTTCCCCTACCATGGGTCATGGCAGTGCACCCTTGCAGTGGATTGCTGGAGCAGCCTTCTCCCTGCCACAGTTACGCTGCTTTCTGGCCTGGATATCTGGTGCCCTAAGCAATTGCCTCTGTTGCCTGGAGGCCCTATTAGGTGCAATCATTCCATATCTTTTTATTATTATTATTATTATATTCCTTCCTCCAGGACTGTGACTGGGCATGGTTGGGCTGCCATCAGCTCTTGCCTGACAATACCTTCCATATTATTTCTCCTGGGGGGTTTCTGCACAATCCTGCATACTATGCCAAAATAATACAATATAATCAGTATCCGCGAGTAATAATTAACCTTACTCAGAGATGCAAAGCTTACAATGTTTAGTGCAGGATTCCCTCAGGAGTACAGTAATAGTGCACCATGTCTAAGGCCTTCTGGTTTTCGGTGCTTTGTGGTTGGTGCTACAAATGTCAGCAGCTGAAGGAAGGCAGTGCTGCCAGCAGATCCTCTGGGGCTCTGCCAATGACCAAATTAAAATCCCTGAAAACCAGCAGCCCTAACCCTAAGGCAGCCCACTTTCATTTTCCTTCACCCCTCCAATGCACTCCTCATACCCCAGCTCATCCCTATCAACGTTCTTTCCCCTCCTTCACCACAGACTCATCTTCCACATCACTTTCACCCCCCCGCCTCTCCCAGCTGTCAGCGCCCACCAGCCCTTGTCCAGCTCAACACCCCACATTGCAGGACGTACCCCAGTGCAGCTGGTCTTCTTCCTGTACTGCGTGGTACATGAAGATTTTTATTTATTTTATTTATTTATTTCTTTTGTATACCGACATTCGATCGAGATATCACATCGGTTTCCAGATAACAGGTTGAATAGGGCGAGAACTGCCCTATTTTACATTGTAACAAGATAACAATTAATTAAACATTTAATATAATGAGATGAGAGCACCGGCTGCTCCTCCTCCTCCTGCCGTGGGCTCGTGGCAGCTCACTCTTCAAGCAGCGATGGCTGTACCAGCTCCTCCCGCTCCCACGCCCATGCCAAGGTGCTGCATGGCACAGAGTTCTCCCAGACGTAGTATTTCTGAAATCGTCGCCAAGCCCACTGACCTGTTAGCAACAGTATCATGAAAAAGCTCTGTCCCGACTGCCAGCAACTTACCTGACAGGTGGCAAGCAGAGAAATGAGCGAACGTGTGGCCCAGCCTAAGAAAACGGGGGAACCTGCAATCAAGCATTGCGCTGCCATTCAGGTCCCGACCCAAGTCTTTAACCACCTAAAGCCAAGTACTTTATAGCTTTCCTATCATATCAGGTTTGCTTTTTCTCATTATTCTACAAGACGCCACGAAAAATGCTTCAGTTCAGTCTGTACTGACCTCTGAATTCAGAAAACATTCGTAAAAGCTTAACATTTTGAGCTGGGCTCCATCTCCAAAGAAAGGAGACCGCCTTGAGATTTGTGCATTACACAATCGTCGATTTGAGGATGAAATTCAGCTTCTGCAGTTTTGTTTACCTCGGTACAGCAACGCGGGAGGGTTCTGAGCCAGCCCAGCGCCACGACCCTATCCACATGGTGAAGGAGCACCTTTCCCTCAGAGGGCCTCCTGCGTACTGGTCCCGGGTTTGATTCCCACACTCAGCCCCTGCAGAACAAGTCTGAGCCATCCTACACCCAGCAGCGACACCTATTCCGCAGACTAAGATCTTTATTTATTTCATTTAAAGTCCCCACAATCCAAAGTATTTGGCAGCTTACAAGTGACATACACAGTAATCACAATGGGGTATACAAAAGCAATGGCAACGTTAAAAAAAAAAAAAAAAGCACAAGAAATTAAAAGAAGCCCCCAGCCAAGAATTGCCATTGTAATGGCTGAGCTAGGTGGCGGTGGGCATTATAAAATGAGAGGAAAACCTCAGCTGCACACTCATTTGCATTTGGAGTTTAGATCTCCAGCACTAAACTCAAGAGACATTACAGCCACAGAGAGCTCACAAGCTGAGGCAATGGAGAGGGAAGTGGCTTGCAAAGGTCACAAGGCTCAGCGGTGGGAGAAGCAGGATCTGAAGGTGGGTTTCCCTGCTTCTCAGCCCACCCTTCGCAGCACTGGGTCACACATTCAGGGCGCTCATGGCACCCCAGCTCACAGGAGGTCCAGTTCCAGGTGAGCTGGAAGCACCAAGGAGCAGGAGAAAACGGCAGGGGCCGGAAAAATCAGAGCTAAAAACGGTATCTGAAGTCAACTACAGCACACACAAACTTTACTCATGCACGGATCCTACTGCATAGGAAAGCTACTGCTGTGCTGCGGATAAATCAAGCAGAAGGCAGAGAACAGGAATGTGACTCCACGAGCGAGCGAGACAATACATCACCCTGTGACATACTGCTGCCCAAGACAGTGCTGCCAGTTCAAGTTAATTGCAATTATTGGAAAGTCAGTCAGTTTGCTGCAGTAATGGGGGTAGTTAAAGCCCCCCCGCCCTGCCTCCAGTGACGCAGGACATTCCAGGCAGGCAAAAACCTGAAGGCCCCTGCCCCACGAAGACTCGCACCCTGTGAAACTAAGGCTGGATTTGCTCCACACTGCACCCTGGTTTCAATGAATTCTTCCCCTCTTTCACTTGGGAAAATCCATCCTTCCTATCTTCCCCAGCAGCAAACCTTGGAGCAGGCTGACATTTACTACAATTATGTTTTTTTGCTGGCTGCTCCATCTCTTGCAACAACGAAGACGAGAACACCTCTCGGCACCCGTTCCTGAGGGCCTAGATCAGCAGAACAGGTCAATATTCCACTGACCCGAGCTCACTCCAGGCCATAGCCCGAAAATCATTCGACTTCAGCCAACCTTATCTTAATAATGGTAAACACCGTTCCTAGGGCATAGTCAGTACTGTACAATATCATTTACATGCATGTCATGCCCCTGTCCAGAAGAGCTTACACTCTTAAGTGTGAAACAAAAGGGTTTAGTGAGCAGGACACAGTAAGAACAGAGCCACCGCAGCCCCTACAGCTCTATGCACAGTCCCAGCAGACGCACCATGTGCCTAACACACAATTTTACTGAAAGAGCTTGCTGTGCGTATGAGGGAGAGGAGCTACTGCCTCATCCATCGTCAGTACACATCTGTAAGGTTGGAGAATGCCACTTCAAACCCATCTGCAGGGCACGTTCTGAGGAGCTGGATGGACCTGCCCTGCACAGACGGCAGCGAAGGTTAAGAAAGTGGCGCGGTATCGCTTTCTGGCCACTACCCCAGCAGAAGGCCCCCCACCCCAGCAGCTGCTCCTGAGATAAGGAGGGTAGGGCTGCAGGGCTCCACCTTACCTCACCGCTGCGGCTAAAAGATTACACACGAAAACAGCCAAACTCCAGGCACATCACGTGCTCGGCTCAGGCTTAGTGCAGAAAGCACGAGGCAGTGTTATGGTGCTATGTCTGCCCTTCTGTGCAAGCAAGGAGGAGGTTTTTTTTTTTTTAGCTAAGCACCAGCGAAGGCTCCTTGCTGGAAATGCAAAGTACTGAAAGGATTATCACGCCTGAAACCTGCTGCAATTTTTATTGATTGCATCTATTTAATCAGTTAATGCAAGTTCAGATTTCATTCTCTGAGCCTCTTCCATGCACAGATCTCTCAGCATGCATAATAGGAGGAGGGGGGGGGGTGATGGTATAGATTTTATTGGATGCCCGTCGCGTCCATTCTCTGGAACTGGTGGAAAGCATAGCCCTGCAGTGGAAGTGAGATTGTATTGCAGTACAGTTAACTACAACACAGGCCGATGCAATATCAGGCAGTCAGGCCAGCGCACCGATAAACTCTACTGGATGCGCGTTTTGGACGCACTAAGCTAACAACCGATGCAGTAACGGGATCAGCTCATCCAAAACGTGCAGCTAACAACGCTCATCACATGTAAATTCATGTTGGCGAGGCTATTAAACATTACCCCAGCATGCCAAAGATGTCTGCGTGCCCAACTTGCCCTGTTTAACGTGGAAAATTTAACGCCAGCTCCGGGTCTGGTGTTAAGTCATTCGGTGCTTAAGGGTTAAAAAAACCAAAACAAAACAAGCTTTCTGTGGTTCCTCCTACAAAGTATTTTCGCAATACTAAGTAGGAGGAACCAGAGAAAGCTGTATGAAAACAAAAAAAAAAGGCTTGACCGGGAAAAAAAAAATGTCAGGGTGCACAATATACACATTCCAGGCCTTTTATATTGTGCGTCTGTAGAGGGAGAAAATGGATGCCTGTACTGAGCTTCCGGTTTCCTAACCCGCACTGACAGCCACCTCTCCTGGGCGCCTGATGCAGAAGAGGCGCTAGGGAGCACAATTTCTCCTAGCGCCTCCCTTTTAACACAGCAGCTCACTTCCCGCATGCATCACGAGCCGGGAGAGGTGGATGGGTGCGCTTTAGGAAGGCATCAGTTTTTAGTGTGCCCATAGTGCATCGGCCCCCAAGTTCATTAGTGCCAGTCCTATCATTTACAGAGAGCTTCTCCCTTTCAGGCCCAGCTCTTTTTGGATAACCTAAGCTACTCTTCACCCCCTCCCCCCCCCCCCCTTTTCTGGACTTGCTGCCTGCTCTCCTGCAGCCACACACAGGGCCATTACGAGTCTGAATGAACTTCAATGACCAGAGCAGTCCAGCAGGAGCATCAGTGCTCTCAGCTTATTCCTGGACTCTTGGTGAAGGACATGGGATAGAAGGCAAAGTCCTTTGTGGATTACAAACTGGTTTAAAAGACAGGATCCAGGGAGTAGGATTAAATGGTCAGTTTTCTCAGTGGAAAAAAGGGTAAACAGTGGAGTGCCTCAGGGATCTGTACTTGGATGGGTGCTTTCCAAAATTATATATATATATATATATATATATATATATATATATGAGATCTGGAAAGGGGTACAGTTCATTAACTGCTATTAATCAATAGCCACTGCTTGTTGCCGGTATTAGCAGCATGGGATCTCTAATGTTTGGGTACTTGCCAGGTACTTGTGACTTGGATTGGCCACTGTTGGAAACAGGATGCTGGGCTTGATGGACCCTTGGTCTGAGCCAGTATGGCAGGTCTTATGTTCTTATGACATCAGCTATGGATAAGGGGCAGGAATAACAGCTTAATTTTTATAATTAAATAAATCCAGGCATCAAAATGTAGATGAATTTTCAGATTGAGCTTCAATTTTTTTTTGTACATTCCATTCCCAGACTCTAAATACATTTTGGAAACAAAATCCTTTACAGGAGGAGAAACTCCTGCTATAAACTTTGAAATGAAAGGGATCAAGTTTTTCTCTGTGGGCTTCAATGCCATTTCTTGTTTTGAAACTCGGGGGCTTTTTGGAGGTTTTCTACATGGCCCCACCATCCCCTGGCGAGCAGCCTTTGATGTCCAGGCCCCTCCTCGGGGTAGGTCTTATATCACGCCATTGATCTTAGTCCATTCGTAGATGTCCTGCTCACACACAATGTCCGAGTTGATGAGGAGGTACCTGTCGCCCACGCAGAAGTGCTTCTGGCAGGCCGCACACTTGAAGCACTCCAGGTGGTAGACCTTGTCCTTCACGCGCATGGTCATCTCGTACGCCCGGATCCGCTTGTCACAGGACGCGCACAGCCCGTCCTGACCGAAGAGCCTAGAAAGGCAGGAATACAGAGAAGTGACAAAGGGGTCCAAAGGTGCTGCAAAGCAAAAAAGTGACAGCGGGTGCCGTCCTGGCAACAAAAGACAGAGGTGGAAATAGGAAAAAGAAACATAAGAGCCGGTCAGGCCTTTAGGGCCAGATGTTCTGACATCTGCACAGCTCCTGCAGTATGAGCAGAGTACCAGGTGTCCTAGGATAGACTGATAACCAAGAGAGAAAATATTAGATCCCCTAATTATATTACCAATCATACATCCTAATGGGAATCATGAAAAACCCATAACCTTATATAGCAACCCCACAAGTTTAAACCCACAGTGTACAAGTATTACCAAAACACTTTAAAAAAAAAAAACAAACTTTTTTAACATCGTTAAAGAAAGGACGTGTATCATTAAAGAAGGGGTGAACATTGAGGAAAGAGGCAGAACCCTTTTGTATTATGGGTATCTTTTAGAAGTTACAGGATTAGGTTTTTATGAATGTGTATGAGGTATGAATGTGGGTAGTGTGTATGGGGTAAGGGGTTAGGACATGTCCAGTAGTTTAAAAAAAAAACAACAAAAAACCGTGTTTAATAATTATGTAATGATTACATTGACATGTCAAATCTAGATTTGACTGGTATGCATTATTAAGTTAATGAGTTTGTAATAAATTCTGTGATCATTTGGGTATGAAATGTATTTAATGATATTTTTGTAATAAGTATATTTGATGTTTACAATGGTAGAAGTGCAATAAACTAAATACTACATTTTGCAAAATATATCATGTATGTGGTTAAAAAGTTTTTTTGAAAAAAATGTCTTGGTAATACTTGTACACTGTGGGTTGAAACTTGTGGGGTTGATATATAAGGTTATGGTTTCTCATGATTCCCATTAGGATGTATGATTGCTAGGATAGACTGAGCCAGTCCAGCGCGTGCATGGAAACCCAAACTTTATCTCCATAAAACCAGACCTGGCTCAGCCATGGAGTCATCCAGCAACCCTACAGAGGTTCCTGCATGTGCCCCGGGCTCAGCCGGACACCCCCATTCTCCCGGTACTGTTTTATCTACATCCACCTTGTGAGGCACTGCACCAGGCCATCAGAGGTCCAGCACGCGGGCTCTAGGATTCCCCCCATCAACCAGAGCAAAGACAGTTCTTGTAGGGTTCAGGGAAATATATTGTACTATCCGAGTTTATTAATTATTATTCAGCTTCCATTTCATGACACTTTTCTATTGTTTTTGGAATGAAATGCGAATAAACTCTACTAACCGAAGAGACAATATCCATGTATTAAATAGACCAACTTCTGAGATTGCTTATTGCCAAATTCCGCTACAATTCCTCTAATTCCCTAAAGCAATCCAAGGTCTTGTTTGCCTTAATGTTTTAACAGCTGAAGGCAAGGGTTTTCACGTTTTAATATGCGAGGGTTGGTTTTATTATTTTAAATCTGCTCTGAACAGAGAATTTCCCTGTAAAAGTAGAATGCCAATGCCAAATTAAAGTTGACAATCATGTTCTGTATTTCCATGTTTCAGTGGCAGCTGGCTGATCAAAAGGCAGACTGTGCGAGGAACACCACTGTCATTCCTTCGCTTGCCCCTCCCCACCCCTCCCCCATCATCTTTCCCCATTATTGTTTTATGTCGGTGGCCTCTCCTCCGCACCTACCCGGAAGCCACCACCAGCAGTATGGTAACTTTGCAAAGGAATTAGATCTGATCGGCACCCGCTCCCTCTGCTGGGCTAACTGTGTCCCGTGAAATGGGAGTGTGCTAGCGGCAACATGCCCCTGGTACCTGAGATAGTCCCTCCTGCACAGCTTCCGGCCCAGCTTATAGTACAGCCGTCGTCCCACTTCCCCCAGCCTGCAGCCACACAGGTCACAACTCAGACAGTCCTCGTGCCAGTACTGATCGATGGCCTTCAGGAAATACCGGTCCCCGATGTTCTGCTGGCAGCCTCCACAGGTCAGCAAGGAAGGAGACATCTGAAGCACCTCATCCACGGGTTCCCTGAAAGAATTCAAAAAGGAGTCAGGCAGAATGAAAAGGTGCTTTCCATTTTGTAAAATCGCCCAGGTTACGAAGGACTCAGGCCACGTTGCACTGAGGCCCTATTCACAGTATCAACAATTTTTTTAATCATGTTTTGTTTTGGACTTAGGTAATGCTTTGAACTGAACCAGTTATCCTTGGCAACTTCTCCTTTTAATTGTTTTTCTAATTTTATTGTACTTTCCCTTTCTAAAGTTGAATGCTACTTCAGTAGCTCATATCTGCCCTCCAGTGACTGTCAGATGTAACTGCATTTTGATCACTATTACCCTGCAGTTGCACCAGGACCTGTGCACTGAAAACTCAATCTGAAGTAGTTTCCCTCTCCTGGGTTCCATGATGCATCCAGGAACTTTACCTCCCTAGCATGTCCTGAAGTGACAATAACCCAGTCAGTACTGGCATAATTTAAGTTTCTCATTATTATCCTTTTACCAATTTCATTAGCTACTCTAATCTCGTGTTAGCAGTTTCCTCACCCTGGCCAGGCGGGTGGTAGCATACCCCCTCTACTGTACTCTTCCGCATCACACTAGAATTTCTAGCCATAAGGATCCCAAAGTGCAGTCTGTTTCCTGCAGAACTTTTTCCTGCTTAATTCTACGCCATCTTTAACATATAGTGCCACCCCTCCATCAGTTTGATCCACCCTGTCATGTTGATATAATTTGCACCAGTGTTCCATTGGTTATCCTCCTTCCGCCAGGTATCTGAGATGCATTTTTTGTATATCTTCACTTAATGCCATACATTACAACGCAGACTTCTGGCATTTACAACACACATTTTAAAGTATGTTTGTTTGGTTTTTTTATTTCTAATTGTATTCACAGCCCGCTTATTAACAAATGGTACAGGCAGTTTGGAGTCATGTGTGTGTGCATTCTTGATTTAAATCCAGCTGGGTTATTTTAACTTTTACCACAGCCTCTCCCTTGGGATATTCTAACTTTCCTGATTTACCAGTTTCTCTTGAAGATACCTCCTTCCACACCACGTGTTTCTGTGCGACTGTCGGCTTTCCCCCCATGATCTAGTTTAAAAGCTGCTCTCTCTCCTTTTTAAATGTTATTGCCAGCAGTTGGATTCCACTCTGGGGAGGTTGTAGCCCATCCCATCAGAATAGGCTCCCCAGTTTCTTACACATCTTAAGCCCTCTTCTCTGCATCATCATCATCATCTCATCCACACATGGAGACTTTAGCACTCAGCCTGCCACTGGGGTCCTGCGCATGGAACAGGAAGCATTTCAAAGGATGTAAACCTGGAGCTTCTGCATTTCCATTTCCTACCTAACAGCCTAAATGTAGCCTCCACAACCTCCCTCCTGCATCTCCCTAGGCCATTGGTACCTACATGTACTCATGCTGGCTCCTCCCCAGCACTCTGAAATCCTATCTAGGTGATGTGCGAGCTCTGTTGCCTTCACACCAGGCAGACAAGCTACCAAGCAAGCCCCGTGCCTGCCGCTCACTCACGAATCTACATTCCTAATGATAGAATTGCCAGGTACAAGGGCAGCCCTAACCCGTCCCCTCCTGGGTGCATGGCCCCTGCAGATACTTAGTTCTTGTGTGGATACTTTCCCTAACCCCAGAGGGCTTAAAGTCTAAGGACCTGATTCACTAACGGTTTTTCCCATAGACACAAAATGGGAGGAGATGAGCCCTAAATTGGTGCCTGAGGCAATGGAGGGTGAAGAGATTTGGCCAAGGTCACAGGGAGGGTCAGTGGGATTCTGAACCCTGGCTTCCCTGGTCCTCAGCCCGCTCCTCTAACCCCTAGGAGACTCCTCCTTTCCAAACGTGCAGCTTCTTAAACTACATTAGCAATGAAAATACCTGGAAATGAGAAAGCAGATTAACAAGACAAGGACTTAATTCTGAAATACAACGGCAACCAAATGAGGGAGAAAACGTGCGAATTACCCAGCGACATTCGAGGACGTTGTTCTGCAAAGCACTAGGAGTCACGTTCAACAAAATCAATGTTAAAAAAAACCCCCAAAACCCCATCAGCTTAGATGAAGGAGCACTGGGCTGCGCTATTGTAAAGGGGACATTCAGGTCGGCTGCAAAGTATCTTCCCTGCTCAGCCTGGGTAGCTCACAGCCGTCCTAGAAGTCAGGCACAAGGTACCTGCCCCAAAGGGCTTACAGCCTAAGGGGGGATCCTGAGGCAACCCTGGTTTCTCGGCCAATTTGCTCTTAACCTCTTGGCCATGCAAGGTGGCCCTGGCAGCGCTGATCCCAGGGACCTTCCTCTTCAGTTTTTTATTCTAACAACAACAATAAAAGCGTCAGTGGGGGAGGCCTTCCCCGCTGCTGCTGCGCGTTACATGGAAGTCGCTCTCCAGCGATCCGAGGCAGGAGGAAGCGGCTCTCAGGGGGGCTCGGGGCTGCTTACTCGGAGGGGTCCAGGCTCTTCCTCTCGATGGCCGAGGACATCTGCGGCGCCGGGCGAGCGGAGCCGGGCTCCCGTCTCCGGAATGGCCCTCGCGGCCGCCGTCCCCGCTCCTTCCCCTTCTCGCTCCCCGCGATCACCTGCGCTCGGCTCGCCCTGCGCCGCCAGCTTTATAGGCGGGAGCCGTCGCCGAGCTCCCTCCCCCCCCCCGTCTCCAGTTTCATTTCCTCTTCTCCCGACCACAATGGGAGGAAGTCGCGCTTAAAGGGCCAGCGGCCCCGTGCGAGAAGGGGGCCAAGCCGGGGAGGCCTGGCCGGACCGAGCTCCTGCTCCTGCAGCCACGGCGGATCCCCAGGGCAAGGGCAAGGGCAAGGGCAAGGGCAAGGCCCCCCCCCCCCCCTCCCGGGCCCTGCATGGGCGGCTCGGGCCAGCTTTGCACTTTAAGTCGCATCGTTTTGTGACCCGATCCGCGCTTAGAGCCGGTGCTGATTTTCTTATCTGGGCCAGCGGAGGCCTCCATCTTCCAGTCCAGGTCAGTGACCCGGCCGAAAACCCCACATGTGTGGGGCAGGAGTTTCTTGCACCACCCCCCCCCCCGGGCACCTTATTTCAGATTTATTATCCGCCTCTCCCAAAGGAGGCTACAAATTATAGCCCAAATAATTAAAAAAACAATCAGACCCTAAAATTGGAATTCCTGTATATTGAGGCCAAGAATGGCTTATTCAGGAAAGCTCTTCCATAACCTGTGGCACTAGTTCAGGAGCAGGACTGACCCTAGGAGGGTGTGGGATCCAGGTTGATTCAGGCTCAGTGGTCTTTCACTAGCCCCAAAATATTGAGAAGGCTGAGAGAGTGAACCTGAGGTGCGCACGTAATACAGGCTCCAGAGTGGGAAACAGTGAACGGCGCCTCCCGATGACATCAAGGGCCCCTGCGGCATTACCTCGCCCCACCAACGGGTCTCCTGCCTTGCAGGGCGTGTTGCTGGCGTGTTCCTGGTTCTCCTGCCTCTCCTCAGTCCGCCTTGCCTCTTCCTGTCAGTCTTCTCCAGTGTTTTTGGGGTGTCTTTGTCCACCTTTGGCTTGACCCTCTGAACCTTGACCTCTTGCCTGGACGACCCCTTGCTTGGACCTGACCATTCTTGCCTGCCCTGACCTTGGCCTGTCTGACTTCATTGGTCTGCTGCTCACTCTGACCCCAGTGGGCCTTTGGACTCTAATTCTCTTCACTGCCCCAAGGACCTGCCTAAGTGCTGCAGGCCCTCAGAACCCAAGCGCTCCACCTGCGGGGGAGGCGGCTGGTACAGGCGAGGCTCCAGCCTGTCCCGCTACAGGGCGCATTCACCAGCTGCCAGAGTAGAGTGGGCCTCGCAAGTTCGCCCTCGAGGCCGCGTCAACTGCGCCACAGCACCGAGGGCTTACACCCGCTACCCTTCACAGTTTCTGAAGGAGCAGTAGCCTTCATGGATGCCCAACTGCAGCCGTTCAGAGATTTGTCGGGACTTTCTTCACCTGAAGGGCTAACTCTGAAGCCTGCTTAAGTGGAGGGCCTTTAAAGCTCACCCTGGACTCAGATCAGGTCACTAATTACCCTCTATCTGCAAGACTTTCAGCTCACATCAAAGACCTACTTGTGAATGTCAGACCGACCCTTAAGCTGCTGTTGTTCCAAGCTCTGAAATGCTTCATGGATGAAGGGGAAAGGCAGGATGGAGTCACCCTTTGGCCTTACATCCTGCTTGACCTCCACCTTTGCAGATCAACAGGAACAGTAAGATAGAGAGGGGGAGCCGTGCTTATTTTATTTATTTCCAAGAACTTACTCTTCCACATGGTTTCCAAAACAATCGTTCAAAGCGAATTACATCATCAAAGTTAAAACAAACATAGTTTAGAACATTCAAAACTGCAAACAAATCACACATCGAAAGCAAAACAATAGAAAATAAAAAGCAAAGTTGGACAATCCAGGAAAAAAAAACCATTTAAAGGCTTCCCTGAGCAAATACGTTTTTAACACTTTCCTAAAACTTGTATAAACACTCAGCAAACGTGTTTCCAAAGGAATACTGCTCCATAATCTTGGTGCAATGTGAGAAAAGGCCCGTTTAGAAGTTTGCTACAACCGTGCGCCTTTAATATTCGGAATCGGCAACAACTGTTGAGATTCAGAGCTTGATGCGTGCACACAGAGTGCTCCAAATAAGCAGGACTTGCACCATGAACCACCCGATGATCTTAAACCTTCTCCTTACCCACTGATCTGCCTGGGAACCCAAGCACCAGGATATCAGATTGCAACGTTAAGAGAATGCAGGGCACACTTTACACTGATCTCGTAAAGGGACTCTCTGCAACATGCAGCCACTTTAGTTTAGTTCATGTTATTAATTTTTCTGAATCACCTTGTGCATTTGAAATGGACAAAGCCATCTGTAAAAATGTTTCTAGAGTCGATAAGTTCCTGGTTCTTCCACATGCAGGGCTCCAGTCCCCCCCCCCCCCCAATTCCACATTCACTGCCAGAACCACGGATTGTGCCCAGGAGTGAATTCAGCATCTTGGCCACGGTCCTCCTGCTCCTGTTATCCTTTACCCTTAATCTGACCTTGTATGGGCCTCAAGCGATGGCCCCCATCCTCAGTGCCCACAAAACGGCATGAAAGGGTACAAATCCCTCTCCCCCGTGCTGAGTGGCCTTCCTTCCTCTCACTCAGAAAAGAGCACAATAAATTAATCGGACACCTACGAAAGTCTGGAAAACGACGATGTTTTTATAAGGTAATAGGGAACGTGCTAGAGACTTTTCCCAAACGTTCACCGGTGAGCTGTGCCATCTCCCATCATCTGCAGACTCAAATCTCTTTTTCATCTCCGAGCAAGGCACTCGCCTAGAATCTTTGAAACTCTTTGTGCTGTTGAAGCCCTGGGGCCAGATGTTACTTACTAATTTATTCATTTTATTGCCTCACACGCACTGGACCTGATTGGTCCAAACTGGCGATGATGTCATGAATAGCATCCCACACATGGTACGGGCCAAACAGCTACCACTGCCTGTGAAGGACGTTTGTACTGCCCCCACGAGTTAAAGAGCGAAGCCGTTTCACGAACGTGAAAGGTACTGACTCAGCAGTGGCGGCTGCTGGTTACTGCCCGTGTGCACTTTGAGAGTGGTGGACAGCGCGCGTGTGGTGGACAGGCGGAGAAAGAGACCAAAACTGCGCGCTGTTCTATTCCTGGGAGGAAGCAGGAAATACTGCACAGCACAGGGCGCTGGGACAAAACATTGTAGTCCCATGTTGCAGTGAACAAATGAGTCAACGAAATGTCACTTACAACAAGAAGCAAAGAGCAGAGAAGAATCCTGCTGGACAGCTGGGAAGCCAGCCGCTCCGAACTTCATTACAGTGCAGAACAGGAAAACTATTTTATATCAGGAACACACACGCACATATATATATATATATATTTATAATATGTGTGTGTATATCTTTTGGAATTTATATTTTAAAATAAATGGGGCATTTTCAAGCAGCCAGCATACGTGGGTGGCTATAATGCGTGCACGTTCCCCAAATTTTCAAGGAGAAATCACCAAGGAGCAACTGCAAAATCCATCCGTGGAAAGCTTTTGGGTGCTTTGTGCCTGCTATTTGTGTGAGCGGCAGGGACAATGTGGGTACATTCACCGTCTTCCCAAGGATGCCCACAGCTGAAAGTGCCCGTGCTGGCTAACCAGGACCCTCCCCGAGGGCAGGGGGCCGAGAGGGGTGACCGCTCTGGACGCTGCACTTTCAGGGGCTCCACACTAGATGGGGGCCATGCTCGTCTGCGTTCCAGGGCCCCGCTGCGGCTCATTCACCCGCTTGTGTGCTTTGAACTGCATTTAAGGAGGGATATTTCAGTCAGGCCTTTTTACCCCGCTAAATGCCTTTAACAATCGTCCTCCCAGTGTGCAAGGGCCACTGGTAGAGCCGTAGCCACTTCCTTGGTACTTTGGTCAAAATGTCCTTGCAAAGATAGGAGGCCTCTTTCAGTAATTCGCAGTGAGACGCTGGAGACAGAAACTGCAGCATGAGATGGGCTTGGGCTTTAAAGCAGTTTTATTCTGATTTCTGTTTCAGCGTTACAAACTTTCGAAAGCTCTGCCTACCTGGCAAAATTAGTTTTGCAAGAGTCTGCACATCCTTTGGTACAAAACAGTTAAATTTCAGTCTCACAGGAAACCAACAAAGCAAACAGCCACAGTGTTTGAAATGTTACGTGCGCTGCGGTTGTGGTGTGGGGATGTGCAGGAATCTGCTCTCTAAGCTCCTGCTGAGCCCTTTCACACAGTCCTGGATCAGAGAGGGTCCACCATGGCTCCTACAAGCAGCTCCCAAATTATTATAGAGCAGCAGCAGGAGAGCTTCTCAGCCTAGCTGAGGTTGGCGCTGCTAGTTTCCCCTCAACCTACATCTGAACCCAAAATGCTTCCTTATGTGCCAGAGACAGCAGAGATAGGTTATTGGGGAAAGGCAGGGAGGCATTCCCTGGTGCTATGTGGCACTGCTGGCGTTCCCCAGTGCCCTGCCACATGCTGAGGGCGTTCTGCCAAGCCCAGGAGTCGGTGGTGGCCCCTGTGGACCCTAAGCCTGGCTCCCTGACTCAGATGGGCTGAACAGGAGAGAGCGTGTGGAGGGAGCGAGAGACTGAGTGTGCCTGACCCGCAGGGCTGGCTGCATCATTGTAAGGGGATCGATCCCCTAACTCCTTGCACAGGCCACTGGCCAGGTTGTTCGCTAATGGTCCTGGCTCTCAGACTGAAAGCTTTTTTTTTTTTTTTTTTTACCAAAATGACCCCTGCTAGAAAAATAGTGAAGATTTATTTTATTTATTTATTTTATTTATTTAATTTTATATACCGGCAACCGTTTGCACATCGTGCCGGTTTACAAGTAACTTACAACAAGAGATATATAGGCGTAGCCTTTACAGAGAACGGTGTATAACAAACGCAGTAACAGAATAAATAACTAAATAACTAAAGGGAGGGATGGAGGGGGGTTACTGGACTAGAGGTCCCAAGAGTTCCAGCTCTAACCTTAGAACAAAATAAGGATATTTTTAGGGCCACCTTCTCTTCAAATCTTCTTTTTCTTAACAAAATTCCTTGGCATTTGCCTAACCTTTTTAATTTATTGTGGGATAGGAATACCTTATAGGTAACTACTGGTACCATAAAACAATGTACACTACATGGCCATGAGCTCGGCTCAACGTACTTCCATATAATCATATACCAGTCCAATTTCCAACCAGCTTTTAGGAAAAGCCTTCCGTTTCTAAGTTGAATTCCTTTTTGGGGGGATTTTATTATGCACTTAAAACCACTTATATGCCTAACCTTCACAAAAATAGGTTTTACATTTATCCCTAAATATAGACATTTGGATTTGAGATTGTAGTGGTGGCCTTGGTTAGGTAGTGAAATGTTAGAAAACTCCAGGCGCATCCCTTTATGGATTCACCCCGTGGCCCTCACAGCGGGGGGGGGCTATGGTAGTTACGCACCTAAAGGAACACCTTCATTATGGAGATTACTCGTTGACAACCAATCACGAATACGAGATCTCACTACTCCTGCTCTGGATTCAGTGCAGAAGCGCAGTTGTTATTCACAGCTTTCTTCCTCCTGGATCCAGTCCTCTTAGATAGTCCTTACGACACTGAGAGCAGGGATTGCTCCTTCCCTTTGGAAGTCTCTGCCGAGTAATACACAATTACTAACATCACATTTATCTCAGCTTCCCTTTCCGGATAATTAGCCTCCATGAACGCGCTTCCTCTAATTTCTCACACAGAAGCAGTTGTTCTGCTTTCCTGTAAACCAGCGTGCACCATTTGCTCCCGCGGCCCAATGTGTTTCAGGAATGTTGAGGTCTATTATTCTATAACATCTATTGACGGTATATTGTCTGTTGTTCTATGTTATTTTGTTTTTATGATTATCTACGTTTCATTGTAGACCGCCCCAAACTTTTAGGAAGGGCGGGGAATAAATACTTTTAAATAAATAAAAATAACCGCGAGCCCTGGCTTTGATTTTGTTCCTGACCCTGCATTCACTTTTTTTTTTTTCACTTCAAGACTTAAGTATTGATCACTATAGCTAATGCATTTCATCTCAATGCTACTCAAACCCTTGGCCAGTTGCCTGTTACCCCAAAGGCTTTATAAACTAGCCAGGAACAGAACTGGATTGGCACTTACACTGTAAGAAGTGGCAGTTTGCAGCACCGCAGTGAGCTGCGTCCCGGGCTTTGAGGGTGCATCGTGCAGGCCTCACACAGACCTGAGCAGCGGCCTCCTTGGATGCGTGGCAGGGCACAGCCCTTCATTCTTCTTGCCTGCTCGGTGCAGGATGAAACCTCTTGCATTCCTCTCCCCCCAAGTCTCGTGGTCTCCCCTGACACGCAGGATGAATGGATCACTCTGGCTGTCCTGACAACAAAGGTCTCCCTGAAAGGAGGGGCAGTCTGCCCCGCTGGGTTTCCTTCTGTGTTTCTGCATGCCAGTTAGGGCAGTAAAATGAAGGCTGTATATTCCCTAAGATAAAGAAGAGCCTGGTTCATAAGTCTGGGTGGGCCAAATGGTGCTGAGGAGTAGCCTAGCAGTTAGAGCAGCAGGCTACTAACCCAAGGAAAACCAAATCCTGCTGTGTATGGGCACTGAAATCTGCAAGCCAGCCCTGCCTGCATCCAAGACGCACACACACACATGGCTATGTCTGCATTTCAGGTCATTCAGGAAGGAAGCTCAGGGCTTGTTTGTTTCGCTGCGGTTGGCAGAGGACCATAAAGGAGACAGCAAGCACTAGATTAGATTATATCTTTAAATATCATGTGGTAGAAGCACATGTGGATCCAGTGGCAGAAGTGAAACTTAATGAAGAGCTGCATCCCTGAACTTGTCATATAAAGGATTAAAAAGTACTATTTCAGGGGTCGTCTGATCTTCCCACCTCCCTTCCAAACACCTGTGAACAAACCTGTAAAACTGAGTGCATAGCATCAGTAATACCAATAGGGAGGTTTCCAACACACTCCAGCCATGATAAAATGGATGAATGTGCCTAGATTGCCCTGTCGTATAGGTGCCAGCTCTGAGTGTACACTGGGTGCTTGAGTGCCCTCAGCACTGAGTAAGGGCCTACGCTCTGTCCAGCAAGGGGTAATTTGTGTCGAGTTTAGCACTCCCCAATCATTTTGTAAAACTGGCCCCCCCATGCCCTCACCTCAGCCCGGCTAAGGGGCCTTCCGCCACACGTGTGCCCCGTTAGCCAGAGTCTGAGAAGGCCATCCCGGGCACAGGATCAGCTCAGGGGAGGAAGATGATGCACCTACACAATATTTCCCACCTTCCGACCTCGGCTGCCCCCACCAGATAACAGGTGAGCAGCATGTGAGTGCTTTTAGCTCACTTTTAAAGAGAAATTGCTGTCTTCACTGGCCTTTCTAATGGCGTGCTGCTGCTGCTGCAGCTTCCGTGTGCTTCGGGGGAGGAACTGAAGCAAGAGAGACAAGGGGCTTACGTATACGAAGCACGATCATTTGCAATCCCAAAAAACGTTCCCTTTGAGCAGCTTTGCTGTCATGGACTCTGAAACCCACTTCCAAATAATACGTTAGACATTAGTAGTTGACTTTGGGCCGTGCTGAGCCTGAGCGAGTCGTGTCATTTGCAGGCATGGACATCCTTTGCAACCGATACAGATCTTTCTACCTTTGATTTGCTCTTAATCACACCGCTCTGCAGCAGAGAGGGCTGGCGGGCACTTGGAAAGCAGAATGATTTAACGCTGGTTTCCTTCCTCATTTCTCTACTGATGGCCTGGCCTTCATCCCTTCTCCCAGCAGAGTGGCTCCATCACGTTCAGGATGCAGACTGGTGGGCCCCTGAACACCTATGCTTTCTGCCGTCAGAAGGTTATCTGAAATGCGAGCTGTAACTTCCCAGTCCCCAGTGACTCCAGCCGTGCGCTATGCAGAAGGCTAAAGGTGGTACTGATACAACGATGCAGGCAAAGATAGGTGGATAAGCTAATGCAGCTAGTTTGGCTGGGATAGTCAGCAGTGCAAGTATGCCACTGAATATAGAGTATCAGGCAATATCAAAGAGAATGGGATTCAGCGTAGCCAGCTAACCTTCGGGCTGCTCTCAGGCAGTCCTAACACGATCCGGCTGTGCTAGCTGAATAACGCAGAAAATCACAGTTATCCCCACGCTGCCCTAGAGCACCCCCCTGACCAAGCTGGGTAAGATTTTAGCCGGCTAATGACCTAACCAGCTTTAAATGTGGACCTCCATGCGTTTACTTTTTATACTGAATCTCGGCAAATCAGGAATATAGAGGTGGCCAGCTCTGATTAAACGCAAGCCTTCATCTCTAGGAAAGATCTTTGGAGAACACCAAACACAGCTCCTGTGCCAGCACTGAGAAGTTCTTCTAATGCTCATCAAGGCCTAATTATTTTCAGTCATGCGTTGTCTTCCTGAAGACAGTTTTTAAGCTGTTGTTTATTATTGATCTTTTCTGCTATTTTTTTTTTTTTTTTTTACTAATAAGCAGCCACAGACTTGCCAGAATACTCAGAGTAAGACACAGACTCTATCACATTAATGGCAGCTTTATAGAATTTGCTGGCTAGCCCTCGCCTCCTATCTCATTATTTAAATTCAAATAAAATACCATCCAGGGATGTGAAAATTCACTTCCTTCAGATTGATACAGGTTGCATATGTCCCGTCAGCCTCCCGAGGACATTCTGGGATTGTGACAAGTTGTGAAGGCAAGGTCATGCATCCTGGGGCATTCGGCACACACTGTGTATGATTGCACTTTATAAGCAACGAGAATCACAAGTATTAGGGAGCTGGGACTGAAATGTTTTAAGAGCTTGTTTAGTTCTTAGTGAATTTTGTGCTTGGAAAAAGGTGCCAGATTCGTATCACTGGAGCCTCAAGTCTTCCCCTTATCCACAGTGTGACTCACTCCTGCTCTGTAGGTGAGAGGGGTAGTTAGAGTGCAATCTCTGCCAAATTGTGAGGCTGCTTTTAGTGATGTGGACATTTGTCTATGGGGATCTGGGCGGAGACCACCGTCTCCACCTTCTTAAGTCCCTGTTGGCCTGAGCTGGATTTGACCTTGTAACCCAGAAGGGCTCCATAAAACTGCGTGACGATTCCCTTGATCCACCCAGGCCCTAAAGAGAGCGTTTAACATGAACTGGGCATTTTAGCTTAATGTCAGCATCCTCTTGGTTAAACATCTGAAAAATATTCAGACAACATTCTACTGCGGAGAAACTCAGAAAACGGATGACATTTTTTAATGTAAAATCCCTCCCTCCTTTTTTTTGTAAGTGAATACATCCTGAGCAGCATCATGCTGCAAGCTACGCTCATAAAAGCAATAAACCCTGCCAAGAGGCAAAAACTCTAAACTTGAATTTTCCTGTTGGCGATATTCCAAGGAGGAACCAAAACAGGAGAAGGCATCCTCGCATTCCATGTTCCCGAGAACTGGAGAGGATTTTAAAAACTTGCCAGCGCCTGCCAGGAGTTTGCATCGCTCAGCTTACGACTGATGGAACAAAATTATGCAGGCAGGGGAGGATGGGAAAGCAGCTGGTGCCTTCGCTCGCAGCCCTGACTTCCTGGAGGCCTGGGCTGCAAGTGATACAGTGCGACAGATGGTTTCCTGCGATAACGCTTCCTGGTCACCACAGCCTGTGCACCAGGATGTTGTCATAAATCTCATAAGGGTTTCGTACCTATCCGAAAAGTGAAGCCGAAAGCAGCCGCTCAACACCGCGTCGACAAATTGCAAGAGCTTTTACTATCATCCAGGGCCGGTGCAAGATTATTTGGCACCCGAGGCGAATTTATCTGCCGTCACGTTGTATGTCTGTCCTGATTAGACTGTAAGCTCTACCGAGCAGGGACTGTCCCTCGTGTGTCTTTGTACGAGGAGTAGCGCTAGACGTGACGAGTAGCTTTTTGTGCACACTGACCCCCCACCTTTCATAATTATCCTTCATAGCTAAGAAAGCATTTTTACCACTTCCTTCCCTTGACTGGTTTACAATGATTAATGCCAGGCAGCACTGGAAGAATTTATGGCTTAGTGCAAGATGTGGGGCAGGCAATCATGAAATCTTCCACCTCTTCAAAAACAAATGAACCCGGGGAACTGTAGAGTCCAGGGTCTCATCCCAAGGCGTCATCGACTGTGATGGAAACCAGAAAAATTCATCCCAAAGTGCTCCGCGTTACCGTTCGAGAGGCAGCAAATAAGAAGTCTGGTGGGTGAGCCTTCTTGTAACTGCAGGATGTCAGGGCCTGGAATCAGCGGAGCAGACCAAAAGGGCACATAGCAAAGACATGTGCGTATTGCACCACGCACTACACTTCAGTTTTGTCTTGCTGGAGCTGGGCTTCTAATTTATGGCATTGTCCGTTTGTCTTGCTTTTGTGAGAGCCTGGATGCTTTGATGGGTCCCTGGTTTTGTTTGATATGATTAACCCTGTCATCACTGAAGCCAAAGGGTTCCGTTTCCTCAGCTCATACAGGGAGAGAGACGTAATCTTACGGCCAATTCCAGTTTCCCTACATTTCATGTAAAACCATATCCCAGGACTTGCCTCATGGCTCTGGCCACAGTGCTACGTGCAGCAGCACTGCACATCCAGGTTCTGGGCCGGTGGGTACAAGGCACACAATAAGACAGTATGCACAAGCCTGGAGAGGATGGCAATATGGCTGCCTTCTGCTATAGCAGTGGCCTCAGCTGGCCAACCAGTAGTGAGCCTCAGGAGGAGGTGCCCCTCCAGTCCTAAGGTCAGCAAGGGTCACCGGTGCCCAGGTCGCCTGCCTGGGGAGCGATGGTGCTGGCAGAGACTGCTGCGGGATGGCAGACAAAGCGTCAACCTGCTTCCCAACCACACTATATCACAGCACTC
This sequence comes from Rhinatrema bivittatum, assembly GCF_901001135.1. NCBI lineage: Eukaryota > Metazoa > Chordata > Amphibia > Gymnophiona > Rhinatrematidae > Rhinatrema > Rhinatrema bivittatum. The sequence continues at coordinate 8,197,622 of NC_042631.1, read as the reverse complement.
ATTACATGGATTACTTCCATATTTTGGATCCACCTTCTTCTCAGAACATACGAAGCTGCCTTTGACATAGATTTGAAAAACATCATCCAGTTACTGCACACTGAAAGCGACTAGGCCGTGTTATCCCTGCCCATGACATCACCATGCAAACAATCGGTTAGGAATTTTCCATTGATGTCACATTAATGAGAAGCAGACAGCTTGCATGCTGCATTTTGCTACAGATGTAATTTCTAGCCACAGGCAAGTTCTGAAATGAATTTCTCCTCCTCTGGATTTCAACGTGTCGGTCCCACAACTGGCACTTGAAATAATATTATGAAAGCGCCATAGGCGTCAGTCTTCAAACCTTCAGTCACGGATATTCTGAGGTCACTATTCCAAGCCACTGAGCTGGGTGGGGCAGGGAGGAAGCACTTTTGTTTTTTCACATCTGACCTTGGAGGGGTTCAGCCCAGCAGGGCCCGTTTTTTAAAACTCTAGGCCACAGGCCCGCGCTTCGCTTCTTTCCCCCCCCCCCCCCCCCCCATTGAACTAGCTCTATTCTTTTGAACGTAGCTGATTAAGTTTAAGGTTATCTGGCCACACAGACCTAATCGGCAGTATTCAAAACACGGCTGGTTAGGTGTTTAGGGATAGTCTGCAGGACACTTATTCTGCCGAAAATCCGGGATAACTTATCCTGCTCTGCGTTCAGAGGTTTTTGGAATATTAGATTCTCTGTATTTATTTATTTGGATTTATTACCTGCTTTCCTGAATAAGCAGTTTACCCATTTCAACAGCCATATTAGAAATGCAGAATACAACGAGGTGCAAGAAGGTGGACACTCATCCATGCTTATTGGTTAGCGAGACACCAGTGATGCTAACTTTGAGCATCGGCCAGGACCAGCACACGTTCCTCGCTGACTGGCTCCCAGCAAAACACAAAACACAAAAGCACACGTACACCAGTGCTCACACACAGACACACAGTGCACACAACAAAGCTAGCAAGAGGTGGAGTGCTCTGCTAGGAAATTAACCCTTAGTTCCTGGCATGCTCAGACCTCCTGCAATCAGGAGATAAATAATTGTCAAAAACAGGATTTAATTTTACTACAATAGTGTCATCCACCTGCAAGGAGCCATCCCAACGTTGCTAAGGTCCATCACCTCCTTGCTTAAAGCTTTGCTCTAGTACAAACATTGCTCCAGATTTGTCAGGGAACATATCCCGCTAGTTTCAGTGAGAAAAAAATCAGGGCCACACTGGAGCAAACCTTCAATGGATTTTCTCTGATGACCTCTCGCCTATGAGATTTGGAGCTATGCTATTTGTGTTTTTGACAAATAAATGGCCTGTATGAAATCCAATGATGCAAGAGGCCGATGTGCTCTTAGCTCAAGTACAATATCTCTTGGTTGATCCTTCTCCAACTCCACTTAATGCCCTGAGAGAGAGATCGGGGATGCAGGCTTATGAATTCTCAGCGATCACCCAAGCCAGCCTCTTGTAAAGTAGCTATCACAAGGCAGATGCTCTCTCATAACACCCAGCCTCTCGGACCATCTGATTCCCATGACTTAAGTGTAACGTAGGGTAGAAACGAGGCTGTATTGATGAGTAAATGTTTACTAAAGCTGTTAATTGCCTGAGTGTGGAAGGACCCCTCACCAACATCTGCATAATTAGGAGAGAAGACGCCAAGAAACAATCTAAGCTTAAAGTGAGCAGATCCACTGCCTTCGAGCCTTGAGCAAGAGCACAAGTTTAGAAAGACAAGGCTACAGCTGCCCTTGGCTTGCCTCCCTCCGTGAGTGTTGTTATAATACTCTGATCTGCACGGAATAGCAAGCAGGTCTCCAGGGATGGGAACGGTGGGTTTACTTTTGGAGGCACTGAGTTCATAAGTAGGAGTTAAGCACAGGAAATTACACAATGGCTGTTGAAATGTTGGCTTGTTGAAAGGCTGACACCAGGGTAATAGATGCTTTATTTCCTGTTTTTCATGAAAGTTAATGCAGGGCATAATCACCCACTCTAAAATGAACAAGGAACAATCTTGGCAGCGCCACAAGAACAGCAGGGTTTGGAAACCGGAGCCAATCAAAATTGTTTATGTTGTTAGGTCAGACGTTTCTCCAAACAATTCTGCTTAGCTGGAACCAGACCTATTATTCTCAAAATGACTCTCTCCCGCTCCCCCTGAGCCACTTAGACCCTCTCAAACTCTTTAGAAGCAAGCAACGGAGACAAGGAGGGGAATTCTGCCATGGGACTCCCCAGTGGGCTTGGAAACAAGGCAGACCATCATTCCACCAGCTCTCCTTGCCTTCAGATTGTTTTAATTTATACAGTTGCCTCATCAAACTGAGGTGTAAATCTTCTCAGGACAGGCGCGGATATTTCCTGAGCTGGCCGGAATATCTGTTCATTGGCATGAGAAAAATATCCTGCAGGCTCACTTTCTTCAAGTTTTTGCGGCTTGCCCTGTCCAGAAGTGTTCGTAGGAGAGAGAGTGACCTTCCATCACCTCTCTTTATCCAGTTCTATCCTTCACTCATCCGCCACCAGATTGGTTCATTCTCTGTCTTACCTTCCCAACAAGCTGGCACTCTAAACTGGCTTGTTCCTTCCTCTGTCCTTCAGACAACCAGTTTATTAAGCACAATGGACAAAAATGCCATAGTGTAATTAATTCACATGGTTACCATTACAATTCCAGGGTCTGTGTGCAGGCAGAGAGTGCGTTATTTACCACGGCTCCCCTAATTTCTTATGGGGGCCTACTGACCACAGTAATCATGTGCGCCACATGTTAATGACTTACGACCCTAAGTTCGAGCCATGCGCTAGAAATCCAGAGGCTCGATATGTGCAGGCTGGGCAGCCTTTATCTGCTGTCATACACCGTGGGACGACGAGCACAGAGTGGTTACGTGACTTCTTCAAGATCACACAGTGAGCTAGGCACAAGGGAACCGAATACCTGGTCTTCTGGAGGGCAATAAAGCCATTTATCCACCCGAGTGGGTAGTTTTGAATGTTACCCTTCCTTGGCCGCATAAGCCCTTGCCCAGCTACGATTTAGCTGAATAAGAAAGAGGCGAGTTGGTGGCGTTCCAGAGCGGAGGCAGTGTCACGCGAATAACTGAATCCGGCTAACTCCGATACGTAGCCGAGAGCAGGTCTAAAGCCAGCTGGGAACACGTTCCTGAATAACCTCGGGTGGCAGGGGGATGTGTCAGGCCTGCAAGCTTTTCTCTTTTTTTAAGCCTCAGTTCGCCTCTTAACCTGCTGTATTCTTTTGAATATTGCCGGTTAAGACTAAAGTTAGCCAGCTAAGTAGAGCCGGATAACTTGATACCTAATCGGCAATATTTAATAGAATATCCGGTTAGATTTGAAGATATCAGGATGACTTTAATCAGGGCTATCCAGGACGGGTTATCTGGCTAACTGTAGGCGGATAGCTTGTCCGCTGGCTGTTTTACTGAATATTCCCCCCACACCCACCCACACCTTTCTCAGCTCCGCGCGCTGATGCTGCGGTGCCAGTTTACATCACTGCCTCTTCTGACTCTCCCGTCTGACCTTGGACAAATCACCTTTCCTTTCCCTGCCTCTGGAAAATTAATTACATATCATTAGCGATAGAATTGTTGTCATTAGACTGTGGAGCTCACACAAAATAAATAGAAAATTAAACCTTCTCGCTAGCTAACTGCAGCTTTTGCTTCGTGGCGGTTCGGGAGGCCATCATGAGCAGAAATGAGAATCCGACACTGCTGGGCATTTAGAGGGCATATTTAGCTTATTCTGCCATAGCTTTGCTGTACAATAATGCCATTCCCTGCAGCACTATTGCTCTATACCGCAGGGAATGACCACGGTCACTGGCCTGCTAATCCGGGATAATATAATGGGGAAACTCAATCACTGACCTCAGTTTGGTCCAGAAAACACGAAAGACCTTTTGCTGAGAAGTAAATCACAAGTAAGTGCTGCCTGGGACAGTCTTGATGTGGAAGTGGCTTTATGCGCCGGATCCAGTTCTGATAGGTAACGAGCAGTTTACCACCAAAATCTTACAAAGGGTTTTTAATACGCCCTGTTCCGTTTAGTGAAACACTCAACCTTTTTAGAAGATAAATTTAACAAGTGGGCCCCAGGATCCCCATCAAAAACCCCATAAAATGAGATTTAAAGACTTAAATGTGTGCAACCTAGAGGAGAGGAGAGGAGAGAGAAGTGGGGAAGTAGTCGACAGTTTAATGTATAAATAATGCAAACATTTTGTCAGAGGGAACACGAGGTCATGACGTTAGAAAGACGTAGGAGCAACATTAGGACAGCTTTCTTCACAGAAAAGAGTGCTGGGTACATGGGACAGGTGCTGGGGCCCAAATAGCAGCAGAATTCGAGAGCCTGGCATTAGCAGGGGGCGTAACCCCTTAGTTGTGACTGAGTGAGTGAGGAAGGGAAGGCCTTCTGGCCCTTATCTGCTGCCATATTATGTTTCTATAAAAGTCTGGTATGTAATGCTCATAGACATGTATTTGAGTTTCTTAACATAGAAACATAGCAGGTGACTGCAGATAAATACACTGGGGCCCATCCAGTCTGCCCAATTTACTTCCCCTTGCAATGCCATAGACCCCAGTTGATCTCTGGACGTGCCCCTCATTTCTTCACAGCTGCTGACCACTTTTGTTTTCCTGGGCAATAGCCTCCGACTCAGTTGGGCCAACATTTACGTCTTGCTCTTCCGTGTAAGAGCTAGGAATAGCCTAGCTGCAGGACGGACCCTTTGACCTCATCCTGCCCTACTCAGACTGACCACGGTTACTGGAGGATGCTCTACCTTACAATATCCATTAGGAAAGAGCACAAATAATGCTCCAGAAACTACAATACAAGGACCCCTCTCCCATCCCCACCTTCAAGGAAACAGATGTAAAACGGTTCTTCGGGATAGGGCTGGATTTAGGCAGGGGGACTGGGGATTGGCGGGGAGAGAGCGGTTTCTTCTCTGGAAACCAGGGCGCAGATGTTTGGGTGCCATCAGCAGCTGCAGCCCAGCTTTGGGGTTTGGAGCCTTAGCTTCTCTTCCGGGTTTTGCGGTATTACGAAACGGGATGCGTTTATTGTTCATATACGACGTGCATGGCTCTGCTTTTCTGTCTGTTTCCATGCTTTGAATATTCTTGTCTGAGCTAAGCATCTGTAATGTGAACAGTGAAGGCATTTGTACGTAGCGTATGCCAGATGTGCACAGAGCATAATGGGCATGGAAGGAATGAAGGTCTGTGAAGCAGGTTCTGCCATTACTAATTTAATTTAATTACCCCAAATTACAAGGCCACTATCTAGGAAACGATTGCTTTTAGGGCTTGGAATGTTTTAAAAAGCTGCTGCTGCTGCTGGAGGATCATTCACAGGCAGTGCCCGCTGGCTCTTGCAGCTGGTTGGTTAGTAAAACGTTTCCTTTTATAACTGGACTATACATGAACTTATTGCTATATGTTCCTTAAGCCCAGAGCTGAGCTTCACACTGTGAGCCACACTGGGTGCAGCAGCTCCCGTTTCAGACCAATGGAGACGTCACTTCTGTTCCTCTCATGCTGAGCCGCATCCCTCTGCACAAGGAGCCTGTCGGGGCCGCCGTGTGAAGGTTTACTCTCCCCTCAGAGAGGCTGCCTGCACGAAGCACTTTTCCCCAAGGCTGCATATGTCTTTTTCACATCACATGAAACACCCTATCGATCCTGGATTAGGCAGATACCACGCTGACTGCAATCATTTTTCAGAAACAGAACCTGGCCGTCTTATGTCTTGCCATTCAGCCACCTTCATTTTCCCAGAACTTTTCAAGGACATTCCCCATGCTAAGTAGCCAGAGATAGATGGTCCCTGCTTTTGTCTCAGAGGCCTCAGCCTGCACCAGTGGCGGTCAGACTTTTTGGGGTTAAGGAATCCTGGCAGGGCAGAATGAAATGCCCCTTTAAAGCCTCTCCGCCCCAGTGCCCCCCTCTCCCAGCCTTCCTTTACTCCTTCCCATCATCTCCTGATGTGCCCCAGGAGCCCTGCCCCCTGGAACAGCTGTTCCCTTCAGTCACAGCTGTATTTATAGTCTCAGGAGTGCAGGCGTCGCATGGCTGAAGCTCACGGGGAGCTGTGCCATCCTGGAAGGGAACAGCCAACTGTTCCAGCGGTGGAGCCAGGGCCAGATTCAAGATTTTGGCAAAAGCAAACATAAGTGGGCTCCTCTTTGGCCTGGACATTTGATGCCTAAGCTACTGAGCCTAAATCCAGACCTCGGTGGGGCTGGGATAAACTCAGAGTACACGTGGCTGCCATGGAACGCAGGCTGAAAAGCATCAGGACTTTCCGTACCGTCAACCGTGCTCTGGTAACTCTCACACTAGTGTACCCCATCCCTCCCTGTTTTAAGTCCTTAATGGTTTTATTCCCACTAAATGAACTCACTCCCTTAAACCTGGTGAGAGCAGGCATCGCAGTCTGCCTTCTAATTTTCTCTTCTCTCTTGAGCACTTGCCTTCCAGTTCTCACAACTGAGGCGGGTACCGGTGGAGTCATCAGGCTGGCGGAGCCGATCCTCTCGCCCTGCAATGGTGCACACCGGGGTGAGAGTGTGACAAAATTAACCGGCACTAAATGTGATGTCCCGTGCAGCGAAAACCATCATTCAAGTCTTACTCTACGGAACGCTGTTCTGCTTCTTACAATGTTCACGTTAACGGGCTTCCTGATCCATTATAATACGGGAAGCTAAAAGGAGCTCACATTGTAGTCTGAACTGGTTTGCCCTAGCTACAAGACTGGATTTTTTTTTTGTTTTACCTGAAATGATCATGTACAATGACATTTTCAAATTATTCTTATGTTGGTCCAATGACTTGCAAAGAATTTAGTTTTCTTCAGAACCAATAAAAGCACTGGAATTCTTTCCTGGGTATAAAAATGGCCTTGAGTCAGGATGACATCTTCTGAAATCATTGTTATTTAAAAAAAAAACAAAAACCCAAAAAACTTATAATAATGGCAAATAAACTCTCAACCTCTACGCTAATCAACCTGAAACGATCCTAGGGCTACGGTACCAGCAGCATCGCCATGGAAACCTGCCCCAAGAGATGCAGGCTGTAATTCGAAAGCCATGGCCAAAGGTCATTGTCTCATGGGATGGAGCAACCTTCCGGCTCGGACCATTCCACGTTACTGGGCCGAGTCTCTCTCACAGCAACTCGCCGCATGGCGAAAAAAAAAAAAAGCAGGACATTCGGAGAAAACCAGCAGGGCCGCATTAAGAGCCTGACTGACTCTTCACCGCTCACAATATGAGAGCTAATTGAGGTCACATTGGAAATTTTCAGTGGAACGAACCTTTGAATATTTGACTTCCACGATAACATTGGCAGGGTCTGATCTGAGTGGTAGGTCTCATTTGTTTTCTGGCCCGCCATTTTCCCCAGGAGCAGACCCTTCTCTCCCCCCGACACAGCTCTCCGGCTTTTGCAGAAGGTTTCGCATCAGCCCAGCCTGGATCTGTGTGATGTTTGGTCCATGAAACAGCTGAACTATAGCGTCCAGCCCGGACCCTCCGACTGTGGAATTTATACCTTGCAGGCAGAAATGTTCCTTCTTCGTTTTGAAGGCTGCAGATTTACAGCCTCGACCTTGGGTTTACGTAGCACAGAAGGAAAAGCAGACCCAGAGGCTGAGGAAGCCCTGGAAAGTGAGAGTGTGGACAGGGCACAATACTCGGGAAGGAGGACCAGGAGAATGGTCCTGGCAGGTCGCTGACCCTGAACCTTCTTCTTTTTCAGAAAGTAACCACTTTCCAGACCACACGCCGACCTCTTTGCAGCTAGCACTGAGAGCTAAGCTTTGGTCCCCAGACTAACGCGCCAGAGACGGTTATTTATAATAATGCGGGCTTAATTCTTGCAAAATCCCTGGGCTGCATGAACGCGGAGTTAACGGAGATATTCCAGCCGAGTCTAAGGAGTTGCAGCTCCATCCATCCCATAATCCTGTGCACAAGCTTTTATACATCTCCAAATTTGTACAGCACTGAAACCACACTGCAGGGTAGGAAGAGCACGAACAAGCTTCCCTGCCCCGAGGAGCTTACCATCCGCAGTCTGAGGTTATGCATGAATGAGCAGACTGGCTTGGTCTCTGCTTCCCCAGGTTTCTCGCCACCGGACACAGCTGTGGGTTTCTGAGAGGGGAGCTTGAAAAGCAGCAGGAAAACCCAGAGCTTCCACAACCTCACAAGAACAAAGTTTTTCTACCTAAGGAAAATGCCGACTCCAAAACCAAGCTCAGCTTTTCTCAAGCTGTTTCCAGAATCATAAAACTCTTCTTGTCGGTTTCTTTGTCTGCCTGAGAGCACAGTTCTTGACCTCACGAGCTCAGCTTGAAACAAAAAATGAGCTGGAGGACTAGTGGGAAGGATTGGCTGGAAAGAAAGCTATTGATTTAGTCGCATTTACGAGTATTGATCGCCAGGTTTCCAAAGTGGGGGTATTCTTAGCACTGCTCCATTAAAGTGAACTGTTGCACAGGGTCAGTCCGTAATTAATTAGCATCCCACTGTGCTGCTATTAATCATCATTAACATTCATGGCAAGGTTGTAATCCAGATGTGCAGCTGAGCCCCTCGCACACACAGCCACTCACCTGTGATTGCAGACTGCATCAGCCTCACCTTGAGGCCAAGGTAATAAAAGCCATTCTAAATTCAGAATCAGATTTTACCACGGGCTTGCTACTTTGCTCATGTGATAGATAATCAGAGTGTCATGGGATGCAGTAAGCTAATGGCATGCAAATGCCCTGTCAGTAAAAATTAAAGTGCATTAGATGGAAAAAAACCTTTTTTTTTTTTTTTTTTTAAACTCACAGCTCATTTGCAGAACATTGAACTGCAAATCTGTGCTAAGAAAATGGAGTGTCTAAAGCAAGGTAGACATATGAAATTGCCATACCGGGTCAGACCAAAGGGCCGTCAAGCCCAGCATCCTGTTTCCAACAGTGGCCAAGCCAGATCACAAGCACCTGGCAGGATCCCAAGGGATCGAGAGATTCCAAGCTGCTCATCCCAGGGATAAGCCGGGGATTTCTGCAACTCTACCTTGATAATGGTTCATGGACTTTTTCTCCAGGAACTTGGGAAAACGTTTTACCTTTTTTTAACTGCAGTCAGTGCCAGTGGAAGGGTATTCAGCTGCTCTAGGAAGTGATGGCATAAGATCTCTCTCAAATTGTACAAATAAATACCCAAAAATGCCCTCCAGCTCGTGCCTCACCCACAACATTCTCACCCCATCCTTTCTGTCAAAACTGATCCCCCCTCCACTTCTGGCACCCTAGGCCACCTAATGCTTCTGCCGGCCCTGAATGCAGCTACACTAACAGCTTTCATCAAATCCCCTGGCAATGAATTCCTGAGCTTAACTATGCCTTGAGTACAAAAATATGTTCTCTTCTCACTTTTAAATGTATCACCCAGTGACTTCATTGTGTGTCTCCTGGTCTTTGTCCTCTTTGAAAGAGTAAACAACCGATTAATGTTTACTCGTTCCACACATTGTTTTATCGACTTCTATCAGGAGGGCCAGTGCAAGGGTCTTAGGCAGACCAATGTATCACCACCCCCTGCCGAACCCACCCTCATGAGGACCTTTGTCAACTGCTTTCTGGAAATCCAGATACATCAACTGGCTCCCCTTTATCCGTAGCAAATGGCTCCAGCTGCTCGATTGCTGGACACTGAATTGAGAATTAAGAAGATGCCATTGTCACAATTGCTTACCAGATGGGTTTTTTTCCTTATTGCTTTATCGTTCTTTGCACTGAAATCATGATCTATGAAATGTAACATCCCAGGCAGTGCTCAGAGTCACGGTTTGTTTGTGTAACTCCTAAAGGTACAGCTCTAAAATTAATAATCTCTTTCTGACGAGTTGTTTCCATAAATGCGGCTCTGACCCAGGCCTAATGTTTCCCACAGAAGGCAGTCTCCCTCTCCCTTCCTTGCCTGGAATAGTTCATACCCTCCCTTACATAGGCCAGGGCTGTCATAGTACTGAGCAGATTTGAGATACCGGGATGAGGAGAGGGCAATGTCATAAGGGGGGAATCCCTGCAAATTTGCACATGAAGGCTCCTGGCACTGGATCCCAGCCCTGGTACTACAAAGGAGCATGCACAGATACGGGCTTCTGTGGGTATCGCATGTCTTCATGTTTTAGAACTTAAGGCTTGCCATACTGGGCCAGACTGAGGGTCCATCAGGCCCAGCATCCTGGTTCCAACAGTGGCCAAGCCAGGTCACGAGTACCTGGCAGGATCCCAAGGGGTCAAGAGATTCCAAGCTGCTTATCCCAGGGATAAGCCGGGGATTTCTGCAACTCCACCTTAATAATGGTTCATGGACCTTTCCTCCAGGAACTTGGTCCAAACCTTTTTTAAATGCATCTACACTAACAGCTCTCACCACATCCTCTGGCAACAAATTCCAGAGCTTAATTATTTGTTGATTAAAAGTACATTTTCTCTTATTAGTTTTAAATGTACAACTTGGTAACTTCATTGTGTGTCCTCTGGTCTTTGTATTTTTTCAAAGAGTATACAACCGATTCACGTTTACTCATTCCACTCCGCTCATTATTTTCATGGCATCCTCGCTGCATTTCAGGAAAGAGGCTTGGAAAACACCAAAGCATCATTTTGCATGTTTCAAGCTGCCTGCTCAGCAGAGAAGGGGCACAGCAGAGGGCTGGATTATTGCCTTGCTGATTACTCCTGATTCCCTTCCTGTGAGGACAGCCCTTGATGTGTTGTTCTTTGATAACACTGGCTCCTTAAGAGCAATAGTGCTGGTACAGCTTCCTGTGTAATCTTACAGCAATTACTGCTCCGCCAAAGGAAAAAAAAACATTGAAAGGCTCTGGGTTTTAGCTCAGAAATGGCCCCTTAGTCGGAGCTTGCAGCAGCTAAAGTACCTTTCTGTAGCACTAGAACTTTTCACTTAAACAGGACAAAAGGACTTCCCCGGCTCCACACAGCTGCAAGCAGGAAAGGAGGTTGTGGTAACTAGCGGCATTCAGGAATGCCAGTGAATAAAAAGAACCAGAAACCATGCAGGAGGCAAAATACCAGCAACTTGGGCAAGAATGAGCATGCAATAAAACATTTCAGCCATGCACTGCATCAGCAGCTGCTTCATGCCCTGTGCAGAAGCACGAATATCCCTTTCTTGACATACAAAGCCACTTGGGTGACAACAGTCCCCTAAAAAAAAAAAAAAAAAAAAAAGCAAATCGTCCCGAGCATGCTTGGGGTGTGAGGTCAATGAGAACCAAGGACAAGAAGTCAAACACACCTGTGAAGACTGTGCCCACGCTGCCACACTTTCACAGCCTTTAACACACTTAACAGTGTGTGCCCAGCACCGCAGGATTACTCGCTCACGGGGCAGAAAAATGCAAAATCCAAACAGTTTGTTGCAGGGAAAACCTTACCATCAGTGACTTTAGAAAGCAGAAAACGTCACTCCAGTTTTCAGGATATTCCCTGAATGAATATCCATGAGATTTATTTGCATACAAGATTGAGAAGAGGAGGTGTCAAAGGTCTGTACAAGGGAAGGAGAGGCAAAGACCACAGCTTTTGAAATTACAGTGGACACCAGGTCCATATGATGCAAAGCACTAGAGGCAAACATAGGCAGCAACGGCATAAGTGCCAGCACGGACCCAGTGCCCCTTCACTCCGGCAGAGGAAGCAGCAATAGGTCACAAAGATCTGGGCAGTTTGTGGGTCTGAGCCAGGGACTGAGATCCTAACTGAGCAAATTCTGGGAAACTGCGGATGCTGCGTCCCCAGAAAAGAATTTGTACCAGAGAAGGAACAAGGGGCACACCTGCCAGCATTGCCGGAAGAAGGAGAAAGAGGAGCCATCGCAACACTGGCCCATGTGGCTATCGGAAATAGGAAGAGAAGGGGGAGAAAAGGAATCTGTCTGGCAGGCCTGGATTCAGGCGACTGCCTAGGTTGCCAGATTTTTAAGGTACCAAATATTTATTTATTTATTTAACACTTTTTTATACCGACCTTCATAGTAATAACCATATCGGATCGGTTTACATTTAACAAGGGTATAACTGTAGCATAACTGAAGAAAGTTAAACAAAAAGGAAATGAATAAGGCAAGTTACATTCAACAAGGGTAAGGAACTTGGAAGCTTATATAGCTGGAAGGAAGTAAAGGTGGAAATAATTAAGAAATACAATGGAGGATACCGGTTAAAGCTTAAGAGTGCTTTAACCTAGAGGTGCTCTAGTCTCTATCTGGGTATCTGGGTGAAAGAAATATCTGGGTGAAAGAAGACCCTTCTCCCACTTACTTAAGTGCCGTGACACTCGGTCCCATCTCTGGGGGTAAACCCCTGCTCTCCGAGCTCCCCTTATCCTCTGGTGTGTGGAGTGTGAGCCTGGGAATGTGTTAGTGTGTGTAGATGGAGGAAAGACAGAAGTGAGATCCATGGTCCAGTCCCATTCAGGGTCACGCTTTCTTGTGCTCGGGTGAATCAGGGACAAGGCACCTGCTGAGGATACACTGCACTTCATGGGCAGCAGCACAACCCCAAGAGCCAAGAGATTAAGGTGACATCACAGCAGGCTGCTGGGAGATGCAACAAAAGCTGTCCAGGCCTAAAAAAGACCTCTCGATTGCTACAAAGGAAAGAATCTAACAATCCAGGCAGCACACGGCATGCGACAGAATTTCAGGATTGCTATTTTTATTGCATCAAAGGAGCTTCCTGTCTGGTCAGGGCCAGGGCAGAAGCCCAGCCACCTCTTGGCCGAGAGGCTCCCTAGATACAAAGGGCGGGTGTGTCGATGGCGAGATGCATTATCACCCTCAGTAGGGCAGGAAAAGGAAGTGAGTCAGTCATCAAAGAGGCGTCCTTCCTCAGGGACCGGGCCCTAATCTGTATTATCCCATTACAATAACACTACTGCAGAGGGCCGAGGGAAGCAGAGCACCGCGTAGCCATGTAAACTGTTTCCTGTATTTGCCAAACAAAACTGCAACCAGCGGTTAACAGAGTTCAGCCATTAAAAGAGACACAAGAAATGACCCTGCTATGTGAGGCCTCACTGGGGAGGGATTAAACATTTTGGGGGGCACAGATGGGAGATAAACATTGCAATCCCAAGGCAGACTGATCTCCAACTTTACCTCTCTTAGCCCTGCGAGTAGTTGGGGATCCTCCGTGCTCCTCCCAGGCTCTCCTGGATTCTAGTATCGATTTCCTCTCTACTATGTCATGCGTCCCACTCTCCTTGCTAAGTCCTCCATGTCCCCTGAACTTGAATTGTAAGTAGCTCATTTCTTGTTACTAATCAGCCTGTAATTTTGCAGCTAGGGAGGATCACTGACGAGCTAATGCTGCTCAGCTTCGTGTTGGCCCAACGTAGCCTAAACTGTAACGGTAATTTATTTATTTTATTTATTTAAGTTTTTTTTATATACCAACATTCAAGACGGTAGTCCCATCATGCTGGTTCACAAGAAACAGGGGTGCAATAAACTTTACAATTTGAACAATGGTGCAGAAAAGCAGTTACATGTAACAGGGAATCAATAACTAGGAGTAAGAAGGAAAATGAAGATCAGATAATTATATATATATATATAATAACATTATAAGAGGTGGCTATTAATGCTATTACTAGCGAAGAATGTTGATTGGAGGAGGTTAAGTAATGTTGGAGTTAGGAAAGGCCTGCGTGAACAGCCACGTCTTGAGTCTTTTCTTGAATGTTGAGATGCTGGGTTCCATTCTAAGATCCGGGGGAATGGCGTTCCATAAAGTTGGACCAGCTGTGGAGAAGGCCCGATCTCTAAGCATGATGTGTCTGGTAGTTTTGGCTGGAGGTACTTGAAGAGATCCTTTGTAAGCATCTCTTGTCGGTCTTGTTGAGTAGTGTAATCGGAGGGGGATATGGAGATCGATTGGGGCTAATTGATGGATGTTTTTGAAAATCAGTTGCTTTGCCTTTTCAGGCCCTCATAGCCGGAGCTGACTACATTTTGCATGGCCACTAAGGGCTGTTTGCAGAGTGCAAGAGCGGTGGCCACAGCATCCTGTGAGCAATCTCTGGAAGGCGACGTCTATGATCCCCTTGCTGCCTGCATCAGATCTCCACTGCCAGTGTCAGAGCACAGATGGGATATTTACCCAGCTCCAGGGGAGACGAGGGACAAAACCAAACCATGGGCAAGGGCTGCTTTTGGCTTCCCCAACCGTTCTGGGCTTGGGTGCTGGCAGACTCAAAAGGCGGACATGGCATCATCCCTCCTTCCCTGGCTTGGCATTAGACAGTCACTCTGAGTAAAATCAAACAACTAAACTAAATCAACAGAAAACATTTAAAAGTCAATCATATGGATACCTACAACTATTGGTCAGAGCCCATGGAGCTAAATGGTTCTCATAGCACTGGTTAAGTCAACCCAGTCAAAACAGGTTGGAAAACAAACTTATTTGCTCCTTTTTAAATTCATTTGTCCTTTAACAAAAACGTGTTCTTCAAAAATTAACAGTGCAAAAAATGATGGGCAATTACAGGAAACATTATTAAAAGGAAGCCTACTTGTGTTCTGTTCTCATTAAATTCCTGCCTGCTATCCTCCAGAGCCATGTACATTGCAAGCCATTAAACAGCTTAGGTAATTGTGTTCACAGAGGCTAAACAGCTTCTTGCAAACATTTGGGTCAGCCTTCCCCACACTTGCACTACAACAGTTGTATTTCTAGTGCACTGTTTTGTTTGGTTACACTTGCTGATAAAGGGTTATCAAAGTCATCAGCAGTACAAACGAAATGTGCTGTAAAATCAGAAGGTATTGCTTATGGAACAAATAAACAAAAGTGCCAGTCACTAGCATCAAGAGCCGTATCCCATGCAAAGACTGGCAGCTCTGATGCAGCCAGGTAGACGGACCTCAAACCATGTTTTGATGTCAGGGTTATGTACAGTAAAGATGCCTCGGTGGTCCCTACTCCCTTCCTCCAGCCCTCCACTTTTAAAAGGACAGGCCATGTTTTTTGCTGCAAAAATCATTCATCCAATCCAATGCAGGTCTGCAGGACATCAGTGGGAACATCAAGGTTCCCAAGTGACCCACAAACCAGCTTCCTTATTTTGCACTGAACTGATGAAGGGAGCAGAGCCGCTGATCACAAATGTTAGGACATTGCAAAAGATCTTGCCTGCAACTTGTGGTTTGACTCTTATTTCTAAATACCCAAATGGACTAGCTCGGTAAGAACACTACTGTATGGTAAAAACCCACAATAAGGTGTAATTTCACTGCCATTTTGTAATATAGTAGCATAGTAATGATGGCAGAAAAGGGGCTGCCCAGCAAGCCTCCTATGGTAGTATCTGCGGCGCCATGCAGGTTACCCCATGTTTCCTCCGTGCAGTTATCCTCAAGCCTTATAACCCATAAAAATGTACTACTAGCAGCATTTTTACTGGATGAGGAGCCTTCTTGAAAATTCAGACACTGCTGACGTGCTTTGCTTATGGACTTGACTGTAGAAGCCGTCCTGCGCATTTTCCCTTATGTCTGAGTATCAGTACCCCTGAGCGTAAAAGTCAGGGCCTGTGTCGATTCTTGTCTGATTCCAATTCCTCTTTCACCCCCCCTCCCCCCCGTCAAAGCAGAGAGCGATGTTGAACTTGCATCAAAAGCATCCAGACTCATTGAGGGGTAATAATCCCACGCCTTCTGTTAGGGTTAGTAACTGCTGCTCTGTGCAGGTCACCCCCATGCATATCAGTTCCCCAGACTGCACCGGGGGTTAAGGACGCACGTCCAGTTGTGTGTTGCATCAGTCTGTATGTTCTTAATCAGGGGAGTTGGAAAGGCTTATACATTATTTTAAAAAGAAAAATGACTAAGTCACCTTTCTCGATCACCGAAGCCAACATCATCTAATACCACAGAGGGAAAAGGCTTAAGTCAGCGTTAAGGTGTGAGTTGGTCCTTTTGACCTGCATGCAGGGTCCTTTTGACCTGCATGAACTCCCATTAAATAAAATGACGCTAATATTGGGACTGGCCCAGCGGCAGTGCTGTGCCTCGCCATGCATAGGACCTGCTTCAGCTCTGCCCAATCATCATGCAACAGTGACACCTAGTGGCCGAGGACTATCGCTGCAATGACTGGGCTGAGCGAGTTGGGGCCAGAGGAAACATCCCGGGGTAGCTGCAAAGAAAGGCTCCTGGTGCCAGATCCCGGTCCTGGTTCCAAGCGAAGCGGAAGCCCAGAGGCGCAGGAAGGAACCGTGGGGGTCCAAATCAAGAAGATAAACTTATTTTGCTAAAATGGTGTCTTGTATTGGCACTTTTTAATATCTGTGTCCTTAAAAAGAAAACAAAATGTAGGCCCGTGCTGCCAAACTTAGAATTAGAATATTATTAAAGATCCATCTTGGACAGGGTTATTAAGCTCCCGCAGGCAGGCTGAAGAGCAGTGAAGGCACATTGCCTGAACAGACAAGCAACTGAAACTCAATGACGGTAACTTTCCAACAGCTGCGTGGGCACACATGTGCACGTGTGTGCCAGCCTGCGCCAGTGGACGCGGCCATTTAATAACGCACGCGCATGTGGTATAAAATCAGCTGTATATGTGTATGTCCGCACTATTTTATAGGGACGAACGCATGTGTGTGCAAATGCTGGCTCTACCGCTTGAGTGGAGGAAGGTTTTTAAAAACGCACGCCGACCCAATAGCCCTTTCCCTCACTTCTCTCCCAGGTCGCCCAGTTAACGGATCTGATTTCCTAACCCCCCTGATATTTGGCCTCCCTTTTACCCCCGACCCTTAAAACTCCGCTGACTCGCCCAGTTTGTTTTATTTTAGTACCCACCTGCTGTCCATAGCAGAGGTAGGGGGTCCTGGCACGAGCTTGGAAGCGTAAAACCTCATGCGCACCTTTCAAGGTAACTTCCCGAGACGCCCAGAGCCTGCCCCTTTTCTAAATCTTTTCATTTGTGCAGGTGCTGGGGGATGCGCCTGTATTTGCGTGTTTCTTTTATAATCCAAGCAGTGCGCGCCAGGCTGAAACACGCACGTATCTTCTGGTGAATTTCATAGAAACACAGAAATGACAGCAGAAAAGGACAAGACGGTCCATCCAGTCTGCCCAGCAAGCTTAAGGTAGCATCGGCCACGCTATACAGGTCTCCCCTATAATGGTAGCAGCGGGAGTTGCATCTGCCGTGGTGTTCAAGTTACCCCCATACTTAGTTTCCCAAACCGTTAAAGTCAGGGCTCTTGTTGGTTGCCGTCTGAGTCAATTCCCCGGTACCTCTTGCCGCTGATGGGGAGAGCAATGTTGGAGTTACATCACATGTTTAAGGCTTATTGGTTAAGGGTAGTAACTGCCACACCAGCAAGTCACCCCCATGCACTCAGTTCCTCATTTCCATCCTCTGGGCTTTAGGGATCCACAGTGTTTATCCCAGGCCCCTTTGAAATCCTTCACAAGTTTTGTCTTCACCACCTCTCTGTGAAGAAATATTTCCTGATAGTGGTTCTGAGTCATCCTCCCTGGAGTTTCATTTCATGACCCCTAGTTCTCATTTCTTTCCAACTGAGAAGGATTGTCGAATGTGCATCATTAAAACCTTTCAGGTATCTGAAGGTCTGTATCGTATCTCCCCTGCACCTCCTCTCCTCCAGGGTGTACATATTTAGTTCCTTCAACCTCTCCTCATAAGCCACTTGGTGGAAACCCACAACCATTTTGGTTGCCCTTCTCTGGACTGCTTCTGTCCTGTCTCTGTCCCATTTGAGATATGATCTCCAGAACTGAACACAGTACTCCAGGTGAGGCCTCACCTAGGACCTGTACAAGGGAATTATCACCTCCTTTTTCTTACTGGTTATTCCTCTTTGCAGCCCAGAATTCTTTTGGCTTTAGCTATCACCTTCACGTTGCTTCACCATCTTCAGATTGTTAGACACTATCACCCCAAGGTCCCTCTCTTGCTCCGTGCACAGCAGTCCTTCATCCCCCATCACATACAGCTCTTTTGGATTACTACATCCCAGATTCATGACTCTGCACTTCTTGGCATTGAATCCCAGCTGCCATATCTTCGACCATCGTTCAAGCTTCCTTAAATCATGTCTCATTCTCTCTACTCCTTCTGGTGAGTCCACTCTGTTGCAGATCTTAGTATCATCCGCAAATAGACAAACTTTAACTTCTATCCCTTCCACAATGTCACTCACAAACGGACCTATACAGTAAAGTCTGCGGGAGAGCGGGCAAATGCCCGCTCTCCCAGCGCGCGCACAGGACACTCTCCTGTGCACGTGATACAGTATACAAATTAGGCCTGGCGGTAAAAACAGGTAAAAGGAGGCGCTAGGGACACTAGCGCGTCCCTAGCGCCTCTTTAGGGACAGGAGCGGCGGCTGTCAGTAGGTTTGACAGCCGACGCTCAATTTTGCCGGCGTCGGTTCTCGAGCCCGCTGACAGCCACGGGTTCGGAAACCAGACGCTGACAAAATTGAGCGTCCGGTTTTCAACCCACAAGCTGCGGGCCTACTTCGAAATTTTTTTTTTTTACTTTTTTTACCCTTCGGGACCTCCAACTTAATATCGCCATGATATTAAGTCGGAGGGTGCACAGAAAAGCAGTAAAAACTTCTGTGCACTTCGCTGGCGCCGGCAGAAATTAGCGCCTATCTTTGGGTAGGCGCTAATTTCTTAAAGTAAAATGTGCGGCTTGGCCGCACATTTTACTTACTGAATCGCGCGGGAATAACTAATAGGGCCATCAACAGGCATTTCCATGTTGCGGACGCTATTAGGTTCTGGGGGGGGGGGGTTGGACGCGTGTTTTCGACCCCTTACTGAATAAGGGGTAACGCTAGCGCATCGAAAACGCGCGTCCAATCAAGGGTTAACAGTGCGCTCCATTGGAGCGCACTGTACTGTATCGGCCCGAAAATTTGCTGCAAAACAGATAATTAAAGTGCTTTAGGTAAAAGCCAGTAAACATGTTTTGTCGGATAAAGGGTCACAATCTATCAAAATGATGTGTGTTGAGTATTGTTCCCTAAGACAGGGTTACTCAAAGACAATGTAGGTGCGAAATAGCTGAATAGGATGACATTAGTGACAAGTGGCCAGTCTGTGTGTAATGGCTCAAATAATTAAACTCACCTCTCTCAAATCCCTGACAGCACAGCCATGACACTGCCTGAGGCCTGTCAATGGACCCTTGTGACAAAACTGTCACTGAAGTCTCTAGCCACTACTGTAAACCTGTGGGTTCTTGTCCAAGTTGTATTTTGTTGTATCACAATAAAAGCATAATCCTCTACAACTGAGAGACTAAGGTTTAATTTTAATTTTTACAGATTATTTATATTTGTTTTTATGTTTTGTATTTTGATTTAGATTGTTATATGTATTTGATTTGATTTATTGTTTTTGTTATGAATGTGATTTTATGATATATTTTGTGATGTATGTTCTGTAATTTTTGTTATAGACCTTCAGAGAATGGTGAATAAAAAATATAAATAAATAGCCATTAAACATGCACCAAAATATGATGACAGCTTAGAACCGTTAGGCTCATCTAGAGGCCAATGCACTAAAAGAGCACTAAAAAGGTGCATTTCTTTTTAGAATTTTTAACTGCTATGTTAAAAATGGTTAAATTCCAATGTAATAAGCAGAGCACATGGTAGTTTAAAAAAAAAAAAAAGTGCACTAAAGTTTCACCAATGTAGGAAAGACATTTAGCATAAGGGGATCCTTTTCATACTCCTTCAATGTAGTATACATTATTCAGAGGGATGTGAAAACTAATGCTAGACTGCTGAAGCAGGCCAGCAATTAAAGACAAGAATATTACACATCACAAAGGAGAGCGAGGCAGCACTTCTATGGGGAATGTTTTTCAGAACAAGATCACTGCATCGCGATTAGGAAATTTATTTATTTAATTTATTTAAAAGTTTTTATATACCGCACCATGGGGTAGTAGTCTATCCATCTAGGCGGTTTACATAATAAAACAAGCACAATCTCATAACATACAGCAAGTTAAAATACAATGTAATAACCTACAACTAATAATGAATACTGGTATTTATAAAACAGTATTAGAAGATTCATTGCGAAAAGTTATATGCACAGGTGAATAAGTATGCTTTTAAAGCCATTACAGTTTACTGTTAATCGGATGTATTCCGGAATTGAGTTCCACAATATAGGGCCTGCCACTGAAAAGGCTCGTTTTCTTGTCCGTGCCAGACTTGCAGATTTTTTTGATGGGATTTCCAGAATGCATTTGTCCATAGATCTGAGCTGTCTATTGGGTTTGTACTCTCTTAGTATTTAGCATAACCAGACTGAATTAGGATTATGCACTAGATTATGAATCATAGATAAAATTTTATATGAGCTACGGAATGATATTGGAAGCCAATGTAAGTGATATAGTATGGGGGTAATATGGTCTCTGCAAGAGGCATTGTATAGCATATGAGCTGTTGCATTTTGCACAAGCTGCAACGGTTGAATTGAAGAAAGAGGTAGTCCAAGATATAATGCACTGCAATAATTCAATGTAGTAAATATCAAAGCTTGGGTGACAAGATGGAAATCTTTTGGTAATAGGAGTTTGATTTTCTTCAGCATATGTAATTTGAAAAAAGATTTTTTTACTACTTCAGAAATATTTTTGGATAATGATAATCGAGAATCTATGATCATTCCCAAATTTTTTGCATGCAATTTAATAGGAATATGTTGATTTTCAAATATAAACGATTGTGGTGGTTGATGAATTGAATTAGGAACTGTAGATAAATAAATCAGTTCTGTTTTGGTGGTATTTAGTCTTAATCTATTATGGGATAACCATGTTTTTATTGTTGATAAGTAGAGTTGAAGTAAGGAAAATGTTTTGGACCAGGAGTCAGAAAATGGAATTATAAATTCAGAACAATCGGGGAGTTAGGCCAATTGAAGTGAAAATGATCAAGCTCTTCACTACTAACATAAAAGGACTTAAACTTTTTTTTAACTTAGTACCAAATATAAATTCACTTCCTCATTACTCTAACACATTAACCCATCTTCCCCCTTCCCATTCACACCAGCATTGTAATGTAAGCTGTGATTCATTTGTATGTTCAAACTATCCTGCTCTGACCTACTCATTCTGTTGGACTTGAGAGAGTGTTAGCTCCTTAAAGATATCTGTCTAGCTGTGTTTATTGACCTTTATTGCCACACAATTGCTCTCTTTTCTAAATGGAGTTATATCAATCCCTTTAACACATGTATCCCCCTTCCCTCGATCTGTGGTCCTTCTCCAATCCCTCCTCGGACTAACAGGGAATATAATTATGTGTTCAATATTTCAGATTTACTTTTACCATCTTGCACAAATTCTCTCTTTTCACTTACGTCTTTTAGTTCCAACACGGAACTTCCTCTTTTCACTTACACAACTGAAAGAACTCATCAGCTTTTTTTCTTTTGACTACCTTCCCTCGCCGTTTCCAGATATGCCTTCCTCGCCACCTCTTTCTGAGGCCTCTTGAACTTCTGAATGCTAATCTTTGTGCCATTACCTTTCCAACCACCTTTTGAAAACCATACTTATCCCACTATAAAGATGTCTTGCCCTTACAATGACACTTTTTAGTTTACCCCACCATTCTACATCATTTTCTTAGCTCATCCCACCAACATTCCCAAGTGGGCTGGCGCTGATCCAGCAGTCCCCCAGTTTGAAGTGTGCGAGTCCAGCAGATCCTGGGACTGCAGGGCCATGTGGCTCCAATCGCATGAAGGCTGAAGCTGTGCCAGGCGGTTAGAGGATGGTCAGTGACTCCCACTCAGGTTAGGGGGGGGGGGGGGGGAATGACTCCCACTCAGGTTAGGGGGGGGGGGAATGACTCCCACTCAGGTTAGGGGGGGAATGACTCCCACTCAGGTTAGGGGGTGGTGGTGGAATGACTCCCACTCAGGTTGGGGGGGGGGGAATGACTCCCACTCAGGTTAGGGGGGGGGGGAGAATGACTCCCACTCAGGTTAGGGGGGGGGGGAGAATGACTCCCACTCAGGTTGGGGGGGGGGGGAATGACTCCCACTCAGGTTAGGGGGGGGGGGAGAATGACTCCCACTCAGGTTGGGGGGGGGAATGACTCCCACTCAGGTTAGGGGGGGGGGGGAATGACTCCCACTCAGGTTAGGGGGGGGGGGAGAATGACTCCCACTCAGGTTAGGGGGGGGGGGGGGAATGACTCCCACTCAGGTTAGGGGGGGGGGAGGAGAATGACTCCCACTCAGGTTGGGGGAGGGGTGTCATATTGCTTTCCATCCTGCCAGGCCCCCCCGTATCCATCCCTATGGTCCAGTCTTAGTTGCTACTCTGACAGTCCAGGAAACCACAGAGTCCAGTGCTCACCACGTACTACCGTATGACATTACATATAGGGAGACCGCTGAACGTTAATATTGTATTGTCATTTCAAAAAGGATCCAGAAACGCCCGAGAGAGAGAGAGTCTATTGTACGGTCTGAAAAGCTCACATGTTTGTACATCAGTCCAGGAGAAGGGATTGCAGGCAGAAACTCCGGATTGTCCCTCCTGGGCATGTCGGCCGCTTCCGCAACGCAGCTCCCAACTCTCTCACAAGCAGGCGCAGGTGCCTTTTCGGGCAATTGTTTCCAGCAGGCATTTCCTCGGGCGCCAGGGAGGGGTCCTCAGAGTGTGGCAAAAGCCGTTGTCTGCAAACGCGTTCAGTCGCCTCCATTGTCCGTTTCAGTTGTCCACAGTCAGCGCCTGAAGGACCTCGCCGCTTCCGAGGATCGGACTCGCCGCTGTCGAGCCCCCCCACGGCCTTTGGCGCCGCCGCACTTGCCCGGCGTTAAAGTCCGGGCGGCAGGGAGCGGATGGACCGCAGAGTCGCGGGGCCGCCGCCCAGCGCCTCCCCTTTCGTTTCAGGCGGCAGCTCGGGGTGACCCGGGCGAGAGGCCCCTTCCCTGAGTAAATCCCTCCAGTTCCTGTCCCTCGCTCTCATTAGCTCGGTGCGGCGGCGGCGGGGCGGAGCAGCTGCGTCTCGTCCAATTCCTTAAACTGATCCAGGCAAAAGTGAATTCTCCCCCTGGATTCACAGTCCACGTCCAGCCCAAGGTACGGAGGGGCAGCGGCGCCGCCGGCGGGAGCCTCCCCTTCGCCGCCGGCCTCCGCGGACGTTGTCTGTTCGCCGCCGTGGGGGCCGAACGCGAGTGACGGCGGTTTGGAACGTTGGGCCCTGGGCGGCGGGGGGAGGGAGCCGGGAGCCTCGTCCGTTCCCCGGCGGGGGCGGTCGTGGTGCGGGCCACGGCGGGCGTGACGTCACGGGCGGACGGGCTGCCGGGGCCCGCGCGCGCTCTCGCCGGGCCTCCTCCTCCTCACCCGCTCTTCTCCTCTCTCTCCTCGCACAGATGCCCTCAGCCACCAGCAGCAGCAAAGCGGTGCCGGGCTCGGGAAGCAGCGAGGCCTCGGCCGCCCAGGCCTGCAGCACGGGCTCCGCGCAGACCGAGGCCATGAAGCAGATCCTGGGAGTCATCGACAAGAAGCTCCGCAACCTGGAGAAGAAAAAGGTGTTGGCGCTACGCTGGGGCAGGGAGGAAGGGAAGGGGCTGCCCCGGGCCCCCCCCCCTACGTCTATTTATAACTCCCCCCCCCCCTTCATCTTGTGGGTCGGTAGCCGCCGGCTCCCGAGGAAACTTCCAGAACCCCCAGCGGACCTCACGCAACCCCCGAGGCGCTTCCGTGTCGGGGGATCGGGCAGAGAGGCTCCGGCGAAGCGCGATTCCCTTCCGGGGACGGAGCGGGGTGGCGATGGCTGGCCCCTGGCTGGGGAGAGAGCCACTCCTTCCGGCCCACTCTTTGTTCCTTTCTCAGGACGTTGCCCGCTGCTCTGCTTGGGGTTTTCGGAGTATTCCCACCTCGGTGGCTGCTGGCCGGGGGGGGGGCCGCTTGCTGATCCTTGGAGCTCGGCTTCTTTGTTGTGGGAAGGGGGTGAAAATCGGCTATAGCCGAGTGCCCCCTCTTCCCCAAGTGCACAACTTGGTGATGGGGGCAAGTATTTAGGGGCAGGAGCTTTCTTATACCCATGTGAAATGTGCCTTCCTTTGCTGATCTCGAGTCTGGGTTTCCTGGGGGGGGGAGGAGAGATTTCTCCTTGGGGTGATGACAAGTTCAGCATAACTTGGTTGTAATCTTGAATATAAATTACGGTTTTTTTTCTAAGACTCTTGACTGTCAAATTAGAGATGGCCTTACTAAGTAGTGGAGAGGCACTGCTCAGGCCCTAACTGCTCTTCTGTAATAGGGCCAGACCAATTTTGTATAATCTGGGCTAACCAATAAAATGAATGAATTCATTGTTTAATTGTAATTGAGAATAGAACCTACTTTTCCAGTACCTCATTCTATTTTTTTTTTTTTTTATTTTGTTATGGGTATTTTCATAGCAGACATGATTATGCCTTAATTCCAGAGCATAAGTTACTGGGCTATATGCAGTTGTTGTAGGGAAAGCATGGTCATTTTTAATTCTTTAATTGCATGTAAAATGTGGCCTTTTCAAAGCTTCAATCCTGGAAGCAACCAAAACAGTCTTGCAGATTGCTTTTACATCTAGCATTTTTTTTAAAGCTTCCTTATTTAAAGCATGTCAGGCTAGCTAATGTAGAAATCATGTCTGAATGTTGAAAATGGAACAATAGTACACATTTTGAAGGAAAAAATAAAATAAACTGTTAATATCATGGCTGTTCTGGGTGTTGTACAAATGTAGTTGTTGGCTGATAAAGCACCTCGTGGACCACCCTGTCATCCCTTCCCACTGTCAGCACAGACACTATTAGATAAGTGGTCATCTACCTCTTTTGGTCTTGCCACCACCTACTCACTATTTGTCCTAAGCTTGTTTGTACTGTCACTGTTTTGGTTGCTACCACTTCTGCTGCTAGGCACAGAAACAAGAGCCACAGCCGAGCTTACTGACCAATAAAAACAACTAAAGCCAGTGGCCATTCAGTGTCCTGTTACTAAACACACAGTATAAAGAAAACTGGGTACTCCTACAAAAGGCAAAAAAAGTAAATAATGCATTTCATAAGTATAGCAGGTTTTGAAAAGCATGGGGTAATTGGTAGTCTTTTGGCAAAGGTGTGCCTGAGACTAGAAGTTAAATCATGCCCCTGGGGGGGGGGACTCCCAGAAATTAATTATATAAAGTAAAATAAAACCTGTGATCTTATTTGAGTTTTCACACTCAAAATAGTCTCTTTCAAGGGTAAAAACTCACTTTAATAAATACTGAAAAATGCTGGTCTCTTGTGTTCTTGCATGCCCAACAGACTCGTACAGTCACAACTGCTCAGCTCCTGATCCAAAGCCTTTCACCATTTATAACTTTTTAGTTCATTAATATTTTTTTTGCCTTTTATGAGAGTACGGAGTGCTTTGGTCATCAGCTGTGTGACATATTAATGGCAGATATGTTGATTTGGTCCTATTGAGATATTTGAATGTGTTTAAAATGACATTGCTCTTCAAAGTTTTAGAAGAGCCTTCTTTATTCAAAGTGTTCATTGCAAAGGCGGTGGTCAGGTTTTCAATGGCACATAACTTGCTGTTTATCTCTTTAGCGCTCAAATCCATTGAGTTCCCTCTTGTTATGGACAGTCTTTAGGGAAGAGTTCAGTAATGACCATATACAATGTGTGTAGATTATATGCTTAATATCCTTTGAACTGCCAAGCCATTTTCATTCATCACGGTCTGTAAATGTTTTGTGTCAGAGTACTGTAAAACTTTTCAATCCAAAATATATTTGGTGACCTTTTTATATAATACCTCAGATTATACAGCATACACTCTACAGACAACAGAAAATGGTCACAATGAAGACAGAGAGTGGACTTTCTCCTTTAGCTAAGAATTATGGATGCTGTGTTAGTCCACTTGTATATGTGGAAATAAGGGCCAGTAAGCAAATTGGTGAGACCTTTTTGATTGGGCTATTTTAATTACAGCAGTGACTAGCTTGCGAGAGCTAGACTCCCTTCTTCAGGTCATAAGAACATAAGATATGCCATGCTGGGTTAGACCAAAGGTCCATCAAGCCCGGATTTCTGTTTCCAACAGTGGCCAATCCAAGTCACAAGGACCCAGACATTAGATCACAAGTTACTATTGGTTAATTACAGTAATAGCAGTTATGGATTTATCCTTTAGGAACTTATCCTAACCTTTTTGGTCATTGAAGAAATAGTGTAGTTATACTGGGTTTAAATAGTACAGGTTCAGCTAGGGTAGGCAAACATTTTGGCATGAGGACTACACCTGTGCCCCATTCTAGTTTGGCATGGGAGGCCTCCTTGCAGGGTGACAAGAGACATATAGCCTTATCTTGCCTGCAGTGGTAACCTCACATTGGCTGGCCTGTGGATATCGCTTCCTGCTGTGGGATTTCAAAAGTCATGGCGCTACTGCCATGGTCTGTAGTTTGCCCACCCTTTCCTGCCATTACACTTCAGTAAATGAAAATGGGGAGTAGGGAGGTTGAGAGAGATGACTGACAGTAACATTTTAAGATGGCTATTTTCAGTCATCTGCATAGCCTGAATTTTCAAAGTGGAATTATGAGCATTAGTTTGCTGTGAAAAACAGCCAGTTTGTGTGATTTCTTACACAGATACATTTACATGTGGCTGAGGAGATTTAATGTGTACGGAAATGGTATCTGATGCCTCTTCTACTGCACTTAAAAGTGCTTTTTCATGCATAGGTGCCCCAGGGCCATTTTCAAAAGCCCGTTTATGTGCATAAAACCGTGTTCTATGGGTGAAAATCAGGGCCTATCACTAAGTCGGTGAAACAGGTGAGCATTTCTTAAAGGGAATTCTAGGAGTACACAACACAGCATTTGACAAACAGAAAAGACTTAATTAAGAGTGATAGACTTCAAACCCAGTATCCAAAAAAAAAAAAAATACTAGTATTGCACGATTACATCAGGCCTTTTGACTATTGTTATATTGGGCCTTAAAACAAGAAAAAGCTGTCTTAAGCATTTAAATTTGTAAATCTTTTCAGTACTTTGACAGCATTGGAACCAAAACTGACTGTTCTGTGGAATAAAGGGTACAGTGCAAGCTGTTTAGTGAGCACCTGCCTGCAGGGAGCTGGGCTGAGGAAAGCATCGATACTTTCCACACGGACTTATAGTGGCTTGTGGAGGCAGAGTATTCATTCTCATAAGCAGGAGGACATACCCTCTGGTGACTCGAAGCAGTTTCTTACCTCACGAGCTGCTTTTTACCAGAGATTCCTTCCTCTTTGCCTATTGTATGGACTAAACAAACAATATTCAGAATACCAGGATGCTCTAGTTTTTGTTCACTGTTTCCATGGTAATTCAAGCTAAACCGTAAATTGTGAATTAAGACCTTTCTTGGGATTTTATATAGCAGGTTGCTTTCATGATTATTAAAGCTATACAATGTTTCATTTTATTTCTAGACAAATCTTTCATATCCAAAAATATAGATTATAAGGAATTATAAAAATTGCACACTTCTAAATATTTACAGCATAACTAGAGATGTAGCCATTCATATTTGTCAGAATCTTACAACTTATGGTTTTCTTGGTTCTGGTGCACGTGTTTTGTTAGTGAGTAGTTAGGAAATTCTTAGTAAGTATTGCACTTTTCATTTTGCAAATTTTCTTTGTGTATGAAAATAATGCTGCATGATAGCAAATGCATTTCCTAAAGTGCTGGCACTGAATATGTTTGGCTTGTCAAGGCTAAATACAATAGTGTTGATATGCCACCCTGTTTCCTCCATCTGTGGAAATGGATTATCAGTTTTTTGTACGGTTGATATGACCGATTTATCTGGAGACTTGCTTCATTATTGGCATGCCTGTTAGAAATTGTAGGACAAATATTGTAGTTGCTTTGATGCTCCACTGGTTTAACATCTATGGAATGGCAGGTAGTTCAAAGGTACACATGAAGTGCGGTAGTCTTGTCGTTTTTCAAAATGTTTTATTTATTTATTTATTTATTTAACTTTTTTATATACCAACATTCAAGACGGTGGTCCCATCATGCTGGTTCACAAGAAACAGGGGTGTAATTATAATAAACTTTACCATTTAAACAATAGTGCAGAAAAGCAGTTACATATACAAGGTATATAACAGTTACATATAACAAGGTATAACAAGCAGTTACATATAACAAGGTTTTATGTAAGGTACCAGATATTTCCCCTAGTAGCCAGGACTTACACACCAGTTTGTGTTTGTGTGGTGTGACTAGACCTTGCTGTGTGCAGCCTTAAAACATTCAGAGGCTGATACGCATTAAAACGGGCGCTCGTGTTCCTAAGGTGCGCACATCCACCTCTCCTGGGCACCCAATGCTATATTTAAATAAAGCTGCCACCTAAAAAAGGACGTGCAAGTAAAACATTTGTGTCCCGAGTGCTCCAAAGTAGTGGGCCCAGACCAGCACCAATGACTGACCTAACCAAAGTAAACTCCTACCCCCCCCCCCCAAGGTCTGCCCCATTGGGCCAAGCGGTCTGGGTTGGACCCAGAGGTTCTTTCCCTGAAATGGTGCACTCTGAGGGCCCTGTCTTAAAACAGGACTTGTCAGACCCCAAATGCCCCCTCCAGGCCAGGAGCCCCTGCTGGAGGCCCTCCTCTGGCTGGGTTGTTCCCCACTTGATCAGTGGAAAGGACCCATTCCCTTTCAAGAGAGCCTTCTGAAAGGGGATTGGTCCTTTCACTGACACATGACGGTGAATGGAGTAATTAAATACAAATAATGTATTCACTCTTTCACTTACTGCCCATTGGTCCTTTCACTGACGAGCGTCGGTGAAAAGGACCAATCAGGACCAGCCTTGGTGGAGCATGGTCTCCGGCAGGGGTTCCTGGCCGAGAGGGGGTTTTAAGAGGGGGACCTCAGAGTGCACCATTTCAAGTGGAGGACTCCTGGGTCCAACCTGAACGCTTGGCCCACTGGGCCAGACCTGGGGGGTGAAGTTTAACACCCGCCTCTGAGCAGGAGTTAAATTTCTCAGGGTAGTAGGAGACGTGCTTGGCGGTCTTTTTTGCTTTAGTGCGCCTGCTTGCATTGCAGAGGTAATGGCTAATTAGGCTGTTACTCTGCAGTTCGCATGCCCCATGTGCTAAGCCTGCTGTGGGTTTTTTGGTTCAAAAGCCTTTTTTACATACCAGGGCTACCTTGGCACCGAAAAATGCAAGTAAAACCCCATGATAGGTTTAGCGCCCCTTATTGCATCGTCTCCTCAGAAGGGCCCAGAGGATGTCCTACAAGTTTGAGAGGGCTATGGGACAAGTTAGATTGTGCAGTATCTGAAAAGGTCTTAGAAAGAGCAGGATCTTATATGATTTTGTATGTTGCATTATATAGACAGCTGTTAGGCAGCAGGTAATGTTTTATTATACAGTGAAAAAAATGGGACAGTTGTACAGTTAAACTCTTTCCTGTAATGTTGTTCTTATAAACAAACCTTTCTAGTAACTGGAACAATCATGAAATTCAAGACTCTGTATCTGTTCATTTTCGATGATACTCATTGAATTGACTGAAATTTCAGAAGCACAAGGAAAACTTCCCCTAGTTATTGGCATACATTGAAGCCTAATGAACTTAATTTTTTCTCCATCCTTCATGTTCCACATGTTTTACAGAAAAAAAATTGTGGCATGTTAGGTCCTAGGTAGAGTAAGGGGGGAGCATAGTGTTCCATCATATTGCTTTAATCCTCTCTAAACCATTTCCATCAATTTATAAAAAGATCATTTCATGTTCATTTGTGAGCACCAGTACGCTTTCTTTGCTGCAGTAAAAGTGGATCATTCTTAAGAACTTGCTGGCTTAAATTCATGAAGTAAAGCTTGGAAGTGGCTAAAAGATGCATGTTTTATATAAAAATACTATTTGTATATTTAACATGGTTTCATACAGCATACTGGCAGACATCTCTTCATGCCAAGAGACTGCAGAAGACTCCTGGAAAGAATTGCTTTGGTTACAGTAGCTTTCAGCTGCAGTGCAGAGGGCAGAGCAACTTGAATGCATACCTTCATCTTGGCACAATACATTGAGCCAGAAACTGCTCCCAAAATCGTTATCCCACAGATATGAAGAGAAAAACTGTGGACAACAAAAGTGCACAACTTGTGTTACAACCTGGTTGTAGGCACCACCGACACAAGGAAACTGATGAAAGGGTTTAACTCCTCTTAAGAAAGTAGATGAAATTAGAGCAAATCAATCTTGTAAAAAAAAAAAAAATGCAAACTATACCTTAACCTCAAAGAGTAAAGCACTAACTTTTCTACATTAGCCTACTGCCTCTCCTTCCATAGCAGTTGGTGAAAACCTTTGGATGTTGACCCAACAAAATTCCCACCAATCATTTTGCTCTGCTCTCTCCACTTCCAGCTTTTGTGTCTGCCGTGGGTTATAGCAGCCTCTCGTTTGGAGCACAGCAGGTCTGTGTTAGGTTAGGTTACTTGCCCTCCCGGGTCAATAACGATAGACTTCATAACATTGATCCCTCTGGAAAGGACTTCAGTTCTGTAAGAAAAATGGTATGGAAACTGTATTATACAAAAGCAAGTAAAACATAATGGAACATTCAATGCATATATAGATTACATTTTTTTTTTTTTTTTTTAAATGTATGTGCTTGTCTTGTCAGTCTTAATCTTGCCTGAATTAACAGATTGGAGCACTTTGTAATGCAAAGTCCCACATATGAGCTTCTAGCACAAATGTACAAAGTTTTTCATGTTCCACCTTTGTTTTCACACCATTTATATAAAAATGCATTTAACTTCTTGTTCTCACCTTCCGCACCCTAAGCCCCTTACCCTCTTAATCCTTGATATTTCCAGACCCTCCCTTCAGCTTTTCCCCCCTGAAATTCAAACTTTTACTTAAGTTTGAGATGTGAAAGTATAAGAAAAGAAATTACAACATTTTATCTGTATGTTCCTTGTAAACCGATGTGATGTGGAAACTAACGTCGATTATATAAAAAAAAAAAAAAAAAAAAAGAAGCTTTAAATTAATAGCAATATGCTAGGAACAGAAGCCTCTTTATATCTTAAATACAAACGAATCTTCCCCACTCTAGCTGAGGACTGAACCAAGAAGGGTGTGCAGTTTGGAGGAGCATGCTAGTTTTTAAGGGCTGATCACTTTGCCATTATACTGAATATGAGATCTAGCAGTCATTGTGGTGCATTCTGAGGTACAGACTATAAAAGACAAGTAAATATGTTTGGATTTTGTTTAATAATCGTAGGTTACTAAATTATGAAAACGCACAAAATACCTTCCTCATGGGATGACTTTAGTATTGTTTTCACTGTTAAGCTGATGCTTTCCTCCTTTTGTATTTCCAGCTCAGTTGGAAGCAGTGTTGGGACATCTCCTAGCACCAGGGGCCTTCATTTGTAACTACCTAGAGATTGTTTTTCCTCTCTTTTATATCCTTTGCCCCACGCCCTGCTTAGAATGACCCCAGTTGTGGTCCTAAATTCATTTACTGCAACAGGTTTTGATTATTCTTACATTGCTTGAATCGACTGTATTGCAACTTATCTCAAAACCACTATTCTCAAGGATTAATGTGCCTGTCACACCTACACTATAGATGAGAGGATTGAATAATTGTGATATTAATGTATGCATTGCAGTTGTGTAAATGTGTGTTGTTTGTATTGTAAAAGGTTTCTGACTTTCCATGCATGATTTTATTTTCACCAGGGCAAGCTTGATGATTATCAGGATAGAATGAACAAAGGCGAGCGCTTGAATCAGGATCAGCTGGTAATTACCTTTATTCTCTAATCCTCTTGTTAAGGAAGTTGCCTTTAATATTTGATATCATACTTCTGATTTTGAGTCCTCAGTTGAAGAAAGTGTCATAAAACATTGATACTGATGTTTCTATTTTTTAATTGTATCTAGAAGCAAATTGCAGTTTATTATTAAAAAAAAAAGATAAAATTGAAGGGTCTCCTGGAGCTGATCACATAGGTCAGAACAAAACAGTGAATGTAAAAAATGTTGTGCTGGGTCAGACCAAGATCCATCGTGCTTAGCATCCTGCCTCTCCAGGTTGCAAGTACCTGGTAGGTCCCAGGGATAGACTAAAGAAAGAGATTTCTATCTGGCTAATAATGTTATGCACTTTTCCTCGAATAACTTGTCCTAACCTCTTTTAAACCGTGCTATGCTAGTCATGTTGCAGTGTGGGGGATCTACATTTAGCACCCCAGTCTGTCAGGCCCAGGAGGTGGCGAGGATGACTGCTGTTATAGTAGTGGCTCCTGTCAGCCAATAAATAGCACCAAGGGGTAGGCCTTGGAGAAAGAACCCCTTGGGCTAGTGAATGTTCCGCAGTCGCTAGGCCATTTGAATGGGAAATCCAAAAGTAGCTAGAAAGGAGTTAAAAACGCTTCTCTTCAGAGTATGCAGTGTAGGGTTGTACAGAATTATGCATAATATTCCAAATGAGGTCTCACCAGGGACTTATACACAGGGGCAATACCGCCGCCTCTTTTCTGCTGACCATTCCTCTCCCTATGCAGCCAAGCATCTTTCTGGCTTTTACCTTCACCTTATCCATCTGTTTGGCCACCGTAAAATCATCAGATACAATTACATCCAGATCTGGCTGCTCTGCTTAGAAGAATTTCACCTCCAATACTGTAGTTTTCCCTTGGGATTTGGCGTGACTCTGCATTTTTTTAGCATTACATTTTAGCTGCTAGACCCTAGACTATTCCTTCAGTTTTGCTAGATCCCTTCCAAGAACCAATCCCTGTGGCACATTGCTAGTAATGCCTCTCTCCTCAGGGTAGTGGTAAATGGAAGTCACTCTTTGTTGCCTCCCATCTAAACAGTTTCTACCAGTCATTTTAGGGCCCATAGCAACTTAATTTATAGGTCCTATGCGAAACAGTGTCAAAGACCTTACTGAAATCACAAAGTAGGTAATTTCCAAGTTTATTTGGCAGTTGCTATCTAGTTAGTCTTAATTTTAAAATTTTCTTGCACTGCTTTTTTGAGTGTAAATGTTCAAGCATGTAATGTTGTATAAGGTACTCGGTACACAGTATGGATGAGATACTCATGCACCAAGCAGGATGATTCTTATTTTAAGGTAGTGAAACAACATAAGGTGGTCGGAGCCAGAGATGCTAGGGTGCATAGGGAAAGGCAGAGCCAGGAGAAGAAAAAGGAAAGTGATAATGCCTCTGTATAGGCCATTGCTGAAACTTTGCCTTGAAGCAGCAGTCATGGGGTACCTGCATGGAGCAGCAGTTATTGAATTAACAAAAACAATTAAAAGAATAAGTAAAGCTTGCTGGGTAGACTAGATGGACCACTTGGGTCTTTTTCTGCTGTCATTTTATTTATTTTATTTATAAATTTTTATATACCGAGGTTCAATTAACAGGACTAATTATCACTTCGGTTTACATTACAACCAGCAAAAATAACAGAGAGACAGACTTGTTTTTACAATGAAACAGGGTAGAAATAATCTGGAAAAACAAAATCTGGAAAAACATAAAATGGGTGAAGCAAGTATAGAGAATTGGGTCTGTATAACTTGTGCGAAAAATAAGAGACACAGTCTTGTTTTACAATGAACAGGGTAGAAATAACCTGGATAAAACAATGAACAGGGTAGAATTAATCTGGAAAAACAAAATCTGGAAAAACATAAAATGGGTGAAGCAAGTATAGAGAATTGGATCTGTATAACTTGTGTGAAAATCAGGGAAATTGAGTAGGGGAGGACTATGAAGGCCTAAAGTTGGATAGTCTACTCATGATGCGGATAAGAACCAAGGCTGAGGTGAGTAGTTATGGGAAGGCTTGTTTGAACAACAAAGTCTTAAGTCTCTTAAAGGTGATTGGACATTGTTCCAGCCTCAGTTCAGGAAGGAGCAGGTTCCATTGGTTGGGGCCCGAGGCAGATATAGCTCTCTTACTGAAGGAGGTCTTGATGGTGGGTGTTTATATGTTTACTATCTTACAAGGAAGGGATATAACTAGGCCAAAGGCAGTCCATAGAAAGGCTTCCAGAATAGTGCAGGGATTGTACTAAGACCCCCTGAGATGTAACTTCAAGACCTAAACATTAATATTCTAGGGCAGTGTTTTGCAAGCCAGGCGCCATGAATATGCCTGAGAGATTTGCTTGCATTGAGGGCATTGGGTGGTCTGGATGGGCCATATTCTTTGTCAGTGAGTAGAATCTCATTCGGATATTGCAAACAGACCAGCTTTACGCTCTCTAGGGGAGAGGTGATAAGGCCAAAGCAAAGGACAGGTAAAGGAAGCATGACCTAACATAGCTGCAGCCTGTTGGGTAGCTGGAATGGTACCAGCAGGCTACAACTTCAGAGAAACCAACCAGGTCACTACGGGCAGGTTGGTGGTAGTTGGGTTCTGTTCAGCAAGCCAAGGGGACATAGGAAGCTGGATGTTAGTTTTGCTAGCTTTGATATCTGTGGTGTAAGGTATGGAGGGGGAGGCAGGGCTGGGTGTTGGATTAAGTATGGATCTTGATGTTCCTCTGCCCAGGCGAGAACACAATTTGGCTTGGAATAAGGTCAAGCTTCCACTGCTGGCAGCTGGGATATATTCTTGCAGTGTATGCCAATGAGCTGTTGGTCTTTTTCTGCTATCGTCTACTGTGCTGTGTAGAGTGCAGGTCATCTGCTTTCTGCTGCTCAGAATAAATTAAAACATCCTTTCTGGTGAAGAAGAGACTGTTCAAAGACGACGTTTCTTTCTGTTGCTGTACTTGTGTATATGTTTTCTCTATAGGATGCAGTGTCAAAATACCAAGAAGTGGTGAATAACATGGAATTTGCTCGAGAACTTCAGAGGAGCTTCATGGCCTTGAGCCAAGATGTAAGTTAAGAGCATTTTTCATCCGAGGATCAGTTCTTTTCTATCTAATGTTAATGTATGTGCTGATGAATTACATTGGTGCATGAAGTGACCTGTTTCAGGTGCAGTTAAAATTAAAATCTGTACAATGACAGTTTAAGTGTATATAGTCCTCCTGATGGGTGTGGCAGTAGCTTCTGAGAAACCAAAGGCCAAGTTGACTAGGGATCTAGTTGTAAGTATAACTTGACTCTGCTCCTGCTCTTTTTTTTTTTCTCTTGGTATAATCCATCAGTAGTACAGAAATTCCTTTTGTGAGGAAGTAGAAATTCTATCAAATTGTTTTCAAGACTGTTACGTTGGTTTTTGTTGGCTTGCCTAGAATTTGGCATTTTTTTGTCTTAGGCTGTAAAAGTACTTTTGGAGTCCTTTCCTGTGAATCATCACATTTTATTTTTTGTTGCAAGGGTTGTTCAGCTAAAGTGACACAGTATAGTGAGAAGTTCATGCACTTGTGTGTTGTCTCCCTTAAGGAAGCCTTTTGTAGGAAAAGGGGACCAGTGTAGGGAGGAAGAAGCAGGTGCCGGCTATGGTATGCATGAGGTGGGCAACAAGATTTAGCTGATAGCAAGTCTTCAACTGTAGTAACCAAGGAAGGCTGGGAGGGAGCAGCAGCATGAGGTGCTGGTGGGGAGGACTGAACTCAAGTAAGTGAGGGAGGGTGTAGGATTACCAGTAGCTGGAGGAATGGCAGCGAGGCATTAAGGGGAGCTTAGTGGCAGTGTAGGGAGCAACAATACTTATCTCTGTAGCTGTAACTGCAGAGGCAATGGCACTCTGTCACTGAGATGGGTGCATTGTGAGATGCATGCTGATCTGAGGCCTAGTGACTCTATGCCAGGCAGGTACAACTTCTACTAAGGTAAAAAGCGTAATATATAAGATCTGTGCAGTGTAATTTCTCTTTAAATCCAGTGCTGGGGCAGGGATGCATGTGTATGTACAGTAATCTGATGGTGGGCTCATAGCAGTGTACATACCTTTGCTTCCATATAGAATTTGTGAAGCTAGCTCCCTTCTATATTGTCCAACTGTTTGGTACAGAAACCTGGTAGATATTCAATGAATATATGAATGCCATGGTAACAGTGCTGTTTTGGTTTCTTTTTGTATTTGAGCAGATACAAAAATCAATAAAGAAGGCAGCACGTCGGGAGCAGCTCATGAGAGAAGAAGCTGAACAGAAACGCTTAAAAACCATTCTTGAGCTGCAGTTTATATTGGACAAACTGGGTGATGAAGAAGTACGCAGTGATTTGAAGCAAGGATTAAATGGTGTGCCCATATTGACAGAGGAGGAGCTGACCCTGTTTGATGACTTTTACAAACTGGTTGAACCTGAAAGAAACACAAATCTGAGGTAGCAACAGACATGCTAGTTTTCTTATTAAACAGTGCTATTCAACATTTTAGACTTATCTTGCCTGAAACGTTCTGATGTGGGCGTGTAGGCACTCTTATTTTTCAGAAATAGTGCATTTTTTTTTTAAATTCTAGCTCTTTACATCTTAATGCCTGAAATATCGTCAGTTGCTGCTGAACAGTAACTTGTAACAGAAATGCCAGTCAGTGATATTGCAGCACTGGTTTGTTGTACGTCATTCCTGTTCATACCCTGGATCAGTCCAGACAAGTGGGTTTCCCTGTGCGTAGCCAGATCAGTCCAGACTCTCCTGGGTTTTGCCTCCCTTCCAGGAGATGGAGACGGAGAAAGTTCCAAAGGTACCGCCTCTTAACCCAGTGCGCCACCTGCATCTCCTCAGTGTTTCTCTGTCGCCAGCAGATGGAGGTGGCGCAAAACCTGCGTTCTGTACCTGGGTATAGAGTAGGATAGTTTAAAAAAATAAATAAAAAGTTGACTGTTTTAGATTGGCATCTTCCCTCCCAGGGGGTTGGCAGGTCCTAGTGGGACCATCTCCCTTGATGGTAGGAGTCGAACGAGCAGGGGTTGGGGACCCCCAAATTGCTTGAATACAAGTGCTGGAGGTGACAGCTGGTGGTCCGGCTCCCTCCCCCTCAGCAAGGATCTGGAGAAGTCTTTGCCATCCTTCTGCAGGGAAGTATCCATTTGTTTTCTTGTCTCTAAAGTTAAGACTATAAAACAAAAAACCAAACCGACCAACCTGTTACTGGTAACCATTACCTCTGTGCCCAGGAAAATAATTTATTGGCAAATATTCAGATGTCAGATAGTACTGTACTACTTTCATAGATGTTCAAAAAAGAAAGTGCCCATGAGAGAGTATGAAGTCTACTTCTGTTTTTTGAAGTAGAGGCATTCTCTCATGTTGGGCACAGCAGAAATGTTAGCCTTTAGTGCTGTGGATAGCTTAGTCTTATCAGAAGTGGGTAAGAAGTGGCCTTGCTGTTGGAAGAGGCTTCTGTTGTCTATAAGGGAGGGGGGAAGGGTGCAGGTGGGTTGGGAGGGGTGAGGAAGGAAGGTGGTTCCCCCCCCCCCCCCCCCAAAAAAAAAAGTCACTTTGTGGGGGTTAGTGGTGCTAAAATTCATTGAGGCTGGGGAATTAGGCTGCAGGCCCCGAAGGATGGTTTTTTGTTCAGGTTTTACAGTGCCCTTTAACCGGATATCATGAAAAAGATAATGTGGCTCAGTGGCAGGATACAGAGCTACCCAAAGCCGGATAACTTCAAACCTGGCCAGTTATAGTCAAGCATAGCTGGTTAGGTTTTACATTATCTGGCTAACTTTAGCCCTGTCTGCTTGCCAGTTTACTGAATATGGACCTCTTGTTGACTGCCCAGCTACTTTGGGTTTCTTTTAATAAACTAAATGTGTAAGATAAAGCAAAAGCTTTAGGTTACAGTCAGGTTTGATGGCACTCGTTTTTTTAAGGCTTATCCCTTAACATTCTTGGTTCAAGGTTGAATGAGCAGTATAACCAAGCATCCATACACCTATGGGATTTGCTGGAAGGAAAGGACAAACCAGTCTGTGGAACTACTTGTAAGTATGGGTTTCCTATCTCACTTCTAATGGTGGTATCTTGACAGGTGTCGGGCTTTCCCTGGACATCAGGGTTGTAGCACAACCTGCCGAGTTGGGGGTTATCTGCAAGCCCTTCTTGTCAGGACTCTGACTGCTACGAGTTAGCAGTTACTGGAAGTAGAACAGTTGTTCTGTGCCGTATTTAGCAGTTACTCGGGCCTTTGCCAGATTTTGCTCCCTCAGCAGTATTCTCATGGTGTCTGGTAGCAGTGACTTGTCTTTTTCTCGAAAGTGCTGGCAAGCTGCATATTTGGAGGAACTGTATGTTGAGCACATTAAGCTAGAAAAGTCTGGTTTGGCACATTCAGACATCCTTTATTGGTTTGTTTATTTTATTGATTTTTATATACCATCATTCAGTTGGACCATCACAACGGTTTACAAGTTAGTAGAACATACTCTGAATTATTGTATTAGCTTAAAACACAAAACTTAAAACAGTGCTAAAATAATTATAAATGTTATGGGGCAGGAGGCCTGGACACCTGTTAATTCAAATTCTGTCTGGGAGTTGTTCCTCGAATGCTTTGGTGAAAAGCCAGGTTTTCAGCTTTTACCTAAATAGTTTGGGGTCTGGTTGTATTGGAAGGGATAGTGGTAATGTGTTCCAGATTTTGGGGCCTGCTAAGGAAATTGCTCGGTTACGAACGTCTCATAGATGGGCTGTTCTTACGGATGGCATTGTTACCAGCAGAACGAAGGTTTCTCTCTGGGACATGTAGCCTAATTGCTGCATTTCACCATTAATGATCTTGTGTAGTAAACATAGTATCTTAAATTCAATCCACTATTTTATTGGATCGAATTTAAGGTACTACGTAAATGTACTTGTGATTATTGCTTTGAACAAGCAAATTATGCCTATGTATTATATTTCTTCTGTGAAGAGCTCACTCTTCCATACTCTACGCTCTGGACTGTGAATGCCTTTTCCTGCACTTGCCTGGTTTCTTGCATGGAATATGAATGATACATACACAGACGAAAGCTTACTGGAAGTTTCCCTAGTAAACTGGAGCAATAACCTGATATTAAATATCAGACAGTATAAGCTATTTGCTGTGTAAAATAAGGAAAATGCTTAGATTGTTTCTCAGCTATGATGAGTTATTGGACTAAAAAACATTTGTCTGCTTATATGGCCATATCTCTGATATTTGCTGGAAAACACAGATCATCAGTCTGTTGTAATAGTTCTGGTGAATATCACCAAGATGGGCCATTTGCAAATTGCATGACTCAGAGCTTCTGTAGTGATGCAGTGTAACGAAGTTCACATGTTCTGCTTCTAGAGCATTGGTAATTGTGCAGTGGTTTAATTTATTTGGCTCTTTGTAAAGTAACTTGTGTTGCAGTTATACTAAGTAGTCATTGAAGGTTAATCTGCCTCTGTTTTGCAGTTAAAGCCTTGAAGGATATAGTAGACCGTATTTTCCAGAGCGGTTATTTTGACAATGCCCACAACCACCAGAATGGCTTGTGTGAGGAAGAGGAAGCAACCTCTGCACCTGTAACTGATGATCCAGCAGCAGAGCCTGGTAATCTGTTCAGTCATTTGGGCTAGCAGGCATGTAGGTTAGGTAGGCAGCTGACAGTGCTTTTTGTACAGCATAAAGCCATGAAAAATGACTTGTGAAAGATGCTATTGATTCTCCTTCACTTAGAGGGAACATTACACCAGGATAGAAAATATTCTTCAGTTTTGTGGTAGATTGATTTATTTAATATTTGACGTACTGACCAGAGTGCTGACACTGCCTATATTTCAGAGCGGCAGACTGTCCTCTGCTTTCTGAAAAGTTCTGTTCAGGTGTTTGTGAAGTCAGTTGTGTGGTCACAAGTTCATGGGCTGACACTAAATGAATTTGTTGTATCCAAGTTTTACCGCATTTAGAAGACACGAAAATATTCTGTTGAAGGTTATTGACTTTGGGATATGCACTAAGCAAAGTTTCAGTAGTATGCATGTTTGTTTATTCAGCATAATTTTATCAATTGCACATGTCAAAAGTCAAGGCAGCTTACAGTAATACCTGCATAAGTTCATAAAAATGTGATTAAAACTGATTAGGACCACTAAAATAGTAAACAATAATACAGACCGAGCTTTAAGAATAGTAGTTCTCAAATTCATAAATAAAAAGCTTTCTAAATACTCTACAGAACTCGGAGAGCTTCCTAAAAGAAATCATACAACAAAACGAAGCATATTAAGTACTCAACAAAAATTACCTCAAAAGCTGAAGTTGTTCAGTTGTACTTGAATAAAAAGCTCTGTTTCTTTTAAATACCTTTTTAAAAGGAACTGATATTAACCAGAGCTGTTCAAGCATGGGGCCTGCAACAGAGCATGCTCCCTAGTATCTATCAAATGTGCTAAATATCCTGAGGGGAACCTCTAAAACATCCTTATTCACTGATCTAAGGGCTCATGTAGGGATGTAGATATGAAATTTCAATCCCAGAATTTTGTGAATCAGCATTAATGTGTTTAAACTTGATATTCCAGCAGATGGGCTGGCATTGCAAAGAACTCAGAACTGGAGTAATATGATCAGAATTAGTTTTGCTGGTAAAATCCGAAGTGTCCTTAAAGTACTATCTGACAAGCTACCTTCAAAGCATTACAGTTTGTAAAACAGTCTAAAAGGGTCTTCAGTTGTTGCAACATTCTGAGTTCATAATAGTTAACTTTGACTAAATTCCTTGTTTTGTTTTTTTAACAAGTTAGATAAATCAATAGCCCTAGATCAGACATGGGGGAACAAATTGTGTGCCCCTCAAACACAGAGGAGGGGGGTGGACCCTTTGAATAGGAAATCTATTTAAGATCAGTCTGTTTTTGTAATATTCAGTGATAATTTGTGAAATAACCACTTTTTTATAGCTAAAAAAAATAATTTCTAGTTGTTTTAAACATGATAGGAATAAAAAACCCCCCCAAATATCTGTGTAAATTTTAAAATTCAAACCTAAACCGGTGAGTAAGTAAGTTACACAATGCAGCTAAATAAACTTTTAAACAAGACTGCGATAAAGCTGAATCTTGTGACACACTGGTTTTCAACTGGAACATGAACTGCCTATAGAAGCCTGTTGGATATGATCTAAACCAGTTTAAAATGGTTCCTGAAATACCAATTAACTCTAACCAAGAGTATCTAACATGGAAAATTCTAGTAAAACTAGAATCCATGCCACATAATATCAAATACAAAGAACAGTCTTGGTAGTAATGTTTTGTTTTTTTTCAACCAGATCTGTTTGGATCAATAACCGTTTTTTTCTCAAAATAATACAACAGCCAAGTGAGTGCAGTATTCTCAATCACTTTAGCCAGAAGGGGCGAGGGTGATCATTTAAAAAAGAATCTTTTTTTTTTTTTTTTTTTTTTTTTAATGTTGTACCGAGGCCTGCTTCAGGGCACGGGAAGAACCATCTTCCAGCATAGACAAGGGGCTTTAATAAACCAGTAGGGTTGAAAGGACTCGAAGGATTGAATCTTAATAAAATTTGACAAATATCAACTGAAGATGCTGAAATAAAATGATCCCTACCAGGGGCTTCAGTAAAATCAATGTAATCAGCCTTGAATGTACATCTCTTAAAACAAACAGCTGTACTTGGCTTGTATGTATTAAATGTTACTCTCATGTCACATTTGTAATTCCCCTGAAGCCCCTGCTGGCAGTTATGTTAACAGGTTTTCAGTTGATTCTATTCCATGTTGTCTACGTCATACATTAGGGCATAATGTACTAAGCATTTTTCCTGCAGACTGACAAGGGGGGGGGGAATCTTCATGCCCCTTGCTTGAACCTGACTGAGGCCGTTCCATTTAGAGTGCCTTGAAGTATGTCTGTCTGTTCCAGGCAGGGGAAAAGCTCTATCACACAGCCTCTCTGTCCTGTGGACACGTGGGGCCTCCCAAGCTGAGGGTTGAATAAAATTGTATGTTATGAGCTTATGTTAGTGGAATAGGCAGGCTGGAATTAATCCAGTCAAATAAGCTTTTTGGAACTACCTGTCCAAGACATCTGTCTTGATATTAAAAACATATTTTTAGGTAGTAATGAGCAGTAAAGTTATGAATGGCAGCGCAGGTGGCAGCCTTGCATGCGTCCTCTATAGAGGCAGAGTGAAGATATGCTAAGGAAGCTGCTGTAACCCTGACTATATGAGCTTTCATTTTACTTTTGTAGTATTTAATTATTTTTCTATATGGCATGTAGTAAAAACATCCAAGTGGCTGACTTTCAGATCATAACAGTAAGACATGCATTGGATGTTGAAAGAGTTCTCTTTGTAACCGAAGAGCCTTGTTTGACTTTATCGCAGGTGAGAAACAGTTGTGAAGACTTTTAGTAAGACC
The DNA here is from genome assembly GCF_901001135.1 of Rhinatrema bivittatum. Classification (NCBI taxonomy): domain Eukaryota; kingdom Metazoa; phylum Chordata; class Amphibia; order Gymnophiona; family Rhinatrematidae; genus Rhinatrema; species Rhinatrema bivittatum. The sequence continues at coordinate 8,155,071 of NC_042631.1, read as the reverse complement.
CTGTTCTCTCCAAATAGAAGAGCGTGCTCTTCTGCAGTCCAATATATGAAGAGCCTGCTTGGCAAGACAATGAAATGATTTAAATGAAATGGAGACCTTTGGTAGAAACTTAAGATGAGGTTTTAAAGCTACTCTTAGGGAAACTGGAGTATAGGGACAGTATTATCCCAATGCTTATAGCTTGCTTGCTCTCCAGGCAGACGTAACTGCTATTTAAAATTAAACTTTCCAAGAAAGGAACTTCAAGTCTGCCTTTGCCAGAGGTTCAGATGGCAATTTCATAAGCTGAGCCAGAACTACATTTAGATCCCAGGAAGATCTTTAATCAGAGGTGCAAGATGATTTAGACCCTTCATGAATCTAGAAACTGTAGTTTAATGAAAAATAGGAAGACCCCCCCCCCTTTTTTTTTTTTAAAATAAAAAGTTAAAAATATGGGAACACAATTGAAATGTTACTGACATGCTGCTGTGGTACTTAGATGAACTCTGAGAGTTAGTCTTCTACCCTAGTTTAAAAAGGTGTAACATACTGCTGCAGTAATAGAGGAGTAGGACATGTAACGTTGTCTTTAAGGAAGAGCAGAGAACAGGAATGAACCTTTTTCCACCTGAAACTATAAGATCTTCTTGTTGAACATTTTCTAGATTCTAGGAGAACTTTGTCCATTTCAGAAGGCAATTGTAGAGAAGATATTAACTTGCTTTCCACATCCGTACAGTCAGAGCCAACAATTGAAGGTAAGGATGTAGGATGGGTTTGGAATGTGCTCACTTAATGGATGTTGAATGTTATTAGCCAGTGAAACCAAATTTAGTGAGGCTAAAATCATTTGACCCTTTTTTCTTCTTAACTTAATTGCTATTGATATAAGCGAAACTGGGGGAAACGCAAACCATGGGACTGAGGAGTCTGCAGCCAGACTGTCCTTCTTGCATACTACTCCAGGATGCCAACAGAAATCTGTGATTGGAGTACTCCAGAGATGGAAAAGGTCTTCAGATACTCAGCTGTCTAATGACCATTCGTGTAGTTGTAACTTTCAACTCAGATCTGTCTGCCATCTGCTCCAAGGGAGAGAAACGGCTTAAAGAAAAATGGTTTGGGAAATGTCCCATTTGCAAATCTTGCAGGTTTCCTGACACAGGTGAAGGAGCCTGCCCCCTCTGATATAGAACATGGCCTACTTGATTGTCTATCTGGATTAAGACTACCTTGTTCTTTAACCAAAAAGGGCTTATCCTTTTCAAAACAGATCTTCTGGGGTCCCTCCAAGTTAAGGATCTGGACCAGGTGGGAACCAATAGGGTTAGGATGGTCAAGGCACTCGGGGCTGTGGTGCTGGAACATCTTCCCAGGAATCGGACCAGGGAGTGGCTCCCAGTACACGTCTGAAGCCCCTCCACCTGCAGACTCCCTAGACCCTCCGGATGAAGGTTCGGAGAAGCTCCAATTCTTGGAGGGTGATGATACCAAGATGGTGTGCCTTTTTCAGAGGGAGGAACCGGGCCCCCCTCAATTCGCAAGTACTGGCGGAGTTGTGAATTTCCGTTCCTCAAGAGGAGCAAGACCAGGACACTGTGGATCAGGACATGGCGGGACTGAAGGGTCCGACCACGATCTTACTCTTTTACAGAATGGTGAAGCAGTTAGTGGTCAGGGAGTGGGACACTCCGGATACTGGCCTGAAAGTCAGTAGGGCTATGGACAAGCTCTATTCCCTTCCTGAGGAGACTTTGGAAGATGGATGCTTCAGCCTCAGCGGTTACGAAGAGAACCACGAACCCAGTGGCTGGTGCGGCGTCTTTGAAGGATCTGCAAGACCGTAAACTGGAATTATATCTCAAGAGGATCTTCGAGGTGTCAGCACTTGGAATTAGGGTGGCGGTATAAGTAGTTTTATGGTCCACATAAGCTTGAGATGGGTGCAGCAGTTGCGGAGTACCAAGAATTTGAAGGGTGGTCGAAGATTTGACAGCTGGGATTCAGTGCCAAGAAGTGCAGAGTCATGCATCTGGAATGTGGTAATCGAAATGAGCTGTGATAGGGGGCGAAAGACTGTACACGGACCAAGAGAGTGATCTTGGAGTGATGGTGTCTGGCGATCTGAAGGCAGCGAAGCAATGTGTGACATGCAATAGCTAAAGCCAGAAGAATGCTGGGCTTCATAGAGAGAGGATTAACTAGCAGGAATAAAGGTAATAATGCCCTTGACAGGTCCTTGGTGAAACCTCACCTGGAGTACTGTGTTCAGTTCTGGAGCCCGTATCTCAAAAAGGATAGAGACAGGTGGTCCAGGGAATGGTGACCAAAATGGTGCGAGGTCAGTATTGGGAGACTTAAGAGGAGAGGCCAAAGGATCTAAATATGAATACCCTGGAAGAGAGGAGGTGCAGGGGAGATATGATACAGACTTCAGATACCTGAAATGTTTTAATGATGCATGAATTTCAAACCTTTTCCATTGGAAAGAAATCAGTAGAACTAGCGGTTATGAAATGAAACTACAGAGGGTACGACTTAGAACCAACACCAGAAAATATTTCTTCATGGAGAGGGTGGTGGGTGCCTGCAATGCCCTTCTGGAGAATGTGCTGAAGACAGTCAAAGTGGCATGGGATAAACACTGTGATCCCTAAAGCCTAGAGGATGGAAATGAAGAAAAGAATGCATGGGGAAAACTTGCTGATGCACTGGTTGCTACCCTTAACCAATAAGCCTTGATACTTCTGATGCAACTGCAGCATTGCCCTCAACTTCAGTGGCAGAGAAAAAGGGGAGTTGGATCCATAATGTTTATCCCATGCTACTTTGACTGTTTTTGTCTTCACCTTCTCCTCCACTACATCATTCTCTGCTTTGGCAGCGGTGGGGGGGAAGAAGAATTGGATTCAGATGACTGCCAACACAGGCCCCGACTCTTGTGGTCTGGTGTACTGATATGCAGACATAGTGAAAAAAGTACAGGACTTCTTCTAATGCCAAGTCATAAGCAAAATGCATCAGTGCTGTCTGAATTTTCAAGAAGGCTCATCGAATAACTGCATGGCAGATACTACCATAAGAATCCTGCTGGGCTGACTAGATGTACCACGGTCCTTTTCTGCCGTCATTACTGTGCTACTATGTTAAGATATGTCCTATCCTCAAAAAGGAATGTACTCCTAGAATGTTGTGGAGCTGGATCAGATGGTAGAGCAGTGAAGTCCTCGTTACCTGACAGGAATAATGGATACATAGGAGATTCAGACTCTTCTTGTGAATTGAACTATAGGAGGTTCCTCAAATGATGATCTTTCCTTACAGTAGGGTGAGTCACAGGATTTAGTTTACCCCGATGTCTTCACTACGCCGATAGGACTAGTGGATTGACTTTCCATCTTGGGTGTCATGAATTCTAAAATGGATAATATCTGTTCCAGTGGCAGAGATGGTATCATAATCAGTAAAACTTTTTATAAAGACTGTCCACATCTTTCTCACTATGGATGGGATGATTGCCTATTTTAGTTCCTGTAGCTTTCAATGTTGTAGAACTTTGACCCCGGGTTTTTTGTTTTGTTTTTTTTTGTGCCAAGAACATCTTCTCTGAAAAGGTCTTTACACAGAAGATGGCGCCGTACCTTTGCATGTGAATGGTGCCAGTAGTTATTCATAGAAAGGGACTATGTGTGCCTGTCTGCATGGCTTTTGTCTTAGCACCACCCTCCTTGGAAGGTGAAAGGCACCTCGCTGTGATGTCAGTTTTGGTCATGAGAAGACGGCACCATCTTTGGTTTAGGTGATGGCCTCTGCACATTAACTATTAAGCTGGAAGCCTGAAGTCTTGTATCACTTCTTGATCTTCTGAAACACTGGAAACATGCAGGCACAGACTGTACAATTAAGAGCACCATCGGTCAGTGCCAGACACCATGTGCACTGGTCTGACGGTCGTTTTAGAAGAGCAACAGGGGCACCTCTTGAATCCCAGTTTGCTTTCTGCCATTTTGAAGAGAACCATTGTCAAACTGAAGTAAATTTTGAAGTAAAAAAGGAAAATCATTTAAACTTTATTTGAATGAATAATAAGGGAGAATGCCTAAGGGAAAAATCTTGCAGTGAATGTAAAGAGAGAGCCAAAAAAGCACCCTGTCCTAAGGAGACTTGCAAGGCAGCAGCAAGATGGGCCTTCTCTGGGAGAGCTTTCTCTCTCTGTGCCATGGGATGTTGTCACACTTGTGTGGATGACCCCGGTCCTCGTCTCTGGAGAAACTCCTTTCAGATGCTCTTGGTCAGCATTAACATTCTGTCTAACGTTTTATTAAAGTTGAGACCCTTCCCTTCCAGTTCTGTATTGCATGAAATTGTTTGAATTGGTTTGCTATCTCATTTTTCAAGACAATTTGTGGAGATCTGTATCCTCTAGTATACGCCACCTTGGACCTAAATATCTCCCATAGCCTCCTCTAGCATATGCAAACACCTGGCTGCATGTGGCAAGAAACCTGAACTCTTAACTTTTATGTTGCCATGTGACTAGTAATATTTAGGCATAGAGTAAACCAGTTCAAATATTTATTTTTTTCTTAGAATCCGAGACAGTAGAAGAATATACTGAACCAAGTGAAGTTGAATCCACAGAGGTAAGCATTTCAGTTCAAAATCTTGGGTATCTCTCCCCAAATTGGTGTACTATATAATTCTAATAGCCATATTAGCATAGCATGGTTTGACTATATTAAAAAAAAAAAAAAAAAAGCAGCTTTTGATATTGCCTTGAAATGTAGAGAGTGGACATTAGGATTCCTCAGAGTACATCAAGTTTGCCATAAAAATGTGGCAGACTGCATGCCATCTGAATTATGAAGATAGACAATGTCATGCCTAACATCAAGATCCTCTCTAAATATAGATCCTCACCAAATGAGCTCAATCAAAATCACACACTATAATTCACCCGGTGTATTATTTTTTCAAAATATTTTTTACATATAGGTGACAATCTGTATACCACCGTGGCACTATTGATAACAATACTTGCTTCCAATTTTTCTTTCTAAGAAAATTTTTTAAGGAGAAGAAGATGGTTTCATATCTTTTATAACACCATCCAGGTGTCGATGTTATTTCTTTTAATCATTAACACACCTTCCACCTCCAATAGTTTATTTTAAATTTTTTTGTTAAATGCCAAGCTGGGTTACAGAGTGTAAACCCTTTATTTTAATCACTGTTTATATTCCATTATTAAAAAAAATTTTTTCTGTGTCTAGCACTTTTTTATTTTTATAAGCCGTCCCGGGACCAACTGCAAAGTACTTAGCTTTCTAGCGAATGTCCTTTTTTTTCCCGACTCGCGCAAGTTTCGACATTTGCAAGTTGATGTCTTCCTCAGGGTATATTTTATTCCTTGATACACGATTTTCTTTATAACTCTGGTATTCAATTTCTCCGGTGCTCGATAGAGCCTCCGCTCCTCTCTACCATTCCCGGCGGCGTCTGTCTTATTTCCGGTTTCCTGTTCAATATTTATCCCACCTCTTGGATACTAGGTCGACCTATCAACGTTTCTAAATCAGAGAAAACCAATCCAATTGGTCATTTAATCCTGTTGGTTGTTCTGTATGGAGCTTAAAAATCCATGACTGCTCTCGGTGATTTAACACTGATTGTCCCCCACCGGTATCCACTACATTATCAATAATGGTCCACTTCAATTGTTCATATGTGTGCTGTTTATCAATGCAATGTTGAACAATCGGGGCTGTGATAGTTGCATTATTAATTCTAGACCGGTGTTCCGCTATTCGCAATTTGACTGATCTCTTTGTGTGTCCCACATACACCTTCGGACAGTCACAAATCAATACATATATCACTGCCTTCGTTGTACAATCCGTGTTTGATTTCCTATATATTTTATACCCAGTTACCGGATCCGTCCAAGTGTCCCCCTCTATGGTATTGTCGCACACTGTGCATTTACCACATTTTTTGTGATAACCTTCTGTTTTATTCACAACCGTCTTGAGACGTGAATGGATCACTTGATCTTTGATATTTCTGCCTCTACTTGTTGTAATGAGTGGTATCTCTTGTAATCCGCTGTGTAATGCTACTATGTGCCAATTTTTCTTAATCGATTCCGCAATGGCCGTGGTGGAGGTACTTTGTGGTAATAAAAATTTTTTTTGAAAAAATAATACACCGGGTGAATTATAGTGTGTGATTTTGATTAACATCAAGATCCAGCAAGGAATATTTCAGGGATATTTCCTGTCACCACTGTTTTATGTGGCACTGAATGCACGGAGTACTCTTAACTATGGATTTACTATTAATCCTATACACTAATGATCCACAGATAACATTGTGCCTACTGTATGTAGATGATTTGAAGCTTTATAGCTTCCTTGATCATCATTTAGTGAAACAATTCCTGGTAGTTGGCCTGGAGAGATGTGCTAGGAACACCTTTCTTGATGGAAATCTACACAAAGCAGAAAACATTTGACTCAGACTGTACCATAAAAGAACTTGAGCAGGAAGGTACTGGGATCACAACCCTGAAAGCACTGTACAGAATGAAAAAGTTGTGATCACAAGGGGCATCCCTATTCCAAGGAAACGGGAGAAACTCAAGGACAACGGTGATAATAGAAGTGTCAGTACCAAGTGATGGAAAGAAAGATCAAATCAAAAAATGTAACAAACGGTCCCAGTTGTATTGGGTGCCACTGACCTGATTTAAAGGAACTTCCAGGCACTCCTTAATACGATGACTATACATATTTGGAGGTCCTTTTCAAAAGGATTTATGCACGTAAATGGGCTTTTGAATATTGCAATTATTTTCTACATTTATGTGCACAAATGCATTTGAAAATTACATCTTATGAACTCCAGAAGAAAACTCTTGACCCAATGCAGGTATGGAGACAAGTATTCTGAGTAGAACTGAGAGAATGAGGTTTATTCTGGCATTGGCTGGAATAAAATAAATTGATAAATAGTAAAAAAAAAAAAACAAAACAAAACAAAACTGGTGTTGCAGAGATACGAAGCATAAGTACTGGACCTTCATCCAAAAGGAAAATAACTGTTCTAAATGTTGCACTGGCATAGTATAGTAGATTGCAAACCACAAATATGAGAGATTAAATTATGACAATACAGGAAATTACAGTAGAGTAATGCTTGAAAGGGTTTCCCCCCTTGATGGCAGTAAAATCAGTGCGTACTAAGCACCGGGGAGAGGGGGGAAGATCTTTGTGCGAGAGCTATCTGTGATTTTTCCCTTTCATTGAAAATGTAAGTGAATTTAATTCATTATATATTAGTCAGCAATAGGTGTTATGAGAAAAGAAAGTATGATTTGGCTGGTTAGGCAGTATACGTGTCCCCTTGAAGAGTAATTAAAAATAAAAACAAAAGTTTAATATTTATGTAAAAAAAAAAAAAAAAAGTTTAGGAGAGAGAAACCAGTGAGCTTAGTGCATTGGGTGTGATGTGTGTGTAAAATAAATGGATAGTTTATAGGTTTGGGCACCCTTTTTCTACTGATCCAGCATAAGAATGATCTAAATATTTGGTGCTTTTGAGACCACATAAGCCTCTCTCTTTCTGACGGGACCAGATGAGCTAGTTTTCCTTTCAGCTGTTGGAGATGCCAAATCCATGTGAAATTGTGGTGTCTTCTAATCTCTAGAAGGGACCTAGATTTTGAAAACCCATGTAGTACATTGTCTTCAGATTATTACAAATCTGAGTATTAATCATTACTATTTAGTGTTTGGCTTGATCAGCAAAACGCTTTACCAACTAATTGGGTTTTTCATACAATCCAGACTCTAGGCCATTTCTGGGGAAATCCAGTATTTTGCGCATTGCATGTATTCCGGTATTCCTATTCATACAAGTTTTGTGTTTTGTTGTAGTTTGTAAACAGGCAGTTCATGGCAGAGACCCAGTTCAGTAGCAGTAGTGAGAAGGAACAAGTAGAGGAGTGGACAGTAGAAACCATTGAGGTACAGCATTTCTTCTATTCTTTAAGCATGTGCCACATTTTTCACTTCTAAGAAAAACAGGATGCTTGAGGAAATAAAAATTTAAAGTTATTTCTGTACTTAAGAGCTTCCGTGTGCTTTGTTTGCTGGAGAAGATGTGAAAACCCTAGGACATTAATACCTTAGTGCTACCACTAACATCCATTCAAGGTCAACCGAGAACTGCTCTGGCCTGGCAGTTGCATTCTCGCTTGCTTCTAGGCAAGTCCCCTGCCTGTGAGGTATCCCTTGGTGGTTTCTAGGAATGTTAAGACACCACATAACCCCAGTGTTATACAGTTCTCAGAAATGCACCTACAGACCAAATACAAATTCTGGAATCAGTCACAGAGAGATGATAAACTGTTTATTAATAAGCCGTAGAACAGTGAACAAAAAGATATTTAATCTGCAAACAACCAGGTAACATAAGGAATCAATACTTATCACTATTGGAACAGAGATGTAGCCTAGTGGTTAGAGCATCAGCTGAGAACCAGGGAAGTGTTGAGATCCTGCTTTTGCTCCTTGTGACCATGGACAAACCCTCTGTTGCCTCAGATACATTGCTCTTAAAATTTCCTCCCAATTCAGAGACGTTGGAAGGGTTTCTGTAAGACTTCCTATGCTCTCTTTGCTCGGCATGCCGTATCAATGTAATTTCCAATCCCATTGAGGTAAGGGGAAATGGGATTCAGAGTGGGTTGAGCAGCCCCTGGTGGGCTAGGCCCCACTTTAGGCTTGGTTGGCACACCACATGGTAGGCTGCGGCGGTGCCATCTTATGTGCATTTTTGTGCCCGTATTTGTATTGCCCACCGTAGAGCTTCAGTACGTGTAGTGCGTGTTGGCTCTGTGCATGTGTTGTGTGCCCAATGTTGTGTGTACATATGTGCACAACTTACCTAGGCGCAGAATACAAGTAAAGCCGGGTGCACGGGCTGTGTGTGTGCCTCGCTGTGGCCTGTGTAGGCACCTGAAATCTGTGCACATAAAATTTTAAGTGCAAGCTGTCTGAACACGCAGTTACCACCGCCAGTGGTTTCAGCAGCAAAGAAACAAGCGCTTTTCTCTCTGCGCTGCTTGTCGTATTATGGCTGCATGGTCTGATCTGGATTCCAACTTATGTCAGCACTAAGAGGAAGCCCAGGGAGATTTGGCCTCCCCGGACTTTTCTAAGCCCGGCTCCTCCCATTCAGAGGATGAGTCAGCTACAGCCTTAACCAGAAGTATCCCAGGTCATGAGTAACCCCAGGCCTGGGTCATCCATGGGGGAGAGAAATTTAGCGGCACCTACCCCAGTACCTCCTGGGCTAGGCATGGACCCGGCCACCTTCTTTTGGGGGGTATTCTTTCAAGGCCTTCAAGCCTTCGTACATGTGCAGTCTGCTACCTCACTTGTCGCTGTCCGGTCGGAACCTCAGCCGGTAAGCCCTCCCTCTCACAGTCCTATTGGCATGCCTCGACTCATCAAAGGTATCCCTGGCAGGAACCCGGATGGCACGGAGGAAGAGGAGGAAAAGATTCCTTGCAAGATGAGGAAAGTCCCCCTGGTTTAGAACTGTATTGGACCATGTTACGGGTTTTCCATAGAGACGAATTGCTGGCCCTGGTTTCACAGACCCTGAAGATGCTGGAAGTTCCTGGGGCAGACTGACGGAACCAAAGAAGTATCCCATTCTGATTTCCGTACAGAAAGCCTCTTGCTACTTTCCAGTTTTGGAAGCCATCCAGGAGTTGATTGACCTGGAATGGGATGCCCCAGAAGCAAGTTTTAAAGGGGGTCGGGCATTAGAAGCTCTATACCCACTGGATCCAGCAGAGAGAGAGCTTTTGTGTTTCCCTAAAGTGTATGCACTGGTCTGTGCTGTCTCTAAGCGAACAACTATCCAGGTGGAGGGAGGAATGGCCTTAAAGAATGCACATGATAGGCGGATGAAGTCCATCCTTAAACAGGCCTTTAACGCAATAGCAGTGACCTTACAGATTGCTTCTCGTTGTAGCTTGTTTGTGCCTGCTCCTCAGGAGGTGGATAACTCGGGGGCGAATTCCAGAGCTGTTATGGAACACCCCCACCCCCGCCGCCTTTTTAGCTGATGCAGGCTCAGACCTAGTTTGTACCTTGGCCAGAGGAGTGGCCTCAGTGGTCGTGGCAGCCAGAAGACAGCTATGACTGTGGAATTGGTCGTCAGACACAACCTCCAAGGCAAATCTCACAAAGATGCCCTTTAAAGGATCACTCCTTTTCGGAAGCGAATTGGAAAAGCTGGCCATGAAATGGGGCGCATCTCCAGTACCCCAGCTACCAGAAGATAAGAAAAAGCAGACAGGAACGAAAATTATCAGGTAAGAAACTAATTTTCCTTTACAATGCCCCTCGCCCATGAGGGGTTGATCAAGGGGCTCCCAATAATTTTGCCCCTACAGAAACTCGACATTTCAGAGGTCTCAGTCCTTTCGGAGTTGGCAGCCCAAAAAAGGGTCAGGTTCGTCCCGCACCCCCTAATGACATTTTGCCGATGCACCCTTGGAACGAGGAGAAATGGGGTCGACTATTCCTCTTCTACCAACGGTAGGTCGAGATCACGTCTGACAAATGGGTACTGGAGGTCATACAAGAAGGATATGCACTAGAATTTCGCAGCACTCTTTGGGACATATTCATGGTTTCTCCTTGTCACTCCCAGCACAAGAAGCAGGCAGTAGAGACTACCCTCTTAAGCAGGGGTGGGCAATTCCAGTCCTAGAGGGCCACAAACCTGTCGAGGTTTTAGGATATCCTAATGAATATGCATGACATAGATTTGCATACAACTGAGCAGAGTGCATGCAAATCTCTCTCATGCATATTCATTAGGGATATCCTGAAAACCAGACTGGTTTGTGGCCCTCTAGGACCGGAACTGCCCACCCCTGCTCTTAAGGCTCATCAGGATGAGGGCTATAATCCTCAGTATCTGTGCCCCAGGAAAATACAGGGCATTATTCCACCTATTTCATTGTACCCAAGAAGGAAGGTTCCTTTCGCTCCATGCTGGACCTCAAGAGCATCAACAGACATCTGAGTGATTCATTTCCGCATGGAAACCCTATGCTACGTGATAATGGCTGTACAATCAGGAGAGTTCTTAACCTCCGTGGACCTATCTGAGGCCTACCTACATAATTCCAGTCTGGCAAAACATGGTTTCCGATGCTTTATGGTACTTGGTCACCATTATCAGTTCCAGGCACTGCCCTTTGGACTGGCCACTGCCCCCAGAACATTTCCCATGATTAAGGTTGTCATAGCGGCAGCATTGAGAAGAGGGAATCCTGATGCACCCATACTTGGACAAGTTGATCTGGGCAAAGTCCATGGAAGAGAGTCTCTGGGTGACCAACAAGGTGACCTCCTTGCTTCAGAAACTTGGTTGAGTCGTAAACCTTGACAAAAGCAGTCTCAAACCCTCCCACTCCTTGGAATATCTGGGAGTCCAGTTCGACACCAAGCAGGGCAAGGTCTTCCTCCCAACCACACGGATAAGGAAGTTTGTCCCAAGTGCGTTTGAACATGATACGCTCGATGGTGTGTGTGGAGATACCTTAAAGTCCTTGATTTGGTGGCAACCCTGGAAGTAATGCCATGGGCGACGGCACACATACGACCACTTCAATGCTCCTTGCTGTCACGTTGGAACCCGCTGTCTCAAGACTATTTGATTCGCCTCCACTTATCGATGGACGTATGCTCTGTTCCAGTGGTGGCTGCAGGAAACTCATCTGGGCAGGGGTGTACCCCTGTCCCCTCCAAAACTGGCTGGTCCTCACGACAGAAGTGAGCCTCCAGAGCTGAGGAGCTCAGTCAACAACTGACTGCCCAGGGGCATTGGACTAAGGAAGAGGCCCTCTGGAACATAAACCACCTGGAAACCTGGGCAGTCAGATGGGCGTGTCTACAATTCAGCCACATACTCAAGGGTCAAGCGGTCCATGTAATGTCTGACAGTTCAACATCAGTAGCCTACATCAACTGCCAGGGTGGAACCAAAACCAGCAAGTGTCACAGGAGATATAATCTTATGGAATGGGCGGAAATACATCTATAAATGATCTCAGCCTTCCATATTGCAGAAAAAGATCTCAGAGCAGACTTTCTAAGCAGGGAGAGTCTGGATCCAGGATGTTGTTGGACAAAGCCTTTCAGCTGGTAGTAAATTGCTGGGGTCTCCTGTCCATCGACCTGCTAACTGCATTTCACAATGCGAAGGTTACCTGATTCTTCAATTGCAGAAGAGATCAGTTGACCTGGGGATCGATGCGCTTGTTCAGACCTAGCCAGAAGAGGAACTGCTTATACGCCTTCCCTCCGTGGTCTTTCCTAGGTAGGGTCATTCGCAGAATCGAGTGCCACATGGATTAGTCCTACTAGTAGCTCCAGATTGTGGACATACGGAGACTCTTGGTGGAGACACCCGCCCCCCCCCCCCCCCCCGTGCCTCCCACCATACAGGGACCTGCTACAGCAGGGACCAGGCCTTCATGAAGATTCTACTCTATACTGTCTTACTGTCTGGCTCTTGAGAGGGCTCGCCTGATGACGTGAGGATATTCGGCAGCAGTAATTGCCACCTTACTCAGGGCGGGAAGTTCTCGGTCTCTAGTGTATGTGCAGGTCTGGAGAGTATTTGAAGCCTGGAACAAGGAATGTAATGTTCCCCCTCGGAAGGTCAAAATCCCACTAATTCTGGAATTTTTGCAGGACAGCTTGAATAAAGGTTTGACCCTTGATTCCTTGAAGGTCCAGGTAATGGCGCTCTCCTGTTTCAGGGGTAAGGTGAATGGAACCCGCCTGTCAGCTCATCTGCACATGGCCTGTTTTTCTGAAAAGGTTGAAGCACCTCCGGCCATCCCTATGGTGGCCGTTTCCCTTGTGGAATCTTAATTTAGTATTGAATTTTTGGCAGGGCCCTCCTTTTGGCCGCTGCACAGTCTATCCTTGTGTTTATTAACTCTAAAAACGGTGTTCCTGGTGGCTATATGCTTGGAACGTTGCATATCTTACCTTGTCGTGTCGGGAACCGTTCCTCCAGATGACTCCAGGAACATTACACCTTCGTACTGTTCTATCCTTCTTGCCCAAGGTAGTCTCGGAGTTTCATTTGAATCAGTCCATTTTTGCCATTCTTAGATAAGCACAAGGACGTGGAAGAATACCACCTCCGCCATTTGAATGTCAGTAGGCTTTTGGTGTGGTATCTGGAAGTTTCAGAACTAATCATAAAGATGGATCGCCTATTTTTCGTTCATGGTGGAAGGAAGCAGGGTGAACCAGCTTCTCAGGCCACCATAGCTCGCTGGATTAAGGAGGTGGTCACAGGAGTCTGGAGGCAGGAAAGCCATTACCCCTTCAAGTTAAAGCTCATTCTACTAGGGCGCAGGCAGTCTCATGGGTGGAAACTAGACTGCGGTCTCCTGTCTGCTGAGTGGCGACATGGTCCTCTTTGCACATCTTCGCCAGGTTCTGTCGCCTTGATGTTCAGGCCTGGGAGGGTGCAGCCTTTGAAAGGGCGGTGTTAACTGGACCGCAGGCAGCCTCCTGCCCTGATCAGGAGTAACTTTCGTACATCTCATTGGTCCTGAGTCCATCTGGCTACACGCTAGGAAATGGAGAAATTACTTACCTGATAATTTCGTTTTCCTTAGTGTAGACAGATGGACTCAACATCCTGCCTATGGCTGCCCAAGAATAGTGCCAAGGATTCACCCGTGGAGTGGTTATCGATTCCAAGAGATTACGGGTAAGCAGTCATCCAGTACCTAGATCAAGGCATCTATAATGTTACTGGGGTTCAGTGTTTGAGTACAGTTACGGTTATCCGTTTTTATTGATAGTATGTCCACGGTGGCTTTTTAAGAGAATACTGAAGGGCCGAGATCACTGCAGGGGTGTATCTAGAGCGACGTCAGACTTGAAACCTGACTCAGTCCCCATTTGCTAGCAGGGGAGCATAAACTCATTGGTCCTGAGTCCACCTGTCTATACTAAGGAAAACCAAATTATCAGGTAAGTAATTTCTCCATTGTACCGGAATGTATTACTGAAAAGAGCTATATAATGCGCACAAAAATCCCATCTAGACAAATTTCATTGTAACTAGCCAGTTCCAGGGGAAGTTCAGGAAAGGCTGTCCTTACTAGGAGGTGTAGAACAAGGCCTTGGTACAGATCTGATTCTTCTGTTCCAGCAGACGAAAGGCCAGTTCTCTGGGGGCTGTCTCTGAAAGAGCCAATCGGGGCACAAAGTAATAGCTTTGACTAAGTTACTATCTTACAACTCCCTGAGGAGATTGGAGAAACATCTTGTCCAATCCTCACTCTGAGCCGAGCAGACATTCTAAGCCTAAACTTGAATTAGTGTTGCAAGGGTTAGAAAACCTGCAGGCTAGCTTAAGGAGCATGTTCTCAGGGGATTACAAAAGTCTTACAGTAAAACGAGGACTCGGTGTACATAAGAACCCCTGTTTCACCACATCTGTGTTTTGGTTGTTTTTTTCAGGAAACTTCATTTTAAAGCAGCAGTACTATGTGCTATACTTTCCTGCTTTAAAAAAAAATGGCCTTTTTCCAGTACCTACTGCTGATCAGTAGAAGAGCAGTTTTAGACAGTGTTTTAATTAACTATTTTATAAGGCCACATTGTATAGTATTGTATAGAAACATAGTTTAGGCCTTAGGAGTCATTGGACATTACTACCCCAAACCAAATGTGCCTGATACTTCACTTTCCATGCATATCCAGCATGGTTCTCTCCTGCATCGGCATGGGAGAAAGACTGATACATCACGCATTTCCAGCATAGCTCTCTGCTTCAAGGGCAGGGGGAAAAAAAAAACAAAAAAAAAAAAATGATGCTTCACGCATATCCTGCATAGCTTCAACGACAGGGGTGAAGAAAAAAAAGGATTCGCAATCACAAAGCGAGGAGTAGCTGGCTTGTTACGGCGGTTACTACCCCAACCAAATGTGCCTGATACTTCACTTTCAATGCATATCCAGCATGGCTCTCTGCTTCTACAGCAGGGGAGAAGAAAAAAAAAAAAAAAAAAAAACCAACAAGAGCTGTACAACATAGTCTAGGTAAAACAAATAAGCATGGGTGTAGCTTGCTTATCGCGGCGGTTACTGCCCCTACTACCCCTAACTAATCAAGCTAGATATTTCACTTGCATGCAGCTCCATCACTGCTCTCTACATTAATGGTGGGGGTGGAAGGGGAATAGAACAAGGAGCTAAGAGTAACAGATAAGAATGAGAGAAAAAATGTGTGAGGCTTGCTGGGCAGACTGGATGGGCCATTCGGTCTTCTTCTGCCGTCATTTCTATGTTTCTATGTTTCTATGTTTCTATTATCAAATCACACATTTACATTGACTGGTAGACCTCATTAGAGTTCCTTTATTGTAGATAGAGTAAGTGCACCCAGTGCCCTAAGCTCTTGTGATTTGGGGGGAGGGGGGAATGGCCAAGGGGGAATCTTAATAATTTGCTTGTTGCCACATAATTGACAACCAGCTTACACAATCAGCGCGCCAGACTGAATTGTCTCCACTCTTTAATTCAATCATCTGAGGAAAGCAGCAGGGTGCCTGCCTTCAGTCTCACTGTCTTTGCTCCTGCTTCAGTCCCTTCCCTGGCAAACAACTTGTAGGCAACAGGAAAGGGAGGGAATGAGGTTAAGGCTGCAACAGATTAGAGGCACTTTGCTGCCTTCTCCTGTCCTAAAAGGAACAGGAAGGGGAAGGATGGACAGAGAAAGTAGCCAGAATGTTTGATCCCTGAAAGATCTCTTAACTCAAAGATTTTAATACAGTTCCGGATGGCATGATATCCCTTTTAGAAGAATTTCATTTTTATACAAAGGTTCTTTCACCTGCATATGTGGCCAGCTATATACCAGCTACAAAGATCTGGAAGTGTTTGGAAGTCTGCAAATGCTGGAATCCGTAGGCAGAGAACAGTTTCAAGTCATAGATGTCTTGATGACTGGCAGTAATGCTGACAAGTTTCAAAACTTGTGTTAATTCAACCCCTTATTGTCTATTGTTATATGCTTGATATATTCTGTGTAATTAACAGCATGACATTCTGCTGATGCTGAGGGCATTTTTAGAAAACACGAGCATATACTTTGGGGGGAAAAAAATAACTTTCTCAAGGAAATATAAAAAGGATGATTGTGCTATTCCAATTCAAAACAAGTGACATTTCACAGTTAAGTTTGTAGGTTATGTCTTAATAAATTGATTTTTGTACTTCGTGCATATTTTTTATTTAATTATTTAAAAACAAACAGCATAGAGAAAATTTTCCAGTTAATTGCCATAACATTTTGAAAAATCTGCCACAGACAGAATTTGCCATTCATCTTCTTCAGCCAGACCAGTCCAGACACGAGTTATGCTCACCAGCCAGCAGATGGAGCTAGAGAACAAAGGTTGCTGGGTCCCTTGCACTCAGCCTGCCAGTATTCTCGGACTCTAGCAGATGGTAAACAAGTATCCTGTGCTGTGACAAGTCCTGGTTTTTAGCCCGGGCTAAATGGACCTATTGGAGTGGGCCTGCTCCCAGGGTAACTAGTCGCTGGACGATCTTCTCCGGTAGAGCTGCTCCTGAGGAGACAGTCTGACTCCTTCCCCTGATTGAGCCTAGCCTTAGAATCAGAGGGTGGCTTTTGAGATTTCAGTTCTTGCCTGACTCTAAATAATTCCCCCCCCCCCCCCCCCCCCCCCCCCCCCCCCCCATTTTCTTTTGGAGTGTGGTTTCACTTTTTTTATTCTGAAGCCTCTCCTCCTGAGGTAATTTTCTTCTTTTTCCTCTCATTGGATTGCCTGGTTGATTCTTAAATGCTGGGATAAAGTTTAAAAAAACAAAGCACAGACTGGGTGAGGCAGTTGTTGCAGCATTCTAAGTGGCCATTCCAGTATCAGGAGTAGTTCAGTATTACCCAAGCACTGGATGGCTTCATGGCAGTGCTTCTGGAGCACGGGAAGGAAGAATGCTCAGCATTGCACTGCACGTGGTGTGCGGCAGGTACTATTGGGAGGGGAAAGTTTTGCAGAGATTGTGGAAGAAAGGGAAAGAGAGATGCGGTCGGAGGCAGCTTTTGGGAGAAGGGCGGTGTCCTTGAGCCTGTAGTGGGTTCACTACTGTGGCAGGTGCAGTGACCATCTTATTTCAGCAAGAAGGAGAGTTTTCAGACTCTGGAACGCCTCCTGTGATTAGAAGTAGCTGCAGCTGTCCCAGGAATTTCAGTGGCTCCAGCTACTAAATCAGGTGGAAATGGGGCAGCTGAACAGGAGATTCTGTGGACAGTGCTCACCAGAAACAGCTGACAGAGTTCAAGTACCTGCATCAGATGTTCTGCATGGGGCAAAATTCGGCTCTGGTGTCCATCTTCGGTACATGGCCTGGTTTTGGGGCTCTCCTTTCCTCTTAGTTGCTTAATGTAGCTTTATCTTTCTTTGAAGCATAAGAGGGCCAGAAAGAAAGTGGAGTTAGATCCAGGAAGAGGATAGGTTCTGTGGTTCTGATACCTTTGCTGTCTTTTAAGAGTGTGACGAGCAGTATTGCTGAAGGGGAATTGGAGGAGGGGGAGTATTGCCCTAGAGAAGATGGTGACTCCTGTGATTTGCTTGTTCCATAAAAAGAAAGTTAACTCCTTCATTTGACAATCTTTAAGGATTCTGATATAGCAGAAGAAAAGGGAGAGGAAGATGCTGCATCTACAGAGGACCCTATTATAGGGATTATGAAAGGAAGTGCTTTGGGAGGCTCTTCAGAAGTCTATTAGCTGATCTCTGGGGGTTGGAATGCTCTGGAGGGCAGCCTTAAGGGAACTAAAGCCATGTTGAGACTTTATCTGGCAAGTGAGCAGAGGAGGCAGAAAATTAGGACTATCTCAAGAAGGACCACTATCTCTGTGGAGGGTGGTGGTTCCCTAAAAGATGTGCAGGATAGGAGAATTGAGGTGGTCCTTAAACCTTTGACACAGTTGGCTTGGCTTTGCAGGTGGCGGTCTGCAGTGACATAGTGGCTAGAGCCAGTCTGCATTTATCCCAGCGCATTCAGGAATGCTCTTTAGAAGGTATGGGGCTGTCCTGGCAGAGGCAGCCAGATGAAGCTTGGTGCAGCCTTCCTGTCTGATGCTTAATGATTTGGCAAGGACCTTCGCTTGGGTTATGGCTTCCATTGTTGCAGTGAGGCACTTGTTATGGCTACGCGACTGGTCGGCAAAGTCTATCTCCAAGAATCAGCTGGTGAGGTTTCTTTTAAAAATGAGGCCATTATTTTGATTAAGAACTGGAGAAGTTTGTGACAGGCTTGGAAAGAGTCTAAAGTTCCCAGATCAGACAATAAGCCTAGAGGCTCCCTCACATGCCACACCAGCTAGAAATAATTTTTGGTATTCAAAGCAGAGAAGAGATAGGAAGGTGTTTAACCAACCGGAGATCCCAGCCCTGTAGTGGGTTTCAGTTCTTTTGGCCCACCAAAAGGGGGGCTAAGAATCTGGGCATTGGCAGAGGCCGGTGTTTGGGCCTTCCAGTGAAGGTTTGGGGACCCAGCCTTCTGTGCAGGTTTTGGAGGTCTGTTTTTGTTTTTTTATTGAAGATGGGTGCAGATTACTTCAGATCAGTGGGTGCTCAATGTAGTCTGGGATGTTACACCCTGTAACTTTACTGCCCTATTTCAGACGTGTTTATGGTTTCCCCTTGTTCCAAGCAAAAAGGCAAGGCAGTTCAAGTAGTGCTCTGTTGCCATTTGCTTTTGGGAGTGGTGGTTCCAGTTCTGATTTTGCAGAAAGGTCAAGGAAGATACTCCATCTATTTTGTGATCCAAAAGAAGAGCTTTTCGTCCCAATTTGGACCTCAAGCAGGTCAACAGGGTGCTGAAAATGACTCCTTTCAAGATGGAAACACTGACATCGGTAATATTAGTGGTAAAACAAAGGGGGTTCCTACCGTCCTTGGATTTGTCAGAAGCCTATCTTCATAAGGGAGGATCATCTGAGAGAGCATTTTCAGCTTCAAACACTACTATTCAGTTTGGCCACAACCCCACCCCAAGGACCTTCACTAAAGTGATGGTAGTGGTAGGTCGAGAATGTATTTTAGTTCATTCTTATCTGAATGATTGATTCAGGCAAAATCTGTTTGAGGCGAGGCCACTATGTCTCTGAAGAGGTTCATCTGCTTCAGGAGCTGGGCGGGGTGGTCAGTTTCCAGCATAGAAAGATACCATCCCAGACCTTGGAGTATCTGGGAATGTATTTTGACACACAGGAAAATCCAGGTGTATCATGAGAGAGGATCCAGAAGTTGCAAGATCTTTGTTCTGTCTTCATCTGCTGGCTGGGGAGCATAATCCGTGCACTTGGACTGGTCTGGCTGGAGTCAAGAAAAGGTAAAAAAAACCTTCTTCACTCTTGCTTCAGAATCTTTAAAATCTGCTGCAAAAAAGCAGGGTTTCTGAGTACAATTTCCATGGAACTTAAAACATTACAGAAATGTTTGCTATGTAGATTGTAACCTGATGAACAAGAAGATGAGAAATTCAAAAATCTTGTTTTAAGTAGATGCTGATACAGCAAGATAGTGTGCAATCTATCATAAAATCGTTATATCTGGGGTTCAAGTTGTAAGAGTCATAATAAAAGTGGCACACTACTCTGCCCATGCAAGTAGTATGGTTATTGCTGCAGGAGCAATCCCTGCTGGACATGAAAAAGGGGGCATTGGGGGTAACCTGCAAAGAATGGCAGCTGTTACTCCTAACAAAAGGCATGAGGATTACTACCCTTAACCAATTAGCCTTGACACAGATGCAACATCGCTCTCTGCTTTGGATGGGAAGGGATTCAGATGCCAACCAATGCTGGGCCATACTTTTACAGTCCATAGTACTGAAACACAGACAGGGAAAATGTGCAGGACTGCTTCTGTGGCCAAGTCCAAGTATGTTCAAGCAGCATTGTCTGAATTATCAAGAAGGCTGCTCATCTGTAAAATTTTGCTAACAGTAAGGAAAATTGGTTCTTACCTGCTAATTTTCGTTACTGTAGTACCATAGATCAGTCCAGACTCCTGGGTTCTGCTTCCCCTCCATCAGATGGAGACAGTTTTACTGACACTACCACATAACATGAGGTGCTACCTGCAATCCCTCAATATTGGTCTGTACCCAAGCCAAAATCAAAACCAATGCCAATACAATAACTAACATCCCCTGAACGAGCAGTGGGAAGTAGAAACCTGGAACAGATAACTGCGCCCACACAAAACCCTGTGTAGGACTAACAAAACCTGTGCAATTCTTCAGAGTAATCACAAAAACGGATCAAGCGGACTCTCCAAATCTCCCTTTCCTCCAGTGGGTGGGACTCTGGACTGATCTGAGGTACTACAGAAACGAAAATTAGCAGGTAAGAACCAATTTTCCTTTTCCTGTACGTATCCAGATCAGTCCTGAGATTTATTTATTTATCAGTTTTATATACCGACCTTCATGGTAAATAACCATATCAGATCGGTTTACAATAAACAAGAATATAACTGGGGTCGCAATTCAAGTAAACGAAAGGTAAACAATAGGTAGAAATGAGTCAAAGTTATAATCAACAGGGTAAGAGAACTTGGAAGCTTGCAGGAAGCTGGAAGGAAGACAAGGCAGGAATTAAATAACTACAAAGTGATAACATAGTGCGTACGGGTTAAAGCATAATGGTGCCTTAATCTGGAAGAGTCAGATGTACCAAAGCTTCCCTAAATGCCTTAATCTGGAAGATTAAATGCTTCCCTAAATGCCTTAATCTTTCATAGTAGCTCGTCTCAGAGGTTCAAACAGGGCAGCACACAAGCTCTTAAGGACTACGTTAAGGCTCTAGGAGAGACATGGTTTCCGAACCGGAGGATGCAAATGCTTTGCACCCTGGAGAAAACGCACCACATCTGGATGTGCAGTTAAAAATGCCCTTGGTACCTTACCTCGAAGACAGCCTAAAGCCACCACCTGAACCCTGAGGGAATTAAAGGGTAAACCCTTTACCAAACCCTTCTGCAGAAAGGCCAGAATATGTGCCACCGAGGACCACATAGGTCCAGCCCATGCACCTTGTACCAGGCCTCAAAAACTCTCCATACCCTCACATATGTCAAGGAGGTAGAAGTCTTCCTTAGACTGTAAGAGAGTAGCGAGGACCTCTTCTGAATATCCCTTATTTCTCAACTGCTCCCTCTCAAAAGCAAGCCGTCTGATCTGAAAATATGGGGCCTTGACGCAGGAGATTCGGCAGAAGAGCTAGCTGCGATAGATCATCCACTGCTAGGTTGATTAAGTCTGCAAACCATGGACGCTTCGGCCACTCTGGCACAATGAGGATCACGTTGCCTCAATAGACCTCCTATGCATCGTAAGACCTTTCCCACCAGCGGCCAAGGCAGAAACAGGTACAGAAGGATGTTTGTTGGCCAGAGTAACCCTAAGGCATATACACTCTCTGCTCCTCGTTTCCTTATTCAACTGAAGAACCACAGGGCCTTGGCATTGTGGAAAGTCACCATTAGATCCATGTACGGCGTGCCCCATCAGTGACTGATGAGGCCCATCAATTCCTCTGACAGCTCCCACTCTCCAGGTTCCAGCTGTTGTCAGCTCAGAAAATCCGCTTGCATGTTGTCCGTGCCCGCTGTGTGAGAGGCTAATAGTGCTAGATGTTGTTCTGCCCAGCTGATTAGATCCCAGGCTTCCTGTGCCACCCTGTCGATTGATATAAGCCACTGTTGTCGCATTTTCCAAGACTCTCACCTGCTTCCCCCTCACCAGGGGTAGAAATGCCTGTAGAGCCAAACATATACGGCTCTGGTCTCTAACCAACTGATGGACCATAAAGTTTTTCTTCGACCATTGCCCTGTAGGGATGGGTCCTGACACAATGCTGCCCAACCAGAGAGACTGGCATTGATGGTGATGTTCGTCCAGACCAGGATATCTAGATCCACATCTTGGCTTGACTTGTCCGGGAGCAGCCACCATGAATTGGCAGCTGAAACTGCTTTGACAACTGGTCCCATCAGGACAGTAAAACCAACTGTAGAGGCCTCATGAGAAAATGCCCATGGAACCAACTCCAAGGTGGAAGCCATAGACCCAAGAACATGCAGGTAATCCCAGATCTTGGGTACCTGCTTCCTCAACAATCCGCAAACTTGAGCTTGCAATTTGGAAATCCACTCTTCGGTGAGGAATAACTTCCCCACCTTAAAATCGAAAAGCGCCCCAGGAGCTCCAAAATCTGGGAAGGGAAAAGATGACTCTTGGACAGACTGATTATCCATCTTAACTACCGCAGATGCTGGAGGACCAAGTCCACTGCCTCCCAGCAAAGGACTTCTGAATTCGCTCAAATCAGCCAGTCGTCCAGATAGGGGTGAACCAAGACCTGTCCCGGAGGGCCGCAGCCACCACGACCATCACCTTGGTGTGAAGGTCCTGGGCGCCATTGCCAGACTGAAAGGCAGGGCGCAAAACTGAAAATGTTCCCCCACAACCTTGAATCTCATATCTTTGATCGAGCTGGATTCCTAGGTACAAGTATGCTTCAGTCAAATCCAGAGATGCCAGGAACTCCCACTTGTGCACCAAGCACAGAGTCTCCATTCAAAACCAAGGAACTTTTAGAGTCAAGTTCACCTTTTTTTAAATTGAGGATTGGGCGGAATGTGCCTTATTTAAAGTTTTTCTAGACCGACATTCGTTTGGAACATCATATCTGTTTACAAGTAACATGAATTACAGCAAATTGGCTTTACAAAACTGCATTTCAACATAACGGGAGGGAGGTAAATGAACTGCGTAATATATCTGGGATAAAGCCTTCCTTCTTGAACTATGATGTACTAATGTCGGTATAAAAAAAGTTTATAAATAAATAAATGGAATATTGGCCTGTCCCCTGCTCCTCACAGTAGCTCCCAGCTTGCAAAGATGACAAGTTTCCTGTATTGCCAATTTCTTTTCCTCATAAGTACACAGGGAGACCAAGAACAAATCTCTTATCGGCCGAGCAAATTATGAAGTGTAACCTTGTTTTATCACACTCAAGATCCACCAGTCTGACGTGATCCTGGCCCACTTCTCGTAGAACAGACAATCAGCCTCCTATGACTGGCTCAGAGGATTGGGCCAGCCTTGCATCACTGGGCGGACTTGGCTCCACCACCATCCTGGGTGGAGCCATCTCTTCTCAGCTTCACTCGAAAGGACTGGTTCCAGGACGGTTACCTTCCCGAGGACTGTATCTGGGTACCTCCTGACGCTCTGATAGGTCGAAAACGTCTGTTTCCTCTGAAGCGGGAATGAGAAGGAAAGGACTCTTTCCCTTTCGGCTTATCTTCAGGCAGTTTATGAACCTTGTTCTCCCTGAGAAGCTGGATCATGTCCTCTGACCAAAGAGCTATTTCCCCTTGAAAGGCAAGGCTCCCAACTGAGACTTGGATGATACGTCTGCCTACAAATTCCTCAACCAGAAGAGCCTCTGGGCCGAAACCACTGACAACATTGTTCTGGAGGAGGTCCCAACGAGATCGTATAACACATCAGCACCATAGGCCACCACAGCTTCCAGCCACTCTGCCTGCTGCATCTCAGAATCAGAAAAAGACCTGTCTGCTTGCAACTGCTGAACCCGAGCGCAAGCCTGCTCTCAACATGAAACTGCTACGCACAGCAGCTCAAATGCCAAGGGCAGACACTTCAAAAATCTTCATGAGGTGCACTTCCAACTTCCTATCCTGAAGGTCTTTCAGGGCTGTAGAACCAGCAACTGGAATAGTCAGTCTTAGTTACTGCCCAAACCGGTGCATCTACCTTTTTTGGGACCTTCAGGAGCTCAGGTGTATCCTCTGGCAAAGGATACAACTTATCCATGGCTCTGCTGACCTTCAGGTCTGTCTCGGGAGTATCTCACTCCCTAAACACCAACGACTGGTGAAATGGAAAAGTCCTTGTTGGATCCTGAAGGCCAGCCATGACCAGGTCCACTTCCCGCCCAGATTCCTCTCGTTGGGACCTTTATTCCCAGAACAGTGGGTATCAGGGGATCCAGCTCCTTCTTGTGGCACATTCCTACCACCTTAGGATCATCCCCTTCCACAGCCAGGCTCTTGGTGAGTGCCTGATCCGAATCTTGATCCACCAAACCTGGATCTGACCCCTGGTGGGCCCTGCTCCCGCATATCCTCTTTCTGAAACCTCGGAGGAGCTCTCTGTGGCAGTAGCCCGTACTAAGGCCACTGGGACCCGTGGGACACTTGTAGCCCCCGCAGCCCGGGATTTCGCTGGCCTTGGGTGTGCTGAAACCCCCTGCGCAGCTCTAAGCCACCCTGCAGCTTTCCTGGCCTTATAAGCTTTATGCAATAGGAGAACAAAATCAGATGAAAAAGTAGAAGAGGCATCTGAATCCCTCTCCTCCTGCACAGTTCCCCCAGTATCTTGACCTCCCCCAGAGGTCCTAACCACCGGGGGTCAAAGGAGGAGGGAAATCCCCCTCCCCTTCAATGGCTCACAAGGTTGCTGAGAATGTGGATAAAATGGCTGCTTTTTCCGTGCTCAGCAGGACGGGGTCATCCACAGGCAGCCTCCCTGGAAAAGAGCCTCCCAGGCTTGCGGCAGCCGGCCAATGTCACTGTCGCAATCCCCAAAGTGCCCTCTCCCCCTCAAATACCAGGGGCATTGGCTACCGTGCGAGAGGCGCGTGCGTCTCCACAAACTGAGCAGCACAACCCGTGTGGCATGAGAAAGTGGCGTTGAGCTGCAACAAACTAAGAGCTGCCGAAGGAACGGGGAATTAGAAGCAGAGTCGCCTGATTGTCTGTAAGGCAGACGGCAACCCCTTTCTTTCTTTTTAAACAAAACTTTAAGCACTCAAAATTAGCACTTCCCTTGGAAGAAGACTGCAGCAGGCGCTGTTCCTCCTTCAGAGGGAGAACTGGAACCCCCAGTTTTCTACCCTGTCCAGCAATAAAGGGTCCCCAACCCCCTGCTCATCTGCCTCAGACCAGGAGGAATGGCCCCACCAGGACCCAACAACCCCCTGGGAGGCAAGTAATCTTGGATCTTCTTGTCTCGCTTAGTATCTTTTAACATATACATACATATATATATATTTTAAATCTTAGACTGCAGGCTTTGCACCTCCACCATCTGCTGGAGACATTGAGGGATGGCAGGTGGCACCCCCTGTTATGCTGCAATGTCAGTAAAACTTTCTCTGCCTCCATCTGCTGGAGGGGAGGCAGAACCCAGGAGTCTGGGCTGATCTGGGTACGTACCGGGAATTTTGATGTTACTACCCTTAACATAAGGCTTGGGGTAACCTGCATGGAGTGGCAGTTACTACAATGAGAAACTGGATGGGCCAGATGGTCTCTTCTGCCATCATTATTATGTTATGGGCCAGAGAAGCATTTGAAGTGCTTGATCTCAAACTTTTAGCATTTTGTCAGCAAGGGGCTGAGCCAGGCAGTCTGGAAAGAAGGGGAACAAGTACAAAGAGGATTTTAGAAAGGTTGCTTTATATCCGCCTTTAACTAGACCCATTTTCTTTTCTCAGGTTGTAAATTCTCTTCAACAACCGCAAGCTACGCCTGTGGCAGTTGCAGAGCCCCACACGCTAAGTACCGTGGCCCAACCAGACCCTATAGTGAGGCGGCAGCGAGTACAAGACCTTATGGCACAAATGCAGGGACCATACAACTTCATGCAGGTTAGCAATTGCTATCATCAGAATTATTAATTAGGCTTGAAGACTTAGCCATACTAATGTATTAGCTCTGTAATATTTCAATGAATATCCTCGTAGGATTCCATGCTAGAGTTTGAGAATCAGAACATTGACCCTGCAATTGTGTCAGCACAACCTATGAACCCTGCCCAAAACATGGATCTACCCCAGATGGTTTGTCCTCAAGGTTTGTAATACTTTTTTTTTTTTTTAAACACCTCATTGTAAATGCAACTAGACCATGTTGGATCTGTGAGACCTTGAAAACTATGCTAAAGGTTTGGACGGTTTGCAAGGACTGTCTAGGGTGGGTGAGGCTGGGGAGGGCAGTTGAAGGGCTAGAGCTGGAGGAGGGTCTTGAGAGAGGGAAGTAGGGCTGAATTAGATATGAAAACAAACCACACCGACACAGAAACATTACCACCAAAAGTTTCTCTTTGTAAACTAAAGGGACCATTTTTAGACAAGTTGATTCAATTGCAGGCAATTCGCCCAGTTCCAATATTAGAACATCAAAAAGGGTCGTATTCAATTTATTTTGTGATTCCAAAAAGGACGATGGGTTGACACCAACACATTCTGCATGGTTTAATGCTGTGCAAGCAGACACTGACTGCATCCTGTGGCCCCAGGTATCTTTCTTTTGTCCACCCACAGCCATTCTGCACGAAATATTAAAATTTTGTGCAGGAGGGGAATTATGCACAAATGCTTCACAGTGATGCCTAATTCCCACAGGAGTAGATGGTGAAGAGATGATGGAGTAGTGAGGGAAGGATGAGGGGTATTGGATGTGAGCTAGAGTGGTAAGAGACTCGGAGATAACAGATTTATTTTAAATCGCTTGTATCCCACACCCTCCAAAATTCAGGGTGGATAACATAAAAACATACATAAAACGCATAACAAATTGGTGCAAAGATATTTAATAATGACAATTCATAATAAAATCTATAAATATTTAAACACTGACAATACAATGTTGGTACGCACTCGCTGAGATGAAGTATATTAGTTGATTAACTGCTGGTGTCAGGTGGTATTAAATCCTTAAGAGCTTGAATGACCAAATTAGTTTTTAAGGCTTTCTTAATTCTTTTGTGTTGAAATGGTAAATAGTTCCAAAACGTAGGACCAGCAATTGAAAAAGCCAGTTCCCTAGTGCAGTCGAGATGAGCATGACGTACTGAAGGAATATCAAGTTTCTGTTGCTTAGATAAACGCAGTGATCTGCTGGGAGTATAAAGCTTGTGTCCATAGGGAAGTGATGTATATTATGCTATGAATGATGGTAGGTAGTCTGCATTGGGAGCCAGGGCAGTGAAATAATGGTTGCCTATGTTGGAACCGGTCAGTAAATGTGCAGAGCTGCAGTGCACAAAGGCTGCTTTTGTGGTAGCCCAATAAAAAGTAAATTATGATAGTCTCTGGAAGAAAAGATGGAGGGGTAGGAGCAGGGGAGTTTGAGATGAGCAGATGTGGGATCTTTGACTCAAGAAAAAAGAAAAGGGAGCAACAGAAGACTTCAGGAGATGGAGGCAGAGCTGAAAAGGAGAAGGAAGTCTCTCTCTCTCCCTTTCCTCCCCACCCTCCTTGCCAAAAAATGAGAGAAACTTATAAGCCTCTTATCTTGTTCAGACTTTCAAACTCTTATTAGAATCATTCAGGTTGATGACAGGAATGTGAGAGGCTTTATGGAATTTCTAGCATTGCTAAGAGCAGGCTGTGCATCATGTGAAACTGTTATACCAGGTTCCATATTGATCAAAATGAAGTGTAGTTTTGAAAATAAGCTGCATTGGCTCTTAAAACATTGAATGTCTATTAAAAGGACTTATTTTTCTGCAGTACATACCGAATCTAGGCTTGCACAGCCTAACCAAGTCCCAGTGCAAGCAGAATCTACGCAGGTAAGCTGTTCCATATTGTTTGATAACTAGCTCTTGTATGGTAAAGCACTCTAATTGAGTTGTTCTAAATGGTGAAAATGTGCCCATGGGTTAGGGCTGTGAACAATCTTGCCTGTTTCCTTATTCCTGAACAGGATGCTGTTCAGATTGGCTGAAACCACAGTTCCTGCATGTACCCCAGATCAGTCCAGACTAGTGGGGTTTGCATCCTTTTCCAACTGATGGAGGCAGAGAATGAAAACGTTTCAGGCACTGTTACGTAAGTGCCACCTGCAGTCCCTCAGTATTTCTCTGTCTCTAGCAGATGGTAGAGGTGCAAACCTGCAGTCTGGAGTTTAAAATTTAGGAAGAAGAGCGAAGATTCCTAACAGGAAGGATCTCTGAGGAGTTAGGTTCCTTTATGGGCCATCCCTCGGGTAGAGCAGGGAGAGTGGGGGGTTGGTGATCCCTGAGATAGCTTGACCCTTGGAAATCGGGGGGGGGGGGGAGGAAGGCAACAGCTGGAGGGTCCAGGTTCCCTCACCACTTTCAGCGTTTTGTGGAATCCAGAGGCAGGGAAGTATATATATTTTTTTTTTTTTTGCTTTCCTTGCTTGTGGTGTTTAGTTTTTGTGCTGAGGTTCCTTTAAAAAAAAAAAAAAAAAAAGCTCTGAAGCGGCTGCTGAGAAAGCTCGGGCCGATACTGTTAGGCCTGTCATGTCCAGAAGGCTCTCTGATTTCAGAAACAACCTCTGCCTCCACTGCTGTCAAGAAGGCCAAGAACATGCCTCGTGCACCCTTGACCTTGTTGGGAGAAAGGTTTATTAAAACCTTATGATCTCTTCCTGTATAGTGTCCTACCTGCTCTTCATGGGCCAATACATGTGAAACATTCTGCAAAAGGTGAAGGCCTATCTTTCTCTTTGAAAGACAAAATATGCGTGTTCACTTCGTTCTTCCACTAGTAGATCTGTTTATATTCTGCCTATTGAGGCATCTGGGAGCAGTGGCCAAAGAACATAGTGGTGATATTCCCTAACTTCAGGATTAGGAAGTGATACTTTAAGTAGTTCTCTCAACAGTGTGGGCCTCTAAAATCCCTGGTCAGGAATCTATTATTTTACAAGATTGTAGTATCTGGTATTATCAAACTCCCCCCTCCTCCAAAGCATAACATTTTTTTTGCATAGTCATAACTTTAATCAGTAAAGCAGACTTCCTTTTGTTGGAAGAATTTAATTTTCTTGTAGATGTATTGCTTACATATTTTCTCCTGCAACCTTTTCCTTACTTAGGTTGCTTTGATTTCTTCCACGAGTGAGGGTTACACAGCATCCCAATCTATGTATCAACCGCCTCATACAAGTGAGCAGCGAACGCAGAAAGAATCAATTGACCAGATTCAGGTACAATTCTAAAGATTGTTTGCAAAGCATTGGTTTAAGGCATATACCTTCTGTTTTAATTTAATGGTAGAGTAAATTAATTCCCATGAATAAAGAACAGAAGGAAAATTGTCCAGTTTTAGATGTGCTTTTCTCCATTTATAATCTGCCCTTTCCAAAAATCCCAGGGCAAAGAACACCAGTAAACAATACAGGAAATAAAACCAAAACTATATTTCTAGTTTATTCTTATTTGTTCTATTAATGTCAGGTTAATTTGTAACTGCTGTCTGCCTATATATTTTATTTGGCACTTTTTAGTCATCGCTTTGATGTTTGTTTGTCGAATTGCGATCTATTAAATATAAAACATTTAAAACATTAAACAGAGCAATCAATTTCAAAAACGTTGATAGCTCAGTCAATAACAGAGAATCCCAAAACACAGCTGCAGAATCACAAACACTCATTCACATCTTTCCAATAAAAAACTGATATTCACAACAATGTGTAGTATCAGCTTTGATCAATGAGAAAGTTGTAAATCTGTTTCTTCAACAACTTCGTAGAACCTTATCACCACCTTCTCGGGTATTATGTCAGATTCAAAGGGTTGACAGATTTTTTTTTTTTTTTTTTTTTTAACAAATCATCCTAAATCCTCAATTTGTTGTCTTCCTTTCTTATATTCACCAAAGAATTCTTCGTTTCAGCCTACAAACAGAAGGCTTCATCAGGGGGAAATTTTAAAGATGTAACTATGCCTAATCTTGAATGCAAAGACGAAATACATGGCGGTATATATCAAAAATTAAAGCAGTCTTCCCGTAAGTACATTTCAATGGACGTGCTTCTATACAACTCCATTGTAATGGATTCCCCGAATCCAGCGGTGAGGCCAAAAACTTAGAAGCCAAAATTCATGGGTCTGGCATCAACGACTCAACGTAAAGTGCTGCAAGATACTGCAAGACAATCTGCTTCAGTCTGCTAAAAATGGGAGAAACAGACTTAAAGCTATTATTGAAGCAAAAGGTGGTTTTACCAAGTTCTAGTCTGAAGGGGTTGAATACTTATGCAAGCTGCAATTTCAGAGTTTAATTTTATTTTACAAAAAATGCAGAGAAATAATGAATTGTGACTTTGAAAATTTACTTTAAGAGCATACTGGTTTGCAATAAACATACTGTCTGGAACAATCTGTGTGTAACTTGTAATCCATACAAATCTGCTGACTCTTTTTTTTTTTTTTTAGGGGATAGAATACTCTTGCAAGTCACTATTCATATGCATTCACTTATATACCAAATCCAGCTTTATGCAAAAGAAAGTACATAAGACATAAACCAATTGCAGGTCCCACCAAAAAGAGCCATAAAAAGATTTCCAGGCCTTTCTGAATCTATATAAATGTGGAAGAGCATGAGCATGCTTGCTTCCTTGTACTTTTCCTTTTTCATATCTCTTGGGACTGGGATTACGTTTCCCTGAGAAAATCGCAAACTGCAGATTAACTTGATTTTTTTCCAGATAACTGCAACCCATACTATGTAAAACTTTGAAAACCAATATCTGTAGTTTGAACTACTCCCTAAGTCTCACTGGAAGCCAGTGCAGGTTCTCAAGAATAGAGGTTATGTGCTATCTCCATTGAGCATCTACAAGACGCCAAGCAGCCATATTTTGTCACTTGAAGCCTCTGATGTCTATCTTTAGGCAACCCTATCAGTACTGTATAGCAATCTAATTTGGATAAAACTATAAGATAAACAGATGGTAAAAATAGGCACCCTACTTCAACTCTTTATTTTTAAGCATTTATATTAATTTCTTGAAGGTACTCTTCTGTATTTCTCCTGTGCCCTTGCAATCAGCCATGTTTAGAAGAAGCATACATTACATCACACTAGGGCCATTATTTTGGGATAAGCAGCTTGGAATATAATGTAGCTACTCTTTGCAATCCTGCCAGGTACTTGTGACCTGGATTGGCCACTGTTGGAAACAGGATACTGGGCTTGATGGACCCTTGGTCTGACCCAGTATGGCAGGTCTTATGTTAAGTAAAAAGGGATGCTGTGATGTGCACACAGTTTTACCAGAAAATGTGTATCTTTCTACATGAACTAGCAGGACTGAATTCAGTCACACAAGTGTATGACGGTGCCAACATGGAAACTGCATGCCCAGAGCTCAGCAAGACCTTAGAAGTTTTTCTAAGCATGCATGGATATTCCTGCACAGTCATCACTGCACAAGTCCCCTCAGTTTTATTTTCTCCTGCCAAAGTAAAAGGACAGTTTTTTGTGCTCTCTCTCTAGTTTGCTGCTCATAATTTTTCAACTTCTGTTTCTGATGTATTTATTTTTCTCTTAATTCAGTGTATGTGGTGTGCTTTTTTTTTTTGTTTCCTAAAAAAAAAGATATAGAGATATATAAATAGAGAGAGAGATTTTCTTTTGTCAAATTGCAGAGACAGTCAAGTCTCAACTACCACTAGATTTGCTTCTGCTGCCTAGGACCACCAGCTCATGAGGTAGCTACCTGCTCTGTGTGTGCTCTGACCCCCTGTAACGCTCTCATACAGGGATCTCAAACTGAAGTTAATTATTTTTTCTATAAGTAGGGAGAGAAAAAGTTTAAAGGGACCCAGTAGCTAAGAGAAAAAGGGTCAGTCAGTGTCCTCAATTGATTCAATGATGAATCAGCTTCATCTGACTGGCACAGGAAAGACAAAAAGATCTCCAGCACAGAGGGGTTCAAATACCTCCACAGGAAACACTGTGCTGACACTCCATTGGTACAAAAACCATCTAGGTGCCATTTATGTACTGCCATGGTGCCAAACATTTTGGTGCTATAAACATCTATTGCCATGATGCTAAAAACTCAGTAACTGGAAGTGGAAATACTAGTGTCAGATCTCTCA
Organism: Rhinatrema bivittatum; assembly: GCF_901001135.1. Classification (NCBI taxonomy): domain Eukaryota; kingdom Metazoa; phylum Chordata; class Amphibia; order Gymnophiona; family Rhinatrematidae; genus Rhinatrema; species Rhinatrema bivittatum. The sequence goes on along the minus strand of NC_042631.1, from coordinate 8,123,023 downwards.
CAGAAAAAAGTACTCCAGCTATTTTGGTACCAGAATGTAGCACCACCTGCCCATTATCCGTCTATTCAAAAGTTATGGTTGGATTTTGTCCATAACTGTATGAAGAATATGCCATTTACATCCTTTGTTTATAAAACCCTTTTTGGAAAAGATGTCTCAGTTACTGTCCTCCATGCCTCCTTTTCAGGAGTGATGAATTAATTGGGTAAAATCTCGCAATTCTGCCTCAAGGGTGGAGGTCCCCATTCCTATTTTCTGACTCTGAAGAAGACTCTTCATTTGTGTTTTGGCACCTACTCTTTCCATTTGTTTGAGGAGTCAACAGGAATTCCTTCAGACCCTTCATCAGAACCAGCTAGAAGTATATCTCTACCTGAGAACGTAACTTTACCTGCCTTCAAAAGTGGTAGGAGGAACAGCTGAACATCGAAATCATCATCAGTGTATATGAGCACCTAAACAAGTCATTTCAGTACCAGTACATAATTTATTTAATTAAAATTTGTTGACCACACCCTTCAAGGTTCAGGGTGATTTACAATAAAATGAGTTTAATTAGTTTATGGAACATTATAAACAATAGTTATTTTAAAATAACATAAAAAATGAGTAGACCAACAGAGTAATGGGGGACTATAGACCGAATCAGGGGGAAGGTCCTATCCGCGGGCCTAGTCAGACAGGTGAGATCATAAAAGGTCTGTGAAAGCCTGTTTAAATAGGTGATGTGTTAGAACTTTCCTAAAATCTTGCTTGTTTTGCATTCTGATGAAGTTCCATAAAATGGGGCCAGAAATAGAAAAGGCCCGCTCTCTTATGTTGTCTTATTGCTTTGGGGGATGGGATCTGAAGGAGGAATTGGTTTTGGGATTGAAGGGGTGTAGAGGTGAAGAACTAGACAGCCAGGGGCAGTTGTCGTCAATGAGATTGTGAATGATTAGAATTTTGTACTTTATCCTCCAGGAAATTGGTAACCAGTGTAGTTTTAGCAGGACGGGAAATATGAAGTTTGGTGTTAGATGTGTTGCTGTGTTTTGAGAAAGCTGAAGAAGTTTAAGTGAGGTAAGTGGAAGGCTGAGATACAGGGAATTGCAGTAGTCAAGACCAGTAAGAGATTTCAATATTGTTTGAAAGGCTTTTGGTTCAGAGGCTTAACGTGTCTGAGAAGATGTAGTATGTAGAAGGTTGATTTGACTACTGATTTGATATGAGCTCTCATGAAAAGTTTGGAATCAAGAAGAATGCCAAGGTGGCGGGCAGTGAATGAAATCTTGATGGGTATATTGTTAACAGATATGGAGCTAGGAATGTCAAATGAGGGGCTACAGAGTATTTAGATTTCTGTTTTAGAGAGATTAGAGGAGAGTTTATGGAGTAATCATGATTTACCGGATGATAAGCATAAGGTGATAAACTGGGATGTGGAATGCAGATTGCCAGGTAGGGATATAGAATTGGATATAGTCAGCATATGTACAATAAGAGACCCCCTAAAGTGGGAAGTACCTGGCAAATAAGGGTGATGTAGATATTAAATAGAGCAGCAGAAAGGGCTGAGGTATGCCAGTGTAGAGAGGAAACCAAGAAGAGGTAGCAGAGTTTAAATGTACTTACTGAAATCGATTATCTAGGTAGGATGAGAACAATGACAGTCCAGAAAAAACAATATTCTTGAGATGAGAAAGTAGAAGTTCATGGTTGATGGTATCAAATGCAACAGATCAAGAAAGATGGATACATCAGATATCCCAGAGTCAAACCTTGGTGAATTGTATCCATACTTGATAAGAGGGTTTCAGTACTATGGTATTGATATTGATCAAGAAGGGAGTGTTCGTCGAGGTAGTCTGTAAGCTGCTTTAGAACTGCAGATTCAAAATCCTTCAAGACTTGCAGTATAAATTGTAGTAGACTCATTGCTCTACACTTCCGGTCACCAGGAAAATTGACCTTATATACAAGATACAAATCTGTCCAGGAGATAGAATAGTTCAATTACCTTATGAATCTGTAGATGTGGAATCGACATAGAGGAAAGCAAAAAGATCTAAGCCACATTTCAGCATCTTTCAGGCAAAAATGTAAGATTGCTAGATCATACAGGAAAAACAGATCTTTAGTCAGCAATGTTTGCAAAGTAGAATTTCATCAACAATTTCAAATGTCCAATATCTTTATAATATCCTTCAGAGGATAAGATGCCTCATCTGGTCTTCTTAGACACAACAGTTTACACCTCATATAAATGTAGCTAAAGAATGTACCAAGCACCTCATTCTGTTTTGAGATCACTTCAAGATCCTATGCCATAAGTAAGGGAGCCTGAAGTCTTGCCTGGCTGAGATTCTCTGATTTAAGAGAAAACCTACATGACAAATTAGTGGATTCTTTATGTATGGGAGATAACTTGTTTGGTCAAAAGGTGAAAGAGACTGTTGAACTCATAAAGGATGACTGTGAAACACTCCAGACTTTTATCTGCTGCTACATCTGAAGAGCAGTCTGTTCATAGAAAATACCAACAATAGTACTGGAGAACATATTTCCCACATAAGAGATTCCCAGTATCATGGGTTAGAGAGGCCTGTGGAACTGAAGCATTATTAAAATCGCAGATTCTTTGCACTGTAGTTTAAATAGTGGAGTATAAGGTGTATTTGTCTGAGAGAGAGGAACATTTTTGGTTCTTGCCTGTTAATTTTCATTCCTGTAGTACCACAGATCAGTCCGGACTCCCTGGGTATTGCTCCTTTCCAGCAGAATAGTCAAAACTTCTAATAACCCAATGCTAGAATATCCCCCAAATGAGCAGAGAAAAATTTATAACTTTGGAATTTAGAAACCTGTGCCATTCTAGTAAACAGAGGACTCTCCAAATCTCCTTTCTCCCACTGAGCGGTCTCTGGACTGATATGTGGTATTACAGGAATGAAAATTAGCAGGTAAGAACCAATTTTCCTTTCCCTGTACATACCCAGATCAGTCCAGACTCCTGGGATGTACCAAAGCTTCTCTAACCAGGGTGGGACTGCGAGAGTCCCACTCAAAGTACACTTTCACAGAAATTGCAGACATCTGAGGCCTGGATGTCCATTCGGTAGTGTCTGGCAAAGGTATGTAAAGACTTCTAGGTAGCTGCTCTGCAAATCTCTTGTGGCAACACACTAGCTGACATTCTGCCCAGGAGGCTGCTGGGACCAGGTAAAATGAGCCCTTAACTCCTCTGGGGTAGGACGACAGAGACAGATGTATGTGGAACCAATAGCCTCCTTCAACCAAAGCACAATCATGACTTTTGATGCCTTCTGACCCTTTTCGCACCACTCCATAGCACAAAGAGGTGATCTGACAATCTGAAACTTAGTGACCTCTAGATACTGCAACAAAGCCCTTCTGACATCCAGACATCCTAATTCTTTTGCATGAGGCGCATCAACCTTCAGATTTGGAAAAGCCGGAAGCTCCACTGACTTAAATGTGAGAAGCTACAGTCAAAGCCAGATGCTGCTTCACCCATCACACCAGCTTCGCTGCTTCCTGAACAACTACTGGACTCTTGGTTCCACCCTGGCGGTTGATGCAGGCCACTATCGTCTCATTTTCTGACTGGATGGTTGTGCAAAAGAGGTAGAAACGCCTGCACAGCCAACCGCACTGCTCTCGTCTAAGTGGTGGTTGGACCAGGATGCTTTCTCCACTGACCATTGGCCTTGCCCAGACTGGGACTGACATATGGCTCCCCAACCAGAGAGTGAAGTCTGTAGTCACTACCATCCACTGTGGAACCACCAGATACATGCCATGGCACAAATGGTCCAGAAGACTGGACCTGGCTGATTCTGTAAGCAGTAATGGAAGATGAAACTGCTCTGACATTGGATCCCACAGGATAGTAACGCATTCTGTAGAGGTCTCATATTAACAAACGCCCATGGCAACGGCTGCGGGGTAGATGCCATGGAACAGAGGACCTGCAAGTAATCCCAGAGCCTGGGCACTCGGTCCTCTAAATAGGTTCCGAATTTGAGTCTGCAGCTTGACAATCCACTCCTCCATGAGAAATACTTTTCCCATTTGGGTATCGAAGCGCATGCCCCAAGAACTCCAGAACCTGCAACACAGAAATCTGGCTCTTGGACAGATTCACTATCCAGCCCAAGGATCTCAAGCGGTGTAACACTACTGCCATTGCCTGCCTGTAAAGGTCCTCCGACTTTGCCCAAATGAGCCAGTCGTCCAGATATGGATGAACCAGTACACTCTCCTTTCTAAGGGCTGCTGCCACCATAACCTTGGTGAAGGTTCTTGGGCCTGTTGCTAGCCTGATCGGGAGAGCACAAAATTGAAAATGCCTCCTGAGTATCCTAAACCGGAGATATCTCTGGTCTGGGTGAATTCTTATGTATAGGTACGCTTCTGTCAGATTCAAGGAAGCGAGGTCTTAGATGCCTTCCCGCCATGGCCAATGACAGGCAGGGTCATTCGAAAGATTGAGAGTCAGACCGAAATCTGCATACCGAAACCATACTTCTGGTGGCTCTGGAGGCTGTGGTATGCCGATCTTCAGAGGCTACTGGTGGACAGTCCTCCGACTGTCAATCAGGGGGCCAATACTGCATGATGATCCGGGTCTTTGTTTTAAGGTTTGATTCTTGAGCAGGCTCAGTTGCTGAAGCCTGGTTATTTTTCTGTAGTGATTTCCACCTTGCTCCGGGCCAGGAAGTTTTCTACATCTCTAGCTTGTTAGGGTTTGGAGAGTGTTCAAGAGCTGGTAGGAGGGGCAAGGTTCTCACCCTCTAAAAGTTCAATTTTTGCAGGAAGATGGGGTTAAAAGCTTGGCCTTAAATACTCTGATGGTGCAGGTAGCAGCTTTCGCTTTCTATAGGGGGTAAGTCAGTGGTAGACCCTTGTTTTCCTATCCAGATTTGTCCAGGTTCTTGAAAGGAGTCAAGTATTTATGCCCTCCCTTGTGACAAGCGGTTCCTACATTTCTGCCATCATGTGGTCTTTGCTGCTGCTCATCTTAAACAGTTTTTCTGATATCAATCAGTTCGGCACAGTGGGTCTCCGAGGTGCAAGGTCGCTGTTGCTGTGAGCCGTTTCTACGAATGACTCTGGGGGCAGTACAGCTTAAAACTGTACCTTTTTTTTTTTTTTTTCTTTTTGACTAAAGTGGTTTAGGATTTTGGTTTGAATTGGTCTATTTCCCTACCCACGCTGGATAGGGATCGAGATGAGCAGGATTATCGTCTTTGGCATGCCTCTAATGTCGAGCAACATCTGGTGTGGTACTTGAAGATTATTTGCTCTTTCAGGAAGTCTGATCAACTGTTTGTTCTCCATGGTGGAGGTAAACAAGGAAAATGGTTGACATAGGTGACTATAGCCCATTGAGTGAAAGAAGTCATCACTGCCACCTGTGTGGGTGCAGAGGTCAGGGTGCATTCCAGTAGAGCTTAGGTGGTTGTTTCCCATTGAGATTTGCCGGGCAGTGACGTGATCCTTCTTACACACTCTCCAAGCATTACTGCTTGGATGTTAGGGCTCAAGGGGGCGCGGCTTTTGCGCATATAGTGTTGATGGAACCGTGGGCACCCTCCCACCATTTTCAGGAGTAGCTTTGGTACATCCCACTGGTGTGGATTGGCCTACCTGAGTGCAGAGGAAGGAGAAATGACTTCTTACCTGATAATGTCCTTTCCTGTAGCATATGCAGGCTAGTCCACACTTTCACCCTGGGCTGCTTGTGCTTTATTGTATTGCCTCTCCTTGGGGACATTCTTGGAGGCAGAAATTGAAGGCCAATGCAGATCTCCAAGTCACAGAGGGACCTGTTAAGTGTGTGCCTTTCTTACCTGTTATGGTTATTGCATTTTCTTCTGAGTTGTGTTTCTTCACTGGAAGAAGAAGAGAAAAGCAAGTGGTTTGTGGAGGATATGTATAGTGTGGAAGTTTACAAGTTTGAGTGCTGTTCAGTTGTCCATAGTTGGCTTTTCCAGGATTACTGACAGGCTGATGTCTGTGCTGTGCTGAGAGTGACCTCAGCGAGTGAGTTGATCTCCATTTTTGTCTGCTGGTTGGTGAGCATAACCCACGTGTGTGGCCTGGCCTGCCTATCCTAGAGGAAAGGAAATTATCAGGTAAATAGTAATTTCGCCTTCTCTGTTTAAATCCCATTTTAAGGAAAGCATTAGCTATTGCTCCATGATGCAGAAAACAATTTGTAGTTTCCTAATGCTGGAAATGTAACTTCTTGTCTGAGCTGGAGTAAAGTTATTAAGGCCTAAGTTAGTCTGTGGAGCTGAACCCAAAGTTCATCACCCAGGGGTTCCTGTACTCGGAATTTATGTGCATTTTCAGGTTCTGCGCCATTTTTAATTCCTGATGAATTAGCACACAATTAGCTTACTGCATTGGGCAACAACTAATTTTTTACTGTAAGAGTAAAGAAAAGGTGTTCTAAAATGTGGTCATCTTTTTTACTCACGTTTTATTACGTCAGGCCCTGGGAACCTATTTCCTTTGGCAGATGTGATGATGCAGTTTATCACACAGCCAGCACAAACTTGCCTGGTCTTAGCAAGTGGTGATTGTGACTTTTTTAAAAAAGTAATGGTTTCCCGGAATGAATATCCTAAATGATTTGAAACAAAACGTATTCAGTAAATCATGGTTTGCCTAAAAAGGTAATGCTATTCAGTGTTCCCTCTTTGTTTTTGTTTGAATCATGAATATAAGCTGCCTTGAAGTACTGTAGCTGAACCAATACTCTTTTTGTATATTTAGGCTTCAATGTCTTTAAGCACAGACCAGACCCCGACATCCTCTGCACTTCCTGCTGTGTCCCAGTCCCCAGTATTCCAGGCTGGGCCAAGCAAACCTCTACATAGCAGTGGCATCAACGTCAATGCTGCCCCGTTCCAGTCCATGCAAACTGTAAGTACCAAAATGAGCTCAGCGTTTCTGCAGCATCTTGGGAAGTTTGGCTTTGTATTCTGATTCATAGCACAAACTTACATAACTTTTTTTAAGTGCTTAGCAGTTTTCTCCTACTTTGTACTTCCAGCTTCGAGTCAGAGCCAGGGTAGGATCTGATGCCATGAGCCTTGATTTGTACTTGGCTAGGGATTTTCCCCAGCCCAGTGTTGCAGCAGTAGTCCTTGGCTGGTGCTCATGTACCATGGATTCTTCCAGAACCTGGTCACTAGGTATTGCTAGTTTGTAGTGAGCATCCCTAGCGCCATCCAGCATGGGAAGCAGATAATCTGACATGGGACACTTTTTTTTTTAATTCTTGGAACGATTTTGAAAACCATATAACAAGGAAGGAAGACATACAGCATGGAGATTCAGTAGTAATATTGATAAGGTAGCCTTAGTACTCCTGGTGCAATTAAATATTTCAACTGCTTCTGACTCTGCTACTCTGTTACTTGAGCGGTTGCGCTTGACAGGCATTGGAGCAACAATATTGACCTGGCTTCTCTTTCTTTTTTATATCAGAGAAAGCAACAGATTAGGAGAGAGCTGAGGGGGGATATGATAGAGGTCTTTAAGATCATGCGAGGTCTTGAACGAGTAGATGTGACTTGGTTATTTACACTTTCGAATAATAGGACTAGGGGGCATTCCATGAAGTTAGCAAGTAGCACATTTAAGATTAATTGGAGAAAATTCTTTTTCACTCAACGCACAATAAAGCTCTGGAATTTGTTGCCAGAGGATGTGGTTAGTGTAGCTGGGTTCAAAAAAGGTTTGGATAAGTTCTTGGAGGAGAAGTCCATTAATGGCTATTGATTAATTATAATTAGGGAATAGCCACTGCTATTAATTGCATCAGTAGCATGGGATCTTCTTAGTTTTTGGGTACTTGCCAGGTTCTTGTGGCCTGGTTTGGCCTCTGTTGGAAACAGGATGCTGGGCTTGATGGACCCTTGGTCTGACCCAGCATGGAAATTTCTTATGTTCTTAGCTGAGGGAATTTAGGATGTTCTTTTTTAATATTTGTTTATCCCCACTAGGGAAGGTACTAGCAATATTTATAGCATTTATGAAAGCGACATCCAGTTTATCATTCTGTGTAATGCAAAAGGTAGCCTTCCGATTGAGGTTGATAGACTGCTTAAAGGCAGTTAGGGCACGGTTAGCAGAGAATCTGCTGGTATTGAACTTGTAGAGCACGAATGAAGAGGAACTCCCTACTGCTGTGATCCTATCCGAGGATGGGATTACTGCTGCTGTCTCCCATTCTGGCACAGAATACAATTAGGGTATGCTAGCGCGCCACTCTCTGATGCCATCCTCCTCTCAAGTCTTGGGTTCTCCAAAGGAATGGGAAAGAAGGGTACACTGAGGTTGGTCCCGCTTTCTCCCCAGTCAGGAAGTGGGGCGAGGAGAACTTGGAGCATGTGGTGATGCTGCTTCTGTTCCATCTGAGACGTTGGTCTCTTAGACCTTTGGGCCCGAGTCCCCCGCAGGTGCCTGCTCTTCGGAGACCTGGAGAGAGACTTGAGGCTCCTATTAGTACTCTCATTTCTCTTCTGGCTGGGAGGCCGCAGTTAGATTTAGGAGTTATGACATCCTAGGCTGGTCCTGCTACAATAACTTTAGAATTACTTTGGACGACTGTATCTAACTTGGAGTCCTCTCTTTAACTGCAAGGATAGATTCTATTCGAACTTTGCTCAACTTGTCATAGATATCTTTAGAACATACTGAGCAAATTGCTAAAATATTTGATATGTATACGAGTTTGTGGCGATAATACCTTGTTGGTAAAAGATGATTGCTTTATCAGGTATATCATGATTCTCAGAAGGTGGAGCAAAGATTATTTGTGTTAGAAAAATTTTGAAGGCTTTCCTGTCGTCGTCCCCAGGTTTTTAAATTTAATGGATGATCAGCGATTTTTTTTTTAATTGATGTTTAAATTGTGGTTTGTAGTTTGTTTTTTTTTTTTGTTTTGTGTTTTTTAATTTGACGGCACATTTTCATTGTAAGCAATATTAAACATTTTTGGTATTTGGCATTGCAGGTTGTAAGTTTTTAGTTTTCTTTTTTTTTATAAATAAGAAACCAATGAGCTCAGTTACTCTAGCAAATAGATATATTTCTCATCTGTAGGTGTTTAATATGAATGCACCTGTTCCTCCTGTGAATGAGCCAGAAACACTGAAGCAGCAAACTCAGTACCAAACCAGCTACAACCAGCCCTTCTCTAACCAGCCTCTTCAAGTGGAACAGTCAGAATTGCAGCAAGAGCAACTCCAAACAGGTAGCTACATTTGTTTGAGACTGGATTTGCTTACGTGTAAATGAGTACATTTTACTGTGGAGAAGACTCTTGGGGTTTGGATGCAAAAAACGTTAAACCAGCTTCCCTGTGTGGGTTTTTTGTGCATGTGTTTGGTTTTTCTGATCCAGCAGTTTCCTCCCCCTTTGGGCTTCCATTTTAATTGGACCAAGGGCTAGGATCTGATGCACAAACCTTTTTCTGGTGTTAAGCAAGGCTGAATTAACCATGATGTGGGTGACGTTTTCCAGCCGTTCTTAAATATCCATCCGCCTCCTTAGAGAGTCTACTATTCTAGCTAGATCAGCTCTCAAATTGACTGAGGGGCCTCACGAGGCCGTGCCTTCCATCTTTAATGCAGCCACTGCAGTGACAGTCCTCAGCTAGTGGCCATGTACCAGAGTTCCTTCTGGCACCCTATATCCAGCTACAAGGTGTTGCTCTTGTACAATGACTGTCACCTGTCCCCTGGGGGCTGAGAGTACGCTTCTGCAGCATGCCAAGCCAGGAAACTAAAGACTGAACTGGGAATAGTTCCCAGATTCCTCTGCATCATAGTGCACAGCACTGCCTCTGAGCCCCCAACACACTCATTTTTATTTTTTTCAAGAGGGCTCCATATAACTTACTTTATTTATTTGATATTATAGTGGTTGGTACCTACCATGCCTCACCAGACCCGTCTCATCAGGTGGGAGGTAGCCACCAGCAACCTCCACAGCAGAATACTGGATTTCCACGCAACAATCAGCCTTATTATAACAGCAGAGGGGTGTCTCGTGGTGGATCACGTGGGACCCGAGGCTTAATGAATGGTTACAGGGGACCTTCTAATGGCTTCAGAGGTAAGAAACAGGCTGGTTCTGCATTAGGGCTTGCTAAATGTTCAGTGTTAGAAAATGAGCTGATGGTGCCTTCAATTATTTTTAAGCTTGAAATGTTCAGTGTAAATGTAACTAGAATGTGTGCCCAATTTTCTTGTTTTAAATGGAGCTGTATTCAGAAATAGGTTTTTGGTGGATCTGGTACAGACTGGTAGCATTTAGTCTATGTAGAGCGTGTAGAATTACCATTTAAGGAAACAATATTATTCAGTGATACTATATAGGGGTACTTTGTACTCTGGGACCTGCCAAACTGATTTTCAAAGGTAAATCCTGAACGGCATTTGGGCCATCAAACACAGGTAGAAAAGCATTCTGGGCTTTGTCCCCTTGCTAAAGCAGATGCAGAGAGCATGCATGCGGATTTTAGGATGACATTCCTGCATGCATCCTCTCATTCTTCCCCTTACAGCCATGCTGAGGGGTCGGGATTTACCCAGGGGTGTCCCTTTATAAATTGTGAACTCCATGTCTGGCACCTTTTGTGTTTGACCTTAAAACAGTTCTTTTGTGATGAAACCGGATCCTAGTTGTACTGATCTGAAGCTTTCTGCCAGGTATATTTTTTAATATTAGCTTAAGAAACCCATATTCAGTTTGCTGGTAAGTACATCTGCCATGTTTCAGTAACTCTTGGGTTTTTATTTTAGGTGGATATGATTATCGCCCTGCTTTTCCCAACACTCCTAACACTGGTTACTCTCAGTCTCAGTTTAACGCTCCTCGTGACTACTCCAACAATTATCAGAGGGTAAGAAAGCTCCTTACCCGCAGGAACAATAGAAATTGATTTTTATCTCTTAATTTGCCGCCTGTCTCTCTTTTCTGGTGGTTAGATGGTAAATATTTGCCCATTTTGGCTTTACTGCTTTTTGTGATAATGTTCTTAGGTCTCTTGTCATAAAACTTGTATTCTCTGTGTATACACACTGAGAATAATGTGCACCTTAAAAGAGTCAACCGTACCTGTTTTAAAAAGAATTCTACCTCTGGAATATACTTTTCATTTTATGTAACATTCATGCTTTACATGTATAGAGTTGTAATAAGAGCAGAACAGCGCTCTCTTAATGCTGGAAGTGGCAGAATAGAGAAATTAAAAAGCAATCAGAACAAAAGAGGCTTAATGTTCCAGATAATTACGGTGACACTTTTTTTTTTTTTCTTCAAAGACAAGCAGGTTCACCAGTAAAGAATGAGTTGCATGACTATGCTTGAAGTCAAGCAGAAAAGCTTTAGAGAGCTTTTTGGTAAAGATTAAGACTTTATGGCTTATATGTAGGACTTCTCATGCTGCTGTGGCTCTGCAGCTGCTTCCTATCCTTTTCCCTCTCCATTCAGGCAGGCCAGTTCACACCAGGGGATTATGTACTCCTACCAGCAGATGGAGACAGAGTAAAACTGACTTGCTGACACATAGCCCTGTCTCCAGCAGATGGTGGACATGCATCTCCTTTGTGAGGATTGCTAATGTTTTAAAATAAAAAAGAATCTCAGAAGATGAGAAGCTTGAGCTCTTGAGGTGACACCAGATTAGGCCCTCTCTACTGAGTGGTTTGTCTTGACGCCAGGCCAGGCATAGACTTAAAGAGTGCTCACACTAAATTTTTTTTCTGGTGTCTGCCAAGAATTGTTTTTCTTTTAGTTTCCTGCTCAAAGGTTTTCAGCTTAGAATTTTTTTTTTTTTAATTTTCTTCAGTGTTTGTCAAATTGAGCCTCCCTACCCCAGTTTTTTCAGCGGGAAGAGAGGGTGTTGGGCAAGCCTCCAGCCAGTTTTCTCACAGGCATTTTTTCTTTTGATTTCGTCTGGCTTTTTTTTAATTCTTTAATATCAGAGAAGTAAGCCAGCGGTTTCAAATTCTGTCCCAAGTGCATATGAAACATACCTATTGCCGTCACACAATGTGCTACATCTGTCTTAGGAAGGACCAAGATGTTGACTGTTATGAAATCTGATCCAGGATATTACTTAGAGGTTTGGTCCTGAAAGGACAAGCTCTGTCTTCCATGCCAATGAACTTGTTCAGCTTCAAGAGCTGGCCTCAGAGGCTCGATGCTTGGCCTGGGAAGTCACTGGTGTCTCAACATATGGTCACAGTTGCACTGGTAACCAGGCTGCATTAAAGAGGAGATTCTGCATGTGGCAAAGTAAGTCTGTACCTAGCAGTTAGCTTGACTTCCTGCATCGCACTGTTCTATACTGGCTCAAACCCTTCTCGTTGTTCTTTGAAAGGGCCATCTGGAATTATACAGTCTCATATGAAGCCTAACCTGGTTTGGTTTGACATGGATTTGAAGAGGAGAATCATGGCCCTTAAACCCAATGTGTCTCAAGCAACCCACCAGTAGATGTTTCCTTCAATGCTGAGTGCGCCAGCATCAACATTGTTTGGCTTCCCAAGCGGACCAAAGTTTGAGATAATGATGCTGTTGGCTTGACGCTACATTGCTCCTCACTATTTAATGGAATCTTGTCTGCTCCAATCATTAAACTGCTTATAATAGTTCTGGAGGAGATTACTTTCCAGATGCTTCTGCAAAAAAGGGAAGGGTTTTCCACCTGAGGAATTTCCTTCCCAAGTTTTGTTCAAAGGATGGCCAAAGCTGTTGCAAGAAAGCCCAGAGCACCTTGACTTGGTCTCCTGTAATACCTCAGTAGCCCAAAAGAATTAATGGCGCTGCCTGTGCACACTCTTGAGTGTGTATAAGAGCATATGGGGAAGCAGACATGCAGCCAGCTACAGGATTCAACAAACTATTGTGGTTGCCAAATCTGTTCTCAAAGTGGTCAAGGGTACCTCGACCTGTGCCTTAGTGCCCCCCTGAGTCATGACCCTAAGATGTTGGACCTTATTGGAAGATGCAATTTATCAGAATGCTCTGCCACAATCCTTCATAGTTTGTTTATACTAAATGATTGAATATTGCATACTATTTTGAAAAATATCAAATTTTACAGTCTTATTCGTCAAGGGGCAAAACAAATTCCACACCCTTATGGAGAAAGGCGAATAATTTGAAAAACATGTAGTTTGGATGACCTATGATTGTTTTGAGATAGCATTAGGCCCCTCTGCAATGGTCAGACACTCCGATTCTCAGGCCTTCATGAAGACATGTAGGAAAGACTGCTAATGTCATGCAATTGGGACAATCTCTTCTAGGAGAAGGTCAAGAAAGTGGCTTATGTCATAAAGAACCATCATTCCATGCTTCAGATCCTCTGCTGCCACATCTGAGCTGAATTTGGCACCTCAAAGACAGTACAGGGTTTCCTGAAGAAGCAGTCTTATCCTCAAGAGACACTATGCAATGAGAGCAGGACTCACTACTGAAATCAGGGGAGCTCAGAAGTGACTGCATTTAGAGGAAATAGCCACGTACCAACCCCTGCTCTGGAAGGCTTAGCTTTTTTGCAAACTGTTGGATAGTTGTAACCTTGTACTACTGGGCCTATCAATCTGCTGCCCAAAATGGGATCAACTCTTGTCAGAAATTTCCCTCTGGCTGGCCAAACATGTCAAACCTATTCCACTGCAGGTGAGAGGATGTCTTTCTCTAGGAAAATCCATCCTAGACTTGAGGGCCTCAAATTTTTTCTCCTTTTCAGGACTATGCACTGACTATGTTCACTGGATCTCAAGGAGGCCTACAAACATACAAAGACGGAAAACACTACACTTCCATTTGGGTCTGATTTAAACAGTAAAGTTACGAACACAGCTCCAGTTAATGAATGAATTGAACATAGAGGCTGCATGATGGCAGACTGGCATCTCCCATCTGTGCAATTCTTGGCTCTCCTTCTTTAATGTTAGAATTCATTCACTTTCCCATAAGTACAGCATGAAAGGCCCCAGATTGGCCTTCATTTAAAAAAAACAAAAATTGGGGGGGGTGCAGAATCTGGGTCATTCTTTTAACTTGTACTTTCTTTCCTCACATTTTTCAGGATGGATATCAGCAGAATTTCAAACGTGGGGCTGGACAGGCTGGACCTCGGGGAGCTCCTCGAGGTAATTCTCAAGTGATGCGTTCCTAGTTCTGCTCACCAGGCGTTTGATCCGTTCTAGAGGGTTGAGGATTATAAAGAACACTTAATACATACAACTATCAAATAGACCACAAGCCAAGAACCTATTTAACTTGCCCAGAACTTTGTTAAAATTGTTAAAATTAGTTGATGCTATTGAATTATTCTTGCTTTAAAAAATCATTTTAACCTTAGTAGCTCAGTAAAAAGAAAAACAAAAAAAATGTATGTTTGCATCAGGATTATTCAACTGCCTTTTTTTACTAAAACAAAAATCAGTCCTGAACACTTGAAATTCTTAACTTATTTTTTGTAAAAGTTTTACTACCATCTCAATGCTGCCGCTGCTGCTGACCCACGTGGGAGTGTTCGATTTTTATGCAGAGATAAGATTTCATAGGAGTTTGACCAAGCTGTATCTTTTCTTTTCTGCCTTTTATAGCTCCCATAATTTCTGAATTTGTATATTGATGTTGCTTCTTGAGTTTCAATAAAACTGTGTTGCGTTACCTGCAGCTTGTGGCGGAGTTTTGTTTTGAATTCTTATGTTTGGATGCTACCTCTGTGTCTCTCTCTCTCTCTCTCTCTCTCTCGCTCATCTGATGACAGGTGATTTACATAAAGATCTTCATAAATTGGTAGTACAGCATCTGTACTTTTCTTCTATTTTTGCATAAAGATGTGTAAAGAATGGCTTTCTAATCATTAGCTAATGTATGTAACTCCCCAGGAAATTTGGTTTGAATAAAGAACCAAAAGAAATGGTTTCTTTGTGTGCGCAGTTTGTTCTTGGTCACGTGCACGTCAGACATTCAGTTTTCAAAGCTGCAGTGTTGGACTTCCCGGGTTTCTGCCCTGCTTGGAGCCACGCTCGGGTGCTCTTCTCTTGCCCTTCTGTAAATAGCGTGCTGCTCTAAGCCTGCTGTGCTCGTCAGTTTAATTTTAAGCTGGATGATTTGGAGCAGTGCCTCAATTAGTTCCCCTCCCAAAACTGCAGTCAGTTTTTGTCCTAGCTGGCCTTCAGACATGAAACCGCTGGGTCACTGCACTGCTTTATTCTTCACTTTTAAATTGATAAAGCCTTAGGCTCATGTAGCTTCTTTCCACAGGCTTTGGATAATTATATGTGCTTCCACTTCATTTCTTCTGTGTATGTTACCAGAGTACTAACTGCTGCTTCAGTGAACTATTTTGTGTGTGTGTGTGTGTGTGTGTATACAGGTAAAAAGCAGAAGGGATATGTTTTAAAGTATGTATTATAAGATTAGGACATGCACGTGCTAAACTAAATATCCATGGAAGAAATGCACATTCTATCTAACAAGAGTAATGACTCAAAATGGGTGGCTTGAAGTGACTGAAGCATTGTGGAATATATTTCAGATGGCCTGTAAAATAGTTATGTTCACCAAATTATACCCACATTTCAGCCTGTAGAGAAGAGATTTTTCAAATGAAGACTAATTGATGTCTTTGTTTTCATGCAAACCATCAGATTCATTAACAATCTGGGGTGTTCTGTCTAGTGCACATACAGACTGGTGAATTGGTAGTAAAGGAAAAGAGAGGCATGCATTATTCTGAAATGAATGTTTTATATAAAAATAGCTGCTTTTAAAGGACTTGCCATGGTCTTTTTAACAATGCTATATAAAGCATATCAGGCTCTGATTTTGTAAATTGTATCTGTTCAAATCCTTTTTCAAAACGTTAATACTGATAGTGGCAGCGTGGCTTTTAATGTTACTACAGGCATGAAACTCCTGCAGTGACATCAGCTGCTCAGTTCCAGCTGTTGAGATACCCTTAGTCCATTGCAAGCACTGTTAGATACAAAAGAGGTGCTTGTTTTTAAACAGACAATTCCAAAATCACAGCTGTCTATGGTAAGTGATTACTATTTATTTATAGTACCATTCTTCACAGAAAAATAGACAAACAGCCATGTAAATGATACCAATAGCAGTAGTAATCATCCCTAAAAATAAACCTTTTATTTAAAGCAATTATTACAGTAACTAATCTGGAGTAGCATCATACAGTTTCACAAAAAAAAAAAATGGCAAGTTGAGGGCTAGATAGAATGTGAAAATGTCATGGTGTGTCTCAAAGCAGAATGTCTGTCTTCTTTCTAAGAATGCTAATATTCCCTAGGATTTCTGTTTCTTAAAAGAATTCCAGTCCTGAGGGCAGGTAAAAACTACTTGCAGACAAGCGTTCAAAATTGGCAGGCAGGCTTTGAACCCCAAAGGGGGTTTGTCTGTCTAAAATGGTGCCATTGGCAATCAACTTGGGATCTTGGTTGGGGGGGTGTATGAATAGTACACGTTCAGTATGACATTTCATGGCATTGTGAATATGAAGCAGCATGACAGATTTTCTCCAGCTAAACTTTTTTTGAGGGTAAAAATATCAACACTCGGTGCTTTAAAGTGGTGAAATGTATATTGATATGTTTTAAGTTGAATGTTCATTGAACTGTATTACTTACAAAGATTAAAAAGTTTTACTCTTGAACCAGTTGGAAGTCACAAAATCCCATTCTAGCTTTGTCAACATATATGTTTTTATAATTAAAGTTTTATTATCTCTTACAAAATGCAAATAAACAATAGCAATGATACCGATGGTAGCAACATGGTCAAGTAACAGTAATCCCGTAGAATAAAACACTTGTTTACATCCCGACCTAAAACCAGTAAACTAAAGATTAATCACCACCATCCAATGTAACAATCATACTCTTGCCCCATTTCCCACCCTCTTAAATATCAAAATATGGAGAGCAGCCTCACAGGTCATAAAACATTTAAACAGATCAGAATGAGCAAGAAACATAATCACAACAGAGCAAATATGGCTCCTTTTAAATTCCCAAACAAGAATATAAAAGATGTGGGCATGAGTTCCTTCCAAATAATATTTGAAAATGCTGATAAAATCATAGTAGATAAGCAATAGCGGTAATGATCCAGAACACTATTATAGTTCAGTGATTAGCAGATAAGGTGCATTTCCAGTGCTCCCACGCTTTCCAAATCTTTTGCCAACATATATATTTTTTTTTAATAAACTGGACATTAATGCTTCTTTACATAAACTTCTTGGAAATTTTCTCCATATGTAAACCGGCAATTGAAGGATTATCACCTAAAGTTAGGGAGTGTACTCCAAACCAGATTATAAAACAGTTTGAATGAAAATCTACTTGATAAATCCAGAAGGGAGAGGAGAGTAAGTCAAGAATAAAATATAAAAACAGAGTATTGATTGGTTGCAAGGTCCCTTGCATCAGAAAACTTAATTTGGGCACCTTTTTATGAGTCCCTTTCTCATAGGAATCTCACATGTGCTATGAGGGTGAATGAACAGGTATGTGTATTAGCAGGGGTTGAGCAGTGCTGCCGATAAAAAATCATCTGTTTTTATTTTCCAGGTCGTGGAGGGGCGCCAAGACCCAACAGAGGGATGCCTCAAATGAGCAGTCAGCCAGTGAATTAAACTAGCCTACGGGATTATGTTAAAGCAGAAGCACACTGGCCAGTGTGTCTCAAAATGTTACCAGAAGAGTTTTTTTTTTCCCTTAGCAGGAATTCTATTGTAAAGGGGACAGTCATTTCATTATCTTGGTAAAGACAAGACTACTGTTGTCACCTTTTTATTAACTGGATGTGAAAGGAAAATATATTTTTTTTTATGCTGCATGTTCTGTCCTCAGTATTCATCTTGAACCCTCTACACATGATCTAAATCTGCTCCCTTTTGGTTAATGTAAAGTGCTCAAAACCCCATGAGGTTTGTTTTTTTTTTTTGTTTGTTTTTTAAATATTTCTGAAGAGGCTGGAAGATTTGAAATTAGCCAACTTGTGTTATATACAATAGTAATGTGACCAATTTGGGACGTGAAGCTTTTAAATTTTGCCCAGCCTCCTGAGCCTGATGCAGATCATGGAGTAAAACAACTTGAATGAGAAATGAAGAGTGATGCCTACCTTGAGAGTGGCCTGCTGTTCCCAACTTTTTTTTTCTTCTGGCACTGGAACATTAAACATCTTAAAATATAATCCTAGAATGATGCCGTATCTGTCTTGAATGATCATACATTTGCAGAAAGCTTTGATCGAGCACAATGTTGTATTTAGACATCACCGTTTCATCACCAGGCTATGCATACTCTTGTGTAAAAAAAAACAACAAAACAAACAAACAAATAACTAGCTTTGTATAAATGCTGAGGAGGCTGCCATGATGTATGTATGTTTATGCAGAACAGCAGCCAAATGATGTGTTCCGATTATTTCCCCTTTTTTACAATGGAAATCTATAATCCATACTGCCACTTCCGTACCTAATGAGAGGTTGAGCTATTCTGATATGCCTGTACCCTTGATAGCAATGGCTTCTTGTAAGGATTGGTAATCGATGTATCATTCCTTATAACTTGTCCATTCTGTCATTAATACTTGACCTTGCTGCACTGGCATTTACTTGTTGATCCTGGTACTATCTAATGGATAATCATTGTTGATTGCTGTAAATTGTAAAATCCTGAAGCTGTGGGCCCTGTCTGTGAGGCCCCCCCCCCCGTTCCTCAGACATCACAGGAGAGACAGGCTTCATAAAATAACTGGTTATCATTAATATTAATAGGAATGTGTCGGTTACAGCAGACACTATAAAAAAGAGTTGAGATTGCAAAGTGGAGAGAGTTCTGATTTTCTTTTTTGGGAATTGCATGTTTTATATAGGGATAAATCAGTCTGATGTAATGAGTGTAAAAATGTGGTCCGAATTTTAGCGCACACTTTTCACCTGTTAAAACAAAAGAAAATCTCCGTCAGCAGGCATGAATCAGCCATCATGTGTGGATAATGTCCTCTGACAGCACAGACCTAGTTCTCAAACTGAGTAAGTGTCTTCTGAGCATGTGCAGGTGTTCTGTCCGCGCATGCTATCTCATGAGCCCCTCACTCTTTTTTGCATCCAAGCTATTGTATGGACATGTTCCCAGGCATGCACTTCATTTTTTGGTCTTTTATTGGCTTAATTTGCCCTTTTTTTTTCTTTCTTTCCTGTTTTTGACTGCTGCTTCAACAGTCCCTCAACAGAATTATTCTATACTAAAGAGAGAAATAAAATAGATTAATAGAAAATCCCAAGCCCAAGAAAACCACAGCAGTTATAAGGTCTGCACTTGGGCCGGTTCCAGACTCTGTCGTGGAGTAGGAGTTGAGTGTGGTGCAGAAGCCTATGCAAAGAGCTCCTAACTGACACAAGGCGGTCCTCTTCAAAGTCATCTCCCTTGGTGCCAAAGCGAGTCCATGCCATTGGCATGGAGCACCACCAGAGCAGGTCTATTCTTGACATCTCATCTGCACAAGTGCCATAGTTCTTCATGGAAAGGAAGACACACCCCCCCCCCCTTCCCATGGCACCCGAAGCATTTGTTTTATCTGGACCTAATACTGACCAAGGTGCTGTCCATCTCGGCACGGAGCATGTATTCCAGGGTGTCGTCTGCCCCCTTGACTTGCCATGCTAAGGCTCCTTTGATTTTGTCAGAACGGAGAGCCTCAATGTATAAGCCAGTTTCTATGGAGAGCAGTGCTATGGTGCAGAAGAAAGTGTTATCGGTGCTGGCAATCAAGCCCAGTGCCAACCAGTGAGAGAAGTCTATGCAACCAGCATGGAACACCTCAGTCAACTGCTTTTGCAGCTGTAGGTCAGAGCTCCTTGGTACTACTGATATCAACAGCTTAGTGAGGATGAACTGATGGGTTTCAGAAGAAGGTAAGTCTCCAATTGCAGAGCAGAGGGTCCCTCAGCCAGTGTGATCCCAGCTCGCAGAGATGATGAAGAATTTCTTTGCTTCCTGAAGCTTTGAAGAACATAGTGTGGTCACACAGCATCTTCCAGAGGCGTGTCCCTTCAGGAGCTTCAGAAGTCTTTGCTCTGAAGTGGTAGTCTCCTCCTCCAGGGGAATTTTCACAGATTGGAAGGACAAGCAGTGGGGTCAGATCCATTCTGAATTCCTTCTAGAGCTTGCTGTCTCGGATCAGCAAAAGTCACCTCCTGCTTCTCTCATCCTCATTTTCTGGCTCAGCATACCCCAGTGGTCAGGAGGGGGAATCCTTCAGATTCCCTTCCAGACGATTCGGCATACCTAATCAAAAAGATCTCAAATATTCATGCTTTTTGGATAAGCTAGGGCAAATGATGTCAATCAGTGTTGGGAAGCACTTGACATGAGAACATCTGTATTTGGACTGTTGAAATTTCTTAAACTTCCAGCGGACTCTGACCATTCTGGGGCATAGCTGTCTCAAGGACCTGCAAATGAAGACACTGGCACGCTCTGATATAGTCTTCCAGTACTGTGGCAGCTTGATCTCAAGTTTAGACTCTAGGACTCCCCAGGTTTGGAGTTGTCCAGCTACAGCATCACTCTGGTGCTGAAGTGTGCAAAGCTCACCCATGATCACTTTAATATGCATGCTGGGAAGGACCTGAAGATGAATGTATTTGGGAAAGTCTTCCAGGGAGCCGTGCTTAGCACTCAGTGTGGCTCAGCAGTTGAACATGATGTGATATCTTCACAAATGTGTGCAAAAACTGAATTCTTTTGATGGGCAGAGTTCTGTCAAGCCATGGAAGAATGTAGAAAATCATATCCATTGTGCAAATGAAGCATTTGATACCACAACCAGAACTTCAGCTGCTTCTATAGTAGCTCAAAGCCTTACATGGTTGTGAGTAAGTAGCCTTGGTGAAGATGTGCACAACTGTTTGGATGTTCTTTGTACGAGGACAACAAAATTTGGAGTCAAGATGGAGAGAGTGGATCTGATTAAGGAGCATTAATTGCTAGCAGTGGTGGGGGACCAACTGGCCCCAGCCTTTCATTTATTTAAGCATTTTATATACGGTCATTCCAGTAAAGATCACAATGGTTTACAATATACATACAGTTTGGCTGTCATTGTCCTACAAGTGCCCATTATTCCAAAGATGCCTCTTTCATGTTCTTTTCAGGGTCATTGGGCTCCTCCTCCAGGTGCCTGCTAGAGATCAGCAGAGGGTGACACATCGACCTAAGGCCTAGCAGTAGTTGTAGCCTAAGCCTGGGCCTAATTTTTATGTCTTTACCTGCCTCCAGTGGAGAGAAGGGTCCAGTCCTTTTGCAATGGCTCCATGTCACCA
This sequence comes from Rhinatrema bivittatum, assembly GCF_901001135.1. NCBI lineage: Eukaryota > Metazoa > Chordata > Amphibia > Gymnophiona > Rhinatrematidae > Rhinatrema > Rhinatrema bivittatum. Next base: position 8,101,614 of record NC_042631.1, on the reverse strand, counting down.
AGGGGGGGTCATGAGAAGGAATATGGTTACCACTGACCCTTCTCTCTCCCTCTTCCTAACTAAACGATGTCTTCTGCTCTGAAACCTCACAATCTGCAGTATTGAAGCTGGAAGTAGCATCTCTTCAGCAAGAGGCAGTCATAAGAACACAAGAAATGCCATGCTGAATCAGACCAAGATCCTTTAAGCCCAGTATTCTTTCTTCAACAATGTCTAGTCCGGATCACAAGTACCTTCATGTCTCCCATAGTTGATCTGTTTCTTGTTTAACTGGCTAATTTTTTATGGACTTTTCCTTCAGGAACTTGGTCCAATCCTCTTTTGAACTATATTATGTTATTTGCCTTAGCTGTGTCTACCAGTAACTGATTCCAAAGTTTGATTGTGTGTTGAGTGAAGAAATACTGCCTATGATTTGTTTAAAATCTACTGGTTGCTAGTTTCATGGAGTGTACCCTACTAGTGATGTTTGAAAGGGTAAATGACATTCCCTATTTACCTGCTCCACCCCACTCATAATTTAATAAGTTTTAATAATATCCCCCTTTGGTTGTCTCTTCCAAGTTACAAAGCCCTAGTCTTTCTCCATAAGGGAGCTTTTCCATCCCCCTTTTTTTTTTTTTGCCACCCCTCTCTGTACCTTTTTTTAATGTCTGCTATGTCTGTGTTGAGATGGAGCAACCAGAACTGAACCATAGCACTTGAAGTACAGTCATACCATGGATCTACACAAAGGCCTTATGATATTCTCAGTTGTATTCTCTATTCCTGTCCCAGATAATTCCTACCATTCTGTTTGCCCCTTTGACCACTGGCACATACTGAGCTCAAGATTTCCAAGATATTGTCCGCAAGGACTAAGGTCCTTTTCCTGGGTGTTGACGCCTAACATGGAACTGTTAAGCATTGTGTGCTTGTATTTGGGATAATTTTCCCTTACATGATTTCTTTGCACTTGTCCATGTTAAATTGCAGCTGCCATTTAGAAGCCCAGTCTTAGTCTCACAGGGTCCTTCTGCAGTTCTTCACAATCCGCTGCTTTTAAATACTCAGAATTTTGTTAATACATATATGGTTACATCACTCATTGTTCTTTTCTCCAGCTCACTTAAGGATGCTAAATAGCACAGGTCCCAATGCAGCCCCATGGGGTACTCCACCAACCTTTCTCCATTTGAAAAACTGACCTGTTTCCTGACATTTAGTTAGTTTTACCAATCCAAATAAGACCCTGCCTGCTCCCATGACCTTCCAATTTCCTGAGGAATCTCTCATGAAGGACTTTGGCAAGTGCCTTCTGAAAATCCAAGTACATTTTTATCAACTGGCTCACCTCTCTCTGAATGTTTTACACTTTCAAAAAATTCTAGTAGATTAGTAAGGTAAGACTTCCCTTTACAAAACCTGTGACGCTCCCCCATTAAATCATGTCTGTCTATGTAGTCAGTAATTTTGATTTAAGAATAGCTTCAATCATTTTGCCTAGCATAGACAGGCTCACTGGTCTATAGTTTCCTGGATCATGCCTGGAGCTCTTTTTACAAACTGGTGTCACACTGGTCACCTTACAGCTATGGTAGCAGTAGAGTGGTTTAAATAGGTTAAAAATCACCAGAAACAGGTCTGCAATTTCATTTTTTAGTACCTTTAAAACTTGGGAGAATGCCACCCGGTCCTGCTGATTTGTTGTGCTTTAATCTATCAATCTGAATTAATGTCATCCAGTTTCACAGTGATTCCATAAAGTTGCTCAGTCATTACCACCAGAAACACTTTCTGGTGTGGGTTATGACCTGCAATAATCTCCTGTAAAGACAGAGGCAAAGAAATATTTGTTTTTCTGTTAGTTCCTTGTCCTCTCTGATTACCCCTTTCCCTCCCTCAGTTATCTAGCAGCCCAGCTGACTCCTGCACAGCTTTTTGCTTTAAATGTACTTGAAAAAGATTTTACTTAATTTGAAAAGTAGCTTACCATAAAAAATAATCTTGGTCTGCTTAATTTTTTTACATACAAGTTTCCAGTACTTATGTGCTTCTCTATTCTCATTTGGATCTGCTCTCCATTTTTCGAATGATGCCCTTTTGACTTTAATTGCCTCTTTCACCTCACTAACCATGCTGACAGTCTTTTTTTTTTTTTTTTTCCTTCTTCAAACTTTAATGATTGGAATACATTTTGTCTGGGCCTCAAGAATGGTAATTTTAAACTGTGTCCATGCCTCCTGTAAGTTTTTAACCTTGTAGGTTGTCATTCAGTTTTTTCCTATCAAATTTCCTTCATCGTAATCTCCCTTTTTATAGTTTAATACTACTGCAGTAATTTCTTAGTGTTTGCCTCCAGTGATTATATCAAATTTTTACATTATGATCATTGGTTCCAAGCAGTTTTACTACCTTATCTCTTGTACCAGGTCCTGCATTCCAGTGAGAACTAGATCTAATATAGTTAACTGCCTCCCCCACTGCTTGTCTAGTCCATGACGAGCTGCTGCATGAAGCAGTCCGTGATGGCATCTAGGAACTTTATATCTCTTGCATGTCCTGATGTAACATTTCCTCAATCAATACTCAGGAATTGAAGTCTCCCATTTATTATTATTGTGTTGCCCATTTTACTAACCACTCTAATCTGTTAACATTTTGCAGTCTTTCCCCTCATCCTGGCCAGGCAGACATTAGTCTATCCCCACTACTATACTCTTCCCTTTTTAGCTTTGGAGTCTCTATCCCTAAGAATGCCAGAGTGCAGTTTACCTGTAAAACTTATCCTGCTTGACTCTATGCCATCCTTAACATATAGTGCCACCCCCTCCACCAATTTTATCTGCCTTGTCAAGTTAATATAATTTGTACCCTGGTATCACAGGGTACAAATTGCTTAGCCCCCCTGCCAGTAGGTCTTTGAGCTGTCTATTATGTCTATAATCTTCCTTTTACTACCCTACCTTCTAACTCTCTCTAGTCTTATTTTTCAGACTTCTGGCACATACAAATAAAACTACTTTAAAATGTATTTCTATTTTTGTGTACAGTTGTGCTCAAATAACTTACATACCCTGGCAGAATTTGTAAGATGCGTAGCAGTTTAAGAAAATAGTGATCAGACAAAAGTTTCATTTGAAACATTAAATATAATTATGCATCACAAATAGTGTATGATCATTAACCAAACCATTGCAATAAAAAATACTAAAATGGTCCTGTCAAAAGTTTGTAAACCCTTCTTAATATCATGTATTGCCCCCTTTTTACATTAAGGATGGCTTGCAGACTGGTGAGAGAGTTGTGACTAAGGCCCTTTCTTTTCTCATCTGCAAAAGCTTGTCCATTCCTCTTGCCAAAAAGCCTCCAGCTTCTGTAAATTCTTTAGTTGTCTAGCATGAACTGTATCTTTGAGTTCTTTCCAAACTGGCCGAATGATGTTAAAGGCCTGGGATGGTCACTCTAGAACCTTCACTTTCCTCAGCAGCAGCCACTGAAGGGCCGATTGGCCTTATGTTTTGGATCATTGTCATTTTGGAAGGTCCAAGTGCACCCCATGCATTGCTTTCTGCCTGATGAATGCAAATTCTCCTTCAATATTTTCTGATAAGATACTACATTGATCCTGCCATCACTTTTGACTAAATTTTCTGTGCTACTGTAACCCCGCCCCTCCAAACAGCAGATATGGTGTGCTACTCTTCATAGGCCTTATAAACTTCTCTCTAAACATAGCATTTATGGTTGTGACCATAAAATTCAAGTTCCCTGTATGTACACAGATTAGTCCACACTCCTGGGTTTTACCTCCCTGGCAGCAGAGGGAGACAAAGTTTCACTGACAGGGTATATAACCTAGTTTGTCACTTGTAGTTCCTCACTATTTCTCTGCCTCCAGCAGATGGTAGATTGTGTAAAACCTGCAGGCTGGAGAGGGAGAAAAAAAAATTAAAAGACAATTTCTGGATCCTCCCAAGGGGTTGTGAGGTCCTGGTGGGGCCATCCCCTCTGGTTGGTGACCCTTCTAATAAATGGGTGGAGGTCTGTAGGGTGGATATCTGGTGGTCCAGATCCTTCATCCCCCTATGAGACAGTGGTGGAACCTGCTGCTAGTTCTGCACTCCTAAGTCCAGTGGAGTAGTGAAGTATCACTTTTATATGGTTTGTCCTGGGCTGAGTCAATGTTTAGGAGCAGGAGACTGATATAGCCAGTGCTCTGACTCTTTTCTGATCTTCCATCAGGCCTGTGCGCCTGGAACCTGAACCTCTGCACCAAAGAAAATTATTGGTTTCTGTGTATCTTTATTTGTTCTCTGATAGTGTGTAGTAAAAAAAAAAAAAAAAAAAAAAAACAACAAGGAACTAGATTAAGGAAACTGCAGCAGTGCGGTTCCAGTGGGGGAAGCCAGCTCAGCGATGGAGTTTTTCAGCAGCTTCTCTGAGCCAGGTGTTGGCTCAATGGTACTGAGGGACTGCTTTCCTGTTTGCTGTTGTGGTGCTGCAGGTGCAGGGAAGAACAGCATGTGTGTGTGCAGCAAAAGTGTGCGGGAGTCTGTGTTAAACATAACTGCACCGACAGAAAATGCCTCACAGGTGGCTGGGTCTGGTGCTGAGGCTTTCCCCATCAGCATGGAAATGGCAGCTTTTTTTGATTCCCTAGCAGCTTTGGCAAGAGTTGCAAGGGAATCCCCTCATCAACTAGCAGTGGCAGTTCCCTGTTTGCAGAGAGGTACTTGTACTGAGGAGGAGGAGTCTCTGGTTCTGGTAGAGGTCTTCTGCCAGTTTTAATTTGCTTATGTGCAAAATGTGTAGTGAGATGCTGGCTCTTGGCCCCAGTCTCCCTGCAGTCTTGGCCAGGCAAGAGGCCAGAGCTGTTAAGCTCTTCAGGCTGATGATGTTCTGTGCCAGGTGTTAAATGGATCATGGCCTGAAGGTGCAGGCAGGCTTTACTTAGCCATGTGGTAGGCCACTGTAGAGGATCTTGTGTGTGCGCATTCTCACTGGGACCTGCTGTGACCTAGATTTGTGTGTGTATGTCTGTGACCTAGACTTGAGTGTGTATTTGTGTGCATCCTGGAGGAGTGTGTGTGTGTATGTCCAAGTGGCATTGGTGTGCGCACAGGAGCCCACCTAGAGCCGAAGTTCAGGAGAGCTAGGTGCCAGAGCGGAACATGTCCAAGCGCCTTGCTATCTGTGAGACCTGCCCTCTGATAGCAATTCAGTCCTCTCTCTCTGTTGTGTCAGTGCTGTTGAGATGCTCAAAGTGATTTGACTACTATCGTTTTTGGTCATGTTGGGCCATCCCCTCTGCCTATGGTGTCTCTGGAGTGGGAGGCGAGGCAATGGTCAGTTCTCTTCCCTTGTTCTTGAGGGCAGAAGCTTCCCGGCATGAGAGAGAGAGGTTGGAGAGCCAAGATTGGGCCTACGGACTCCAGTAAAGATCCATCCTCCTCCGGTGTGGAATGTTGCCAGGGCCTGCAGACAAGGCGCTGTGGATCATGGGTGGTGGTTCTCATACTTATTGTGTGAATGCGGGTTGGGAGTATCAGGCCGCATCGCAAAGGATGAGAGTTTCCACACTGCTTGTGCCAGGGATCATGAGTGGATTTTCAAAGTGGAACCTAATAGTGATTCATGGACCTAACTTCCAGAACGTTGTCTAAATCCTTTGAAAATCCAGATATTAATAGATGAAGGTATGTCCTTTCAACTGTATGTTCCCTTTTCTTTTAAAGAGATGATTGCATCTCGTGCCCTTTAAGCACTAAGATAAGAAAAGTTGGATGGCAGAGAAATATCTGTCCGCGACGAAGCAGTAAGAAGGTTGGATTCTCTCTGGAGTTCGCCTGTTTTGAGGTTTTTTTCGGTAGTAATTTATCCGAGCACCACCCACGGGCTCGTGATTGCAGCACAAATATTGAATACATCTCTCAGCATAGGCGCCAGTGCTTGGCCCCTCCCGCGTGCTCAAACATCTATACAGCACAGTGTTGCCAGGTTTTCATGAAAGAACAAGCACTTTTTTCCAAAAAAACAAGCCCAAAAAAAGCCCAAAACACATGAGATTGAAACATTTTATTTTTTTATAGCAGTTAATGCCCTCACATACTCATACCCCTCTCCCCAGCCCCCTCCAAGCAAATCTCTGGCCCCCACACTCATTCCCACCTCCCTAACCCTCTCTGAGTACATCTCTGGCCCCCCACACACTCATTCCCCCCTCCCAGCACATTTCTGGCCCCCCACACACTCATTCCCCCCAGTACATCCCCGGCCCCCACACACTCATTACCCTCTCCCAACATACTAACTCCTTCCCTCCTGATACCTGGCTGTAGCTGCACACTCTGGATTCCTTTGCTGTTGTGCTGCTGGCCTTCCCGTTTCGCCCACGTGGGATGCTGTGCTGGCTGGGTCTGCCCACAAAATGTGCTCCTGACGTGTGCATCAACAAGGCTTGCAGCTCCTGCTCTGATTGGCTTACTGCTGCAATATAGGGATAGGGTGCGCCTGCTATGGACAGGCTTCATCGCAGCAGCAGCAGCCAATCACTGTAACATGATTCAGAGCACAAGTCCCGCCCAACAAGCCCAAAAAAACGCGACTGGCAGAAAAAATAGCCCAATTAAAAGCAACCCGCGAATCGGAAAAAAAAACCCGCGAATGACTACAAAAAGAAGCCCAATCTCGCGGTAAATAAGCGAGGTTGGCAGCACTGATACAGCAGGACCCCAGCGGCGCCCTCTGCGCGTTCCTCTGACGTCATTCGCCGCGGACCCGTTGCTTAGCAATGCACATGGCCGTCTTACTTGGCACTCAGTTTCCGTTTCCTGCGGTGAAAGGTCAGAGGTGTTTTTTTTTGTTTCCTGGTTGATAGGTACATGCGGTAATCGGTGCTGGCCTGGAGTCCGGGAAATTCGCAGTTCTTGTGCATAAATGTCCTCAGCAACTCCCTGAGAGAAAAGTGACAGCAAATTTTTCGAACGCTAGAGATGAAACTAGAAAGCAGAGCTTGAACAAGGACCGGCAATTTGAAAGAGGGGAAGGTAATCTATTAAGTGCAACAGTGCTTCGGAGTTGGTCACTAGGAAAGTAGGAAGGTGAAGCGTGATTACGCTGCATGCATCCCACCTCATTCGGTTACCGTGATGTAGCTCACCCTGTGCTTATTGTATTTTTAGACATATATAGTGAGGAATGCAACGCAAGAAGGTAGACAATCGCATTCGAGTGCTAATTGAAAATGGCGTGGCAGAACGACACCGGACAATGTTTGTTGTAGTGGGTGACCGTGGCAAGGACCAGGTAATGACAACTTGTAAAGAAAATATATTTTAAATGTAGCCGAAATACGGATAAATAATAGTAAGTGCGCTTCTTCTTCTTCTTCTTACTTGTTGCGTTGCACGATATTGCAAATGTGACTCCTGCATGTAATATTAATGTTCTTTAATTCCAGTAAGGCTTCTTATTTTAGCATTCGCGAAGCTTCCTGACAATGCCATCTCTAGTGAGAACAACAGTATTCTTGCCTGAGAAGTTGGGATTGTTTCTAGTCTGTTTGGGATTCAGGTGTACAACCCTTTTCTGTTGGAAGCTCACAAAATATAGTGGCAATTTAAAAGATTGCAGGCATCGAGAAGAAACTCAGGCTGTCATATGTTAAGAGAGTCAGATGCCTGAGTCTCCTGGTTAGTCCAACAAAAGCTGAACCCTTTGTTCTGGCCAAAAATGAACCCATGTTCCCCTCTCAGTTTTCAAACCTGGCAGCTTTTCTTTTTTTAAGATGAGGAGTTTACTACAATTGACATATAAACTCTTTTATGTTCATGGAATTAACATACTTAACTGTCTTGATAGGTGGTCATACTCCACCACATGCTATCTAAAGCTACTGTGAAGGCCAGACCTTCTATCTTGTGGTGTTACAAGAAAGAGCTGGGATTCAGCAGGTAACATTCTATAATTTCTTATTTTAATAGTTCATGTTTGATGCCTGGAATGTAATTGCTTCTGTCTGAAATTGTCATAAATCTCTTGTATACATAACAACTGATAGGGTGTTTTGTTTTGGTTTGGTTTGGTTTTTTTTTTTTTGCTATGCTGAGTCAGACTAAAGTCCATCAAACTCAGCATCCTGTCTCTGACAGAGGCCAATCCAGGTCACAAGTACCCGGCAGATCCCATAAAGTAAATCTGATTCCTGTTACTCACTCCCATGAATAACAATAGCTTTCTTTAGTCTACCTGGCTAATAATGTGTAACAGACTTTTCCTCCAGGAATTTGTCCAAACCTCTCTTAAACTCTGCTATGCTAGTCACCTTGGTCATGTCTTCTGACGACAAATTCCACAGCTTGATTGTGCACTGTGTGAAAAAGTATTTTCTATGATATGTTTTACATCTGCTGGTGGTTAGTTTCATGGAGTATTTCCTTGGTTTTGGTATTATTTGAAAGGATAAATAATTGCCCTTTATTTACCTGTTCCACCCCACCCATAGCTTTATAAACTTCTATCATGTCCATTTATCTGTCTCTCTTCCAAGCTGAAGAGCCTTATCCTGCGTAGCTTGTCATCATAAGAGAGTTGTTCCATCCCCTTTATCATTTTTGTTGCCCTCCTCTGCACCTTTTCTAGTTCTGCAATACCTTTCTTGAGATGGGGCAACCAGAACTGCACACAGTACTCAAATTGCATTCACACTATGGCTCAATACTGAGGCAATATATGTTCCAGTTTATTCTTCATTCCTTTTTGGATCATTCCTAACTTATTTGCTTTTATGAGAGCTGCCATGCGCTGAGCAGAGTATTTCAAAGTATTTTACACAAGGACTCCAATCCTTTTCCTGGGTAGTGACTCCTAGTAGAGAACCCAGTATCATATACGTACAGTTGAGCTTATTTTTCCCCTATGTGCATCACTTTGCACTTTTCCACATTACATTTCATTTGCCATTCAGATGCCCATTCCCCCAACAAGGTTCTTCTGCAGTTCCTCGCAGTCTGCTGCCATTTTAACAACTTTGAATAATTTTGTGTGATCTGAAAATTTGATCAGCTCACTTGCCTTCCCTTTCCCAGTACCAATCCCTGTGGTACTCCACGAATGACCTTTCTCCATTTGGTAAACCTACAATTTATTTCTGCCCTCTGTTTCTGGCCTTTTAACCAATTCCTAGTCCACAATAGTACACTGGCTCCTATTCCAGGACTTTGCAATTTCCTGAAGAGTCTCTTATTGGGGTACTTTGTCAAATGCTTTCTGAAAATCCAAATATACTGTATCAACTGACTCCCCTTTATCTACAGTACATGTTTATTTACACCTTCAAAAGATTCTAAAAGATTGGTAAGACTATAATTCTTCTTCCTAATACAACCTACTTTGTGAAAATATCAACAGAGTTAAAACTTGTAGTCCTTGACCATTGGAAGAAAGAGTCTTACCCTGCAGTGATGAAAATAAGAACATAAGATGTGCCTTGCTGGGCCAGATCAAAGGTTCGTTGAGTCCAGCATCCTGTCTCCAACAAGGTCATTAGGAAGTACCCAGAAAATCCCAAAGAGTAGATCAGTTCTTTGTTGTTCACTCCCAGGGATAAGCTGAGGCTTTCACCAAATCCACCTGGCCACTAATTACATAGTGTTACTAAAAGACTACTCTGATATATTGCCAAAATTATTTAATATTAAAGATTGAAAATAGAAGCCATGACCATCAAATTGCTTTGATAACATTGACCATAGGTATAGTTAGTGTGAATGATGCTTTGTTTTTGTACGTCTAAATTTTATAAATATGTCTGCCTAAATGTAATCATTTTTAACAAGTTTTAAATTGCAAGTAAAAAGTCAACTTCTTTTATAAGTCCATTAAATAAAGATTCCATGGTAAATTCAATATTGTGAGCCCGACGTTGACACAGTGTTTCATATCACAGCTTATAATCTTATTCAAACTGCCCGGTAAAGAACCGTTAGTAATTACATAGTAACACAGCAATGAGGATAGATTAAAAAAAACCAAATAGTCCATCCAGTCTGCCCAGCAAATGGTTTATGGTAGAAACTGCCACATCTTGCAGGTTTTGCCCATGCATTTTGTATTTTAATGGACTTTTCCTCCAGGAACTTGTCCAAACCCCTTTTAAAACCAGCTATGCTAAATGCCTTGACCTCATCCTCCAGCAATAAATTTCAAAGCTTAATTGGACATTAAATTAAAAAGAACTTTTCTTCAGCTGGTTTTAAACTTGCTAGTTTAATGATGTGTTTCCTAGCAGTATTTCCTAAGGGAGCTTTTCCAACCCCCTTATGCTTTTTGTTGCCCCTCTCTGTATTTTTCTAGTTCTGCAATGTCTTTCTTGAGATGGAGCAACCAGAACTGCACAGAATACGCATGGTGCAGTTGCTCCATGGCTTGATACAGAGGCATTATGTTTCACAGTTTCGTTCTCCATTCCTTTCTGAGTAATTCCTATTGTCTTTTTTAACCGCCTCGGCATTCTGAGCAGAGGATTTAAATGTATTGTCCACAGTGAGTCCAAGATCCTTTCTGTTTCTTTGCATGGAACCAGTATTGCGCACCTGTAGTTAGGATTATTTTTCCCTATTTATATACCACCTCGCCTAGTGTTAGATTAGCAGGCTGCAAGCCAGGGTTCAAATCCCGTTGCTGCTCCATGTGACCTTTGGCAAATCATTTCATCCTGCATGGCCTCAGGTACAAACTTAGAGGGTCATTTACTGAAGGTTTTCTCCCATTTTGTACCTCTGGGGAAAATGCTTAGTAAATAGGGCCCTTAGATTGTGAGCCTTTTGGGGACAGAGAAATACCTACAGTACCTGAATGTAATCTGCTTTGAAGTGCCTGAAAAAGAAGAAGAAAAAGACTCCAAAGGATTCCTTTAGAAAATTATACAAAGTAGTGTACAACAATATTGAAATTAAGTTTCATCTGCTATTCAGATGCCTTGCTCCCAAGGCCCTCCTGTAGTTGCTCACATTCTGCTTGTGTGTTTATCACTTTGAATATTGTTGTGTCCTCTGCAGGTTTGCTCACCTCGCTCCTTGCTCCTTTGCTCCTAGGAGAGTTCCTCAGGGCTCACCGCTATTTACCTTTCCTCGCTTAGTCCTAATCCTTGCATCCTGTTACCAATCCATAGTAAGACCTCCCCTCCTAGCCAGATTTTTTTTTTTTCCTGAGGATTCTCTTCTGAGGGACTTTATCAAACTCCTTCTGAAAATCCGAATATGTGGTTAAATAGCTTGCCTTTCCCCTCACGCTTATCAGTGCCTTCTGAACTGCTCCTTTCTTGATGGCTTCCATATAAATCTGATCCTGTGGTGCATTCTTTTGTAGCCATCACAAGAAGAAAATGAGAAAATTGCTGAAAAAAATAAAAAGTGGTGCATTTAATATAAAGGAAGACGATCCCTTTGAGCTCTTCATAGCTTCAACGAACATTCGGTATTGCTATTACAGTGAAACCCACAAAATACTGGGCAACACTTATGGCATGTGTGTTCTTCAGGTAAGTGCCTCTCAAGGGAGCTTGAGTTGAGTCATTAGAAAGCATTTGACCTAATCACAAACATGGTAGAAATAGAGATTAAACCAAAAATCTTATTTTTATTGTATTCCTTTAAGTAGTTGATGTATGGAAGTTTTTGCTGTTTCATTCTATTTTTTGAAGACTTTTTTTTGTTTTTGGCTTTTGTCTCTTGTCTCTTTCTTTCTGAGAAGCCAGTGATGGCTGCCCTCATGCCACAGACTTTGGAGGCTGCTTTTGAACATTTCGTTCATAATCTTTTGTCATGTGGTCACTTCATTGCTGCAGGCCTAAGGGAGTCTTCCCCAAAGCTAGAATATGATTGCTAACAGCGCACTAGATTTATTGGCACTCAGAGATTTTGTTTTTGAGTTGTTGTATCTGATCATGTAAAATAAATATTGTAATTTGACAAAGTTATGCGCACTTGATTTCCCAGGACTTCGAAGCCTTGACTCCAAACTTGTTGGCTAGAACTGTGGAAACTGTTGCAGGGGGTGGACTTGTTGTCATACTCCTCCGTTCCATGAATTCGCTGAAGAAACTTTACACGATGACCATGGTATGTGGACCCTCTTGGACTCGCGCTTCTAATTGTAGTAAAACAAATAATTGATAGCAGCAAATGGTAAATTGCTAGTAATAATGAGAGAGAGGGTACAGGAGTATGGCACTTATAGAAGACTAGCATGCCCTTGCAAACCAGAGGCAAATGATTTTGACAAGCAAGATGTAGACATGGTGGCAATTTCCTGGGACAGAAGAGCTTGAAAGACTGCAATGAATGTAGCACTCTGGCTGGAGTGCTTTTGCAAACTTATGAGAGGCTAATGCTCTTCCTTCTTTCCAGGATGTGCATGCTCGCTATAGAACAGAAGCACATCAGGATGTAGTGGGAAGGTTTAATGAAAGGTGAGTTACCGCTTTTTGTTTTCACTTACGATAATGAATTGTTTAACGTGGAATATGTAGCTTTAAAAACCTCCTCCTTCTTTATAGTGGTGCTCTCTCCAGCGCTATTGCTTTGCCAGGCTGCCAGTACAGCTACCCAGAGAAAGAGAGCCCACACTCAGCACAGTATGTCAGGGAGTCTAGTGCACTTCCTTTTTCGGATTGCAGTGCCCCAGCCCTGGAAATCAACATCACAGTAATAAAAAAAAAAAAAAAAAAGTCAGCGAGCCTTTCCAGAGCTTGAAAGCCTGTAGCATGTTAGGACTTAGTTAAGAGCTGTTATGATGAGGTTCACTGCATATTGACTCGTGTGTATACATTGGGAAGGATATCATGAAAACTGAATTCATGAGTGATTTCCAAAGGGCCAGGAAGGAGCTAACTCTTGAGATGGAAAGACAGGACCCTCAGCAGCTCAGCTGGATAATAGTTGATTTTGTTTGATGCTGCAGGTTCATTCTGTCTTTAGCGTCTTGTAAGAACAGCCTTGTTATAGATGACCAGCTCAACATCCTGCCTATTTCCAGTCATACGGCAGACATAAAGCCTCTACCGCCAGAGTCACGGGTGAGTGGGAGACCTTGAAAAATCTTCCTGCTGAACAGTGAAGCAATCGTTTCCCCAGGTATCATGCACCCAACTTACCAAGACAGTCACACGCATTCTGAGAGTAAAAATGGACTTTGGTTGCCAGATTAAATTTGATAATGATGGTAATCAAATAAGTTTTTACTGAGTGAAAAATTACATAGTTGGTTAGACTGAAAACAGATTAGAGGCCTACAGAGTCCAGTTGCCTTCTGATGGCCTAGCAGCTCTGCCTGCTGAGGATCACAAAAAAATCCACTATGCATCTGTAGCCAACCCTACTACTGTAAAACATTTTTTTAAAACCCTTTTAGATCCCAAATCTGACAATTAGCTAATAACTGCTAGATTATCTATGTGTATTTATATTTACTTGACTAAATATGTGAGTTTGAGCAAAGAGATTTCGGAAAACAGCAGGCGTGATCATAATAAAAGTTTCATGTCATTTATTAAAAAAAAAAAAGAAAGGAAGAGAGTATAATGGGGAGGGTAAAAGGAGAATTGGGAGTCGGTACCTGGAAAGCTGTCATGTTGGGCATTCGTGCTCGAGCTGCTGCTGCAGTTGTACATATATTGTTCTGTTTGCTTGCAGGAAGACCACCTCTCGCCTCCGGAAATGGAGCTCAGAGATCTGAAGGAGAGCCTTCAGGATACGCAGCCGGTGGGGGTGCTGGCGGAGAGCTGTAGAACGATGGATCAGGTTGGCATCGCTTAGTTTGGACCGCGAGGTCGGCATGCTTTCTCGGCCTGATATCAGCTGTGGAAGCACATGTATGAGTGTGTGACACCACAGTATAAGCATTTGTCTTGTTTGACATGAAATGATCTAGAAGCCAGGATCTCTCTGTACTATATAAAGAAATGTCTTTGCTTCGTTACCTCCTGATTCTCTGCTTCTCTGAGTGTGTTATTGCATGGGCGACTGCAGTTCCCTGTATGTCCTCGGATCAGTCCAGACCCCTGGGTTTTGCCTTCCTGCCAGCAGATGGAGACAGAGAGAGTCTGTACATAGCCCAGTGTGCCACAGCCAGGCCCTCAGGATTTCTCTGACTCCAGCAGATGGTAGATGCCGTCAAACCTGCAGTCTGGAGAGAGAGGGGAAAAAAATAAAGATTAAAAGAACATTTCTGGATCCTCCCAGGGGGTTGTGAGGTCCTGGTGGCCCGCCCCCCCCCCCCGGTTGGAGGCGGACGAGCAGAGGGCTGGTGACCTAATAGCTTGATCCAGAGGTCCATGGGGTGGACACCTGGTGGTCCAGATCCCTCATCCCCCTATGATAAGTGGGGAGGAACCTTCTGGCAGTAGAGCAGGGAAGTGTCCCTTTTACATGGTTTGTCCTGGGCTGGGTTGCTAAAGTTTGGCAAAAGAAGATGGATATGACCAGTGCTCTGGCTCTTTTCTGATCTGCCATGCGGCCTGCACTCTTGGAACCTGAACCTCTGCACCAAAGGCAAGTGTTGGTTTCTATGTATCTTTAATTGTTCTCGGAGAGTAAAAAGAAAAAAGAGAGTGAACACGGAACTAGATAAGAGGACTTTTCAGCTTGGAGAAGAGACTGCTGAGGGGGGATATGATAGAGGTGTTTAAGATCATGAGTGGTCTAGAACGGGTAGATGTGACTCAGTTATTTGCTCTTTCGGATAGTAGAAAGACTAGGGGGCACTCCATGAAGTTAGCATGGGGCACATTTAAAACTAATCGGAGAAAGTTCTTTTTCACTCAACGCACAATTAAACTCTGGAATTTGTTGCCAGAGGATGTGGTTAGTGCAGTTAGTGTAGCTGTGTTTAAAAAAGGATTGGATAAGTTCTTGGAGAAGTCCATTACCTGCTATTAATTAAGTTGACTTAGAAAGTAGCCACTGCTATTACTAGCAACAGTAACATGGAATAGACTTAATTTTTGGGTACTTGCCAGTTTCTTATGGCCTGGATTGGCCACTGTTGGAAACAGGATGCTGGGCTTGATGGACCCTTGGTCTGACCCAGTATAGCAGCTCGCGGAGCTCAGCGATGGGGTTTTTCAGCAGCATCTCTGCTTGCAGAGGAGACCAGGTTTGGCTCTGACACCGAAGGACTGTTCCTCCTCCTTACCGTTGAGGTGCTGGTAGTAGATCAAGCCTCTCGGGTGATAGGGTCTAGCGCTGAGGCTTTCCCTATCAGCGCAGAGTTTGCGGCCATTTTCGATTCCCTAGCAGCTATGGCAGAGCCAGGGGAATCCCCCCTCAACTATTGCCAGTGGTTCCCTGTCCATCAGGGGTGCAGCACTGAGGAGGAATCTCTTGTTCTGACAGATGTCTTCTGCCAGTTTTAATTTGCTTATATGCAAAGTGTGTATAGCGAGATGCTGGCTCTTAGCCCCAATGGATTCTCGGCCGGTCAAGAGGCCTGAGCTTTTGAGAAGCTCTTCAGGCCGATGATTTTTGGTGCCAGATGTTAAACGGAACTGGGCCTAAACGTGCTGACGTTGCAGGCAGATTTTACTTAGCCGTGTGGTAGGCCTCTGCAGCGGTTCTTGCGTGCGTAGGTGAGTGCGCGCATTCTCACCGCATGGTGGTTGCATGTGCTGGGGCCTGGGTGCATAAGGCTGCAGCCTAGATTTGAGGATGGTGTCTGTGACCTAGACTTGAGCCCGTATTATTTGCACAGGTGCTTGAGCGCATATTTGCGCCTCTGGTGCACAAGGGAATTACGGTGGATAGAGAAACATCCAGGCAACGTGATCCTGGTAGCTCCAGAGTGGCCACATCGGCCATGCTTCCCAGATCAGATCAACATGGCCATAGACGGGCCCCTGAGGTTCAGACATCGGTCGACTGTTTTCCACCAGGGCCCAATATTTTTGGGTCAGACGGCTTACTTCTGTCTTGCGGTTTTGCTTTTGAGAGGAGACAACTGAGATGGAGGGAATATTCCGAAACTGTTATGTCCACCTTCTACATCCTTGACATATGTGCAAATTTGGAGGATCTGTGAATACTGGTCTGCTGTTGGAGTGCGGCCTCATTCTGTTCACGCTACGATGTCGCATATTTTGGCTTTTCTACAGAGAGGTTCTGGTCAAGGGACCGGTCTTTAACTCTGTCTGAGAGTCCAGGTAGAGACATTGGGTTGTCTCTGGAGTAAGGTGCAAGGGTATCCTCTGTCCGCACATTCAGATGTTGTATGGTTCCTTTGGGGAGCTAAGAACTTGCGTCCTCAGGTGCGGAACATATGTCTGTCTTGGAATCTGAATCTAGTCCTTGGAGGATTGTGTGAGGCTCGGTTTGAACCACTGAAGAGAGCTACGGTTAACGATTTGTTCAGCCTGGAGAATTTCGGAGCTCCAGCTGCTGTCGGTGTTGAGAAACTTTCTTACAGATGTCTGATTCGGGGGGTATGTTTAT